>NC_090923.1:522260701-522885701 GCF_040938575.1 Ambystoma mexicanum
GGTCCCGTATTGCACAAAGTTCTCGATTATTTCCTCCCCAGGCGACTGCACCGCAGCAGGAGTGTGGTAGGTTGCCTCACCGGGTTGCCAGGCGGCGTGGGATGTCGGGGCCGCTGGTGCTCCGGTGATCGGGGGGGGTTCACAGGCCCCTCACGTCTATTCCCGCCGTTCTGGTTTGGTCCTCTTGACTGGGCCGGGTGGTGCTTTCTGCGGGTCGATTCCGCCGTCGCGTGTGCCGGGGGGGAAGTCGCACAGTCCGCCCCCCCTCGGCAACACCAACAGTATATGGTCCACCACGGTGTGGGGTCTGTGGTTTGTATGTCGCCCGACTGCTCTGAGGGTATTTAGCACCGCATCTGCTCCAGCAGTTTGGATTTGGAGCTGCCCACGCTTGTCTTCGTTTTAGTTCACCGCGACTCGGAGGCGGCCATCTTGGTTGGGGCCGCATAATACGTTCTTACAGTTTCCAATGCCGAAATCTTGCGTTTTCCGGCATGGATTCGACCCTTTTCACGGCTAGGTGCTACTATATTGTTCCGCTGCCCGAATGTATTGTTTTTTAGCGATTTCACCTTTTCATGAGGCAGGATATTACAGGTTTTTTCAGGCGGGAGCGCCGACGAGTCACGTCTTCATCGCTCGCTCGCTGGCCACGCCCCCCCTATACTTTTATTTTAAAAAAGAAACCGTTCCGGAATGGTTTCGTTTTAAAATAAAAGTTTAGGAAAAAGTTGAAACTTGCACTTTCCATGGACGTTCCTTTAAACAGGAGGCACATGTGTTTTGGGGTTTGTATGGTACATTGGAGGGGGTGTGGCGATGAGTTTTGTGGGGAGAGGTTCAGGCCAGCAGAGAGCATAGTTCCACTACATCTTTTCGTACACGTGACCGCTGGTGACCGCTGGCTGGGCCTCTGTGTCACAGTTGTTCCACAGTGGGAAGGCACGATTAATGAGGCAGCTGTACATGCCAGATGGTAACACGACGAGTCGCTGAACAGTCTGTGTTCTTTCACAATGCTCTCTATACTCATGAAGCACACAGTCTTTCTGCACATGCACAGCGGACGTTGTCTGTGGAGTGGAGCCGCATCTCATTCTGCCAGGTAAGCATTTGTGAAGCACAACACATTTCATACAAGTGAGTTCGAAGTACCTTCTCCTTCCTGCTGGAAAATGATTTCCGGGCTGAGCAGGTCAATCTTTCATACACATGTTTCTCTTAAAAGGCCACGAGCAATTGGTGTGCAAAGGTGATCCTCAAACCGCCCGTTCTCCCAATCTGGACTCTGCAGAGCAAAGGCTCCAGGATAGCCAAGAATCTGAAACAGGGGCTAGGCCGTATATCGCCAAACTGAAGGAAGATCTGGCTCTCTTGCAGCAAAAGGATGCAGAGCAAGATACCCAGGTACAGACACTGCAACAAGAGTGTCAGGAAAGGTTTGACTCTTTACAACAGAGTCAACAGAAGTTGGAGCAGCAATTAACCTTTAACAGAGCCTGCTTCGAGCAGGTAGTCACCCTACAAAACCGCCTAGAATCCTTGAAAGAGGAAAATAATAAATTAATTATTAAAGACATCCAATCTCAAGAGGAATTTGATGAGGAGCGCCAGAAATCTAGTGCATTAAAAAAACAGAGGAATGAGCTGGCTGAGCAGAGGGGCGCTCTAACTCAGGAGAGGGACGCCTTAGGCCAGGAAGTCAGCCATTTAAAAACAAAGTTGGAGGAAAGAAAGCTGGCCCTTCAGGAATTTAGTGAAATTAAAACGGATTATGAAAAACTACTAGAGCACACCAGGCGGGTGGAGGATGCTCTGGCAAAGAACACTCAGACCAATAAGGACCAAACTCAGGAGGTGAGTCTCCTGCAGCAAAAATATTTCCAATCCAGTCAGGAAGCACAGAGAGACAATGAGGCACTCTGTGAAAAGAATGACAGGCTCCCTAAACAGATAGCCGTACAGGAGAAAATCATTGAGACCAGTAAGGCCTTAATAGAGGAGCAAAGGGGTCAGATTTTGGCATGTCATCAGGGAATAGGGGCTGAAAGAGATGAGGTAAGAAGGGACAGAGAAACCCCTGAGCATAGCCTCAGGACCCCTGTCATCAGGGACTTTAATCCCTTCAGTTCCATCGACTCTGCCACCCTCATGTCCACTGGCTCATCTGAGCCAAGGGCCACAGAGATGGTAGACTTCAGCGCAATGGGAAATATGGGACTGACAGATCAGCGCCTACCAGAAATGGATGGGCGGGCATCACTGTACAGATTCCCAAATGTGAGGGCTAGCCTCTCTGATCAGGAAGACTCCAGTGAGGTGAGAATCAGAGAGTTGGATCCTCAAAAATATTGCCTACCAAGGGATCAGTCTGTCAAATTTGGTGAGGAACTACATGAAACTAGACCCACCAAGAGTATCTTAAAAACCACTTCCCTGCTAGGGCAGTGGGGGGGGGGGGTACTCAGCCAATCCAGAGAGCAAGGTAGACTCAGAAGGCTCTTCTGAGCGCCACAGGTCTTAAGAGACTAGGCCCCCACATTCTGCAAACCATTCCCAAGCTTGCAGAATCAGGGAGAGCCTATAGGATCGGATAGCCACCTCCTGTAGCAGTGCCTCTGAGTCAGAGGATGAGTGGACAAGGGTGACCAAAACTAAAAAGGCCAACAAAATTAAGAGGGCCCTACTGAAAGATCCCCTGAAACAAATCAAGGCCATTAGGAGCGTCATAACTCCCTATCATCATAAAATGCCAAATATTCAGTTTGGGAGCAGCTTGAGTTTTATGACCAAATGATGGATACTTTCCACCTGAAGGATAGCCAAAGTTGCATTCAATATGTGAAGTGGACATTTTCCCCTAAAAACTCCAACTTCTTTAAAGGGCTGGAGTATCAGAATCAGAGAAAGCCTCCAGTCTTCTACACAGGAAAATCTCGCCATCAGATGACACCAGGGGGCCCACCACAACCTGGCCAACTACTGGATGGACTAACAGCGCACTGCCTGCCACAGGATCTCTCACAGGAGGTTGGGCACCGAAGGTGAAAGAAAAGAAAGCGTGGATATCCATTTGAACAGAAAGGTGAGGGTGTTTCAGTACATGTGGGCAGGAAGAGCCACCAAGCCCACGGGAAAATGACTACGGGCCTCTCTACTCTTAGGCCCAGCACACCATTGAGAATGGCAGCCAACCTCTTACCATCCACGCCACACAGGCGCTCACAAGGAGGGACGTCACTGGCGCTCTGCCCATTCGACCCGTACACCGACCCCTTCTCGGTTGGTCCTCGGTGGCAGCTGTGGATCCAAAAATTTGAGATGGCTATGGATTGCAAAGACGTCACCACATCTCGCAAAATGAGGTCATACCTTCTGGTTAATGACAGGGATGAGGTTCTATGCATATTCAACTCACTGGCAATAGCAGATGGCTCTGACGTCTACCAACAAACCAAATATGCTCTCACAACCCATTTTCTGCCCCAGCTAAATCCGGACTATGAAACATTAATTTTCTGCACCACCATCCAGGTAGAGGATGAGACACTTGGCGCCTATCACACCAGGCTCTGAAAAACTGCGATATCCTGTGAATTTGCCGATGTTGAAAAAGAAATCTGATACTAGATTATCAATGGGATACACTCGGAGAAGCTAAGGAGAATGGTGCTAAGTGAAAAAGGCATACCTCTGACCAGAATCTTGGAACTCGGGTGCCAGAGGGAGTTGTCACATGCCAGAGCAGCGCACATGGGCACAAAGCTGCAGAAACTCCAACCGGCACTAACGATGGCGACAGTGGCCCAAATCACAAACCGCCAATACACGAGGGACGAGGCAACCCAAGGCACCATGTGCGGAGCATGTGGCAGAAAAGATCACTATGCAAAAGTATGCAGAACATCGGGGCCACCCCAACACCCCCAAACATCTCAAGACAAAAACACGGGGAAAAAGATAAATAAGCCAGTGCCCGCCGAGTCGAGACTGCCAACTCATCAACAAATGAGGAAGGGGACAATGATGAACATCATCAGAAAGAAGCAGCAAACGAGCATTGGAGAAAAGGGAAAAAGGTGTACTTAGTCTCAGCACTGGACTACGGAGGCACAACGCCCACGAAAAGATTGAGAAGACGGAAATGCCAAGTGGCAATTCAAGGCCAAGAAACGCAGATGACTATAGATACTGGGGCGTCCGTTAACGCCATGCCAATGACCACATTCAGAAAACTACGACCCACTGTTTTTTGCTTATGGGTGCAAAACTCCACTGCCCATAGCAGGACGATTCCGGACAACACTCAGAAGAGGGAACAAGTCTCTGCAGTCTAAAATATATGTCGTCAATGCAGGAATTGAGTGTCTGCTGAGTGGTGACGCGGCAGAGGATCTGGGACTCATAGGTTTCATCTGTGAGGTGACAGATACACAAGACATCAACAGCATTCTCGAAAAATACCCGAACCTCCTCAAGGGCATTGGATACCTAAAAGGAAAGTCCATAAAACTTCACATTGATGAGTATGTTCAACCACGAGCAGTACACCACAGAAGGACTCCGTTCCACATAAGAAATCAGGTGGAGAAAGAACTCCATGCACTCGAGAAAGCGGGCATCATTGAAGAAGTGACTGGACCAACACTGTGGGTGTCACCCATGGTTGTAACCAAGAAACCAAAACAACCAGTCAAAGTGAGAATATGCATTGACATGCGCCTCCCCAATGCAGCAATGAAGCGGGAGCGACACATCACCCCCACCCTCGATGAAATTATAGCGGACCTCACAGGATCCGAAATCTTCTCCAAAGTCGACCTCAATGCTGGATACCACCAACTGAAACTCCACGGGACTCCAGGTACATCACAACATTCTCCACCCACATAGGATTGCGCAGATACAAATGACTCAGTTTCGGAATTTCCTCTGCGGCCGAAGTGTTTCAGCAGACCATCCAGGAGGTGATGCGTGGCATCCCGGGAGTACTCAACGTTAGCGATGACATTCTCATCTACGCAGTTGACAAGGAAGAGCATGTACGACAACTCAACATGCTACTCAGCAGGATAGAGAGTGCAGGATTAACAATCCACAAAGACAGGTGTGAATTCCTAAAGGAAGAGATCTCGGTCTTCGGATATACATTCAACTGCGCAGGCATCTCTGCAGACCCTTAAAAAGTAGCGGACATCCGTGCTACTTTGCGTCCTACCACACCAACAGAGGTACGCAGTTTTCTAAGGATGGCAACATACTGCAGAAGAAGAAACAATGAACACATATGCACTCCTATTGTTGTCCTGGAGAAACCTATTTGTTGGTTTTAAGATTGATAGTGAGGTGCTGAGGAGTGTAACACAACCTTGACACAAGGTTGTGGGTTTGGAAAAACTGATGTGGGCCCCTCGCGTCCCCGGCACACTCTAGGTACTGTCAAAGACAGTCAGTATGTATAGTTCTCGGAAGTTTAGAATATTGAAGATTAATCATTGGACAGACATTTTTCTTGACAATCTTTAACATCCACTCCAGAAGAAGGGAGCTTTCCCGAAACGCCTAGAGTTTTTATGTTTGAATTTTGATGACTTATCACGTGTGACGAAATAACAGAGACTACTAAAAGTTTCACACAACTTTATTGTTTGCAAACTATATGTATGTTAATAAGAGAAGTCCACTAATGTCTATGTGAATAAATCTCTTTGGTAATACCGATAATTGAATCATTTACAAAGCTTTTGACATAGCGGTATGTCTGGATGATGATTAACATTTATATCTAGAGAACTATACATACTGACTGTCTTTGACAGTACCTAGAGTGTGCCGGGGACGCAAGGGGCCCACATCTTGTGGTTACCCTCCCTCTTCCAGTTTGAACATACTGCAGAAGAATCATCCCCAACCTGGCCAAGGTATCTGAACCTCTGAGGGAACTCACTAAGGCCAGCACGAAATGGGTCTGGAGCCCCACCTGCCAGGAAGGAATTCGATCAAATCAGGGCGTCACTCTCGGCCAACACCACCATGGCATACTACGATCCCACATTGTCGACCGAAATATATGTCGACGCCAGCCCGATGGGTCTAGGAGCAATCCTAATACAAGTAGCCAATTCAGGAGAGTCAATGCTGATCGCATATGCCTCCCGCGCTTTGACACCAACGGAGTAACGGTGCTCCCACATAGAAAAGGAGGCAATCGCAGAACTGTGGGGCCATTTTCATTTGTATCTGTACGGCTAAAAGTTGAAGACATACACGGACCACAAACCACTCCTCCCCATTTTCACAGGCTCGTCATCGCACCCTCCAGCCAGAATAGGGAAGTGGTTACTACACCTACAACAGTATGACTTTGAGTTGGCACACCAACCCGGCAGTGGGAACCCAGCAGATTTCCTGTCCAGGCACCCAAGACCAGCCATGCCGGGGGAGATTGTAACGCTCACCTGACTCCCACGGAGACGCTGACCAGGTCTGGACTGCTGCGGCCTCTTCTAAGGTGATGCGCAGAACTCGGAAGCCCGACTTGACAGGACCCCCAAATCTCGCTTGTCTGACTCGCAGGAGAATCCTTCTGCAGATGGAGAAAGGGGATTAACTACCTGCGGAGTAGCGCTTCGGCCTCCCACTTCCCTCTTTCACTCTCATCAGACCACCTCCGAAATTCCCCGTTAACTCTCACCTTAAGGTTTGAAAGGACAAGCTCTCCATCCTGCTTCTGGTGCAGGGGTGCGATTATATCCAGTTACTTCACTGGTGTTCGGATTGGTGAGGATCCAGGCTTACTTGACTTTCCTGGCAAGGTGCTGTAAGTATAATGTTGTAAAAGTTCAAGAGTTGGCCTCCTTTTCTATTTGCCTTTATATTCAGTAGTCCGTCTCTTATCCCTTTTATCACAGGTGCTGAGTGAAGATTTCGCGTAGAGGAAACAATTCGCCGAAGGTAAACTCAGGTGAGTTTATGATGGGTGGTTCCTTTAATGTCCTTATATTCACCCACTAATGCGTGTGTCTTTTTTCCCCATAGGGCCGGGGTACGGTACTGCCGAAGAAGCGGCTCCGACCCGAGATGAGGAAAGATTCTCCCAACAATAATCAGGTAAGTCTTATGGCGAAAATCTGGCTTTCCTCAATATGTTCCTTTTGCTCACCTTTTGTTCTTCTCTTCCCCCTTAGGCGCAGATATGCGGCGGATCGTGCAGATGGTCACTAAGGAGCACGGAGATGCCTCGTGAACAGGTTAGTGGAACGCGGCGCTGCAGCGAGCAACGCGATGCGTCTTTAAAATAAATGTCTTCCCTTAGGATCGCCGGCGTGATGACTCCAGACTCCGGGTAGAAGCAGGTAATGTTCTTCTGTTCACCTTTTCCCTTCTCTTCTTTCCTTTCAGGTGTTCCTGGATGGAGGCAGGCGTGGCTGGAGTCAGGATGCTGGAGCAGACAAGGTGAGCGTCCAGCTGCTTGGTGCAGAACAACGCGAAGCGTGAGCTGCTGTCTGGGCGTGGCTTAAATAGCTCCCAAAGTAGTTCCAGGTACGTATTCTTCCCCAGCCACGCCCGAGTGGCAAAATAGTCCCACAGGTAAAATAGTCCCTTTCAGGCCTCAAAGAGGTCTGGATCTGGCAGCACGGTCTGCATCAGGTAAGTTCACATAAACACTCCCTTTATGAGCCTGGCGCCTATGGCGCCAGGACTGAGGTCCAAAATGAGCCTGGCGCCTTCAGTGTCCAAAGGGCCCCTTCTAGGGGTTGCTGGCCTTTTCCCTGGGAACATGATGTCTGCTTCCGGGGACGCTGGTCCTGGACTGGTTCTCTGGGAGTAGGCATCATGACAGAGATACATGTGGCTGAGGAAACGGAGGAACACATCTGCCATGTTGTTCACACGATGAAACCAAAAGGCATTGAAGACATCACAGAGGCCACGCAAGCCGACCCATGCTGTGATCTGGTAAAAGACACAATCATCTCTGGTGAATGGAAATCCTTCTAACGGAATATTCACAATAGCACTGCTGAAGCCAAAGAGTTCCTCGCTGGCATGTTCGCAGTAAGGCAAGACCTGTCCATCACAGAGGAAGGGCTCATACTAGGAGGGACCCAAATAGTCATCCCCGCAAGCATGCAAGACAGAGTCGTAGCGTTAGCGCACGAAGGTCACCAGGCAATGGTAAGGACCAAGGCCTGGATCAGACACCGCGTCTGGTTCCCACACATCGATGAAAAAGTAGAGCAACTCATCACAGCATGCCTCCCATGTCAAATCACGGGTGCCCCGCCGAATCCTGAGCCTATACTATGGGCAGAGCGAGGGTCCTCCAGATGGGACGCCATCAGTGTCGATTTCTGTAAGATACAGGAAGGCACATACCTGTTAGTGGCAATTGATGACCACTCCAGGTACCCAGAGGTTGAAATCGTATCCTCCACAGCAGCCGAGACGGTCATACCGGCTATGGAAAAAATGTTCGCCACTCATGGCCTTCCACGGTGGATCCGGAGTGACAATGGACCACCGTTCCAAGGTGAGGAGTTCAAGAAGTACCTCTCCGATCTCAACATTCACTACCATCACATAATGGCGAGATGGCCACAGGCCAACGGAGACGTTGAAAGGTTCATGCAAACCCTCAACAAAGTACTACGCCTATCCCGTGTCAATATAAGCCCCTGAAGGGTGGACTTATACAGGTTCCTAAGGAACTACAGAGTGACACCCCACAGCACCACGGGGATACCACCGGCAGACATCATGTATGGAACCATAATCAACTCATCCATTCCACACCACCCGAGCAGGGGTACGGACATGTATGATAGGGCACAAACTCAACAAAGAAGGACTATGACGAACGAACACATGAGCACCAAGAGACACGCCAAGAGGTCCAATCACCGAGTCAGTGACCAGGTGATAATGGTAAGGAATCCATCCAAGTCAAAGCTGGACACCCAATATGACTCCGTCCCATGGACTGTAACACAAAGGCGGGGGACCATGATAACAGCCATGAGGGGACAAAGACAGGTCACAAGAAACGCATCATGGTTCAAGACGGTGCCAAGAGACCTGTGGACGGATGGAGAGCAACAACCAGCAGAAGAACAAGATCTGCAAACGGAGGAGGAGCATTACCATCAGGAAGGCGAAGCGACCATGGACAGCGTAATGGAAGTGCTGCCAAGTGAACCAGAGGAGGCAGAACCGAACAATGAAGGTGAGCAACCCAATGGGAGTCAAGGGATATCCCCCAGGGGTGAGCGGTATGCTCTAAGAACTGCGCCCAGACCCCCTGAAAGACTCAAGGATTATGAGTGGTAAAAGCCCAGCCCGCGAGGCATCAGAACTCACAGTTTGGAACATTGTTTGAAAGATATCTTGTTTGTTAATGTTTTGTTGGGAAAAAGGAGGAATGTTGTGTACGCCTTACGTCAAACGCTACGCGGTGACGTAAAGCGACACCAATTAAAGCCCCGCCCGCTATGCGGGGGCAGGTCCGGGCGCACTATTGCACCAGAGTGTCCACGTCTCTCATTGCTCCTGCTGGAGCTGCGCAGCGAGGCCCTGGCACCCTGGGCCACGAAACTCCTACCTCCTGCTGACGCATCGGCTGGGGCGTAGGATCTAACACACATGTTGTGCTCCCTATAAGCAAACTAGTTTCAAGCACTTTATTTATACCAAATCCAAGCATCATTAAATATGCAAAGCTTTCCATAACAATGAAAGACAGCTACAAAAGCAAATCTGTGGTAGTCTTATACTCTCCAAATAAGCAACAGCACTCCCCTTCTATGTAGGATAGATCTCTTATCATAGCGCCACCCTTAAGTGCTTAATTAATTTAGACAATCATGTTTGCTGTTAAAACCAAGAAACTAGTTACCCCCCCATGCGAATTGCATGACCTTGGTTACTATGGCATAACATTCTGTTTCAAAATATTCATGTAATCGACATCTCAGCAAACCTAGAACCCGTTCTTAGTTAGTAATGCACTGTTTGGGGGGATGCCAGTTTTTCTCAGCATCGCCCAGTTCCTGTATGTCTGAATAACGCTTTAGCAGATGAGAGTGATGCAGCTATACATGAATGGAAAGTTACCTGTGCAAACCTAGCCTTTATCGCCTTGTAGAATTGTTTGGATTTGATTGCAACGTTGCTTCAGGGACTCCAAAGGCACTTGCACGTGCACAGGCGGCTGGCACTGTAGCCCAAAACCGTCTGTGTAGCCGCTAGCGCCACCGGCTTGCCCATCCAAATCCAGTGGCGCCTCTAGGAGTCCATCAGCTTCAGTTTTACTGGCTCCTCTGCTGTGATGACAACTCATGACTCCACTTATGCAGGCAATTTTCACATGTTAAATGGTAAGAAAAAACTGCTGTAGCCATCGAGTCAGGGTTGAAAAAGAAAATTATAAGTGCCTAATTTTTCTAAATTAAATTAATATTATTCATTGTGGAAATAGGAGATGACGGTTGAGACAGTAAACAGTCCAACATGGCAGCTGTACATGAAATAATTGAAAAGGATCTCTACATATACATGACTGCTCATCTACATTTTGAAACTAGAGCGAAAACCTAGCAAAAGCTGGCTCACTGAAACCAATATTCCCACTATCGCCGATTCTTCCTGCATCCACAATGCCCCCCGCCACACCCACACCAAAAATAGAACAATTGGCAAAGGAGGTGGAATCTACTTAGTCAGCAAACGTTCAGCCCTCCCCTGCACCATTTACCTGCCAGTCTCTACCTTTTCGGGAATGCATCCTAATGTAGTGTTGTCTTAACAACTCTGGCCAATTTTACATTTTGGTTATGTCATGTTACAAACACATTTATTTATTTATATTTATTTGTAAAGGGTATGAACACAGGTCTGGAGGCATACTAGCGCTAAGACAAAACAAACAACACATAACATGAAGCAGGTCAAGAATTCACATGGTGGACATCACCAAGGTTATCAGGTAAAAAGAACGGTTTTCAGTCTTCGCTTGAAGAGTGCAAGCGAGGAGCATGATCTGAGGTCAATTGGAAGAGCTTTCCAGATCTGTGGAGAAGCATGGGAAAAGGATCTCTGGGCCACGTAGGAGAGTCTGGTTCTAGGGACCTCCAACATGCAGGTGTTGTATGATCTCAATGTTTTGCGGGCTGGGAACAGTGAGATGTAAGTGGATAAATGCTTAGGAGCCTGCCCAAAGAGGCATTCATGCATAATGCATAACACACAAAAAGTGAATCTGCTACAAACAGGAAGTCAGTGTAGAGCTCTCCTAGTCGCAGAGACATGGCCTGTTCTATATAAGCCCTCAACAATGCGTACAGCATTGTTTTGCACAACCTGCAGGTGAGTGACATCGTGTTTCGAGATGCCAAGGAATAGACTGGAACAATAGTCCAATTTGGCACCTATAATTGCCTGTGCAATAGTAGCACAATTTGCAACGGAGAGAAAGGGGTGCATCTGGGCAAGCAGTTTCAGATGGTAACAAGTGCTGGACATAAGACTCCAATGAACCCACCCATTGCCCCCCCGTTAGTGTCTCCAATGCCCCCTGACCCCTTGCACCCTGTGATTGTCTCCAATGCCCCCACATCTTGCCCCGAGTAAGTGTCTCCAATGCCCCCTAACCCCTTGCACCCTGTGATTGTCTCCAATGCCCCCCCACACCTTGCCCCCCACACCTTGCCCCTCGTGTTTCAAATGCCCCCACCCCTTGCCCCCGTCACTGTCCAAGCCCTCCACCCCTCCCTTGCCCCCCTGAGTGTCTCAAATCTCCACCCATCCCTAGTCCCTTCTGAGTGTCTCCTTACCACCCCCCACCCCTTCCCTATCCTCTCTTGACTGTCTCTGACCCCACTCTCCCCCTTGTCCTCCGTGAGTGTCTCCCTGCCCCCCACTAACCCCCTGCTTGCCTTTTAGCGCCCTGTGCCCCCCCCTCAACTCCTCCTCTCCTCCTCTCCCCTCTTCCTTCCCTCCCCCTGTCAAATTTTCGGGCACTACCCCAATTGCTGTCAGGCATAGTAATTAGTAGCTGCCTGCCTTTTGCAGCCATCTCGCCCTCTCCTGCCCCCCTACCTTTTCAATTATATCTTAGCACTTACTGTTATCATTTGTCCCCTGATCTTTGATAACAGCTTGCCTGTCTCCCCCCGCCCTTCTTGTTTTCTCCTCCCACTCCCTCCCCAGCACTACCTTGAATAGTCATTGACCTCTTAAAATAGTCACTTGTTCTGGTCCTCTCCTTATCCCTCCTCTCCACTTCCCCCTCACCTCCCCTCCTCCCTCTCCTCTTTTCACTCTTGCACTGAAACAATTAAATAGTAATGCTACTGCTAGTCGTGTCACTTTTTTTTCTTCCTCTCCCTTATTGTCCCATGCACTTGTATAACTAGATAGTTATTTTTACATTCTGATCCGCTTCAAGGACCTTTAAGAATGTAACTGTATTCTCCCATGTTCCCTCCCTCCTTGAAGCGCTTTGAAACACATTGTGCATAGGCACTATACAAATAAACAATCAATCAATCAAGACTATTTACTTGTCCTTTCCAGAGGTCAAAGTGGGCGGGAGCGGTGCTCCTATACTTTTTATTTTTAATTTTCACCATTCCTATACTTTTATTTTAAAAAGAAACCACTCTGGGACGGTTTAGTTTTAAAATAAAAGTCTAGGAAGAAGTTAAAGCTTGCACTTCAGTGCACTGCACTGAACAGTCCCTTAAATTACAGTTGCAATGGGTTTGTGGAGAGTGGGGCAGACCGGCAGGGAACATAGCTCCACTACCTCTTTTCGTACACTTCGACCACTGAGCAAGGGTTGGGGTTAAAACCAACACCACTGGTCAATACAGAAAACAACACCATTCCAATAGTGGTGGATAACAGTGACCTTAGGAGTATCACTCTGGGCGCAGGCACCATTATTGGAATGGTGGTTGATGACCGACATTTTTCCATAGATTTAGGTAATGAACTGGTAGGACCAATCCCCAATGACTGTTTTGACAGTGAAAGCGACAATAACACAACACCAGACAGGATCTTCACCCGGAATGGGGGGAATTTCCTGGTGTGCTCTTCCTGCCCTTATGGTAAGGAAGAGGTGACCTGTGACTTCAGGAGGGATGAGGTGATCTTTCAAGTCCACCAGGACTGCCTTCCCCCCTGAAGCCATCAGTCCAAGTCAGTACTGTAACCAGGGACTTCTCCACCCAGCTGGAGGAGGCCGCTGAGATAGCCAAGCCAGAAGGCTTTCCGGGCTTCAGGCAGATAGTTGAAGAGAGAGTCAACCTAGCTGATGCCTGTGAGACTCTGGAGCAGAAGCAAAAATTGAAACAAGTTTTCTTAGATTTTCGAGATCTCTTTGCGGTGGACTCATATGACTATGGTCGCACCGAAATCCATGCAATAACAATTCCCACAGACCCTGGCATGACTCCAGTGTTTGTGATGCAATATCGCTTGCCTCTCGCATCAATGGAGTCCCTTACTGAAATAATTAAGAACCTTGAGTCCCGTGGGATAATTTGTCCAGTCCACAGCACCTTCAATAATCCGGTGCTGGGGAGTTTGAAACCAAACAGCCAGTGGAGACTCTGTGCTGACCTAAGGGAGCTCAACAAACAGGTCCACACTTCCCGATGGCCCCTTCCCTACATTGACCAATGGCTGGCCCAGATCCAGGTGTCAAAGGTATACACTGCCATTGACCTGACCAATGGGTACTGGACTGTACCTGTCAGTAGGGAGGACCACTACAAGCTGGTCTTTAACTTCGGGGGGCAACAGTACACTTGGACCCGGACTCCTTCCGGATACATCAACTCTGGCAATGAATTTAATATCTTTCTGCATAAGGCCATACCCGATATGGGTGAAAGGGGTAACCTGGCCTATGTAGATGATGTTCTAATCAAAAGCTCAACTGTGAAGGAACACATAGCGGAGATCCGTTATGTTCTGACCCAGTTGAGGGCTGCCGGAGGAAAACTCTCTTTCCAAAAGGCACAGTGGTGCAGAACCGGTGTCAACTTCTTGGGGCATGAGATAACTCCTGAAGGTCCCTATCCTCAGGAAAAGAAAGTAGAAGCACTCCAGAAACTAAAAGACCCCACAACTCTGCGGGAGCTAAGGTGCCTCCTTGGACTGACTAATTACAGTAGAAAGTTCATTGAGGATTACGCAGAGATCACGAGACCCCTGATCCATCTGTTGAAGGGGGGTCAAATGGGAGTGGGGTCCAGAACAAGCCAAAGCAGTAATACAACTCAAAAGAAGCCTCTCACAAGTGCCTTGGCTAGCTTACAAGGATTTCTTCTTGGAGACCGGGTTCTCAAATACATGCTTGACTGCAGTATTATATCAGAAGCATGACAAGGTCAATAAAGTAATCTCCTATGCGAGTAAGACTTTATCCTCTGTGGAGGAAAAATTCAATGATTGTGAGAAGGCACTCCTGGCAACGGTGTGGGCATTGAAAAATTACCCGTTTATCCAGGGAGAACACATTATAGTGGAGACTCCACACCAGCCTCTGCAATATCTTCAAAGTGACAGAATCCGGGCCGGAAATGTGAGTAATTCCCGAATTACTTCCTGGATTCTGTCAATGCAAGACTTTCCTGTGGATGACAGATATGGCCAAAACAAGAAGAGTCCCCTCGCGCAAGGTCTGGCTGACTTGCACGATTGTGCCAGAGAAAACTGTCTCAAGGACGAAAGTCTTAAAATCAAGGACAACATGGACGCGTACCTTAATTCCCCACACAAAGTCTATTAAGAAGACCAGTGTGAGAGAATGCCCACTGTCTATGTGGATGGTTGCTCCTACCATGTTGACAACGGGGAAAAGGAACTTGTGGCAGGCGTGGGGAATGCATGGGTGAATGATGCCCCAGAACCCTCCGCTGGGTACAAAATTGGTCCCCGCAGTAGTCAAGTGGCAGAGCCGATGGCTGTGCATCAAGCCATCCTCACTGCTGTCCAACACCAACTCCACAAACTGGTTATAATCACTGATTCAGATTATGTACAGAACGGGTTCGTGGAGCACTTGGTTAACTGGAAAACCAGAGGCATGCTATGTGCTAACAATAAACCATTAAAACATGGAAAACTAATATAAAATATTGATGATCTGGTCACCTCAAATGGGATGACCATCTACTGGAAAAAGATCAAGGGTCATTCTAAAGTAGAGGGACCAGACAAAACTGGAAATGACTTAGCTGATCAGCTGGCCATAACCGGAGCCATTCAAGGGGATCTACTGGAGATCGAGTCCCTGTTGGGGGAAGTCCAGGTCACTGCTATCACTAGGTCCCAGACAAATGCTCACAATGAACTCTCAACTGCCCAATGGAGTAAAGAGACCCCAGATGCTGATTTGATTACGGCCCAAAAAGGGGATCCAATAATTGGTAAGTTTTATCAACACATTGAGGACCCAGAGACCTTTCCCATGACAGATACTGATTGCATTGGGAAAGAGGACCTCAGAGTGTTGATGAAATGTCCAAAAATGTTCTAAATCCAAGACGGTTTGTTGGTGAGGAGATCCATATCCGGCCATGACCAGTGGGTGGTTCCTACCTCATTCCGAAGCCTGATGCTAAATCACGCCCATGATGCGGCCACAGCCGGTCATCAGGGGTTTCATACGACATTAGAAATCTTGCGAGAGGTTGCATACTGGCCACACATGGGGCAGGACCTCGACCAATACTTGAAGGGGTGTCTTGTGTGTGCACAATTTCAGCCAACATCACTCACACATCGTGCTTCCCTCCAAAAGAGGGGGATGACACTGCCTTGGTCAGATTTGCAAGTCGATTTTATAAGGCCCGTGATTCGTCCTCTAGGGGGAACAAGTACATGTTGACCGTAACGTGCTTGTTTACTAAATGGGTGGAATTTCTCCCGGGCCCAAATTGCAAGGCAGACACATAAGCTGCCCTGATGATCAATCACATCTTCTCACGTTTTGGACTACCCCAAAGTATTGAGTCAGACCGATGTAGCCACTTCGCTAGCAAAGTGATGACAAAGATGTGAGAGATACTTGGGGTAAAAAGGAAACTACACATTGCCTACCGGCAGTCCTCTAGTGGTGGAGATGAGAGGTACAATAAAACTATAAAAAAGTTTGTGGCAGATTCTGGGCCAAGTTGGGACATTCAATTACCCTTTGTCCTGATGGCCATCAGATCTACCCTTTCTTCTGCAACAAAAATATCTCCATTTGAGCTGATGACTGGACGAAGGATGATGCTACCCCAGCATCTGCTCTACAGAACCCAAGAGCAGACCTTGATAAATGCCTCCACAACTCATGAGTATGTTGAGAATCTGAGAAAACACCTTCCACATGCTTTTGCATATGCTCAGCGAAATCTAGAAAGATCTGCAGACAGTATGAAAACCCACTATGACCTTAACACAACAAAAAAGGAATATCAAGTAGGGGACTGGGTCTACTTGTACAGTTTCCAAAGGAACCAAGCCAAAGAGCGCAAATTCCTCCCAACTTGGCGGGGTCCTATCAAAATTGTGGACAGAATCTCACCAGTTGCCTGCAGAATCCGCATTCCCAAGGGCAGTTTGACAGAAGGGGAAGACAAGTGGGTCCACATAAACCAGCTAAAGAGTTGCCACCTCAGGTATACTTTGCGGCAGATAGAAGGGCTTACCGGAAACCCAGAGGGGGGACAATCCGGACAGCTAGAAATATTAATTGGATACACCTGAAAAACTGAGTAAATGATCACTGAATAATAGATGGTGAATATTGCCAATTGTTAGAGAATGCAAGTGTCTTTCTCACTGCTGAAATCCCCCGAAAATGTGTGGGCACAGTAGTGGGAAAATTTTTCATAACCGTGTTATGTTCTGCTTTCTAGGATTGGCACTAAAATCCCAAGAATCACCAAGGAGGACCATTCGGGTACCGAGAGGAAAAACCTAAAGAATCCAAGTATCGTCCCATTCCTAACCTGAACCGGCGAGGAGAGTGTGTCGCCTCAATCGCTGATGGGAGAAGCAACTGAATTTTTCCAAATGGACATAAAACAACATCCCAATCGCCCAACTCCCTCTCGACTGGAGGTCAAAACGAAGTCGGGAGGGAGGATTTGTGGGATGTATTGACCCACTCTGCTATAAAATGTGGTATCACTCTGCTATTTATGGTGCAAGAAACAGCAAAACGGTGGCAAAACCCTTGTGCATGCCAAAACCTCCAAAACCACATTTTCAACACACAAAAAGATGGCTGCACAACCTGCCACCCATGCTGCATGTATGCTGGAATAGAGCACACGCTGCAGAAAAGTGCCAGTGGGCTCCATGACAAGCAAACATAAAATGCAGAGCGAGAAGCAGCGCTTTTCAAGGAAAACTCAAAAATGTGCCTGTAAATGACATTTACTTTTTTATTTTTTTATTTTCATTTAGTTTATACAAACTTTTGAAAAAATTCTTACATTATCATTATCAGTCTCATCCCTAACAAACATAGCTTGCGGAATCTTAAATATGTATTTCTTCTAAAACTTTTTACAATTTCATGGGAAAACGCTCCCTTTCACTCCACTCCATCATGGTCTGTCTAGAGCCACTTGGCCCTTCTTGGGATCTCCCCGGCTTCAACATATTTCTTTTGGAAGCAGGCAGTTTCCTGCATTTCTTACTCCGTTTCCCGCATCTTAATTTCCATCTGTTGTAGGAACAGTGTGAGAGCCAGCAACAGTTTTTTATGGGCACTACAATGCAAGCGGCACCACCACTCTTCCTCGCTGTATGTTGCGACTATATTTCTTTCGTTGGCCAAATATTTCTTTCTCAAAACTTTGAGTTCGCTGCAATACAGAACCAAGTGTTTCAATGATTTATTCTTTATTTGGCAGAAACGGCATTTTAGGTCATTATTCAGCAGTTTCTTCCTGTGCATTTCCACTTCTCTTGTTTCGTACAAGTTAAACCTAAATCTTAGGTAGGATCTTCTTAGAACTTTGCATGGAAACATTTTCAAATATTGTAATGTCTGCGCTCTTCCCTTAGCTTCCCCAAGATGATTTGTCATACATTTATGGGAGTTTCTTTTCTCAATTGTTTTAATCCAATCGTGTTCCATTACTTTGCTGCTGAGACTCCAAAAATGCCTGTACATAACACTTCCCAACACTCAAAATCTTGCTTGCCGCTAAAATTCATTTGACCTAATGAAGCACTGTGAATGTACCTAATGACCTAATAACTTCATTAGGTCATTAGATGTAACATTTGACCTAATGAAGTCCTGAAATGTTAAGAGCAATACACCTTCTCAGCAAAACTGCATTGCCTGTGAATGACAGTTCCTGTCAAAAATCTGTGTGCAGCCACACTGGGCTACCTGTGAATGACAGCCCCTGTCAATTGGGCTCTCGTGATTAAACTTTAAAGTTATCTAAACTAAAAGTCTGCCGGATTAGCAAATATAAAAGGACGGTTGCTGAAAGGAACACAGATTTCAGTTGTTTTTTGATTCCACAGGTTTAAATCTGGGAATGTAATTTACCTATGTCATCTGATGCAACAGGTTTGTTTCATGTTGGATTTCAAGTAAAAAGAATTAAGAATAAACTAACCTGGCTGGGCCTGCCAGAAGTTGAAAAACAGGTTTCCACCCAAGGGGAGGGCATTCCTCTCAGCAGATACTCATTGACATATGATAATTGTGGGATAGGACAGACTTTTGTCTGCAGCCAGAGACTGAGCAATGGCAGATCCTCCAGGCCAGGAAATGGATGTGTGAAGAGGTCGTAAACTTGGCTTGCTGAAGAAAATCCCAAGAGTGGGAGCTACTCCTTGAGCTCCAGAGACAAAAGGGGGACCATTTGCTGCTAAAAATCTGTAATGAACAATTTCTAGAGACTTATAACTCGCTATTAGAAATGGTGAAAAATATAAAACAGGCAGATTTGTTACTCTAATTTTTGGTCCTAAATTGCAAAACATAGTGGAACTATGTAGCATGTTCTTAACAGAAATGGCAATATATATGTGGTTTTATGGGAACTGTATTTATGCTAGAATTGTTAAACTTTGCACACACATCCCTACGGTAAACACGCATATGTGTGTAAATTTGGAGAAAGTTTGGAAAATGTTTTCATGGAGAAATGGACAAAATGCTGCACAAAGGAGAAACAAGGTCTCACAGCTGTGGGATTTTGAGGAACAGATACTCCATAATGCATGTAATCTTTGTATGTGATTTTCATAGAGGTTACAAATGTATAAATATATATTTAGGACACAATTCGATTTTGATACTAGTGGCTAGGGGAGGTTTCTAAGGATTGTAAAAACCGAACCATAAACGTGAAATCATCTGTCCTTCATCCAATCACTCGTGTGCAAGGTGGAGATGAGGCTCTGATCCAATTCCAGTTCACAGGGGCAAGATTAGTTAAGCCGGCCCATACACCCATTTTTGTGATGTCATTGGAAAGGATAAATAGAGATAGCTGACAACACATACACACTCTTCTGATTACAGCTGAGCACTCTGATCAAGCATTCAACATCCAGCTTTTTACATCCTTCCAGATCCAGATGCCAAGGACCAGGCCAAGCAATAGCTGAACCATTTTCAGCAAGACCTCAATCCTCAACTAAATCCTTACAACCCAGTGTAGCGCTGTGGTGTGGGAAAGCATCCTGAAACTATTTGGCTTGCTACCACAAATGCTTGCCTGATGAACTCACCATCCCACTGATTTGAAATACCCAGAAACAAGAAGGGCAGATCCTGTGCAGTTCCGGTGACCGGCCTAGCTGATCCTGTCCTGAGAGTGATGTGCTGTCCTTCCCTGATAGATCCAATCCATTGACCAGAATCTTGACAGGCCAAACATCTTTAATCCCAGTGGATTGTGAGGATTAACAGGATGCTAGAGAACAATTGTAGACCTTGCATTATCTTGTTCCACTATAATCTCTGAACTACCTATACTTCCATAACCAATAACAGTGTCAAAATCTTTAGGGCTATCTTATTCTGTCTATTACTAAGCGTCATTTTCATAGTCATTTTTATTTGTGTAACTCTGATCCAGAAATCCCACTGAGTGTTTGGACTGGTTCGGCCGGGGAAGGGGATGGGGATCTGTTACTGAAGTAACATATCAGTCTCAGAGCTTACTTTGTCCCAACTTTGTTTCCTAGTCTGAACGCTCTAGTCTTGAGTAAAAGCATAAACCATATTTTCTGATTTTAAACTGAAGTCCTTATCCAAATTCGTGTCTTTATTTTCGAAAAACACCTCTCACTGAAACCTCTTTAACTCCTTCAATTTTTGAGATAGAAATGAAATTTCAACTTCCACTTACACCTAACATCCTTAGCTACATACACAACTCTGAATGCGAAACAGTGCGATTGACCCGTTATATCAAAAATCGCATAGTAGAGGTTTGCCGCAAATGTACATTTCGCAAAGGTTTTACACGTGTGAATTGCCTTTAAATTATTTCCTACTTGGCCTTTGAGATTCCAATTGTTTGCTTTTGATTAAATCATTGCTTTTGCTTGCTTGCATCTGTTCAAAGTGGCTCCCATAGAAACCTATAATAATTTAAGCATTTTTTACCACATTTAGTGTTTTTGCTCAGCCAGTTTTAAAGCCATCCTGACAGTTGAAAAGTTAAATCCGTTTTTCTCTTGTGTTTAAGGGGGAAAGGTGGGAGTGATATACTGTTTGTTCTCTATTATTCCAGAGTACCTGCTCTCTCCTCACATCTTTTTAAATTGCCTATTGGTGGGTTGAGGGGTGTTGCAGGCGGAACCTCTAACCATAGTGCTATGTGTTCCAAACCAACCCAAAAGTATTCTTTTCTTTGCTGCATTCTTTTTGTGTTCATTACCTGATTCCCGGTGCATTAAAGGTATTATTCATTGTTCTTGTCACCCATTGGTGATTGTTGTTACCTATTAAAAATATATTGTGATTTTAAATTCTAAACAAATAAATAAATAATTACCTTTACAACTAGCCTGATTCCTTGTTCAGTGTAACCTGGGGGGTATTTTGAGAAGGGTGTGATATAAGTGGTATATCATTCAGAATATTGAACATTTAGACAAAAATAAATAAGGGTTTCATTTGCGCACTACATGTTGGGCGAGACTTGGGTGTGTGCTTGATTGAAAGCACTTACAGCAGATGCTGGAATGCTTATTTAGTTGTAACGTGCAACGGCTCAATGTAGCCGCCGGGCATCATGTGATACACTACATCTGTGTACCATATCACCATAATCTAGTTATTCAGGGGACAATGCGATCAGATTTACTTTATCAACCAGCCTAACCTATCATCCAGTTTCTGATTACCAGGTACTACTGACTATAAGTTGGGAGTCAAGCAGGAGACCCAATACCAGCGTTACTTCCTTTACTTTCTTTTCTTTTTTTAACTTGTCCTCCTTGCCTTCCAATTTGGGTAAATGTTGTTCTTGCTGCAGGTTGTATCAAAAAGGGTATAATTAAAAAAATACATAACATGAGGCAACCTATATGCTAGGTCTCAAGTCATCTCCATGCACTTGCCTAGAATCACCCCACTCCCCTCCCCCATGTTGTGTTCAAAGGGCCTGAAGCATGCCCTGTAATATTTGGCGCCTTGAAACTCTTGTCTATAGGTGCGTTATAAATGCCATATCATACCATATCCTCTTAGCATAAAAGATTACATCAGATACTAGAGTTGATGTGGACAGAAGTTGTCATCATTTGGTGGTACAGTGAAATTATATTCTTGTTGAGAAAGTTGCAGTGTTACATAAGAAAACTGCTTTAAAGTCAGGAATTGAATCGAAAAATCAGTCTTGTTCATTCATTGTACTGGTATATTTTTTTTTTAAAACAAAAATGTGTCAAAGTATTTAAGAAAACACATGTTCAGCCAAGTCCTGCAACTCGTTCATGTCATCTTCGGGATATAACAGAGCTCTTTGGCTAAAAGTCTCAAGACAAGTCCTTAATATATCCCTATATACTCCTGCAACAAGGGCACTAAGAGAAAAAAATGTCTTGTATAATCTATCACTGATAGTGCGTGTAGCTGGATTTGCATGGTAGGCCCAGTATATATTCTGCATTGTTTTACTTTACCCAGAACTGACTCAAAGGACGTGGGTGAATGCTTATGGTGGCATTGGACTCATCCCTCTTGTGTAGTGAATGTGGGTAGGCTGATGTCAAATCAACTATACTGATAGCAGGGTGTATTGCTGAAGGTGTAAAAAATGTTCCAGTGTTTTAAACATGTAAATAATTGTGGGGTAATTCACAGAAGAAAAATAGTAGAGAGCTATAGTCTCACAAAATATCGTCCAGCGTTACCCCCAGAACTGAATGCTATGTGAAAGTCTTTTGTCCTTGTTTAGGTCTGGAAAAGTCTCTCTTAGTGTGTAAATAAGACAACCAAAATTTGATAATTCTTCTTTATTTTTCTACATCAATAATTCTTCCCAACTATCTCTTTCCTGCTGTTTAGTTTTTTTCAAGAGGAAAAGTGTTCTCCTTTGGGTGTAGAGGAATAACCATCTGGAGATGGTTTAAGGTGATCAATTGAATCCTGACCTTCTCCTTTTTTGGGCATCAGAACTGGCAGGACTACTGTTCTTGTACCCACAAACTTGATAAACTGCACTTTTTTTCTGTACTGAGGACGAAAAGTGACTGCATCATGCAGCTTGCGTATGCTCTCTTGAGCCAGGAGCTCTTCTCCACCATGAACACATCTCTCAGTAGTGTGATGACAATCAGTTGCTCTGGCCTGGTGAGGGAACAGGCAGGACTGTAAAAGTCAGGAATGTACATTGGCATGCAATACAGCATTTCATTTGGTGTTTTACCATCACATTGTGATTTTCATGGTACATTATGTATAGTTCTCATCATTAAGGGCAAGTGGCTTAACCAGTTATCCCCATAGGAAAGTGTGTGCATTTAGTCAGGGACTGCTTTATAATCCCATTCACTCTCTAAGTGATCACCTGGGCTTGGCCAATACCTGTTTGAGAATTGCCTGATACATCTCCAGCGTGACAGGGATTCTTATGAGTCTTTGCCTGAAAAACCTGGCACATTCTCAGTTTGGAATGTTTTAGGTGGTTTGTTTTATGCCATAGCTACTAGGAATCGTCAATCCTTAATGGCTTGCTTAAAGTTAGCTTTCCTCTGGGGAATGAGCCAGGTGAATCTAGTACACAAGTCTACTATAATCAATAAGTATTTGTTAGCTGCTGCTAAGGGTCCATTGTGATCCATGAACATGGTTTCAAATTGTACTGTTGCCCTCAATAGAGGAGTTTCCTTTGGCTAACTGGTATTATCCATATGGGTTCGAAAGCATGGTGATGAATTAGCAATTTACTGTTTTGATGTTTGTCTCAGCTGTGGCCACCAATATATGCCCCCTCAAAAGCTGAGTGGTTGCTAATATCCCAAAGTGGACAGTAGCTGTTCCTGTTTAGCAGCAGATATTCATTGTAATCTGTCCTGCTTGTTTGGAAGAACCTTTTCAACAGGGTCTCCACATTGTTCTGAGGAATTGTGACTATTGCTGTGTAGTCATTCGGAAAGTAGGTATATGTGTTAGGGAATACTTTCAGGATAGGAAAGTTTGCTTCAAGGCAGGCCTTCATGTCCTCATCAACATGTGAAGGGGAGCATGTCAAAGCTGACACCATAAATCATGTTGTCTGCTTTCTAGCAGAAATGTCAGCAAGTGCATTACCAGCATTGTGAACAGAAACTGTTCTGTGTGTTTTAAAGTACATTACCAAAACTTTAGGATTTACATCTTTGATATGACACACCTTTTGGCTAATCTGTTTAAATACTATTGGTGCCCTTTTGTATTCTTTAAAGTCTTTTTGGGCCCACCATTGTAGGTTACAGTTGCATCTCCTGACTACATATTCTGAATCAGAGACAATAAGCGTGGGCTTGTGTGGAACAATCTTCTAGAGTGCTGTTAGGATACCTTGTAACTCACCTATCCTGGTTTATGTGCCTCCAAAAAGCTTTCTTGTGTCTGGGTTTTCAAAGACATGATTATGATTGAATTGGCCCTTAAGAGAAGCATATGCAGATGAGTAAGTTCACCTTGCCGTAATGGCTGGATTTGCTGAGCCATCACTGTAAAAAGTAGTAGTAGTAGAGTAGCAGCCTATTGCATCCATCTGGTGTGTAGTGCTTTAGCATCCATTACGCGTGTGTGTGTTGTTGCTTCTAGCTGAACTAGTGGATATGCAGGTGTATTTTTTGTTTTATTGGCTGTGGGAGGCCTTTCTTTTTGTACTTTAACCTATACTGCTGTTTAGATCTTCGATTCTAGAGTTATCGTTTGTTCTGGTATTTGTAAACATGTAAACGATATGCTAATGGTTTAGTTTTATCAAAGATACAAACTGTGTATGTAAAAACATTTTGACCCCAATGTAATGTTACTTCTAAATCTTTATCTGTGTTATGTCTTGAAGAAGAGTGTTTTGAATCATTTGATTATATTGTGTTGCAGAATTTGTGTGTGCTCTACTTTCCAATCCATTGGATGGAAAATGAATTTCACAAATGTATAAAGTAGTTTCACCAATGATGTAGAATTAGGCGTCCATAGTTTGGCAAACCAGGCAATGCTTAAAGCTATCTGAGTGTGCAAGGATTTTGCAAGTGTGTACATTTTTCTAAAAATTGTGTGGAGGGCCCAACTCCACAAAACTGACAATGAACAGCCCAAAAAACGAGTTTCTTATAGACTGTGGCCCAAATGAGGTCCGACTACAAGTGGCTACATGTTGGTCCCCTAAGGAAAAACAGAGAAATAAAGACACAGACACCAGGGTTGAATAACGTATTTTTTTTTAATGTATTGTGCGTGTTTTATTTATGTGTATGTGTTTAGGACTAATCAATCCGGCCCGCCTGGAGCTGGATGGAACAAAAAAAAGGAAAGTTAAAGGGAAAAGAAAGAAAGGGGCAGAACTCCTCTGCCCAAGAATGGACTGGCAGGAAAGAAAAGCATCTAGCAAAGATTTGAAAAGAAAAGTAAGTTAGAAGACAGTATGAGGATAGTAAGGAGAAGAAAAGGAAAGAAGGAGAAAGAAACAAAATCAGCAGGGATACAGACAAAAGAACAACCCCTCCAGGGGGTCGTGGCCTTGAGGGGCCCCAAAGAACCCACAGACATTGCTGGACATGGGCTGTGTGTGAGGGGTGACTCTGCAGGATAGCCATGGGGCCAGGCTGCATGCCAGGAACAGCCCGGGCACCACAGGGCCGTGATGCCATTTGGCTTGCCTGGGGGCCAGACTGGACTGGCCCATTAACATCAACGGGCCTGGGCTGACTAGTCCATGTCGGCCCACCTTGTGGCCGGCAAGGTGTGCCCTGTGTAGAAGTCCTCCCAGGGTGCGCATTCCAGGCAGCCCGGGAGGTGAAGAGTGGAGAAGTCTGCTGCGCCCCAGAGGGCGGAGAGATGAAGAGAATCCCTGGGCTGCCTCATAAGGAAGCCCAGGCAAAGAGTGGGGCACTGAAAGAAGTCCTGGCTGCCTCATCATGGATGAACGCGAACAGAGAGGCATGTTGTGTGAGGGAGGCAGTTGTTTCCAAACAGAAAATAAAGGAAGAAAACAAACTACTCTCCAAATAGCCAGCCATAATAAAGGCTTCAGAGAAAAGAATTGAGAATTGTATCCAAATAATTGCCCAGTATCACAAACATCAATAAGGAGAGTGTCTGTTCCGTCAAGGTGGGGATACACCTGATTAATCCACACACCAAACAAGAGTCCCGTCCTGAAGAAGGCCCATTAAAGAACTGACCAAGAACATTTGGGAAAAATGTATTGTGGCATAGGTGCCGAAACACGTGTAGAAAAGATCACAGCTGGAGTGACCAGTCATTTTTCCCCTTTCCCAAAAAGGATATATGAATTTTATCTGTGCTTTTGACTTTGATGAAATATGTCAAAATTATCTGGCTCGAACCCCGACTGATGTTCCTATGGTGTCAGGGTGGGATACTACTCAAATGAGACAAATTGGGGGACCCGAACATTCCAGACACGTAGTCACAGACCCTCAAACCCCTTTACCACCACAAAAGAATCCATACGCTTTGATATTTGTTGCAGCAGAGAAGCCACTATTTCTCCAGGGAAAAGAGGGATGATTCCGACGGACTTAGTCCTAATACCCTCTTCGGGTTGTTATACATGAATGGCCCCAAAATCTGGCCCGGTCTGGAAGTTTGGACTAGATGTCCTGGCAGGCATCATAGATTCAGACTTTCGGGGAGACAGAAAGGTACTCCCACAGAACCATGGCGAAACCTCATTTGAAATACACGGTGGGGACAAAATTGCACAGGGAATTCTTGAGAAGCTCTACTCTATTTCCCCACTTTAAGGAAGAAAGTGAACCAGAGAAAACCGAGAGAGGTAGCTTAGGTTTTGGAGAGGCTAATGAAACACCTATCCGTGAGGCAAAGGGGGGAGAAGAACCTACCATCCTTCCCAATCTAGCCTTCTGAGTGAAATGATCCAGCCCTTGCAGAGGCTTTCTTACAAATGATTCCTGAGGGAGAAGGACAAGAAAAGGGGGATCCTCTTTTTGTTCCTGAAACAGGGATTATTGTATAGAAAGGAAACCACCAGGGAAGGCCTAAGTAAAATTCAGTTAGTAATACCCAAAACCGATTGTAAGATGGTGCTAGAGATTGCGCATTCTCATTTGACAGGGGGACATTTATGACAATCTAAAACCCAAGCTAACATCAGAGGGACATTTTACTAGCCAGGTATCCATGCTGACATAAATAACTTCATTCAGACATGTGAGATATGCCAGAAAACCAGCGCGCATATTCCCTTACCTGCCCCTCTAAACCCCTTACCGATAATAGAAGTCCCTTTGTCCCGGATTGGGATGCATAGGATTGGACCATTGTAAACCTCTAGACTGGGTAATAAATATGTTCTCTTAATCATTGATTATGCTACCCTATACCCAGAGGCTTTCCCCATGCAAAACAATGCAAAACAGCAAATCTTAAAACACCTACTACCAATCTTTTCTAGGGTTGGATTCCCCAAGGAAATTGTAACGGCTCAGGGATCCGATTTGGGTGAAGTCAAGGAATTACTACACATTACTACCTTAAGAACCTCAGTTTACCATCCCCCAATGGATGGATTGGTAGAGATTTAAGAAGACACGTAAAATGATTTTGAGGAAATTGGTAGATGAGGATGGGAAGGACTGGGATCGCATAATCCCATGGGCCCTATTTACAGTAAGAAAGACACCTCAGGCATCCACCGGATTCTCTCCTTTTGAATTGCTTTACAGTAGAGAACCATGAGAAGTCCTAGACATGCTATGAGAGACCTGGGAAGAGAGAGAAGAGGCACCTATTCCCCTCTCCCAGACGGCTACCCGATTGCGAGAGCACATGGCACTCGTCCGGAGTCTAGTCCACACTCACATGAAGAAAGCTTAAAGGCATGGTCCAGTAAAAAAATGTATTGTCCCTACGGGTCGGCCATGTTTTTTTTAAGCCTAAGTGGCTCGATTTTAGAAAACTTTCCTATGGACCTTACCCGGCACCAGGGAGCCGCCATTTTGTGATAATCCTATCACTTGCCGCATCGCCCTGGCTGACCTGCTTCTGCAGCACTAAATCAGATCCCCCGCCCCTGAGCCTGACATTATCAAAACATTCATATTCCCCGCCTCTCTCCGTGACGTTTCTGTGCTGCGTAGGCAAACGTGCCCAGTCGTCTTCTACGCGACTCCACACAGAACCCGGAAACCAACACAGACCATCTCACAACACAGCGCGCCACAATTCGGAATATGAAACTGTACTTTAAAATCAAACAGCAACACGGTACATTTGGTAAAGTACATTTATTTGACATTAAATGCTTAGAGAATATTCAGCAATTGCCATATGAACTCCGAAAGCCATTTATTTTCTTTTATCTGTATCCGCAAATCCGTCTAAGTTAATATTGAGTCACGCGCTGTTTCTTTATGGTACACAGGGTGTTGCATTTCGTTAAAAGAAGCACTTTGGAAGCATGGTGAACCGCAAGGCTGTTCCATCAACTAAGCACTAGTCCACCGTAAAGGTTGATATGTTGCTTCTAGCCACTAGTACAGCGTAAGGGCATGTGGGCCCTTGGCGATCGTCCCATAATATGGTTAACGTGCTCCAGTTGTTCACACGAAGCTACAGGTGTCTATTGAAGAATCCGTCTGCCGGTGTCTCAAACCGATGACAGTAGCAGAAGGGGAGCAAATACCTGTTATGAAAACAAAAAAATTATAATTAGTCTCGCCAGGCGATCTTCATTAATATTACTCATTTTATTTATTACGGCCGATCAGAAACTATTTGCTTGCAAGGATAGTTCAATGGAGTATGTTCGGCTCTAAAATCAATGCGAAAAGTAACGAAATAAATCGAGGCCAACACACAATGAGAAACGACAGTTAGTCTACATGCGTGTGGAATGATATGATATATGATATGGCATTTGTAACGCGCCTATACACAAGTGTTTCAAGGCGCGATGAGGCAGGGGGGGAACAAGGGCAGACAGACAACGATCCTACTAGGCCAGGTCTCTTTCAGATCGCGCATGGGGAAGGGGTGGGGGTAAAAGTGCTGTACATGGTTAGTAGAATACAAGATAAATAGTAGGGCCAGCTGGTGGCAAGTGCAAGGTAAATGCCGGGAGAAGGGGCTGAAGGATACAGAGACAGTCCCATAGTGCAGGTAGGCAATGCAGGGAAAAGTGGCTGGGCCAAGGACCGAGATCGGTGAGACCAGTGGACCTGCATGCCCATGTGCCCACTACGAACACGTTTTCCTTGCTTTTCCTAGCTCTTCATTCATTCATTTATTCATGCATCCATTCATTAATTCTTCATTCCGGTATAAAAGCGTCTAAAGATTTACGCACATTATATTTGAAATTTTCATTGTGTCTCTGCGTAATGCAGTCTGTAAATCGGACCGTGCTCTTGACAACGATTTTTCGTATACTGAACTAAAATGAAACTCGGTCTAGTTTCTGAATTTTCTGCCTTATCGTCTCTTACGTTATTGCGCACCCACTTCAAATGAAGTTCTTTCGGCATGGTCCCTGTCTCAAGGTCAAAAAACAATAGACCCTTATACTTCCAGTGCGACTTGTGGGCCTCTTCTGGGCGCGAGCTGAAAATCAAAGCCGCTGTCCTTCGCATTCTTTATTTGCAACATCCCGTAGTAAAGGCATCTGTGAGAACTTGAAGTTTAGAATCCCTCTATGTAGTGCGCCACAATGTGCAAATGCGAACTGGCTTCTCGCCCAAATGCCACGGGCCGCTTGGCGCGTTCTAAGGCCCCCAATTTTGTCCCCGTTGTCTGCGAGCTTTGCAGCCCAAATGGAGACATTTAATTTTTGGCGGAAGGTCAGGGAAAGTATAAAGTACCACAGGAGTTGAGTTAAAAGTGAGATTTATTGTTTGTTTGTTTGTTTTATTATTTGCAATACACAAGCCTCCCCTCCGTTAACAGTGCACAACAGTGCGCAGCATTTACATTTACATGAGAAAAATATATACATAAACATATATGAGGTGAATAGAGAGAATTCAAAGATGACACCCAGCCTGTTCGCCACCCATGATGGTGAAGGTAGGGGTTAGGGTTACAGGTACACTGTACAATAACATTTATTTACAAAAAGACAATCGTATTGCAATTATTTAAAGCTGTGCTTCTGGTGGACATGGCACAGTTGCAATGTTCGGTGGCAATGGATCACTGCTCTGCACAGAAACGTCCAACATTCCATATCTGTGCTTCTCTAACACAGCAACAATAAGGCCTTTCACAAAGTCGAACTGCATTTCATCATAGACTGGTTTGATCACCCATTGCTTACTTCGTTTTGAAAACACCTTAGTGTAGCGAGGCATCCTTACTTTACCCCTAGTCCTAGATTGTTCACGTCCGACATTGCTGTTATGGGCCAAGACCGCTAGTAGAGTGCGATGTTTCATGCCCCGAAAGCTAAAATGCAAGCGCTTTAGCCTGTACTTTAGGCACATATTGTGGAACACCTCCAAATCTCCTGTGTGACAGAATTCTGTCAGTCCTCTCAAATCTCTTGATAGAGTTTTGTCGAAAACAATCTTCTCAGTGGCTTTGTGTGTCGGTGAAGATGGAATCAACCACTTCTTCTTCCTTGCCTCCTCTGGGGACAAAGGGTCATGTTCACATTGGTGGAAATGTAGGTTTTCTGACCAGCGGTGGACGTTGGTGCAGTGGTGCATCAGTGACCGCCATTTTTCAAGTAGTATTTCCACTGACCCTTCACAAGTTTTTGAGCTCTACCAAAGATGGTTGGTGATAGACTGGGACCACTGCAAAATACTTTAAAAACCTTTTTTTTCCTGCAGCCGAGATTTTCTTACTGATTGATTTAGCAAGATGCCATACGTCAAATTGATGATTAATAAGCAGGAACTGCTCTCTCATTGTCTTGGCAATTGAAACGTCTCTGTCCGTGGCTATGAGGTCGATGTGCATTCCCCTTGATTGTAGATATTCCACTGATTTTATAAATCCTAGTTTCTCCATGGCCACTGAGGATGTACATTGTGTTACCTGCACGACCACCAAACTCACAATTTTCTTACTATCCATGTCCTGAAAGTGGTAGGTGCAGTAGTTGCCAGAAAATCCAGGGCTGTCGCACTGTCCATCGCCGGCTAGCCTGAAACATTTCCCTTCGAATGTACTTGCTAGAGACAATTGTTAAATTTTCTAAGCATCACTAATGGCCGGAAACAGATAATCACGTTGGTATATGTAATACAGCGATTTAGAAATTAAATGGAGTCCCACAAACTGAAAGAAAGCCTCTAACTTTCTAAAACTGGAGCCACTAAAAAGTGATGCAGCTGCACACAGTAGATTGCCTGCTGGCATTTTCCCCAGCATCGTTTGTGCAGACCATGAGAACCTATGATTTAATCGACAGGCGGCATTTATTTTGACGTTACTGCCTTTTATTTGACAAATTACATTAATCAATGGCTTCCCACATACTTTCCCTCTAACTGAATGCCCACATTTCAGCATACTTATAATTTCCATCAAACAACTGTCGAATACAATGTATTTGCTCTCTTTCATTAGACTGTCATCCTGCGTCAACGTTGTTTTGGCCTGTGACGTTGCAGAGATTTCAACACATTGGAAAGTAATATCGCTGCTATCAAGTTCTGATGCGTCTATGGATGCTGCGGCTGGTTCATTCTCTGTCATTTCGACATCTGCTACTTCAACATTGATGGGAGAACACAACAATGTTGACATGTTTTTGGGTGGCAATTTTTTGGCGGGTGTAGATTGTGTGAATCGATCTGCAACTACTTCAGAGCTATCTTCAATACATTCACTATCATCTTCTTGTGGTGGTGCGGTCGCACTATAGCAATGGTCCAATGCAACTTTGCTGTATTCTCCAAACACAGTTAATTCATGTTCTGGCCATTGGACATGAGCATCTCAATCCTGAACACGCCTCGCCTCAATTAATAGTTCCTCCATAGTGTACATTGTCTGGCAAGCAACATCTCTCATTCGCTTCACTGTCTGTGTATGTATAGTTCTGACACCCACAGGTTACTAGAGGAGAGATTGGAAAAGGGATGTTCAGTTTAAACACAAGATAAAGTGTAGTCCAATTGACTGGAAAAAACATACAATAGTCCCCAGCACAAACATTTTTTTTAAAGTTATTAACTGTTTGTAACTAACCTATTTTTGGTTTTTCTTCTTTGCAACTTTTTTGACTCGACCTTCAACATCTGCATGCTGTAGCTCCGCTTCGTTTCCGCATGTCCTCCCTTCCTCTTGTGCTGCAACAACTATATTTTCTGTATCCGCATAGACAGCACGGAATGAGGCTCCATCGCCTCCCTGAAACATAGTACTTTCATTACTATGTATCAAAATATTGTTAGCATAAAACACACGTGAGGATGAACACACAGATAAATCTCAATAGCCAAACACGATTTAAGCATTGTGTGCAACAATCAAACGACCAGTAATGATCTATTTCGATGGAGCTGTCAGTATCCATACCTCTGGCTCTGCATGGACTGCCATGAATGGTTGTATTGGAGAGGAGGCATCAGCATCTCCCTGAAACACAATACTTGCATTAGTATGGTTTTCAATATTGGAAACATAACACACACTTGGGGTCGACGGCAGAGGTACATATAAAGAGATAAACACAAATGATGCATTGTCTAAAACAATCAAGGAAAATATAAATATGCAGATTTCATCGACTTATTTCCCCGATTCCTTTACATCTGCATCATCAAAATGGGATGTTGTGATTGTAGTGGAAGCTCTGTCGTCTCCCTGAAACACAGTACTTGCATTAGTATGGTTTTCAATATTGGAAACATAACACACACTTGGGGTCGAACGCACAGGTACATATAAAAATATAACCACAAATGATGCATTGTCTAAAAGAATCAAGGAAAATCTAAATATGATCACATTTCATCGAGTTATTTCTCCGATTTATTTACATCTGCATCATCTAAATGGGATGTTGTGATTGTAGTGGAAGCTCTGTCGTCTCCCTGAAACACAGCACTTGCGTTAATAGGGAAGAAAGTATAGCAAATGGAATCACGTTATATGATCACGCATGATGGAGCTGTCAGTATCCATACCTCGTGCTGCTGAAGAATATATATGGATGTTGCAAATGTAGTGCGCACTTCCGAAAGCTGTTGCGCCGATTCGTATATGCATGGTCCTGCTTCCACTTTTCCTGGAATTACTTGAATGTCAGGCTCTGCATCAAGTGCAGGGGTTGACGCTCCATCAACTGCCTGAAACATAGTACTTGCATTAGTGAGGATTACAATAGTGAAAACATAACACACACCTGGGGTCGACAGCACAGGTACATATCAACGGCTAACCACGAATGAAACATTGTGTAGAACAATCAAACAACAAGAATTCCGGCTCTGATGATGACGCTCGATGGAGCTGTCAGTATCCATACTTCCTGCTGGTGAAGAACATCTAGAAATGTTGTAGCTGTGGCAGACGCTTCAGCATTTCCCTGAAAGACAGTTCTTGCATTAATATGGATAACACTAATTATAACTGAAAACAAACACCAGTGGACGATAACTAAGGTGTATATCAATTGGAAAGCACTAACCAAACATTCGGTAAAATAATAAAACGATAGAATAAAACTATTACTTGACATGCATAAAACAAGTCTGTAGCGGATTAGCCTAGTAAGATTACCTGATACGCGATAGAAGTGGTTGATAACTGCGACCACGTCAAGGATGTACAATGTTCTTGCTTCAGATTCAAGGGATAGTCAAGAAGTTGTAAAGGTAAATTAATGATTGATAATGAAATGCCAATATTAAAAATAGCCATGTAAGGCAACAGAATACTTGAAAAATGCTCAATACAGCACAGTTCCCTGTTCCCATATATATATACATTTCGTTTGTGGGTTATGAAATCGAAAAAGAATATATTGATAAATGTCATTATTCAAAAAGCTATACACTCATATCAATATCGAAATTATTACAAGGGATAGAACACCTACAATATCAATTAATCCATTCGGCTACCTACACACTACCGCAAGGCCTAAAGCTAAATCCGGACACTTGACTCACCGGTGGCGGAATATGGACGAATAGAGTGGGAATGGCGTTTTCGAGAAATTTCAGTGTTGTTCGCCGTTTATTCTTCTTTGTTACCCAAGGTGTTGTGTACATGTCCAATGAAAAGTGCCGGCTGCAGATGCGGTATCAATCACCCCTCTTGTCCTGTAAGACTTGTTGGACTCTACTTTCTAGCTCATCCAGTGGATATCCGCAATGTCTGACCCATTCTCTTATTCGATCAACAGTTTTCGGGAATACATGCATTGTAGTGCCTTCAGATTTCGCATGGGTCTTCGTAGGGCAACCGCTAATCGAACAGGCAGGCATTGTTGATAAATCTGAAAAGTAAATATCGACATTATTATACAATCTTCATGAATAAAGATTTGATACAAAAGTAAATGAATCATACAATGATCAATGCAAGGTTTGTTTTGGTCGCTGGAACTATACCAGTTCATTATGTGCGGCTTAGTATTTGCATAAGTTGCAGAAATGTATAAATGATGTGACTAAAATCGGAACATGTGACTCGTCCCTTGGATGTTCTGTCTTGCACGAGAAGGAAACATGCTTACATTATAGACTGGACCCCCAAAGGATGCAATTTGATGACAATAGACAAAGAGGAAAATAAGTAGATCTATTGATAGCATAGCAATGGAAACTCAAGTCAATAGCAATGAGACCAATGAACATAGCACTATTGTGTACTCTACTCGCAAATAGATAGAAATTTAAAAAATCTGCGAAATATGACTAGGATACATGGCCTTACCTTGACCAACAAACAGTTGGATTCAGCAAGCAGAGCAGTATGTTGCAGGAGAATAGGTGGGTGGCCACAGGTAGCACACTGATGGGTTTGCTCTAAGCGGTCACAGAAGTTCACGGATAGCACAACGACGAGCAGATTAGCGTAGATCTCAGTGGTTGCCAGGTAGCACGTTCAGGAGTTGACTTGCAAAGCACAAAGATGTTCTCATGAGGCATATCAAGTGGTTTATAAAGTATTAGAAACAGGGGTGTGTTTGTGATTGAATGACGTACGTATGTCGTGGTCTTAGGGGGGCGGCCTGCTTGAAGGGGAGGCCTGGCTGGAGACACGGGTTCTGAGGAGGCCATGTGAGCAATGGCCCCTGGGTGTGGGATACCTTTTGAAGTGTACATGCTGTTTGGCACCTTGGCCGTTTGCGCCCGTGACAGCCCCCCATGCCAGCGCTCATCCCCGGGTGTGAACCGCCTTTGATAGAGGGGGTGGGATGGATGGGCCTGGGGCGTGCAGATAAGGCACATGAAGACTGCTGAATGGAGACACACTTATGTGGATTGCAGGGGGGCGGCCATTTCAAGGGGAGGCCTGGCTGGAGACACGGGGTCTGAGGAGGCCATGTGAGCGATGGCCCCTTGGCGTGGGATACCTTTTGAAGTGTACATGTAGTTTGGCACCTTGGCCTTTCGCGCCCCTGACAGCGCGCATCCACTGGCGCAAACCGCCTTTGATAGAGGGTGGGTGGGATAGAGGGGCCTGGGGCATGCAGATAAGGCACAGGAAGACTGCTGAATGGAGACACACTTATGTGGATTGCAGGGGGGCGGCCTGCTTCAAGGGGAGGCCTGGCTGGAGACACGGGGTCTGAGGAGGCCATGTGACCGATGGCCCCTGGGCGTGGGATACCTTTTGAAGTGTACATGCTGTTTGGCACCTTGGCCGTTTGCGCCCGTGACAGCCCCCCATGCCAGCGCTCATCCCCGGGTGCGAACCGCCTTTCATAGAGGGGGTGGGATGGATGGGCCTGGGGCATGCAGATAAGGCACAGGAAGACTGCTGAATGGAGACACACTTATGTGGATTGCAGTGGGGTGGCCTGCTTCAAGGGGAGGCCTGGCTGGAGACACAGGGTCTGAGGAGGCCATGTGACGATGGCCCCTTGGCGTGAGATACCTTTTGAAGTGTACATGTAGTTTGGCACCTTGGCCTTTCGCGCCCCAGACAGCCCCACATGCCATGGCTCATCCACGTGTGTGAACTGCCTTTGATAGTATATCGTTGCTTATCAATAACAAATGCCACATAGCGGAGATTCTTGTGAGCACAGACCCACACTTCAACCGGTGTATTATAGTGGTCAAGACCCTAAGGCCTGTATAATCCAATGGTAATTGTTAGTATAGATATATGTGTGACTTCTATAGAGACATAACCTACTGAAAGACCTTGAACAAGTGTTATTTAGTGCATGCATTATCGAGAATATGTTATGTTAGCTTAGATAGATAGTGACCACCCTGCTTCACAGCGACCAGACCTTCACCCATTCGGAGCACAGATGTCTGACGTCCATCCTTGAATGGAGACACACTTGATTCATTTTAAAAATAACGAAACAACCGTTGTTAAAATATATGTGGTGTTTTATTTTGTATTTTATTTTCATGACACAAAAATACATGACTTTAAAGATTATACAGGTCAGGTTGCAGAACAGCGAGAGAAAATCCCCTGCACTGACCGCTGTCACTCGGGAACATTTCGCTTATGGCACGAACGGCACAGGCGGGTATCACTCTTCGAACACGGTGTCCAAGCCTCCCGTGGAGTACCACCTGTGAAAAGGAATGAAACAAACTGTTTTTAAATGACCAAGATAAGTTTAATAAACGTTTGTTGTCGATGAAAATTCTTGTAACTAATGGCATTCTGCACGGACAAATGCTATCTAGACAATGCACACTATTGAACGACTTTCATGCGTTACTATGCCGGACCCCTCTGAAGCTGGTTTTCACTTAATGTTCACAGTTCTTTTAACTTTTCTTAATTTCCCACCTTGCGACTTTCATTCAACACAGTTCGGTTTCTTTATCGTTTCGGCCCTCGACTCACCGGCTGTGATGAACCGCTTGGCTTTCCTCGTATTTGGAGTTAAGGACAGTACGACGGTAGAAGGCGTCTTTCTCTGTCCTGCTTATCTGCATAGGCATGCTCTGTGTACCGTTGACATCTGCTGTAACACGCCTTCTACCGTCGTACTGTCCTATTGTTCACAGTCTTACGATTCCTTCCACTGAGGTTTTGCGGGTCTGAGTCACAAAGGGCAAGGTCGCTTCTCTCCTTGTCATCCTTTTGATTCTCGCCACCTTTCTCCTCCTCTTGAACTGCTGTGTTTGGATAGCGTTGGATTTGCACCAGCTGAGATTGAGATGCGTAAGGGGCTATTAGTTCACCAGCAGATTCCCCTGTGATAAGCTTCAAAAGAAGAGTTGATTGGAACACTAAACGGATAGCCTGGAGCTTTGTGTCGGGTGCACGAGCCAGAGTGCCAAGGAGTACCCCTCCATCGGAACGTGAACAGGAGACCAAATCACCAGCCCCTGTGCCTTAGTCTGATATTTAGCAAGTTGCTTGGCACCAAGACATAGCCTGCTAAGGCTCCCACAGCAGTAACTCTTGCATTGTCACAGTTTCAGCTATACCAGATTTCAGTAATATTGTCAAAGCATGATGTCATCCCAAGCAGAGAAAGAAAGTACACACCAAATGCAAGCCCAGTCTCTTTTTTGTGAGACACAAAATGCATGCAAAACAAGCAAGCCCAATAATATTCCTCAAGCAAACACAGGAAATAATGAGACAGCACTGTTAAAAGAATTGATGAATTTCCAAAGAAAATAAATAAGTAAATGGTGGGAGGAACACTCACTTCAAAATTATATTGATGTAAATTGTATCGCAAGGGGTCTTCAGATTCTCATCTCCCCATCCTTTGATGACCAAGATCCAGAAAAGAAGAAATAAAGTTGAGGAAGCAGAGGAAGTTCCTTAGAGATAAGGAAAACTAAGAGCAAGGTCGAGTATATACCTTTGCCCATCGCTTTTACTCATTGCGAAAAAATATAGCATTCAATTCAATTGCTTCTGATAGTACAGCTGTCACCACAATAGATGTAGCTTCCACCACAGAATCTGAATCCACCAATAGTGAGACCGACCAGCCCACAAGAAGAACCAATTTTATTGACAAAATGAGACTGTTGGGACTAGCTGGAAGAAACACCAACAAAAAAAAGCAGAGGGAGGGGCCTATGCCGATTGTTTGGACAAAAAGGAAAAGGAAAGCAAGGCAGGCAGAGGAACAAGTACATCAGACACTGACAAATCAGACAGGGAGACATGCACTGGTCTAAGAATGAGGAAGTAGTTGACAAAAAAGCTGGTACCAGTATCATAAATCTTTCAGATCATGTTTTGACTAAAGAACAAGTTAAAGTTCTAAAATATGGCTTACATTTTTGTCCAACTCCTTATTACGATTATGCTGAAACCAGAATTGATTTTGACAGTTATATGCGCAAGATCAGACTAAAAAAGGTTTGCAGTCTCAATCCTCCTACCATCAAACCAACTGGCAAGACAGAAGTAGCAATTGAGGATTTTTATTTATTTATTTATTTGTATATTTATAACGTGCCGCAGCTCGCAAGCATCAGGGCGCGACAAAAACACGAAGTAGAAGAGATCACGGGACTACATAAAACAGGGAAGAAATGGATTCAGTATGAGTCCAGAGCTGAATGTGTAACAACTACCGAAAAAGTAAAGTTTTCAGCTGCTTTCTAAATGAAAAGTAGTTACTTTCCAATCTAAGGTGGCCTGGAAGCTCGTTCCAGAGAGCAATTGCCTTGGTGGGAAAAGCCCTCCCGAGTCCAGTGGCTTTTACTCTGGTATGGGCAGCTTTGAGTAGCCCTTGTTTAGCTGATCTTAGACATCGGCTTGGTTCGTACCAATTGAATTCCTTTTTGAGATATGATGGGGCCGTGCCGTATAGGCAGCGGTGAACCAGCGTCAAGGATTTGAATTTCATGCGCTCCTCTATGGCGAGCCAATGAAGGCCGATTCTGTCTTGGGTGATATGGGCGCGCTTGGGTTTCCCGGTGATGGACCTAACAGCGTTATTTTGAATTATTTGGCATTGTTTGATGCAGTTGTTACTAGACCCAAGCATCAATGCATTCCCATAATCGAGTCGGGACAGGATAGTGGCTCTAGCGATGGTGGCGCAATTTTTGGCGTAAGGTAGGGCCTGATGCGGCGTAATAATCTCTGGTAATATTGGCAATTTCTTTTGAGGTATGAGACTTGTGCCTCAGCTCCTAATGAGGATTCCATGTATATGCCGAGTGTCTTGACTTTGTTTGTGACTGTGATGTTGGAGTCCTTAATGTTGAATGTAGAATAAGCTGGGCCTAGATTGGATAGGGCTTTTTTGGATCCAAATGTCATAAGTTCTGTTTTAGAACCATTCAAGCACATCCAGTGAGCCTTCATCCAACTCTCTATGGTATTGTAGATGGCTGACAGTCTATTATTATCTGTGACACATGATCTCCTCAGAGTTCTATGATCAACTGTGTGTCGTCTGCAAAGTTAGTGAATAAATCCCTAACTGTGAGAGGAGGGCGCAGAGGCAGCGAATGTATAGCTTAAAGAGGAGAGGGGAGAAGCTGGCTCCCTGTGGGACGCCGCATTCCACAGGGGTCAAACTAGTGGAATGTCCGCCCCAAGTGATTTTAGAATTTCTGTCCTCCAAAAAGGAGGATATCCATTCAATGGCATCATCAGCCATTTTTCTCAGGGCCTCTCGGAGCTTCCCATGATCTAATAAATCGAATGCTGCCGAGAGGTCCAATAGAATGAGCAGGCCGGCTTTTCCTTTATCCAGAATTTTCAGCATTTTGGATTGAAGATCGAGTACTGCTGATTCTGTACTATGTGCACTTCTAAATTCAGATTGCTGGGAGTGTAGTAGATCGTGCTTATCTACGTACCCTTGGAGTTGGTGCGTGGCTATTTTGTCTAGGATCTTCAACAAAAAATTGCAATTTGTGATGGGTCGAAGATTGGCCGGATTTTGCTGGTCCAGACCAGGCTTTTTCACCAATGGTGTGACTGTTACTGTTTTTATACCGGTGGGAACGTACCAGTCTCTAAATGACCAGTTTGCCATGCGACATAGAGAAGGTGAGAAAATTCCTGCGTTTTCTAGTACGAATTTAGGAGGTAGTATGTTTTTGGGGCATGAGGTGCAGTTCATATTGGAGAGGGTATTTAACATGGTTTCTGATGTAATTGGTGTAAACTGAAATTTGGGTACTTTGATTTCGGGGTCAGTCTTGTTGTGAGTAGGAGGAGTATCTATAAATTTACAGTTTAAGATGGTGTCTCTAGCTTTTAGGATTTTTTGTGAGAAAGCAGTTTGAACTTTTTCACAATCCATCATGGTTGGCTGAAAGGGTGGGGTGAGGGTGGGTGGCTTTTCGAAAGTTTTTAGGATTTGGAACAGTTTTCCTGTGGAGTTGGATGCACCAGTAATTTGTTCGTTGTAGTAGTTTTTCTTCGTTTCAATTATTTTAGTTCTGTAGAGAGTGTCAGATTTCTTCCATTTATCTTTATTGAGTTCTGTAGGGGTTTTAAGCCACAGTCTTTCAAGTTTCCTTTTTGCTGTTTTAAGGGTGCCTAATTCCGTGGTGTACCATTTTTGGTCGTTAGAGTTGGGGCAAGCTTGTTTATTTTTTAGAGGGGCCTTCTTATCTAGAATCTCTTGAAAGTGGTTATTGTAAGTAGTAATAATAAGTAATAATAAGATCACAGGGATCATCATCTGTGGTATTGTCCATGATGTATGTGATCCCCTGCGAAAGAATATCTGGCGTGATTTTCTTAAAGTTTCTGCTCTGGATTATTTTGGGTAGGTTGTCCAAGTAAGTTTTTTTAAATGTCAAAGAGAGTGTGGCTTCGATTTTATAGTGGCCACTCCAAATACAAGGCTGTGTATTTGTTACTGTGAGGTTTACAATCAAGTTGGTTGTTTGTTTTGATGGTAGGACCATTGTTAGCGATCGAGTAGCTGATGTTGGAAAGATTTTTTTCTAGGCTAATAGCCTCTTTGTCGGCTGGGTTGCCCTGCCATCTGTTTAAATCTCCCAGGAGTACTGCGCCTGAGTTCTGTCTTTTGAGATTGTTTAGGATATGGCAGAGGTCGTCGTTAAAATCAGAGGTAAGTGATGGAGGTCTATAGATTACAACGAAATTGATACAATTGTTTTGAGAAGGAGTGAATTTGAGATGGAGGACTTTGCATCCTGGGCATTGAATGGGTGAGGTGAAAGGTTGTATGCCTTGTCTAGCTATTATGGCTACACCACCTCCCTTTCCTGTAACTCTGTTCTCAAAATGGATGCTATAGTTGGGAGGAACTGCTGTACTAATGGTTGTGCCAGTAGGTTCCTGTAGCCAGGTTTCAGTGAGGAAGAGAATATCTAAGTTGTCTTCGAGGATATAGTCGTGGACATTTTGGGCGTGTCTGTTCAGGGACCTCGTATTTAGTAAAACAATTTTGATGGCATCTGGGCTGGGCGGAGTCTTAGGTTGTTCAATGATCTCAATCTCACTAGGTGTAGAGGGTTGTAATGGATCTAGGTGCGGCAGTTCCCTTGTGTTGATGTAGTGTTTAACAAGTTGTTCATTCTCTAACCGAGTGGCGTCAGTGAGTAAGTGCAGAAAATGTAGATATCCCATCTTTTACCTTTGTTCGCTGATGCCAGAGAGCAAGAAACGGACATGGTGGAGGGCCGATAGCCGATGTCCGCCTTGGACCGGCGTAGACCGGCACCGTCTCAGAAGCGCCGGCGCTGAAGTGCCTGACGTTTCTATTTCAGCAGCTCTGGTGCTGCTGGGACATGTAGTTTTAAAGCTACTGTAGTTTGCTGACGAGTATACGTCAATGCGGCAGTCAGACACACTTAGCAACAGATCCAAGCAAATACGAGCATTTCAAGCGTTCTGTTGTTGAATGATTTTGAGCTTAACAGAATGCTCAGTTACAATCAATTAAACATCCAAAACACGTTTAAAGTAGTTTTTCAAAATTCGAAGTACAATGATTTTAACAAGCTAGCTACCTAGCAAAAGAAGCAAGTCACGTTAAATCAAATTGCACAGTTCCAAGTTTCAAATGTGTTCAAAGTTCTCTAAAGATGGAGCGTAGCCTATGCTTCCCAGCCCTGACTAACCTTTTTTTTTTTTTTTAACTTGTTTATTTATTAACAGCGCACAGGAGCAAACATGATAAACACACATTAGTTACAGATGACATATGACATTTGAAATGCTCCCCTTCCCCCAGCGCCTATGCCTGCAGATGGCATTGTTCCCGGGCCTCATTCCGTTCTGCCAGGTGGCGAGCTGTCTCCCATAGAACGGAGAGCGTTCGCGATCAGGCGCGGCTTAAAAGTAAGCGCCGGATATTTCTGGTCATAGTCTAGGACCGGGCCCCAGACGTCCAAGAAATGATAGAGTCTGCCCGCCTTAGCTGCCGTGACCTTTTCAGCTATTAGGATGTCCCAGAGTTTGATCCACCACAAGGGCATGAGGGGGCCCTCCACAGTTTTCCAGGTGTGGGCCACCATGATTTTGGCGGCCAGCAAGAGTTGAGTGGACAGCGTGGCCCTCCTCCCCGTTCTCGGGTAAGAGTCCGGGTGCGGGATCCCAAGGAGGACCTGTTCGGGAGTTAGTGGAATGGTCACTTGGGTAATGTCTTTTATAGTGGTGAGGCATTGGGTCCAAAACTCCTTTACTTTAGGGCAGGTCCACCACATATGGAAGTAAGATCCCAAGTGGCCGCATAAACGCCAGCAGTGGGGGTCCAGGGCTAGTTGAAAGTGGTGGAGACGTAAGGGGGGGCAGTAGCATCGCAACAACAGTTTGTGGGCACATTCCCGGTTGGTGATACAGCGGGATGCCGTGCGTGTCATGGTCCAGATATCCACCCAGGATTGGTCCTCTATAGCGTGACCCAGGTCCGTCTCCCAAAGGGACATGTAGGAGGGTTTAGAGAGGAGGGGGTCGTCCAGCAGTAGCTTGTAGAGGGCGGAAATCATACCTCTGGCTGGCAGGTCAGCCGCTGTGAGTTCCAAGGGAGTAAGAGGCCGAGTTGCTGCCATCCAGGTCTGGGGGTTGGAGCACCAGTGTCTTAGTTGGGCATAGGAGAATCTGTCCGACTCTGCTAGCTGAAAGGAGGATTTACATTGTTCGAAGTCCAGGGGGGAGTCTCCTGCGAAGAGCTGTCCCAGCGTTTCAAGGCCTCCTGCAACCCAGTTTCTGAAGTTCGCTGGACGAGCTCCCGGGGAGAAGGCCGGGTTGTGGAAGATCGGGGAGAGCGCACTCAGGTCGTTTGGGATCCCTCTGTATCTGCGGGCCCAATGCCTTTAACGAGTTTTTCGTGCCTGTCAGCACATCTGGCCAACTCCGACGCAAAGCGTTAGGGAGAAACGGGAGGAAGCGAAGAGGCAGGGGTAGGCGCGATTGTTTGATGTCCACCCACTTTGGGCGACCTGAGGCCAGTCCCCACGCCTGGAAATGGGCCAGCTGCGCTGCGATATGATACTTGCGGAGGTCCGGGACCCCCAGCCCTCCCAGTCTAGCGCTGGCCATCATCGTTTTCCAGGGAATCCTCGCTTTCTTGCCCTTCCATATAAAGTCAATCAATTTCCGTTGAAGCTTCATGATGGGGGGAAGGGAGATTGAGACAGGAAAGGAAGCACAGGTATATAGGAAGCGGGGAAGGAGATTCATTTTGCCGGTTGTTATCCGGCCCAGCAGGGAAATTTCCTGCGACCGCCATCGCGTGAGATCCTTCTCCAGTTCCTCGAAGAGCAGGGGGAAGTTGGCCTGGTAGACTTTTGTTGGTTGTTCTGGGATCCGGACCCCCAGGTATGGGATTGCTTGGGTGCTCCATTGGAACGGGTTTTGCTTCTCCAGGGCGATCCTTTCGTCTGGGCTCAGGCCCACACCGAGGGCTATCGATTTTGAGAAGTTGATGGCGAATCCTGCTACCTCGTCGAAGCTACGGAGCTCCCCCAGAGCAGCCCTCAGGGAGGATTGGATGTTTGTGACGGTTAGCAAGATGTCATCCGCGTAGAGGGCGATCTTATGCTGGGTGGCACCTGTCTTCGGGCCGCTTATCAGTTGGTTTGTCCGCACCTGTTGGGCCAACGGTTCCATGACCAGGGCGAAAAGCAGGGGGGACAGGGGGCATCCCTGCCTCGTTCCGCAGGTAGGAAGGATAGGGTCCGACAGGCGGCCGTTAAACCCAAGCCTGGTTTTGGGAGCTTGATAATTCGCCAGGACCATTTTCCTGAAGACTGGACCAAAGCTGAAGGTTTCGAGGGTCAAGGTAAGAAATGACCAGTCAACCTTGTTGAAGGCCTTGGTCACGTCCAGGGCCAGCAAGGCTGGGAATTTCTTGTGGTCACCTCTATGAGGTTCAGGGCTCTGCGAATGTTATCTTTCGTGGACCGGTAGTTGATGAAGCTGGTTTGGTCCGGGTCTATGATTTTCGGTAGGACCGGAGCCAGGCGGTTAGCCAAGATTTTCGAGTAGATATTAGTGTCCAAATTAAGCAGGGAAATTGGTCTGTACGAGCTGTTTTCAAGGGGGTCCTTTCTGAGCTTTAAAGCGAGAATGGTAATGGATTCCTGCATGGACCGAGTGATCGTTCCAGTGGTCGCAAATGAATTGAAGAGGCGAGCCAAGGGAGCCACCAATTGGGGACGAAAGAGTTTATAAAATCTGGTGGTGAAGCCGTCCGGGCCGGGGGCCCTGGGTTTCAAACTCTTTATCGCCTCTTCCACCTCCTCCTCCGTGATAGGCGTTTCCAGCTCCTGGCCAACCTCCGGGGTCAGGCATGGAAGGGCCGCCTTACGGATGTATGCACGCTGTGCTTCCAAGTCCTCGGGACCGGTGTCATAGTCTCGGACTGATGGGCCGTGGCTAGCCGGATTTTCTCTTGGTCTGCATAGTGCACCGACCTCTGTGGGTCGCAAAGGCCCAGGATGGATTTCTGAGTCTTCTCCCTAGCTAGCTTGCTGACCAGGAGCTTGATGGCTTTTTTATTGTGGACATAGTACCATTGTTTGGTCCTAGCGAGCAGGTTCGCAGTGGTGTCGGCGTGGAGAGCCTCCAGCCTCTTCCTTGCCATTTGCAAGGCTTTGTAGGATTTCGGGGACCAGCCCTTCTGCTTGTGGACCGCTTCGGCTGCACAAACCTCAGCCTCCAGGGCTTCTCAGGTCGCCTTCTTCTGTTTGTGAAACGCGGCGCCCTGGGCGATCAGTTCCCCTCTGAGCACTGCCTTCATAGCGTCCCAGGTGTTGGCAGGGGACGTGTCCTCGTTAAGGTTCTCCGTAAAGAAGTTTTTGATTGATCTGGCGATCGCATCTCTCACCGTCATGTCCCCCAGGATAGGGTCATACAAGGTCCATTAGCGACGTGGAGGGGGATCCGGGTCATGGACTCGGAGGGAGAGCGAGACTGGGGCATGGTCCGAGAGGATCCGGGGGCCGATTGTGACGTCATCCGTGAAGGTCAGGATCCGGGGTGAGGCCAACAGGAGATCAATTCTGGAGAAAGTGCGATGTACATATGAGTAAAAGGTGAAGTCCTTCTCCTCCGGGTATAACACACTCCAGGTGTCGACGACATCAAGCATGCGGAACAAGTGGAGCAGGGCCAGGGCTAGCTTCTGGTCTCTGGAGGTGGGGGGGTGAGATCTGTCTTTAAGGGGGTCCGGGGCCCCGTTGAAATCGCCTCCGATGACAAGTTGTCCTTCCGTGAACGAGAGGAGGGTCTCTTCCAGGTCCTGGTAAAATCCATCTTGGAACTCATTCGGGGCGTATGCTGAAACGAGAGTGTAGAGCTGGCCCATAATGATGCATTTGACGGCCACAAAGCGACCCTCTCGGCAGCGCAGGACGTCGAGGACTTGGGGGTTCAAGCCCGCAGCCAAAAGGATAGTGGTGCCACCCTTTTTGGTGCCATTGGACGCTAAGAATTGTGTGGGGAAGAGTCTGCTTCGGAGGCGCGAAAAGTCCGCTCGAATTAAGTGTGTTTCCTGCAGGAAAGCGATTGAGGTTCCATCGGCTTGCAGCCTGTGTAGGATGGATTTCCTCTTCGGGGGGGAGTTCATGCCCCTAACATTCAGAGTGGTGAGTTTCAGTTGCTGCTGTGGGGGCTGGCTGTCCGAGGACCTTTGCCATGGGGGGGGATTAGGAGGGGTCTAGGTTAGCCATAGCTGCGATGTGTCAGCAGAGGTAGGGCTCCTGTGGCTGATGGTTTTAACAATAGTCTCCAACGGGAGATCCAACCTTCCAACTTCGGCCTCCAACAGGAGGACCTCACTGTGGCCAGGGGGCCGATTGGTAACTGTCGGCGGGTCCTCCGGGCATCCCAGGCCGGCAACGGGCGACCTGGGCGACATGGTTGAAACTTTCTCCAAGGGTAATACGATGACATCCACCTTGGAGGAGGGTATAGGCCGCATGGGGTCCGCGGCAGGCTTAAGAGAGTATCGTTAGTCTCGGTGCCGCTTGATCCTTAAGGGAAGCGTGGGCCATCATCTGGGTTTGCCAGATCTCTGCACTCGTGACCAGGGAGTCCGTTTCTGCTTGGGGGAGCCAGGCTCCAGGGCCGGGTCCGATCGAGGTGGGAGAGAGGGCCCTGTGCTCTCGGGAGAGCCCGGCTGTAGAATGGAAGCCGCATCCTCGAGGTGACTGATGGCGCGTGGGGTGCCTTTATATGAAAATTGTAGCACCGTAGGAAACAGCCATCTGTAGCGCACCTGCTGGTCTCGGAGAAAGAGGGTGAGAGGATGGAGCATTCTGCATTTTTGGAGGGTTAGGGGCGATAGGTCTTGGAAGATTTGGAGTGGGGATCCCTGGGAGGAGAGCTCATCCTTTGTGCGACCTATCACAGCTATGGCCTCTTTAGTGGTGAAGAAGTGGACTCTCGTGATGACATTTGGGGGAGAGTCTGTGTCAGTTCCCCGCCGGTCCGGCAGTAAAGATTGAAAGAGGGTGCTGACATATTCAGGAAGTTCCTTGTCTGGGATTGATGAGGGGACTCCTCGGATCCGTAAATTGTTGCGCCGAGAGCGGTGGTCACTTGGGTAATGTCTTTTATAGTAGTGAGGCATTGGGTCCAAAACTCCTTTACTTTAGGGCAGGTCCACCACATATGGAAGTAAGATCCCAAGTGGCCGCATAAACGCCAGCAGTGGGGGTCCAGGGCTAGTTGAAAGTGGTGGAGTCGTAAGGGGGGGCAGTACCATCGCAACAACAGTTTGTGGGCACATTCCCGGTTGGTGATACAGCGGGATGCCGTGCATGTCCTGGTCCAGATATCCACCCAGGATTGGTCCTCTATAGCGTGACCCAGGTCCGTCTCCCAAAGGGACATGTAGGAGGGTTTAGAGAGGAGGGGGTCGTCCAGCAGTAGCTTGTAGAGGGCGGAAATCTTACCTCTGGCTGGCAGGTCAGCCGCTGTGAGTTTCAAGGGAGTAAGAGGCCGAGTTGCTGCCATCCAGGTCTGGGGGTTGGAGCACCAGTGTCTTAGTTGGGCATAGGAGAATCTGTCCGACTCTGCTAGCTGAAAGGAGGATTTACATTGTTCGAAGTCCAGGGGGGAGTCTCCTGCGAAGAGCTGTCCCAACGTTTCAAGGCCTCCTGCAACCCAGTTTCTGAAGTTCGCTGGACGAGCTCGCGGGGAGAAGGCCGGGTTGTGGAAGATCGGGGAGAGCGCACTCAGGTCGTTTGGGATCCCTCTGTATCTGCGGGCCCAATGCCTTTAACGAGTTTTTCGTGCCCGTCAGCACATCTGGCCAACTCCGACGCAAAGCGTTAGGGAGAAACGGGAGGAAGCGAAAAGGCAGGGGTAGGCGCGATTGTTCGATGTCCACCCACTTTGGGCGACCTGAGGCCAGTCCCCACGCCTGGAAATGGGCCAGCTGCGCTGCAATATGATACTTGCGGAGGTCCGGGACCCCCAGCCCTCCCAGTCTAGCGCTGGCCATCATAGTTTGCCAGGGAATCCTCGCTTTCTTGCCCTTCCATATAAAGTCAATCAATTTCTGTTGAAGCTTCATGATGGGGGGAAGGGAGATTGAGACGGGAAAGGAAGCACAGGCATATAGGAAGCGGGGAAGGAGATTCATTTTGCCGGTTGTTATCCGGCCCAGCAGGGAAATTTCCTGCGACCGCCCTCGCGTGAGATCCTTCTCCAGTTCCTCGAAGAGCAGGGGGAAGTTGGCCTGGTAGACTTTTGTTGGTTGTTCTGGGATCCGGACCCCCAGGTATGGGATTGCTTGGGTGCTCCATTGGAACGGGTTTTGCTTCTCCAGGTCGATCCTTTCGTCCGGGCTCAGGCCCACACCGAGGGCTATCGATTTTGAGAAGTTGATGGCGAATCCTGCTACCTCGTCGAAGCTACGGAGCTCCCCCAGAGCAGCCCTCAGGGAGGATTGGATGTTTTGGACGGTTAGCAAGATGTCATCCGCGTAGAGGGCGATCTTATGCTGGGTGGCACCTGTCTTCGGGCCGCTTATCAGTTGGTTTGTCCGCACCTGTTGGGCCAACGGTTCCATGACCAGGGCGAAAAGCAGGGGGAACAGGAGGCATCCCTGCCTCGTTCCGCAGGTAGGAAGGATAGGGTCCGACAGGCGGCCGTTAAACCCGAGCCTGGTTTTGGGAGCTTGATAATTCGCCAGGACAATTTTCCTGAAGACTGGACCAAAGCTGAAGGCTTCGAGGGTCAAGGTAAGAAATGACCAGTCAACCTTGTCGAAGGCCTTGGTCGCGTCCAGGGCCAGCAAGGCTGGGAATTTCTTGTGGTCACCTCTATGAGGTTCAGGGCTCTGCGAATGTTATCTTTCGTGGACCGGTAGTTGATGAAGCTGGTTTGGTCCGGGTCTATGATTTTCGGTAGGACCGGAGCCAGGCGGTTAGCCAAGATTTTCGAGTAGATATTAGTGTCCAAATTAAGCAGGGATATTGGTCTGTACGAGCTGTTTTCAAGGGGGTCCTTTCTGGGCTTTAAAGCGAGAATGGTAATGGATTCCTGCATGGACCGAGTGATCGTTCCGGTGGTCGCAAATTAATTGAAGAGGCGAGCCAAGGGAGCCACCAATTGGGGACGAAAGAGTTTATAAAATCTGGTGGTGAAGCCGTCCGGGCCGGGGGCCCTGGGTTTCAAACTCTTTATCGCCTCTTCCACCTCCTCCTCCGTGATAGGCGTTTCCAGCTCCTGGCCAACCTCTCCGGGGTCAGGCGTGGAAGGGCCGCCTTACAGATGTATGCACGCTGTGCTTCCAAGTCCTCGGGACCGCTGTCATAGTCTCAGACTGATGGGCCGTGGGTAGCCGGATTTTCTCTTGGTCTGCATAGTGCACCGACCCCTGTGGGTCGCGAAGGCGCAGGATGGATTTCCGAGTCTTCTCCCTAGCTAGCTTGCTGACCAGGAGCTTGATGGCTTTTTTATTGTGGACATAGTACCATTGTTTGGTCCTAGCGAGCAGGTTCGCAGTGGTGTCGGCGTGGAGAGCCTCCAGCTTCTTCCTTGCCATTTGCAAGGCTTTGTAGGATTTCGGGGACCAGCCCTTCTGCTTGTGGACCGCTTCGGCTGCACAAACCTCAGCCTCCAGGGCTTCTCAGGTCGCCTTCTTCTGTTTGTGAAACGCGGCGCCCTGGGCGATCAGTTCCCCTCTGAGCACTGCCTTCATAGCGTCCCAGGTGTTGGCGGGGGACGTGTCCTCGTTAAGGTTCTCCGTAAAGAAGTTTTTGATTGATCTGGCGATCGCATCTCTCACCGTCATGTCCCCCAGGATAGGGTCATACAAGGTCCATTGGCGACGTGGAGGGGGATCCGGGTCGTGGACACGGAGGGAAAGCGAGACTGGGGCATGGTCCGAGAGGATCCGGGGGCCGATTGTGACGTCATCCGTGAAGGTCAGGATCCGGGGTGAGGCCAACAGGAGATCAATTCTGGAGAAAGTGCGATGTACATATGAGTAAAAGGTGAAGTCCTTCTCCTCTGGGTATAAAACTCTCCAGGTGTCGACGACATCAAGCATGCGGAACAAGTGGAGCAGGGCCAGGGCTAGCTTCTGGTCTCTGGAGGTGGGGGGGTGAGATCTGTCTTTAAGGGGGTCCGGGGCCCCGTTGAAATCGCCTCCGATGACAAGTTGTCCTTCCGTGAACGGGAGGAGGGTCTCTTCCAGGTCCTGGTAAAATCCATCTTGGAACTCATTCGGGGCGTATGCTGAAACGAGAGTGTAGAGCTGGCCCATAATGATGCATTTGACGGCCACAAAGTGACCCTCTCGGCAGCGCAGGACGTCGAGGACTTGGGGGTTCAAGCCCGCAGCCAAAAGGATAGTGGTGCCACCCTTTTTGGTGCCATTGGACGCTAAGAATTGTGTGGGGAAGAGTCTGCTTCGGAGGCGCGAAAAGTCCGCTCGAATTAAGTGTGTTTCCTGCAGGAAAGCGATTGAGGTTCCATCGGCTTGCAGCCTGTGTAGGATGGATTTCCTCTTCGGGGGGAGTTCATGCCCCTAACATTCAGAGTGGTGAGTTTCAGTTGCTGCTGTGGGGGCTGGCTGTCCGAGGACCTTTGCCATGGGGGGGGATTAGGAGGGGTCTAGGTTAGCCATAGCTGCGATGTGTCAGCAGAGGTAGGGCTCCTGTGGCTGATGGTTTTAACAATAGTCTCCAACGGGAGATCCAACCTTCCAACTTCGACCTCCAACAGGAGGACCTAACTGTGGCCAGGGGGCCGATTGGTAACTGTCGGCGGGTCCTCCGGGCATCCCAGGCCGGCAACGGGCGACCTGGGCGACATGGTTGAAACTTTCTCCAAGGGTAATACGATGACATCCACCTCCCTTGGAGGAGGGTATAGGCCGCATGGGGTCCGCGGCAGGCTTAAGAGAGTATCGTTAGTCTCGGTGCCGCTTGATCCTTAAGGGAAGCGTGGGCCATCATCTGGGTTTGCGAGATCTCTGCACTCGTGACCAGGGGGTCCGTTTCTGCTTGGGGGAGCCAGGCTCCAGGGCCGGGTCCGATCAAGGTGAGAGAGAGAGGGCCCCGTGCTCTCGGGAGAGCCCGGCTGTAGAATGGAAGCCACATCCTCGAGGTGACTGATGGCGCGTGGGGTGCCTTTATATGAAAATTGTAGCACCGTAGGAAACAGCCATCTGTAGCGCACCTGCTGGTCTCTGAGAAAGAGGGTGAGAGGATGGAGCATTCTGCATTTTTGGAGGGTTAGGGGCGATAGGTCTTGGAAGATTTGGAGTGGGGATCCCTGGGAGGAGAGCTCATCCTTTGTGCGGCCTATCACAGCTATGGCCTCTTTAGTGGTGAAGAAGTGGACTCTCGTGATGACATCTGGGGGAGAGTCTGTGTCAGTTCCCCGCCGGTCCGGCAGTAAAGATTGAAAGAGGGTGCTGACATATTCAGGAAGTTCCTTGTCTGGGATTGATGAGGGGACCCCTCGGATCCGTAAGTTGTTGCGCCGAGAGCGGTTTTCCATATCCTCTTGCTTAAATTCGAGGATTTTGGTTTTATCCATTAATGCTTGGATATTACGTTGCATCTCCTTCATCGAGTTAGAATGGTCTACTGTCAGCTCCTCGACCTCCACTATTCAGTGTTCAACGTTGTCAATCCGCTGTTCGGTTTGTTCCAACTTGGCTGTGAGTTCCGTCATGCAGTTCCGGAATTCCGCTTTAATGTCAGACATAAAGACCTGGAGGTCTTCCTTGGTGGCCAGCGTGCCCTTCACGTCGGAGGCCCTCTGGGAAGTTAGATTCAGGGGGTCGGTTTTCTTCCCTTTCTCCGGGGCCTGCAGCATGGTGGCAATGTCAGTGCCCCTCGATGATTTCACCACCTTGGTCATGGCTTAAGAGGGGGGGGAATATGCTTGCTGCCAGGGGCCACAGGAGTCAAAGGTGGCGGTAGAACTGGAGTGGGCCGGGGCGCCCCAGGAGATTTCTCAGGGAGAAGAGGCAGGAATGCCTTCGCGGAGTAGTAATTGTGTTCGTAAGGAGAAGCCACCCAAGGTGAGAGGCCAGGATCCAAAGCTAAGCTATGGGGTGGAGGTGGTTCCGCTCCGCCGGTGCGTGGCGACGGTGGGCAGGGGCGCCCCAGGAAGCTGCTGGAGCACCAGAACCACTGCAGTGGAAGCGGACCACGATCAGTAGGAGGTGGGGGGGCAAGATCCGGTAGGCCTCAAGGATGGTGGCGGGCCTCTGGGCAAGCCCCCGGGGAAGCCAGTCGTGGATGCAAGTGGGGAGGCTCAGGGCCACCTCACTCAATGGGGACAGAGGCGCTCACCTGGAGAGTGGCGCGTCGTCAGTTCCTCAGGGTGCCAGCTGCTTGGCGGCGGGTCCGTCAGAGCTTGGAATGCTTAGTGGGGCCAGCGGAAAGTAGAGCGCCGACCGCGCTGGAGGTGGGGGTCGCAGGCACCGCTGGCTTAGAGTCCGCCAGAGCTCGTCTTGCGGGGGAGGCCCAGCGACACCAGGCCCAGGCCGGGAGGGGAGGATGCAGCGCTGTAGCTCTCGGCGTTGGATTAGTGGTCGTCGGACCCGGCCGTCTCAATCAAAGACCCCGTGCAGATGAGGGGGAGGGATGGGGAGGCGGCAGGTACTACGAGAGTGCTGTTACATGTTGGAGCCACACTGCCCCTCCCCGCATCAGGCAGAAGGGCGCCAACGGTCCACGGCGGCAAAGGGCCCCAGTCGCGGCCGCCATCTTGAATCATGATGGGAAACACTGCGGAGAAATTCCAACACCGCGTTTTCAGCCACTCTGCCGCGTTAGGGGCCAGGAATGTAGCCACGGGTGCAGGAGACGTTCCGCTTCAGATCCCTGCTAGGAGGCCGTTACAGCATAGCGGGAACCGGTGAAGGATCAGTCAGGGCCATGGACCCCAACGGAGGTCATCAATGGAGCAGCCTCATCCGCAGCGCTCCAGGCCACGCCCCCTAACTAACCTTTTAATACTCTACTGGACCTTGCACATCTTGAAATGGGTATTTCAAAAGACACAACGGCCCCTGAACTCTCGTTGGATAACTACAAACATCAATCCGGATTGAACTATCAAAAGTACATTGAAAAACAAATCCATATTCAATCCATTGTTTCAACCAGGTGGGCACATCGAAGCCTCGTAATCTATGATTTAAAGAAAGCAAGGTTACCGAAAAGTCAGCTACATAATAATCTCTCAAAGAAAAAAGAGCAACCTCGGAGGAATTGCAGAATCTTCCTAACTGCATTATCTGGGCCTCAGATCATGGCACTGTGATAAGTTAGACTACAAATATGCACTACCACTAACCTGAGCAGAAGGCAAGTCCTTGACGACAGGAACAATTCCCCTGGGACCGTTATAAACCTCAGCCTGAAGAGAACAGGATTCAGATGTTTGCCAAACCCCCAGGGAGACCCTCTGGGGAAAAAACCCTGTTCCGGATTAGAGATCGAGGATTGTTGAATTTCTACCATCTTCGGACCCCTGGCTGGAGCATGCTGGACTGGTTTCTCCAATGGTGGGAGCAGGAGCAACCTGCCAGGCCCAACGGCCATGTTGGAAACACTACCAGCATATTGAATACAGCCTCAGCGCCACCACGACCAGCGGCTGTAATGAGACATAACAGTATGCCCCCCCATCCGAGGCGGGCACCCAGGTTTACCACGGTGGAGCCGATAAAAGCACCTGATCAAACGCGGGACATGGACCCCAGAAGCGTACTCCCAGGAGCGATCTGCTGAAGAATAACCTCTCCAGTCCACCAAGAACTGCAAACGCCCCCTGAAGTATCTGGAATCACAAATCCCTGAGACCTCAAATTCTTGACCCATGGGAGTAGCAACAGGAGGAGGGCGCACAGAAGGACTCCTCGAAAACCGATCTGGAGCATCGAAATTAGTCTGTGAAAGGTGAAAAACTGGATGGATTCTGGACCAAGGGGGAGGGAGCTGAAGGCAAACCGCTGCCACACAAACCAGCTTCAGAATTGGGAAGGGGCCAAAATAACATGAAGACAACTTCGAAGGAACCAGATGATGAGGTAAATAACAAGAAGACAACCATACAGAATCCCCCACAGACAGAGATGGAGCAAGTCGCCTTCTTTTGTCTGCGTAGAGCTTGGCCCGATCTTGAGCATCCTGTAAAGCTCGAAGGGCACCCTGGTGACCACGATAGATGTCAGCGACCAATGCATCTACTCCCGGAAAACGAGTGGAGAAAGGAACAACTGTAGGGATGAAAGGTGGATGGTACCCATAAGTGCAAAATAAAGGACTTGTCCGTAAAGCAAAGTGGGCAGCATTATTATACGCGAACTCCGCTAGAGGCAGAAGTTTGTCCCAGTCATCTTGAGCCGCCGAAACAAAACACTGTAGATAACCTTCCAGGGTTTGATTTAAGCGTTCAGTCTGGCCATTGGTCTGTGGGTGGAATCCTGAACTTAATGCACGGTGTACGTGCAGATGGGTGCACAATTGTTTCCAGAAATTGGAGGTATACTGAGATCCCCTGTCTGACACGATACTATCCGGCAAACCATGGCGGGGAAAAATATCAGTGATAAAGACCTGAGCTATGCGAGCTGCAGATGGAATACCAGATACGGACGAAAAATTAGCCATTTTGGAGAAATAATCGATAGTCACCATAATCACTGTCTGACCATTAGAGCGATGCAAATCCACTATGAAATCCATTGAAAAAACTTGCCAGGGCCTTTTCGGAATTGGCATGCACGTAAGCAACAGTGAAATGGTGAAGAGAGTCAAAGACTACCCTTGTCATTGACGCCCAGAAGGTCACCCTATATTTGCAGTGAAGCTAGACTGGTATGTACCTGGCGATGTTGTAATCTGTGTCATCAGACTCTGGTATCTGAATAATAAAAGATATCCAGATATGGTTGCATACATTATAATAGATTGCCGAAACATATGAGTAGGTGAGAAAGGGCAATGCCTGGGACCGGATGGATGAAGTCCAAGGGTGTGGTAGTAGTCCAGGATTGTGGTCTTCAGAAATTATTCATGTGGGAAGCTAATAGATGCTTGGCGCTGCCTGGAAGAAGCAGTGCAAGTATATGAGTAACTGTGCAGTCTGGCTTAGAAACACGGTTTTTATTAGCCCGTGCAGAGAAATTAGCAAGGTAGTGTTTACAGTGCACAATAACCAAGGCAGGGCCCGTGGGTGACAAGGGTCCATTCCATTTAATGCAGGTGTGAGCGGAGTCAATATAAAAGTGATCTGTGCTCTTTAAGTGATCACAGACACGAGTATTCTTGAAAAACGCGGTGAGCAAGGCAGATTCAGAGCCCCCAGATGGCTGCGGTCTATTAGAAAGAAACCGAAGCGCGAGATAATTCAAACTGGCAATAGTGTTTGTGCTCTTATGCAGGGTGCAGTGGGGGGGGGGGAATTAGGTCCGTAAAGACCTGTGCTCATTATTGAAGAAGAAAATGGTGCTTTACCTGCGAGGAGAGCTGTATCTGCTGCTGAACGCTGTGTCTCAGATGCGCACATGCGTACTGCAGTATTTCGCTTAAGTTCAAACCCTACAAAGACAAAAACTTTATTAATCACTGTGCGTGGTGTTAATGGACACAACCTATTATAATGCACGCAACTATATCTGGATATATTTATTATTCAGATACCAGAGTCTGATGACACAGATTACAACATCGCCAGCTGTACAAACGACAGTCGCATAACTACAAACGACTCTATGCCATGACTCCTATTCACTAATTTAGGTAGGTCCCTCTCCCGCAGTGCCCCTTTTGGTGTAATTCCACTCCTTGATCAACTTTTGAAACTATTTCTCTACAACTCTTTCTAGGTGCACGTCCTACCTTACCTTTATTTTCCCCACATCAGAATCAACGTCCTGACGACAGTTCGGTGCCTCTAACAGTGCTGTCCAATTTATACAGCCCCTGCTACAGTCCCATTCTTCGACCGAACCAGAAACACCACAAATGTGTGTGTCGACAAACATTGCTTTTTGCTAATTGATGCAGCAGTACATTAATTGATTGTCACTTCTTTTTCTGCCTACTAACCCACGGATATGCATATTGTTGTTGTGTTACGCACACGTTGTGTGCCACTTAAGTACATATGTATTTTTAATTGTGTGTCTATGTAAAAGATTAACATTTTTTTAGACATTTCTACTCCTGGTGGTCTGTATGAGCTAGTACATACCAGTCTAGCTTCACTGCAAATATAGGGTGACCTTCTGGGTGTCAATGACAAGGGCAGCCTTTGACTCTGCTCTCCATTTCACTGTTACTAACTAACCCTCTAGAGTCAGGCCCGCTTATATAAAAAAGAGGGTTTCTGCCCTATTTGTCTCATGCGCGTAAGCAATCCAAGAGGGAATTGGTGAGAAGACTTGGACTGGAGACATGTGGAACAAGATGAAACATAATCACGAACATCTGTAGGTAGCGAAGGCCACCAAAGATGTCTTTGGACAAGATCTAGGTTGTCGTTTATTCCACGAAGACCCACAGCACGTGAATCATGACCCATGTGCAGAACCATCCTTGGAAGTTCACATGACGGAACTAGTACCCTGTGGTCATAGAAATAGAAACCTCCTTCTCGTGAGAGTTTGTGTGTCTGAGCAAGTGTTTGGCAGAATTCTAGATGCTCTAAAGTGTCCTGTCTGACCTGTTGTAGAAAGTTTGTGATGACATGAACAAATGCCGCCTTTGCGAGAAAGTGCATCAGCACGAAGGTTCTGTCTTCCTGGTAGAAAGGCGAACCTGATGTTGTAGGGGGAGAAAAAATGTGCCCAATGAGCCTGATGGCTGGTCATAGTTTGAGTATACTGAAGAACCATGAGATTTTGATGATCCATTTGGACTTTGATCGGAAACTGTGATCCTAATAAAACATGTCTACATTCTTCAAATGATCTTTTTATAGCCAATAATTATTTCTTGAGGACTGAATAGTTGATCTCAGCAGGATTGAAAGTCTTGGATAACTAGGCCACAGGAGACTCGGTGCCATCAATGCTTTCCTGTAATAGAACTGCCCCTAAGGCATAGTGCGAAGCATCAGGTTCTAGAATGAATCTTCTTTGTTGGTCAGGAGTCACGAGGATGGGTGCCGATGTAAATCATTTCTTCAAGTGATCAAATGATTTTTGAACAGTAGCATCCCACACAAAGGGTATTCCTTTTTGAAGGAGTCGGTTCAGAGGGAGGAGGAGTTCAGAAAACTTTGGGATAAACTTTCTGTAAAAGTTTGCGAATCCTACAAACCTTTGAAATTCCTTGACAGTGGATGGAGGTGGAAAATCAACTACAGCAGAGTCTTTGCATGGATCCATTGAGATTCCTTGGGGGGACAGTACAAACCCCAAATAAGTAACCTTGGAGCAATGGAACTCACATTTCTCTGCCTTACAGTACAATTGATTGGCTTGTAAATGTTTCAGGACTAGTTTCACATGTTGGTTATGATCACTTAGGTTGGCCGAAAATATCAGAATGTCATCAAGGTAGGCCACTACAAAGTGGAGTAACACATCTGCGAATACATGATCCATAAATCGTTGGAATATTGCCAGGGAGTTGGAAAGGCCAAATGGCATCACATGGTACTCGAAATGCCCAAAAGGTGTTCGGAATGCTGTTTTCCATTAATCTCCAGGGGCAATATGAATGAGGTGGTATGCGCCTCTAAGGTCTAATTTTGTATAGATGGTGGCGCCTGAAACTGCTTCTAAGATATCAGGGATTAGAGGCATGGGATATGTATCTGCCACTGTGATCTTATTTAATCCCCTGTAATCAATGCAAGGGTGGAGTTCCTCTGTATCTTTTTTCGGGATAAAAAATAGAGAGGCTCCAGCTGGTGAGGTAGACTCTGCAATCAACCCGTTCTGTAGGCTTGTTTGTAAGTATTCTTTGAGCACTAACCCTTCTTTTTGGGACAATATATACATCCATCCAAACAATATGGGTTGATCAGGTAGAAGTTCAGTAGGACAGTAATCCTGGCGGTGAGGAGGAAGGAAAGAATATTGGGGAGTAGAGAACACTTGAGAAAACTGTTGATAACAGTCTAGGAGGTTGCTCACATGGCTGACCACGGTGACCCCTTCTGGAGGAGACTCTGGTGGAGAGATCTGTATACCCACGGCATGGTTGGACAGACACTTTGTAATGCAGTATTCAGATCCCAGAAATATAGTTCCTGCAGTTCAATTTATATAAGTGTTGTCTAAGCGCAACAACGGATGGCCCTGGATGACGGAAAATTGAGCCACCTTGATCAAATCAAAACATATCACCTCTGTATGTGAGGCAATTCTACACTCAAGAGGCAGTGTTTGTTCTTTAATAGGTCCTGAACTCAAAGGGCTACCATCCACTCCCTGAATGGGAATGGAAAAGGTCTTCAGATATCTTATTCCCTTACTTGCTGCCCAATAATCATCCAGGAAGTTGCTAGCAGCTCCACAATCTACTAGGGCCGGAACATTCCTGATGACCTTTTTGTCAAAGGTAAGGTGCAACAAGATGATAACCATGGAATTGTCCGACACCCTAGCGTTCTGTGTAAGAATAGGCAAGTCTGAGGAACCCTCTGGACACACCCTGGCCACGGTTCCCCTTACGGCTCGGCTGGAGAGTTTCCCTGCTTTTCTTGCTTTTTTCAGGTCTTCGAACAGGAGCTACTGGACAGTCCAAAACAGAACGAGAGGATGAACCGCAGTAAATGCATAGACCCTGTGTTCGTCTATGGTCTCTTTCTTCCGTGGTGAGAGGACCCCTAGCAAACCCCAATTACATCGGTTCATCAGTATTAACCACTCTGGGCACAATGTAAGGGGTATCAAAACGAGGTCTGGATGATCTTCCCTTCTTTCTCTCTACTAGACGTTCTTGAAGATGATAGTCTAATTGCATGGTGGTTGTGAACATGTCAGCTAAATTTGCCGGTCGGGGAACCCTGGAAACCTCGTCCTTGAGTTCCTCTGTTAACCCTCTATGAAACAAGGTCAAAGCATGGTCAGGCCAGGCAGTTTCTGAAGATAACTGTTTGAATCGTGTGACATCAGTCAAAAGATCTTGGTTGCCTTGTCTTAAATCAAGGAGTCTTTATTGCGAGGAGATAGATAATTCCTGGCGACTAAACATCAGTTTAAGACTGTTAATAAAGGCCGGGATAGCATAACTTGTGGTCACTAGAGGGGTTGCCCATGCTAAGGCAGCCACAGTCAGATGGGAAACTAGAAACCCAACCTTGTCCTTGTCAATAGGAAAGTACTTAGCCTTGAATGTAAATTGAACGGTGCAGCTGTCAAAAAATGATTTACGTTTATATGGACTACCGTCTTATTTGCCGGTAGGCAAGGAAGACAGTGGTAATTCGGGGTTGGTCCGTGCTACTTGTTGTCTGAGGTGTGCATTTTCCTGTTTGAACCTCATGGTACAAGGACTGCATGTCAGCCACGAGCTGCTGCATATGCTGTTCCATGTCAAATTCCCGGACGTCGCTTACAAATATGCAGTTACCACTAATCTGAGCAGAAGGCAAGTCCTTGACGACAGGAAAAATACCCCTGGGACCTTTACCTTCCGCCTGAAGAGGACAGGATTTGGATGTTTGCAAAACCCCCAGGGAAATCCTCTTGGGGAAAAAACCCTGTTCCGGATTAGCGATCAAGGATTGTGGAATTTCTTCTATCTTCGGACCCCTAGCTGGAGCGTGCCGGACTGGTTTCTCCAATGGTGGGAGCAGGAGCAACCTTCGGTCTAAAAGAAGGACAACGTAAGTAAGGATAAGGTGAGAAGGAGTAAGAGAGTAGAAAGAGGGAAAATTATTTGCACCTAGAATCTGACTTGAACACTCTCTATTCAGCAGACCGCTGAGGCGGTGAAGGTTCAGGCTAAATGGAAACAGAAGGTTTGTGAGAGAGTGACTCCCCTAGCTCTGCTCTATGGTTATTCCCCCCCATTCTACTTACTGGGATACTTCTGTAGAAAAGCTTGGCAGTTCAGTGGGGGCTGAGTGGTGATTAGCGGAAAAGACACAGGCCTCTCCCATGAAGGGCTGCAGAAAGAAATAGATTAGCTTTCGGCTCAATCAAGGATAGCAGGTAAGAATCGCATGTAAAGTTCCCTACCAGGGTTTCTCATCTCTGAGATCGAAAGATGAGAGGAAACGGAAGCGGGACTTCCGTGTTGTGGACGTAGACCGGCAAGAGGTACTGCGCCAGTGGGAAGACTGAGAGTCTGAAGCGTACGTGACTGTTAAGTCAGAAGAGCTGCAAACAAGAAAAGACAGGTGAGCATAGGATGATGCAGGAGGTAGAAATTGGAGGGTTCCTAGGTAACAAACTTACGAAGCATCAGATACAAGAGTAGCAACGTGCCGATTCCCAGGAACCGGCGGAATATAAGGCATCACATGATCCCGGGTTGGCGGAGTCCCTTCTAAAGCAAGAGCGGACTGACCTGCCAAAGAGACCCGGCAGGTCCTGGCGGCCATGTTGGATTTCCAAACACTACCAGCGTATCGAATACGGCCTTGGCGCCACCACGACCAGCAGCCGTAATGAGACATAACAGGCACAAATATTGTTCAAAACCAAAGAGAATATATCCAAGAGCTAAGACAACATTTATCGGACATACAGTGTTATAAGAAGCTGGAGATTGACCCGTCTGCAGAAATTAGTGTTAAGCTCACAACTCTACTCAAGAAATGGGCTGATATAGGCCTTTTTGATGGGGATGACTGCAGCTTTCTTGACAATAAGTTCCTGGTGATGCCTACCATCTACTTTCTTCCCAAGCTCCATAAGAGCATCACTAAACCTCTGGGTAGACCAACAGTGACCCTAAATGGAGCCTTGCAGGAAAATGTTTCCAAATACATTGAAGAAACTTTGGTCTTCACCCTTCCTTCATTTCTCCAAGATACAAAAGATTTCCTGAGAAAAATCAATGGTATTCTGTGGGAAGAAAACTTCATGCTATCAACATCGGATGTAGTGTCTTTGTACACTTCGATTCAACATACCGATGGAAAAACAAGCATGCAAATATTCCCTCAACACCAGGTGTCTAAATCATATGTCCCATGGTGAGATGATTGTAGAGATGATTGGCACATCCCTTACCAACAATGTCTTCCTCTTCAACAATGATTTCTATATCCAACTGCAAGGCACAGCTATAGGTACCACCTTTGCCACATTTTACGCTAATCTCACCAAGGGCTGGTGGAAAAAATGCATTGTTTGGACTGACAAGAATAGCCACTATTGTGAGAAACCTGAGGGGTTTCTCCCAGTAAAACCTTGAGAATCCTGTATTCAGGTGGCCAGGACACAGCCATCGCTGTTGGATCCAGATCCTGGGGGTGGACCAGTGAGGGAGGATCACCTGGGTAGGGGAAACCAGGGTTATGCTCGGGGGAAAACCCCAGGTGAGACACAGTATTATACAGGAAAGAGGGACAAGGAAGAAGAGGTCTATGCAGCCCTTAGAGGTTGTACCAAACCAACCTCCCTTCAATCCAATAAACTCCCTCTTCTGAAATCCAACAACCCTCCCATATATAACCAATCCCCTAGGATCCCAACTCCCATTGCTCACAAAAAGCCGAACTCCCAGAATCCTTGTTTCACTGGTCTCCATTCGATTACTCCCCATCCTTTTTCTTCCTGTCCCTTTGCTTATTATTTTCCACATTCCCAACTTGACCAGACAAAGCACTACGATTCCCACAATCCCCTTTAAGTATTTAATAAATTTGACTATTCCCATTTACCCCGCAAACCCTACCAATCCTGTCCCTCTGATTGTCACTTTCTGAACTCCCAGTTGAAAATGACCGACAATTATAATTACAATCATCCCCTATGTTCTGTTCTTCATCCCAGTCACTCTGGTACATTTCTCGAACCTTCTCTGTCCCGTCCTATAGGATATCCTGACATTCCAACCTCCCCCTTTTCCGACACAAACACTTTCCCGCATCCAAAACAACGGACTAATGTAAAACCTGTTAATTTGACATGTCCTAACCCTGGTGTTAGGCAAAGTCAGGCAATTAACCTGAATTGCGCATACCTGATGGCCATTTCCTTTCCCCATAGGGATAAAAGTTGGAGCAAAAGAGCACAGTACAAGCAAGACGAGTACAGCAGACAGCACAACAAGACGGCTACCACGCAGCAGTTCAAGAGAAGAAGAAAGGCAGCAGGAATTGAGAGGGTGGCAAGGAGAGAAGTGACCTTGCCTTCTTTGTCTCAGATCCTCAAAACCTTTGTGGAAGGGAGCCTAAGACCGCAAACAATAGCACAAGTGTCGTGCAGAAGCTGTCAACAGTACACAGGGAAAACCTATGCCGATAAGCAGGAGCGAGGGAAGCTCCCATACCTGTGGTACTGGCCTTGACTCCAGAGATGCCAACAGCTAAGTGGTACATCACAGCCAGTGAGTCGAAGGGAGAACCGATAAGAACCGGGCTGTGTTGAGTGAGAATCGCAAATTGGCAAGTTTTGAACCAAAGCTGATGAACTTTGAATAAACTGTTAAAAGTGTGATGGGGAGACCAGCTGCAGAGGGATACTGGCACCACGTGGGTGCTAACTCTAGAGACTCTGGTTGAGCACCATATGAGAGAAACTACAGATACCTGAAGGCCGTTGGAGGGCCAGCAAAATAGGTCAAAGTTGTCATACCGAGGGTCAAGCAAAATCCCTGTACAATCGAAAGACTTTGATCTACAGGAACTGTGAAAAAAAGGGGAGTGAATCCCAACGATATTGGACAGTTGTGAATGTGAAGTAAAGAATGGTCCGAGCCCGAGGGAGATCCAGGGGTCAAGCCATCACCCAAGCAAATGACATTGAGCAATTGAGGGAGGAGAAATCCAGCAAAAGGCAAGAGGGGTCCGAGCCCGACCAAAGGAGATCCAGGGGTGAAGTCATCACCCAAGAATGTAAAGAGAAGAGGGGTACGAGCACGACCGAGGGAGATCCAGGGGTGAAGCTATCACCCAAAGTTGATTGATAAAAGAACTGTGATACATTTAAGAATACGATACGTGAAGGGTCAGTGCCTAGAAGAGGGGGGCCCAGGGGTGACACCATTACCCTAGTGAAACTGTGATTAACAATGGAGAAGGGTCAGCACCCAGAAGAGGGGACCCAGGGGTGATTCCGTCACCCAGCGAACATTGGAAACAATCTGTTCATTTGTTAACGGAACTTTTGTTTTGTTGTTTGAACACTTCAGGCCCCGAAGGCAAGAGACTTTCAAACAAAACAAGACTTAGCCATCGACAGTCCTGAGAACTGCCATTGGAATTGCCATCTCGTGCTGGAGCAGCCCGAGACCTTTCTGTGCTCCAAGCTCCAGGTTTGGCGATAGGTTTCTTAGTATAGGCCCTTTTGTTTTGACACAACGCCACTAGGACTGCCTTATTTTTTTCATTTGTTGGTTGACGCTTGCTCCCATCTTAGATTTAGGTTTATATTAGGCATTTTTCCAACCAGCATAAAGCATTCATTGTTCAATAAATACCCTTGAACTGTGATCACTTGTGTCTGTCTTTCTTGTTGTCACCATGAGTTCCTCACACTATACTGAGATGGCTGCATTATATGGATGACCTTTTATTTTGTGGAATGAAAATGAAAATGAATGAAAGCAATTTAAGCAGAGTCTTAACAATAATGAACTGAAACTCAAATTTACAGAAACGCATAGCAGGGAATACATAATTTTTCTGGATGTGTTGGTGAAACCGGAACAAGGAGAGATAATTACGGAATTATACTGTAAAGCAACTAGTTCCAATTTCTGCTCTTCGCCAACAGCAACCATCCTCTGATGGTAAAGTGGAGTATACCTTCCAGAGATTTCGACAGGAAAAGGCGGATCTGTACAAATTTGGAAAGTTTCGACAGAGAATGTAGTACCAGAGCTCAGAACTTTCATAACCAAAGGTACCCAAAGGCCATTCTCGAACCAGCCTACATAAAAGCACGGGGCCTTGATAGAAATCTTCTTCTACATTCTGACCAAAAATCTGAAACCACTCAGGAAAGGGACGCGATAAGATTCATTCTTACATAAGGTACTCACTCTAACCTAATTCGCCAAATAATACATTGCTACTGGCATGTTTTAGAATTGGACGCAAATATATCCCCCAATATCGTAGAAATATTCAACATAACTTACAGAAAACCCACTTCTCTGAGAGATCTTTTAGTCTCCAGTTATATGCTACCTAAGCCATCCAGGGGATAGATAACCTGGTTGGATCGGCGGCCTACAGGATTCTACAAATACACTAAATGTAAGACCTGGCAGTTTGCACAAAACAAAACGAGTAACATACACACGGTTCTTGGGAAGAAGGTGCAGATTATGTCAAGAATATCCTAGAACACAGAATGTGTTTTCTATATGCTCACGTGGCTCTGTAACCTAGGGTATGTTGGAAGTACGATTAGTAAACTCAAATTGGGTATTCTCCAACACATGAGAGCCATTAAAAACTATGATCCTGCGTATTTTATGGTGCTACATTTTAGAGATAATCATGACAGTACACTTGAGAGTTTTAGGTTTTTTCTGATCCATGGCTTTAAGAGACCATGCAGAGGAGGCAATCGGGAACTTATGTTGCGGCAACTGGAGACAAAATGCATTTTGGATCTGGAAACAAGAAAGCCCAAAGGACATAATCTGAAAAACTTTACACATTCCTCGGAATATAATAATGAGGCCCACTCATTCATTAGATTTTGTATCTGTTTTATTTGACAAAAATGCCTTTTTTCTCTGTTTGGTTTACTTGATAGTTCACCATTAGGAATCATACACAGTCCTGTTTTTTTTTTATTATCTTATATGTTTAGCGCCTTTTTTTGTTTTGTTTAATTTCATCTAAACTTTTATTCCTCTGCATCACAACTCCCCATCAGGTTTGCAACATATGCTTCCTGTGTTAGTTCTAGTCTGGCAGCATAAGGGTTATGTCCAGTTGCTCTTTTCTGATTTCTACCATCTGGTCTGGTTCCGTCCGGCTCACTTAGTCTGGTTACTAGGCTGAATTTTGGAGCCTTGCATCTTATGTTTCCATGTGCCTAATTTTCCCTTTAGTTGTCTTGAAGCATTGACATATGCACTTAGCACTTTAGATACACGCAAGTTGCAATATTAGATAATGTTTAAATTATGCTTTAATTTGTTTTTTACGTAGGCATATGCACTTAGCACTTTAAATACAGGCAAGTTGCAATATTAGATCATGGTTAAATTATGCTTAGATCTTAATTTAACCCTAGGCACTATGCACTTTGGATGCAGGATCACATTCAAACGTGACTGCTTATTCTGTTTTTATCTAAGGCACTGTGAAAAACTCAAGGGATTTTCAATGTACAGAACCTCGGGGAGCAGGGTAGGTGCCCCAATAGTATACCATGGTATCCCCTTTCCTACAGGACCTCTTCTCCATCCTACTGTGTCAGATTTACTGACCTTCCAACCCCCACTCCTTTCCATGGAAACACTGAGGCGAGGAAGAGGGAACCTGGGAGAATGAAGATTACCAACAGGGAACACACTCAAACACAAAAAACAGACTCTCCCATTTGTACAGCAGACTGTCCCAATAATGAGGCCAGGCTAAATCAGGCCTCCCTCTTTCACTACTGACACCTGACTTCACTTGATTTTCCCAGGCAGTATAAAAGGCAGAGCAGGAAAGCACACTTTGAGCAAGGTGGGGATCATGAAGGGTGCCCGAGATGCCAGAGAAGGAGCAAGCGAGCTGCAGAGGCCCTGGGAGACCTGGAGGAAGAGAAAACCGCCCAAACACTGGCCCTGTGAGTTGAGAGGAGACTGCAGTGTGGAGAGGGAACTGTGAAAGGAAAAAAAGAAATTTTGGGAAGATGAACTCAAATGCGCTAACCCCTTTGAATGAATATATAAAGGCGAGTCTTTTTAACAGTCTTGTAAATTTTATTAGTGTTTTTTCACACTAATAATTTTTATTTTCCTTTTAGGATTTCAAAAAAAAAAAAAAAAAAAAAAAAGAGAACATTCATATTCCAAATGAAGCTGCACACCAGTATAAAGTAGTTCATAAAGTACAGTGAATCAGATATTTCTCTTTTTCTTTCAATAAATCAAATATTTTCATAAATTGCTTTCAAATAATTCTCTCTCTCAATAAATCAAATATTTTCATAAATTGCTTTCAAATAATTCTCTCTCTCGACACGTGTTTCCCCATTGTTACTCTCAATGGTTCTTCAGGAGAGGAAATTTTAGTAGAATGTTTCGGTACTAAAAAGAAAAGAAAAAAAGGGTTGGCCAAATTCTTTTTTAGTAATGTATTGGAGTTTTTTTGCCCAAATAGTAATTATATTAATTTTTTCAAAAGACTCACCGTTCTGATTTTCTGATTATTCACATATATCATGTATTATTTTTCCAAAATAAAGGTTTTTTTATATAATGTTCATCAGGATATTTGACTTAGTTTAGTCTGTAGAATATGGATCCAGGTTTAAGCTGTAAAAGGGAGAATGGGGGAAGAAGATAAAGTAATTGCTTCTTGTTTTCAATCTATAGGGAGTGAGAAATTTGGTCTTAAAGAAAGGTTCTAATCAGTTTCAAGGCAGAGAGGGTACAGGCTTCTCATTTTCTTACCTTATGTTGATGATATTTTGTGGTCCTGTGCCATGATAAGCACCCAAGTGCTAGGATATCTAACTGAAGCTTATTTTGGCTTTTTATTGCCGCGGAGAGGGAACTGTACCTCCAGCAGGCAAGACCAGGGGCAGCTTGGGTTGCCTGGTGGTACCCACAGAAGAACTCCTCCCCTGGGCCAGGCAGGTGAACCCAGGTCTATGAGGGGCAGGAGATGAGACCCTGACCTCATTTGAACATCTCCCTTTTTGTTCCTAGAGCTCCCAAAATCATGGAATGCTGTTTAGAGAAGCTGTGAAGTGGGAGCAAAATTATCACAGTGCATTCTGGGACTGGGAGTCCAAAAACATATTTTAAGAACCGTGAGTTTTGAGAAGAAGCTTGAACGTGGCGGAGGGAAGTCTTCTATGTGAACTATTAATCTTGAGGAGAGGGGTCCGAACCCGGCGGAGGGAGACCCTGAAAGAACGAGGAAAAGCACACGAGGAAACAGCAGTTCCAAGATGGCAGTTTAATACACGGAGAAAGACGGCGAGACCAGAGAGGGTTGCAATGAGGGAAGTGCCCCTGACCCTTAAAGATCGTTACTTTCACGAACTTTGGAAAGTTAGAAGCCTAAGACCAGGAGCTAAAGCTGAACAAACCTACACTGTGCATCAAAGGTACCCCCGCTTCGATAACCAAGGTGGGTAGGAGCGATTGCTGCTGTGGTTCTGTCCTTGGCTCCTACAACAAAGCAGCACCGGTAAAGACAGCATAGTCGGTGAGTCGGAGAGACTGATACAAAACTAGCTTGTGTTTGAACCAAGGTTGCAAGCGGCAACATTGTATGAAGAAATCCAAAGAGGAAAGTGTGTGAAACGCAGGTAATGAGCAACGTAAATATAATTGGAAGGAGTGAATGAACTTTGGGAGACCAAGTGAAATACTGTATACAGAGTGGTCCGGCACCACCTGGGTGTTCATTCGAAGGTCTCTGTTCTGGTAGGTATCCAACTGAATGGCAACTGTATTGTGAAACTGAAGTTTGTATCGAAGTGGTCCTGCAACGGGTCAAGCCAAATCCTGTGCACATTCAAAAGTCTTTGATAAACCAAGGTGAAATACAAATTGGTCTGGGCCCGACTGAGAGAGACTAATTGGAAACGGGAAGGATTTGAGCCCAGAAGAGGGGGATCTGCAGTAACGATCATAAAATAACAGGGATCTGAGCCTGGCTGAGGGGGATCCGGGGTGAAGCACCCGAGTTGAATACTTGTGCGAACAAAAGAACTGTACATCTTAATTTTTGTACATCAGGCCCTCTGAATCAAGAGACTTTGATGAGAAAAGAGACTTGGGCACAGAAGGCCCTGTTGCTGGAAATAGAACTGTATCCTTGTGTCGAAGAAGCCAAAATGTGTGCTTTGCTCGAGTGAACCGTCTTACCCTGTGCTGAAAACAGGGGGGAGGTAGGGCAACGGCCGAACATCCTGACTTATCATTCTGTGAACACTTCTTTCTTTTTCATGAACATAACCCCACACTATTTGTAAATTAGTGGTAAGGATTGGCAATAGTTATTTTTTAGTATAGGCCCTTTTTATTTTGACAATACTCCACTAGGACTGCATTATTATTATTTGATGGTCGTAGCTTACTCCCATCTGTAGGTTTAGGTTTAGATAGGCGTTTATCACACCCTTGTGAAAGTACAATAAACACACTTGAACTGTAGTCACTTGTGCCTGTCTTACTGCTGATAGCATGGCTTCCTTACATGTGGTGTCAGGAGTGGGATGCAACTCAACTGAGACAAGTTGGGGACCCCATCAGATTAGAGAAGAACTTCCTTAAAAGTAAGCCTCCTGACAACTCCAAGGAAATATAACTCAGTCTCTTTCTCCATCAATAGGGCGATTTCCGTAGTTTCATAAAATTTGAAATCCCACTGACCTCAACAATCAAGAGAGCAAAACCATCACGAGGGAAAGTGCACTGCAGTAACCTACGAAAACTTACCGTAGGGACATTAATCCCTTTTTTCACCCCTTATGCAAACAACCTTGATCAGTATAAGTCAGTAGCTGACATGTCATTAGCATATAATGAGATGATGATGAATGCTATGGAAAGCTTAGCCCCGCAGAAGTTAAGGCGAGAAAAGACCATACCTTCCAAAAGCTGGTATTCACCAGATATCCAAAACCTGAAACATAATAAAAGTAAGGCCTTCAGGAAATGCCAAAAGACACTATCCCTTGAGGACAAATCTAACTATGCCTATGCACCCAAAGAGCACAAAGAGGCCATTTGTACTGCAAAAAATTGCTCCTATGAGAATAGGATTAAGACGGCTGCTTCAGATACAAAGCAACTCTTTAAAATTCTAAAAGAGGTAGAAGACACTTGTTCAATTGATGTCAAAATCGTGAAATGCACAGGTGTATTCAAATTGAAAAGGCCATGTCCAGCAAGATCCTCTTGATCAAAAGGGATATTGAATCCTGCTTAGCCAATTTGAATCCCCCACCTCCTACTGTTTCTGCCCGGTAACAACCAGACCAGTTTAAGCTCTTCAATTTCAAAGAGGAGACTGAAGCAGAGGTCCTGAGATTGTTGAGTAGGCTAAAACCCACAAGCTGTAAAGGTGATATCTGTCCTGTGAAAATAGTCAAAGCCTGTGCTCTGCCCCTGACCCCTTTCATTACAAAGTGTGTTAATGTGTCTTTCAAAGAAATGTTAGTTCCAAAAGAAGTTAAACAAGCTTGGATAACCCCCCTTCTGAAGAAGCCGTCATTGGATCCTAGTGTGGTGAGCAACTATCGCCTGATTACTAACTCCCCTTTTCTCTTGAACATTCTGGACAGGATTGCACATGAACAGATCCCAGCGTTCCTAATTGCACGCAGCTTATTAGGCCCCAAGCAATCAGGTTTTCGGAGCTCCCATAGTACCGAATCTACACTACTAGATCTTTAAAAAAGGAATTCTGCAACAGATGGATGAGGGCAAAGCCTCGTTGCTGATGCTCCGGGACCTAACAGCTACATTCGATCTGGTTGATAATGCCATTTTAGCAAGCAGACTCTGGAGTGCTGCAGGGTTCCTGTCTGTCACTCACTCTTTTTATCATATTCATGCTCACACTCTTCAATCAACTGGTTGCAGAAGGTACATGCAATGCCAACTATGCAGATGATACTCCGTGTCTGTTCCCACTTTTGGGGGACTACTCCAAGACACTGAGGTCATCAACGCCACATACAACAAAATCAATGTCTGGATATTGCACAATGGCCTTGCCCTGAACAACTCCAAACCAGACAGAGATTATAATCTTAGGTACCTCCTTTAAACTGCATCACTTACACCAAGCCTACCCCTCCTTGCATATTGCTGATTGTCTTCTTCCCGCTCTCAAGAAAGTGAAGAGTCTCGGAGTCACCATCGACCAAGAGCTTTCAAGGTATCAGGTAATAATGTCCCCAGACATAATGTCACCGGGAAAATCTATTGGCAACATAATATGTGGTGACATTATGTATGGCCACGGGTTGCAGGGTTGTCCCCTGCTCCCCTTATAAAAACAAAGATTTGGGAGTTGCGGGGGTCCCGCCTGCATGCTCAATGTAATAATGTGTCTGCAAAAACAGTGACTTTTTTGTCAGGAGACATTTTTGCAGGGGCATTTTTACATGGAACCCATTAGCTGCTTAGTGGCTTGCAAAGTTTGAATGCAGTACCCTCTGGGAACACTACAAACAACTATGACTACAGGTATAAGCTTGTACTACACAGTTTTGGTAGCGTGTTGAACAGCCAGGCTTATCTCAAGAGGGGAAATGTGAGCTGTAGTTGGGTTACACAAAGGTTCACAGTTACAGGTATTCAAACACACTCTTACACTCATGGTTTCTTGCATAAACAATTAATAATGTATTTATCAGTCAGTTATAAAGCCTTCTTCAGAATGGAGCAATAGAACAGTAACACACAAATATACTTCAATACTGTACACTTTGAGTTTCTGATTCAGACAAGGCCCTTTTGGGATGGCCCACCGACACAACCCACACCCACAGGTGACTTCAGTAGCAAGAAGGCTGGGGACATTAATACCTTACTGTTGGCATGCAGAATACTCTTTCAAAAATAAGTAAAAGGCAAAGGTTAGTAGAACACAAGAATTTACAAATATTCATAAGCAGCGCAAATACTTTCAGATAGCACTTAGAAGAGTCATGCAATTCAATAGGCTAAGCCAAAGTCAATAGGCCAAAGTCGTTATATAGGATGCAGCACTTCAGGTAGGTAAATGGAAAAGTCTTTGCACAAGTTCTTAGGAGTCTTTGATTAAAAGAAGAACCACATGTAGGGCCACAAGCTGATTAGACTTGTGTGTTGCAGAAGTTACAAGCACTTCCACAGTAAGAGGTAAGTTCTCTTAGGCTAGTTTTACAGTACCTTAGTAAAGAAGAAAAAGATGCAGCTGAAGACTTCTGTTCCTGTACAGCTCTGCAGATCTCACTGTTCCTGGGCCTCAGTCATGGGGACAAGAGGGAGGATGTTGGGGGACTCCTGCACTGTATTGGCACCGTCAAAGCTGGCAACGGGCAAACTTTACTTTCAGTGGCTTTTTCGCGTTTCAGCTCCTTGCGGTACAGCAAATAGCAATAAGCGCGGTTCCTGGCTGTCAAGGCGGACTTTCCTCACATCTGAGGTCCCGCACTCAAATGAGGGGGGGGTCAGGTTTGGCCAGTCCTGCTTCGTGGGAGTCCGGAGGATCTTCCAAAAGCTTTAGGCGAACTTACAAGCAACATACACAATCTGGTGTCCTTCTCCCTGGCTCTACGGTTTCCTGCAGCAACTCTGAGGAAATTCAACCAGCTCCGAGATGGGTGTCCAGGTGGCTTACTTGGGAGTTGATTGGTCCCACCAACTCAAAGGGAGAAGTCGTCCTTGCAGGGCTTCTCTGTTGATGTGAATCTGGCGATTCGGACCTGCAGCAGGGCTTCACCGGGCAAACCAACGGTCCAGGAGTTGCAGCAGCTGTCCTCTCCAAGCTCTTCTTCGGTTCCTTCGTCCAGTGGTCGACTCTGCCTTCCAAGCCAAGAGACTTGCCGGACAGTCAGCCAGCCAATCACCACAGAGTGCATTTGGGTCTCCTAGGAGACTAAGAACAGGGAGTTTCGGGCACCTCCCTCACTTCCTGCCTACCCCAGACACTCGGGAGCCAGAGGCGGGTTTCACTCCTGAACCCCGCCAAAGGCGGATGAACAAAAGACCAAACCTGGTTTGGTGCGAAGAAGAAAAACTCGAGAAGGACCTTTCCACAAATACATGGCAAAAAAAGAAGACCAGGGACCATTTTAACAAAGGAGGCTTTCGAGCCATTTTTAAAAACTTGGCTCCCGTGATTTAACATTGCTGGAGCTGCGAACAGTTCGTCGTCGGGGTAAATCATGCTAGTTCATTACAAAACCACTGCCACCAGCCATTCTGAGAGGAAAGGGTAACATGTGAATGCTACATGAGTAACTAGAAAGAGGGGATACTAAGTAACCCCTTTAGCACTCTATTGTACGATAGGTTGTGCTGGGCCTAGGATTTTACAGCGCTAAGTGAAGTCAATTTCACTCCACTGTTCTGGGAAACAGTTGTTGATCCCAGAGAAGGTATTTAAACCTTTGGACATCTGAAAGACTTCCCTGTGCCACTGCACTGAAGGTGCTGTGTGACACCATTATAAAAGATGATGCCTATGAAGTTGGTTAGACTCCATAACCAGAAAGAAACACAGAGGTATAAACTCACATCAAAATACATGAGAGAGTGGGAAAAAAGGGTCTCACTCTCTCCAGGTAAGAAAAGCAAGTCCTCAGAATCCAGCAAAGTTGCTGGGGGTCTCTAAGGTAGAGGGAATTAGCACATTTTTGAGAATTCTCCCTAACAGTAGCCAGCTCATCATACTACATCAAGCTCCTGCCACAACTTAGACCTTATCTTGAAGTGTCCAGCTGTGCTACTTTGGCCCGAGCTATCAAAGGTAGTAGCCTGGATTACTGTGCAAGCATCCTATTGCGTGTAGGTAAGGGTGAAATCAGGTTTTTCAGAACAATGCAATGAGGGTGGTAGAAGGCCTACGCGAAACAGATCATGTGTCAGCGGCACAGAGATCGCTACACTGGCTTCTTATAGCCAAGGGGGTCCTGTTTCGTACCCTGTGCATTGCACACTGCTGTCTCTACAGAAAAGTCTGCCCTACCTAGAAGCACTACTTAAGTGGCTACCTGACAGGGCGCAGCCTCAGATCTGATGCTTTGCTTTCTCGACTCCACGTCTATGGAATACCTTGCCCGCTGACTTGAGGCTGTGTTCCAGACTCGCCAGCTTCAAACGCAATCTGAAAACCGTTCTCTTTGAATACATTTTAAACACGTTGTGTTTTCAAACGCAATCTGAAAACCGTTCTATTTGAATACATTTTAAACACGTTGTGTTTATCTGCTTATGGAGGAGCCCGATTGTTAAATGTTTCTCGTTGTCAGTCTCAGCGCTCACATCCCTCAGGGACCATTGTTCAGTGCTTTAGAAATACATTAAATAAATAAATAGGAGTCTAGTCCAGGGCCTTGGTCTTTATTTTCGGCACTTTGTGCTCTATATTCTACATAACAGTGCATTGTTTCCATTTGGCTGTCTTCAGGGGTTAAAACACGTCTCATGTTTTATTTTTGATGCGTTTGAATGATGTCTGTACCTTTTTGTCAGTGTTCTCTCCTACTGTTCTATTTTTAACTTCCATTCCTTTGTGTGCAGTTCATTGTTGAACTATAGTTTTGTTATTGTTTAATGTTTTCTTCGACTCTTCATTTTTATTGTTTCTGCTTTTTGGCGGCAGTGGATTCTTGTTCTTTGGGTGCCTTCATTTTCTTTGAGTCTGGGAACACCATGTTGGGCCCATCACCTGGTCAGTTCTATGTATTTTAGGTTGGCAGCTCTGCCTTTTTGGTACATTCCCTTTGGCTAATTTTTCTTTGACATTCGGGGAGGAGGTGTGTACATCCCTTCGCGGCTTCATATGAACAGCCATTGCATTATGGTTGTTAAACGCAGTCTCTATTTTGCACTAGCACTTTATTTGATGGTTGCCCGTCAGCTCATTTTGCACAATTGTTGGCACTATGCACTTTATTAGCTACATGGTTAGCATTTAAAGTTATCTGACTTTCAGCGGGTCATATTTTGCTGCTTGCACTCGCACTTTATTGCCACTTTGGCTTTTACAGTTGTCTGCATTCGCACTTCATGACTGTTGAATATTTACGGGTTAAACCTTGCTGCTTGTACTTGCACAATGTGTGCTCCATTTTCATGTCGATTTTTATATTTATCATGATGAAATGTGTGCCAGAAAGCTTCTTCCCTTTATTTACATGCCTAGATTTACTTGTAATTTTATCAATTTTGACCATGTCTTTTGCTTTGGTATGCACCATTCGGTCAGTATATTGCTGTTATTTGTGTTTTCCACTTTGGTTTTTACATGTTCCAAGATGTATGCCTCTGTGATCTGCTAAATGACTTCAACTGACCACTACACTATGCCATTGACATGGTAGTAGAAAGTGGGACTCGGTATTTTATTTCACTGTGTACTCAACACTGCAGACATTGTGTGATCAAGCGCTCTGTGAGCGTGAAACGCATTACCTTTTTCCTGTGTGCCTTCTTTCTGATTGCTGTGCTTTTTTTGACTAATAAAGACATTCCAAGCTGTTCCATCTTGGTAGTTTTCAGATTGATTCGGCATCCTTTTGACCCGGAGTGCGGTACGCCTGCCTGTGGCTGTTTTTTCCCTGTTCTCTATATATATATGTATTACACAGCCCACGGTAGTGGTTGTGTAGTTATGGTTAAGTTGCCAAACTAATATGAAGAGTACTTTTTCGGCGGCTTAAAACTTTGCTTCCCATGGAGGAATCCTCACCAAACTTTGCAAAAAATGTATATGGCCGGCTCTGATTTTTTTTCACCAAATGGGGGCGAGGTTTCGTGCAGGAGGGGGAAGTTATAGAGGGGCCCCGAAAGATTTTCCCTGTTTGCTCCGTGGACAGAAGTTTCATTGGATCGCGGTATGGCGCGGTGTTAGAGCAGTTTGGACGTGGCCGGTGGTTGGCTGGCGGGAAGCATGCTGTGCGTCAACATTTTTTGGGAAAGCCGCCATGGTGTATCTGAGGACAGTGCAGTGGCGGAATGGTCTGGAAAATGTACTGTACGCATTGTGTTGGCGGCAATAAGGGAGGGAACGGCTGGGGGAGAGAGAAGTGGTACATGTGACATATGTAGGAAAGTATTTTCTGTGGTGATTGGAGGCAGCTGTCGTAACGGTCCCATAGCTTCTGCCGCAATCTGTTTGCAGCAACCTCTTTTCATGGTGAGTGGTGGCAGGTCAATTGCAGATGGGGAGTGAATTGCACATGACATAGGTTGGGTGGGAGTGCGGGTGGCGGTGCGCTGCGGATGGAATGCAGTAGTTGGGCACATGAAGGCATGCATGGGTGATTAAAGGTGCGGTGGATCTGTGAAAGGAGTGCACTATTGGGTGCATGGCCGAAGCACGTATGTCGTAGGCTGTAGGGCATGCACTCAAGAGCGTAAGGCTGCAACATACTCACCGCAGGAAGGCATGTTTGGTGCTGCATCCGGTACAGGGGGGTGCTTGCATAGTGTGGTGTGTACAGATTGGTTGCATTAGGGTCAGTGTTGCAAACTCAATGTGGGTAGGTTGGCAGTGACACAGTACTTTGTGAATGGGAGTGGGTACGACCATAGTATGTGAATGAAAGTGCATAGGGGTGCAGGAGAGAGTGTCTTGTTTGTACATTGTGTTTACTGTTGCAATTTGTTGCTGTATAGCTCCATGGTGGTGCGCAGGCTGGGTAGGACTGCTGGTGGCAGTGGTGTGTATGTGGATGGTCGTAGTCAGTGACATGGTGATATGCATGGTGGCATTACGTTGCTGTAGGTGTGTTCAAGGCCTATGCTGTGTGCAGATTTGTTGAAGTAGGCCCAATGTTGTGAAAATGTTGTGGTTAGTGACACAATACTTTGTGAATGGCTGTGGGTAGGGCTGGTGGAGGATGTGGTATGTTTGTGCATTCTGGTAAGTGCAACCTGTTTTCATGATTGGGTGCTTTATGGTGTGGGGGAGTTGGGGTGAAGTGTCGCTACCTAGGTATGGCACGTTTGTGCAAAATGTTAGCTGGCCACATGGCCATTATGTTAACTGTTGCAATTTGTTGCTGCGTAGTGCCATGGCGGTGTACATGTTGGGTGTGAGTGTTGGTGGCAGTGGTGTGTATGTGGATTGTGGTAGTTGCTGATATGGAGACATGCATGGTGGCATTATGTTGCAGTGAGTGTGTTCAAGGCCTAAACTATTGGGTGCATGGCCAAAGGCCGTATTCCATGCATTCAAGAGCCTAAGCCTTGAGTACACCCACAGCATTAATTCATTTTTCAATGTGCATCAGGTAGAGGGTGGTGACATGTAAGGAATGGGTGTGGAGCACATTTCAGCCGTTATAGGCCACTGTTACAAACAGAATGTGGGTAAGTTGGCAGTGGCACAATACTTTGTGAAAGGTAGTGGGTACACCCATAGTATGTGATTGAAAGTGCACAGGGATGCAGGAGCGAGTGTCTTGTTTGTTCATTATGGTAACTGTTGCAGTTTGTTGCTTCATAGCTCCATGGAAGTGCACTGTGGTTGGAGATGCTGCAGTGAAAATTCACACAGTGTGGGCACTGGGTGCAATGCTTGTATACTGTCAGTATGTTACATGGGATGGTTGAAGGGCAGCTTATATGTGCTTGGATAGTGTGCTGTGTTCACAATGCTTGCGGTATGGGCAATGTTGTAAACACTTTCTGGTTACGTTGGCAGTGAAACAATCCTTTCTGAGTGGAAGCGGATAAGACGATAGTATGTGAATGAAAGGGTGTAGTGGTGCCAGAGACAGTGTAATGTTTATACATTATGGTAACAGTTGTATGTAACGCTGTGCATGTCCATTGCGGTGTAGAGGTTGGTTAGGAGTGCTGGTGCCAATGGGGCATATGTGCATAGTGGTGGTTGGTGATATGCTGACATGTATAGCTGCATTACAGTAGGGGGAATGTGTGCAAGCAGCACACCCACTGGAGCAATGCAGGTTTGGCAGTGTATGAGGCACAGGGTGGTCATCTTTGGAGAATGCGTGTGGAGCACATTGTCGACATGCTACAGCAGCACAAGTGAGTTGCAAAGCGTGTATTGTGCATTCTATGGTTTTGGTGATAGTTGGAACATGCTACAGTATTTGGTGTGCGGCAGGAGAAGTTGTGTAGTGTGGCCACAGGGTGCAGTGTGTATGTAATGTGAGTATGGAAGTGGGTATGGTTGAAGGGCAGCTTTAATGTGGTTGGTTACTCTGCTGTGTGCAGATTTATTGAAGTAGACCAAATGTTGTGAGGCTGTTGTGCATAGATTTGCAGTGACACAATAGCTTGTGAATGGCAGTGCGTAGGGGTGGTGCAGGCTGCGCTATGTTTGTGGCTTCTTCTAAGTGTGACATGTTTTCGAGAATGGGTGTTTTATGGTGTGGGGGAGTTGGGTAGAAGTGCTGCTACGTATGTTACATTTGTGCATAATGTTAGGTGGAGACATGGTCGCTTGCTTGGATGTATAGTGTTGTGGTGGGTGTGGAAAGGGTTTCAATGTTGTGTGCATGGCCAAAGGTGTGCTGGGTGCGTTTTAGGATGTTTGTGGATGCTGCAATCGTGCATTCTTTAGCAGAGGTTTCTGGTGGAGGGGCTTTGCAATCAAACGGAACATGTACTGAGAGTGTTTAACAGTAAATATGGAGTGGTGTATAGAGATGACAGTGTGCAATGTGGAGATTTTGTGTGTGATTGGTGCATGCATGTTTTAAAATGTGACAGCACCCAATGGTGGAGTGCTGCAAAAAGTGACTGTGCAAAGGGAAGAAGTATTGTTTGAGGTTTACTGGGCCGTGGCCCTCACTGTAGATGGGAAAGCGCACGTGCACATCCTCCCATTATGAGCAGGTGGAAAGAAAAATGGAATTGTGGGAAATAGGCAATTAGGAGTTTAGGGCGTGGTTAACAGGAAGGGGCGGTACTATTTCATCCCAATAGTGTGTCGTGAGGGTGGTCGAGATGGAGAGACACACAGTGCTTATCGCCGGTGATACCTTTGTGCGCAATATGCACAGGTGTTGCGTGCAAAGAGGCGTTGCTGGTAATTCCGGGTTGGAAGGAGTGGATGCTTTCTGGGCCTGTCAGGGTGACCGCAGTTTCGGCGGGATGGTTCGTCTTTGCAGATATGTGGCATTCGTCACGAATGTGGACTTTGTTGTGGTACACTATGGAAGTGTACATTTTTGTTACATGTTGTGTGGACAATTAATCCACCTCCTGAAGAGGTTGCTGACCACAGTGATGCGTATTTTTCCTACTGCGAAGGTCGTTTTCTCATGAATACCACCAAGAGCTGGAGCTGTATGGGTCCATGGCGGTGTAATTTGTCCCCAGTCAGAGGTCCGAAGGTGTGCTATTAACAGAATTATGCGTCAGTTTATGCAGACTGCTGGCATGTTCTCCATGAGATAATGAGGTCGCAAAATATGCAGTGGTTCTGTAGAAATTGGATTTATTTGAGCGCCATTGGCAATGCCGTTTTCTTTTACACTGTGCAAGCATTGACCAGAATGTTGTAAAAATGTGAGGAGAGGCAAACAGAAACGCATGTAAAGAAAAAATACAAAAATCGTTGCTTGCACGCACGTCACGAAGCCCCCGCCCCAAAAAAAACCTTTATACAACTACGCTGGAAGACTGAATCCCCTACCCAGTTTCATATTGTTTGACCCCCCACCCCCTTCACTATCACAAAAAGGTAGTGGATTAGGCAGTACTTTCAGGATTGCACGTGCCACATCCTGGGTGGCTATGTGAATGTATGCCGATGGAGAAATAGTGCATACTTTCATTCAACTTTGTAGTGGACGTGCTTTGGAATGGCACATTTGTACTGTAAATGTGTAACAGTACATTTCAAGTGTTGTACAGGAGTGACAGTGTTCGATGATGGCGGCTTGAATGCGATTGGTGGATGCATTTGTGCCTATTTACGCGTACACCAATGAAGCAGAGCTGCAGAGAACATAGTGCAAAGGGAAGAAGGACTGATCCAGCTTTACAGGGGAGCAGCCCACGTGCTACTTTGGAGGCGCACGTGCCTAAATCTGCCCTTTACACCACCTTTCCCAATTACCATGGCAGTGTGGGGATTAGCCAATCAGATAGTGTAGGTGTGGTTAACAGGAAGGGGAGGTGAAACGGTTGCACATTATATACTCTGCGTACTGAGGGTGGCTGACATGGCGAAACGTATTATGTTGACTGTAGGTGGTCCCTTTGTCATAGATCTGCACAACTATGCCCTGCAAAGACACTTTGACAGCAATTTTGGTTTGGAAGGATTGGACGCATTGTGGAACGCTGTGTATAAGTGCAATTTATTTGATATGCATGCACTTTGCAAACACCTCGCCATGTTTCCAGTAGTAGATGTTATCGTCATTCATTACGGCGGCATGCATATGGGTTACCTACCTTGCTTAGATTTGTTCCGTAGACTGAAGAGGTTGCTGAATGTCGTGAGGATGCTTTTTCCTACCGTCAAGGTACTTTTCTCATCTATAATACTCCAAAGAGTGTGGGTCACTGCTCATGGATGTTGTTTCGCGCCAGACGCAGGAAGGTGTCTCATCAACAGACGCATGTTCACTTTTTTGTCCGCTCGTGGAATGTTCTTCTGCAACAATGGCCTCATTACTTGTGGAAAGTTTTTCCAAGAAAATGGCATTGTGTTGTCACCCATTGGCAATGCAGTTTTGTTTGCTCATCTACAGGACGCAGTGAAGAGTTTACTGTAGTAATGTGAGCAGAAGAAAACACAAAAGCTACTAAAAACAGACAACAAAGGTGTTTCTGTAGAAGCATCTAAACAAACAAAAAATCCAACAGACTCTTTTAAGAGTTGCCCCTTACCACAAACTCCCCCTGCCCTGGCTGCAAGTTATTGCTCCACGCCTGCACGCAGCATGAAAGCCACATGCAGCGATTTTGCGGGTGGCGGCCACGAAAATGGAACTGTGGGGATTGTCAAATGAGTTGCTTAGGATGTGCGGCAATAGCAAAAGGGACTACTGCTGCACTGGGGACTGGCCCTCGACGTACTTGGGGACCCGCACGTCCCACATTCAACGCTCCTCACCATGCTGGCCTATTGAAATGGGACTGTAGCGATTGTCCTATCAGGTGATGCTCAGGGTGTGCATTAGAGGAAAGCACGCAAATAGAAAGAAGGACTCCTCCCGCTTTACTGGGGCACGTCCCTGACGGTACCTGAAGAAAGGCACGTGCCACAATCTGCGCTTGTTAGCATGCTGGCCAATGGAAATGGGACTATGGCCTTTGGTCAATTAGGTGCTTTGGGTGTGCGTCACAGGAAAGGGAGGCATTCACTTTCCCATTACTTTGTGTACTGCGGCTGGCAAACATGGCAAGATGTACAGTTTTCATCGTGGGTGATGGCTTTGTGGAAGATCTGTGCGTGTATGCCCTCCAAGAAGATATGTCTGGCAATTTCGGTTTGTAGGGAGTGGACGCTTTGTGGTGTAGTGTCGAATTGTGCTGTTTCGGCGGACTGCTTCTAGAATGTCGACACGTGACCTCTTTGTCAACTGTACATGTAGTGATCGTGCACTTTGGAGCCTTCTTTATGGGTTACATGCCTTGTTCCGTCAACTGAAGGTTATGATGAAAGCAGTGCAGTGCATTTTTACTACTGCCAAGGTGCTTTTCTCATGTATACTCCTGAGAATAGTGTGGAAGTAGTCCAATGATTCCTGTCGCCAGACAGAGGTTGGAAGGGGTCTCATCAGCAGAAGCATGTGTGACTTCTTAAGTGCTGCTGGGATGTTCTACTGTGAGAATGAGAACATTGGTTCGCGATACATACACCTTTTCACGACAAATGGCATATCTTTGTCGTACAGTGGCAATGAAATGTTGTTTCGCAATCTACAAACTGAACTGAAGATCCTATTGTAAGAATGTGTGCTAACGTTGAAAACACACATTTCCATATGAAAACATCAAAAACAGTGTTTCTAGGGAAGCACATTTAAAAAACAAAAAACAAAGGTTCTTTTAAGAGCCACCACAACTAACGACGTCTGCTCCCCTGGTTGAAAGTTATTCCCCCACTCCTGCGCACCTAGCATGAAAAGTCCACGAATATTGCGATAGTTGCACGATGGCAAGTGTTATATAGGCCCCTTTTGCAGATGACGCCCATAGAAATGGGCCTAAAGTGACTACGGGATTGGGCAACAAAGTTTGTGGGTGTGGTATGTACGGCGGACTGCGCTACACGGTTCCATGTGATAATTAAACCGCAAAAATATCGCCATACAAAAATATCGCCATATTTTTGCGGCACAATTCACAATGGGCCACTTTTTAATGTGCCGGGGACACCCCCGCAACCCCTGCTCCCACATAATATCCACAATAAAAATATCGCCTATGGCGAACCAAACGCCCATATTTACGGCGATATTTTTGTTGGGGATATTATTACCTGATACCCGCTACACAGTGTATTTGTGGACAGAAATGCAGAGGGTGCGGCTATGGTTGTGTGTTTCACGAGGCAGAGCATGCAGGTTTTAGGGGATTCTGACATACATTGACTGAAAGTGAATGGAAAACACTGTGCAGTGACTACTCATTTTGTAATCTATGATGTGCATGTGTTGTGCTATGGAGTAGCTACAATGAAGTGCCTGATTTTGGTTTCTTTGTGCGAGACTTTGGAGACAAGCAATCATGCCGATATTATTGTTGTTGATTGTGCAGTGAAAATTGCACAGCATGTTACACGGGTTTCAGTACCGTTTGCGATAAAGGAGGCACTTACCCAGTTCATGCTTGTTTACGATCACTTGCATATGTTTTTACCGCATTATGCAGCCACTGATGTGGGAGCGTCATTTTGTATTTGGTCGTTGAATGCAGACAGCGCGGTACATTGCAAAGAAGTATATTTCTGCCTTTCTTCGACATGTGCCAATGACATACTCCGCCCTTGGGAATATGACGTTTCACAGCACGAATACTTTTCGTCACCTATAACGTTCATCTTAGTATGTCAGCAATCCAGATTTTTGTACACTCCATCTACATTGGTTTGGTGCTCTTCTTGAAAGTATTCATATTTTTTTGTAGTTAGTTTTGCTCTGTGACTCTCTTGAAAACGCTCTGCAACACTTAAAATAGCCAGTTTGTACAGCAACCCCCTTTCTAACCGATTCAACTACAGTGTTTACCACACTGCCACGTGTCCAGCCCTGCATGTGTGCATTGGCAATTCCGTTGTTGATCTGTGAAAGTTGCTTTCTTTATTTACATTTTGTTCCTTTTCCAGTTAATTTTCATTTATTATGGTGTTGTCACACGCCACAGAAGGAACGACAGCAAAGGTCTGGTACAGAAGGGGCAGCACCTACCTGCATACTATAGGGAACGTGCCGGGAGACAGAATTATTGGGTGGCCCTCACGTACATAGGCGCTAGTCATTGTAATGCTCCCGTAAGGACCCGTGCCGTTTGAATTACCTTCCCTTTGTAAGTAGTGCATTCCAGTACATGCACAATACAATGCACTTTGCCGGGTAAGGGTCTGTAGTGTGGCACAAGGTTTGCTAAGGTTGATTTACAGCTCCGCTGCCCAACAGGAGTGCCCCTTTTGTTGCCTGCATCAGATGTAGGAAATGCTGTACATGAAAGTAGGCTACATAATTGTTGGAAGGGCGGTAGCCTACCCACTGCTCCCCTGTGCATTCATTTCAGTTGTCGTCACATGCAGTCTAAACACTTTATGCTACGCCATTAGTGTTAGGGGTAGTATTCACGGATATGCATACATTGTGGAATACAAGAATGTTTACAACAACGGGAATCACAGCTTCATTACGTGCAACAGGAAGCCATTTATTGTGTGCAACCCATGAAGCTACAGCACTTTTCTAACCACCACTAAGGTTGTTTGCGCTCTGCACATTCTGCTGTTTCCTTATTTGCCTTTACATGCACTAGTATGTCCGTGAGGAAGGTGCACCAGCTTTGCTATTTTGCAGACTTAGTACAAACTGTTGCACCTGCAGTTACATGTTTTCTTTAAATGCATGACCGGCAGGCGACCTCTTGATACTTTCCATCACACTGCTGAGTGCACACACAATGCATCTGTTTCACGGGTCATGGAAAGGCAAACAGCAGATAAATCAAAGTAATGCCACATTTACCACGCCCACGTGACACTGCAGGTTCCTTGCCGTTCCTTTTTTACCAGTGGCCGTTATACAGTTAGGAGTACTTAAGCCACACTTTGGTAGTTTTGCAGAGCCACCCACAAAGTCGGCAGCAGTACTTTAAATGTGGTAGCCTACTGCAGGCGGGGCGGTGTTACCAGCATACAGTGGATGACCTATGCATGGGTCTAGTTGTGGAATGGAAACACGTGCCCTTCTACAACTACTTACAAGTGCATTCGAAGATGCGGACATGCGGCCACAAATGGAGTCCTACGGATAGCTGCAGTGTGATTGCACATACGACAACCGGTCGATATCATGAATGAGATTTGTGTTGGCATCTTTCATGTCATGGGTGTTAGTACTTGCAGTGCACACTGATGGCACGAGTTATGGTTGCTTTTTCTCGGTTTTACCTGTAACCATAACGTTCCTGTAACAAAATTTTTCAGTGAATTTTTGCTAGTGCAACTTAACCATAACGTCCCTTTATCAATGTTTTTGTTAGTGATAGCTGGTGTAAGGAACTCATGGTGGCAACAGTAAAGACAGAAACAACTGATCACAGTTTAAGGGTGTTTATTAAACTGCATAGGTAGGTTGGAAAAACGCCTAATCAAAAATTAAATCTAAGATGGGAGCAAGCTATGGCCATCAAATAATAAGGCAGTCCTAGTGGCGTCTTGTCACATCAAAGGGCCTATACTAAATAAACGATTGCCAATCCTTATAACTAAATCCAAAAAGAGTGTGGGATAGGTTTCACAAGAAAAAAAGAAGTGTTCACAAATGATATGTCAGGATGTGATATCCGGGGGGTCTCCCTTCCCCACATTTTGAGCACGGGACAAGGTGGGACTCTTGAGCACAGCACACACTCGAGTTTTCCCAGCAGGAGACTACAGTTCAATTCTCAGGTACCAGGGTCTCAGTGGTTGAGTCTCATTTCTACAAAACGTCTCTGGCCTCTGAGGATCTGATGACTTCAAAACAATAAACAAAAGCTTCTTTCTGTATACAGGTTGGGTGATGGTTTTTCGCCCCTCGATCCCCCTCTTCTGGGGCTCAGATCCACAAAAAGTTTTTAGTGATATCAGGACCTTGAGTGGTTAAGTATCTTGCTTCCAATGGCCTGATATATTCAAAACAACAAACAGAAGTTTATTCCTGATTTAACTCGCATGACCAGTCTTCACCACTGGGTCCCCCTCTTCCAGGCTCAGACCCATCTCGAATGTCAGCCTCCCTGAGTCAGGTTCACTATGGCTTTATCTATAACAACTTTATCCGGTACATTCACATGTTAATGGGTGATGGCATGTCACCCCTGGATCTTCCTCTTCCGGGCTAAGACCCCTCTCGAATGTCAGCCTCCCTCTGGCGGGTTCACTATGGCTTGTATTGAAATCTTTTTCACCTTTCTTATTCACAAATCTTAATGTCTTTTTAAACAGCCCACTGTGGACACCCTTCTGTCGGGTTCACTCTTTGTCAACACAATGTTCATCGGGCATCATGCTTATCCCCGTTCTGTAGGCATCCCTCCGTCGGGTTCACTCTGGCCAATTTTACAGTTCCTTTTACCTTCTCAATGTGCAGGATTCGCTTCCCTTAGTTTTCCAATGGTTTGCTGGTCAAAGCCTTTCGACTGTACAGAGGATTTTGCTAGACTCCTGTATGACCACTTTGACCTTTCTCTTGCAGCTCTCCTACGGCCTTCTGGTTTCAGTAGTTTCAACAGTAGGGGGAATTAAGCAGAGTCTCTTGAGTGGGCACCCATGTGACGCTGGACCCCTCTGCAGCTGGTTTCCCCTTGAAGTGTTAAACGTTTTTTAATTTCCCTTTTACTTTGCCATTTGCAACTTTCGTTCAATACAGTCCATTTCTTATCGGTTCTCCCCTCGACTCACCGGCTGTGATGAAGCGCTTGGCTTTTCTTTCGCCGGATTTAAGGACGGTACCACGGTAGCAAACTGTCCTGTCCTGATTATCAGCGTAAGAGGGCTCCATGTACCATTGACATCTGCTGTAACACACGCTTGTTATTGTTTGAGGTCTTACGATTCCTTTCATGGAGGTTTTGCGAGCCGAGGTCGGAAAAGGCAAGGTCATTTTTCTCCTTGTCGCCCCTTCGGCTCTCATCGACTTTCCCTTCCTCTTGAACTGCTGTACTTGGATAGCTATCTCATTGTGCGATTTACCTTGCTCGCTGTGTGCTCTCGGGCTCCACCTTTTATCTCTGTGGGGAAAGGGCCGTCAGGTGTGTGTGATTCTGGTTAATTACCCTTGTGTCTGTACATGTCAGGTAAACGGCTACAGGGTTAGTTCGTTGTTTTCCACGGTGTGAGAAAGTGTTTGTGTCAGAAAAGGGGTGGGGGTGTCATGAGGAATTATATTCTTCGTCCGAGGGGGTTGGTAAATTCAGCAGAGTGAGATTGGTAGGATTTGTGAAACAAACAGGAATGACCGGGATTATTATCATGAAATTAAAAGGGGGATTGTGGGAACGCCAGTGTTTGGTCAGAGCAGATTGGGAGTGCTGGAAATAGAGGGAAGGAGAATGACTGGGAGCATTCGTGTAGGACACAGGAAAACAGGGATTCTGGAAGATGTAGTTTCTGAATGCAACAGGGTTTGGGATCCTAGGGGATTTGTTATATACGGAGGGGTTGTTGGATTTGGGCACAAGAGATGCGATGAGAGGAAGGGAGGCAGATGTGGTACAGTCTACCAGAGCCTCTGGGACTCTGTCCTCCTCCCCTTCTTCTTTGGTATAATACTGCATCTCAGCTGGGTCATTTCCCCTGAGAATAACCCCGGGCTCACCCACCCAGGTGATCCTTCCTCGCACGTCCAACCCCAGGGTTGGGATAAGAGATCACCAGCCCTTCCCTGACCACTTGAATAAAGGATTCTTGAGGTCTACCTCAGAGAATACCATCAGGTTTCTCACAGCGCCCTATAGTTAAGGTGAGCGGGAGACACATAGGAACCTCTCAAAATTCTATTGTTAATAATTTTTGAATGGAGTAACGGATTTGACCAAAATTTCAAAAGTGATTAATGTCTGCTGGGCCCCCCACACTGCAATGTTTTGTAAAGATTAATTAAAAATAAGAACGTTATTAAGCGTCAAGAAAGATTTTTTTTCCAAAAGTGTGTCGTACTTTCAATTCATTTTCCGATAGACAAAAAAATTCAATTTTTGCAAAAGTGCACAGTCCAAACCGCTGGATAGATTTGGAGAAGGTCTGAAAAAAATTGGGCACGAAGCATTAAAAAGAGTGCTTTGCTTGGTTTGGGGTTATTCTGTGCAGTAGTTATTCAAATATTTGACAGAAAAGTGGGTGCTCCCTTCCCCTCATCGTTTAGCCATCACATGTTTGGCTAAATGCTCACTTATCACACAAGCAAGGCGCAAACGGCACTGTCTGCCGGTAAAACACTAAGTGACTCATAAGATCCTTACATTGACGCAGAAGTGTCTGCTAGATATGGCACCCAAACATCTTTAAGCCCGTCTCAAGCGCTATACCCCTACTCACTCTCTAAGATCTGAGAATCAGCTCAAGCTTGTTCAACCATGGTTTAGACTGGCTACGGTGGGAGGACTGAGCTTTGATGTGCGTGGCCCGAATCCTTGGAATTCCCTCCTGCTGAACCTTCGGTCTATGGTTTCCACCTTGGATTTTAAAAAGGGATTAAAGACAATGCTTTTCAATCAATCTCCAGGCTAGTTTGTTTGTGCTACTCCTGCTGACACCCCCCTGATAACGTGACCTTTCTCCACCTGTGCCATATCACTTTGTTTCGTCTCTTTGTTTTGTGTTATGTGTGTTATGTGTGTTATGTGTGTGCGCCCTGAGGCCTACGGGCATGTGGCGCACTAAAACAATACGAATTTGAATAAACAAACAAATAAATAAATAAAGCGATATCTCCCATGGTGCATTGCAGGATCATGGTTTTCAGAAATGAAACGACTGCCATCTTGTTTTTCTCTCGATGCAAGAGATATTCGTGGATAGAGCCAAGGTTATGGGAAAATGAAACGCAGTAAAAAGCTATTTGTAGGTTGCAAAACATACAAATGCAATCAGGGTAGAGGTGGGGGATGGCTAGAGGGACATAAGTGAAGTTTGCAACACAATGCTTTCCATAGCCTCGGCTATAGCCACAAATAGCCGACATCTGAAAGCAAACTGCTTAACAGAAAGAGTGTGTGTTGTGGGGGGAAGGGAGAGGGCAGATGAGGTGAGGAGGCCATCTCGGGAGTGGGGGGAGTTGGCACAGATGAGGGGGGTATGTGGTGTGGTGCTGGAGGTGCAGGAAAGCATTTTTTCCAACCGTTTTTCCGTCATTCCCAACTATATACGAGGCTACAAAGGACTACAGATAACCGTGGGTACGAGCAGTTCTGTTCCCACGTCTATATATTTTGGGGTGTCAGTGTTTTATCTATTTTTTAAAGTTATTTCTATAGGTATAGTGGCATCGGGTGAAAAATCACTGGCCATGGGCAAAGGTCATAGTCAGTGACCTGGTAGGTATTTGGGACTCTTTTTTATTTTGGCTGTGTGTTTTCTGGCTTTTGTATATGTGAGACTTTGGAGAAAAAGAGAAGAAATAAGTTTAACAAAATTAATATAAAAGGGATCAATCGTATTCTATTTTTAGATGCCCCATACAATGTATTGTAGGTTGTGTGTTCTTACTTTTAGTATTATGTTGCGTGGCTGTGGAATGTTTCTTTACCCAGTTTACTGTTATGTGTTATTCTCTACTTGCTTTATTTTCTGCTACTTTATATACTTTAGTGTTGTAGTGTATTGATATTTGAATTTGTATTGCTCAGAGAGACAAAGATTCACCTCACTGTTGAGGCCCAACAAGGCTGAAACACGTGTCTGGGGTTGCTTTTGGTACTCTTGTTCAGAGAGGAATTGCCATAGCATTTCAGTGCTGGACTGCCCATGTGGGCGGGACAAAGACTGATATGCAAATGCATATTTCCCATCTGTGAAAGGTACAGTGAGCAAAAAGCGTGTGCTGCAAACTCTCATCTCAGAACAGGTTATCATGCCATGTTCTTTCTGGAGAGGAGCACCTGCTACCTTCTTTGAAATTTTGCAAGGAACTTGGGGTTAGTCACACTGAGTTACCTGGGGGCAACCAGACGTGTACTCCCTGCTCACTGTGCTCAGAGAGACAAAGCTTCACCTCACTGATGAGGCCCAACAAGGCTGAAACACGTGTATGGGGTTGCTTTTGGTACTCTTGTTCAGAGAGGAATTGCCATAGCATTTCGGTGCTGGACTGCCCATGTGGGCGGGACAAAGACTGATATGCAAATGGATATTTCCCATCTGTGAAAGGTACAATGAGCAAAAAGCGTGTGCTGCAAACTCTCATCTCAGAACAGGTTATCATGCCATGTTCTTTCTGGAGAGGAGGCCTGCTACCTTCTTTGAAATAAATTGTAGAATAAAGCCTGAAGTGAGACCCCTTTTTATCCAATTTATATAACTGTGATTATGATGAAAGTCAATGAAATGTAACCGCGGGTATAATAAAAACCTTGTTTTTGTCTATGTTATTGTATTTGTTTATTTACACTGCATTTTTTTCATCAATTAAGAGTTCTGAGTTATGTTTATCAAAATTGGCCATGTAGGACTGTATTCGTGGCTACTCTGTAGCCATCCAGTGCGTTGCGTTGGTATTTGCTGTAGATGTGGTACCCTGTGCAGCCGCGGCTATTATAGGGCAAATGGAATGTCGTGTGTTTGTGGATGTGTGATAGCCACAGCTATGCAACATTTTGGGTGGACTAGCATCATTGATTCATTGAGTGTTTTGGGCAATTGGGGAGTGGATGAGGATCATAGGGGGTGTGGGGGGACTGGTATGTATGCTAGTGACACTTGTCTGGAGTTTGGGGAGTGCAAGTACATTTTTTAATTATTAGTTTTTATGAATAGCCGCGGGAAGCAGTAAACATCTGTGTATGGGTCTTCTATATCCGCATTTATAAAATGCACGTGCATAGGCATGTCAACGCTTTTTGTCTTTTCATTGGTTGACTCTGTAGGCACTGCTATATTTATAGCCGCATATATAAATATACATGTTTTGTGCAATAATCATATTGTTATGTGGATAATAGAACACAGTAAGGTGTTGTCTTGTATTATTTAAAGTTTTGAAGTTTAGCTCACTGGTTTTTAGTTTGTAGAAAACATACGTGTACCTGCGGCTAAAAGTAAGCTTTGCAGCTCTGTTGAATATCTGCAGCTACTTTTGATACTGGGCAGGGTTATGTATGTGTTTCGGTGTTTCTAATTGGCTGGTGTTAATGTTGTAAATGTGTACTTCATTGTGATAGGTTGCAATGAATATGTCGGCCAAGTTACCCTAGAAGAAAAGTGGAGTCGCAGTCTTGCAGCTTCCCCTGACCGGCTGCCTGACTACAGTCTCTATTCTGGTGGGTGGACCTCTCTAAAACCCTTGGCCGGACGCAGAGAGTCACGTGGAGTTGCAGTATTGCAGCTCTCGGCGCGATGGACGAATGTCGCCTATTGCGAAGTTCCCAACGCTGCGGCAGAGATATAATTTCAAGATCAGAAAATCTGAAATGTACCCACCAGCTGACGGTCCTGACGAACCCCCTGATGGTCGAAGGTAAGCCTGCCCAAGCGGCTCGCCCGGCTTCTGCATCACACTAGCCGACAGACTTTCCGTTCAATGTTCTTGTTTCTGCCTCTGGGAAAGTGCCAAGAGAACGGACTAAGGAGAACATCCGTCTAGTAGCAATCTATGAGGTTTTTGTGAATGACTTGGGGCACAAACTCCAATCCGGACTCCCCAAGTCATCAAACTGTCAGGGAGGGGATGAGAGGACGAGACCTTTGCATGAGGAGGCTGTGGGGGTGGAGGAAAAACAGCGTCCAAATAAAAGCAAAAATATTCCTCCTCCTCGGAGGCTAGACATGGATCAGACTATTGACACTGACATCGACTTAAGACCTACCGCTCCCCTGATTTGCGAACAAGCAGCAACACCTCCCCTTTCGCAAGAGAAATTAAACCCAAAAGTTACTCGAAGCACAATAGCAGAGATACATCCTGCAACGATTAACCCAAATGCCATGCTCCTTTCGGCTAGTGGCAGTGACCAGGGTGCTAACCTCAAGGAAACTATTTTGGGACAATCTACCTTCGAAAAGGGATTACACCAAGTGAGCCGGGAGAACTATTCCCCTAACAACGCCGCCCTTGGTGCAGCAGAAAACATCGTGCTGCCACAAAATAACACACCAAAACAAAGTGATTCTTTTTAGTGGAGCAACTCACAGCTGCATAAAGCCAAGATAAAAAAAAATGCACAAGGAAACCTAACATCAGATGCATAAAACGTAAAAGTAATAGATCTAAACCGGCTAAATTAACTAGAAATAAATCAAAACAGAATGCAAAGGGAATTACCAGAATAGCTCCTTCACAAAAGCTGAATAGAGGAATCACGGAGGTGAAGGAAGCTGCAGAGACGATCTTACAACTCCAGATCAACTCGAATACCCAACCATATGTCGAACCTCCAACTTCAGACAAATCCTGCACCTTCAGAAATATTGTTCCAAAGAGACCATTGATATCATTAAACCTGGCAAGCTTTTTCTTCAAACAAAAGCTATCATGCCAGCCTGCAATCGAAACAGACCCTTTAGCCTCAAACCAAATTTCTGATGCAGAGTTGTTGGAAAGCATGGGAAACGAAGCAGAAGAGACCGGACATCAGTTGACCTCCGCAGTGATGGAGATTGAGGACTCAGTGGGAATCACAATCACCCCCAAGTCTGAACTGACTCCAAATCTATGTCCAGGGGCCCGGATGAACTTGCAGATAGCTCCACTCGTAGGTTCATCGCCTTTAGTCTTAATGGATCTAAGACCTAAGAAGAGTACAGAGACACCAGCAACCCCTATAGGTCCCAAGGTTGGAGCAGAAACCCACCCTCCACCGATCCGTGGAAATGGAGAAACGAACTATCACTAGGAAGGGGGAGTAAAAGAGCATAAAAGAAAACCTTCTCCCCAAAATACCACGATGGAACTCCTGAGGCATGAGGAGGGTGAAATCCACTCAATGGACTGATGGCAAGACGACCCTTAAATACCACCTTGGAGAAAGTCAGACAGAAATCTTCAACAGACCATAGAGTGACACCTCAAAACACAGATAGAGCTCGCTCTTTTGGACCTCGAGAACTGCACAAAAACCAGTATTCACCCACCCATGATGATTTAATGGGTGGGGCCGCCAGTAGCGCAACGGGCATTAACTCTCAAACTGCCCTGGACAGCCAAGAAAAAACAGGCAAAGATCCCATACACGTTCCCACAAGTGAACGTATCGGACCTACGCTGACACCAAGAAAGCGTACCTCCAGCAAACACTGTGATCAAGCATCCGGTGAGAACGATAGGAAACCTGATCTATTGTCAGTCATGTCCACAGTGACAATAGCATTGGCTCCGTTCTCTAAGCTATACAAATCAATCCACAAGAAGCTAAAAGACAACACAACAATCATCGCGATGAAGCAAAGTAAACTCCTATTTTTTGAAGGGTACATGATGGCCACAGAAAAAAAACAAAACTGCTTACCAACTGACTAAAAAAGATACATGCTCACAAACCAATATATCAGAGCTTGAACATGGACTTGAGAAAAATAACTTGCACCACTCTGAAGGCCAGAACAAAAACACTGGCTACCAAGCAGTTGGCCAAATAGATTTGATGAAAGACTCAGTACCACAATCCAATTCTAATACAAAAGCAACAAAAAAAGGAAATGCTAAAAGGGAAGAGAACAAAAGCCTGCACAAAGCGCAAACATGCCAGACAGCAGCATCAAGCTACGACAAAAGTATTAAAGAATACTTTATTTCTGAAAATTTAAAAAGCACCACAAGGAGTCTTCAATTAAAGAAGTCAGTACAAAGGAATCTCCAGAAAGTGATTACACCAGCTAGAAACAGTGACAAGGAGATCTCTGAAAAGGAAAAATCACTACAACACACAACCAGCATCCCCTTAGAAACACATAAGGACATTGTGCCCAGCACAAAAACCGACGACACATCAAAATCAAGAACTGTAGTACTGGTCGTAACTGAAGACTCAGTAGCTTCATCAGACGCTATGTATCAGAATATTCCTTTGAAAACTCTAAGTCAGAGATCCCGGGTATAGCTGTGGTAGACAACCTAGTCGCAAGGCTAGACACTGCTAACAACCCTCAATCTCTGCCAATACTAGACCCGAAAGATCCTTTTTCCATCAACCTCAAGGAAAAACCTACAAGAGGGCCATCATCTCTGTCCTCCCCACCCTTCCTGACCCTTTCTGAAAAAAGAAAAAGGAGGTACCCCAGGAAACAGAGAGGGCCATCCCAAGATCAAGGGTCGGCAAGCGAGAAGGAAGATGAGCTGAAACCTCCACTCACTAAACTAGCAAGGAAGTGTGTTGAAGTGCACGCTGCCCGGAGCCGAAACAGGAGCCATGAAAAGCAAGACTGTAGAAGAAACCACTCGCAAAGGTCCCACCACCAGAAAGACGAGAGAGACACTAAGACGAATGGAGGGAGCCACCAGAGACCTACAGGCAACCAAATAACCAAGAACAAAAGGCAGCATAACTCATCATATCCATCCCTTAGCTCGAGGTCACTCAAGCTGACAAGAATCCTGGGATAAAGAGATAACTTGATCTTGAATCGCAAGGCCATCATGCAGTTATTTCACTGTGTGCCCAACTTAAGGCTGATAACCACTGATGACATCCAAATAGTGGAATAGTGGAATTTGGAGAGAAGCATGTCACGGACACTGTTTACCTTCACATTAAGTCACCAGCGGAAACAGACATGCTTCTTGAGGCTACGGACAACCTCTGTAAATTAGGCTTTGACCTAAGACCAATAAACCATTCCGACAAGTCTACATCGGACTCACACAAAGAAAGACCTCGAGTGGAAAAACGAGCGGAGTATGAATCAGAAAACCGACTCATGAAGAGCTCCACAAATGTGGAGTCAAAAACACAAAGAGTCAAACAACTGGCGATTCAAGACCAAACGCGAGAAGACCTGTGTGAGACTGTTTCAACTACACTTCGAAAGTCAACAACAACACAGAACCCAACAAGCCCCCAACTGACAGAACAACGCGAATTAAGCAGAACCAGCATGAGACCAATAACTTCGCTGAAGATCACGTTCGTTCCAGATGATCTGAGCGAAAGAAGAATGGCCACTACTGGAGACCTGCAGGTGTACAAAGAAAGGCACAAAGGGAAATCATGGAGGTGGGTTTCAAAAGCTCTAGCAAGCCCTCAGAATGAATAGCAACCCAAGAGAACTTACCAGTTGAAAGACAAGACAACAAATAGGAAACAAATGTACCGAAAGGAATCATATCTAGGTTCCAGGAACACAAGAGGATTCAGCCACTTGACAGCACTGAGTGACATAGATTTGGGCAGTTTTGACATACTGTGTCTCCAGGAAACCTGGTTGACTCACAACCCACAACGGGACGGCTATGACACGAGATTCGCACCAGCAACAAAAGGAAACAAAGGACGCCCTGTTTATTGGTTATTAATGGCCATAAAATCAGGCTCAGGAATCTCCGTCCAGAAAGTGTTGGTTTGTGACCTCCTATTCCTAACTGGTCAACAACTCAACCGATGAAACCAGAAAATGAACATCAAAGACTGATTATTATCAATTGTTACTGGAACCCAGATCTGATCTCTAACAACAAATTCATGGAGACAGTGACATCAATTATCGATACAGCCTTAATAAAGTATGACATCCCATACTTTATAATTTGTGGAGACCTAAATGCTATCTGTGAAATCAACCCCTTGCCTGTCAGCACTCATAGATGCAAAGCGCCACAGGAAATAAGGGGAAAACTTTGGTCACTGGCAATGACCCCCAGAAACATTATTTCTACAGAGTTGAGTAACCCTGTAAACAAAACCAGCTATCCCAACATGGCTAAGGGGAGACCAATACGCAAACCTAGACCACGTCTTTGTCTCTACAGAATTTGCACTCTATATTATAGAGCATGAGGTCATTCCAACCAAAAACAGCGATCACAATTTGATATCAGTGACACTGGCGCATGGAAACAAAACATCAAGCCAAATGATGGGACTAGAGGTCAAGGTGAATAACAGAGGCAACCGCCTTCGGATGAATGCTCAGGATATCAAGATCTTAACCGAAAAATATATTGCAAAAACAAAGAACAAAAACGAGATCCAGGGAAAACATTAAGTGGACTTCAAGCCTCTGCTCGACCTCTTTAAAGTCATAAAAACAGGGCCAAGGAAAACACAACAACTGTCCAGACACAGCTACGACAGGGTACTGGTAGAAAAACGAAAAACTATGAGACACCTTAAAAAAGCTGCTAAATCGAAGTATACCCAACTAAATGAAGAGGCCAAAGCTGTGAAACAAATGTATAACAACTGGGTAGCGGGACGTAAACGAAGCATCCTTCAAAATGATGCAGAACAGACGCTTAAGGGTCTGAGCAAACAAAACTCGAGAGACTTTTGGCTGCTAATCAAGCAAGGTCTACCTACTGCATCAGACACCCAACAAAACTATGTCAGCGACACAGCATGGGAAAAACATTTTCTGGCCCTGTTCGAGGGTGCTGGTAACAACGTAAGTCTGACAACTGCAGATAACCGAGGAGGATGGATCCTTGATTTCAACTTGGAAGAGATCCAATTAAAAATCGAAAACTTCAACACCTCGAGAGCCCCCGGTCCGGATGGCCTGACTAATGCGATGCTAAAAGAACATCCACTGGAGTGGGAAGACTTCATAAACACTACCTTCGAAAAGATCTGCAGAACAAATACCTCTTTCCTGGAAGACAGCAACAATCGTCCCGATTTTCAAAAAAGGGAAAAACGACAAACCACGGAACTATCGCCCTAAAGTGTTGCTGGATATTATAGGTAAAATCTTTGGATCCCTTCTATTTGCGAAATTCACCGGCTGGAGTACCATCAACGGCTGGTTTGATCCTTTTCAAGCAGGGTTCATCAAAAACATCGGAACAGCAGAAAATATCGTGATGTTGAACATTCTCAAAGAACAGTGTCATCAGACGGGGTCTAGAATGTACATAGTCTTTGTAGATTAAACCCAGGCTTTTCACAGGGTAAATAGGAAGCGTCTATGGCAAAAAGTATTAGAGGGACATGGTCCGGCAGATATCCTGGATCCTCTAATGCAGCTTCACTCCGACACTTCCATAAGGGTGAGGCTGAACAGGGAAGGACTTTTAAGTCAGCCCATCCCGACTTCTAGAGGGGTCAAACAGGTGTGCCCCTTGGACCCGGCAATCTACAACTTTTACATCACCGATATTGTCAACTTTGACCAATCCATCTGAACTTTCCCACCAACAATAGGAAAAGCCAAGGTCACCAGACTGCTGTACGCGGACAAACTGATCATGATTTATCAAACAGAGGTTGAGTTGCAAAAAAAATTGGATAGCCTTTAATGCTACTTACACCAAAACTCTCTGGAGATAAACGAAGAAAAAAACAAAATCATCTGCCTGCAAAAAACAAAAAAAGTATTAAAAGACCAAACTGGTTCTTGGGTGACAAGAGGATAGAAGAAGTAGACACAATCAAGTACCTTGGTGTACTGTACAACAACAGTGTAACTGAAGCTCCAGACCAGGAATTCCACGAAAACTAAAGTCAAATTGTTGGCAATCAGGGTCACTTGATAGACAAGAGATGTGGGTGTTTCTCCATCGTTGGTCTAGTTAACTTCTATAGAAGTAAAGTAGTTCCTACAATAACATACGGAGCAGAAGGTTTGATCCATATGCCAGCTAAAATATGGCCAACATTAGAAGGTATGTTCTGGCGGTCTGTCTTGAATCTCCCCAACTCTGCGGGAACTGTTCGGATCAGAAATGAACTTGGTCTATCCACTATAGCAGGTATAGTGGAATGGAAAGCTCCGAGCCTGTATCGCAAAACCTTACCATTCTCTAGTGCGCCAATATTCTAGATAGTACGAGATGAATCCTCAGAAGCCACAAACACCACATTAAACAACAGGTTTCTTAAAGACGGAAAGTATTAGGTGACATTGGATGTTCTGAACAGGAGCTTGTCACAAATCCATTAAGAATAAAAACAAATCCTTGAAAAGGACTGGATACAATCGAAGAAGCATCAAAAGGCAGCCTCTCAAAGAACCTACCCCCAGCTGACATAAAATTGAACCATCGCAGAGGGTAACTGAAAAGATTTCCGGATAAATCTTTTAGAGACATTTCCTCTGAATGAGGTTCAACCTCTTGAAAACTAACGAAATAAACTACATTCAAGGCGGGTCTTCCTCAGGAGTTTGCTGCTTCTGCCAGTCTACAGTGGAGACAGAATCCATCAGACATGTATTGGTAAGCTGTCCTGGTTGGATGAAGCCAAGAGAGAAATTCCTAACTCTCGTACTGAAAAACTTTTGCACTATGGATACGGAGGACTGCTGGAGATCATTGATGAGTGGCGTAAAAACCAAGATGGTCATAGCTACAGTATCAATGATACCAAAACTAGAGTAAGAGTGTTTTCTGTTGTTGTTAAGTCAATTAACTCAAATAAAATAAAGAAATTAAAAAAATATGTCAGCCATTTTATTACTTTTCTTACAATATCGTCCTCCTTATTCTAGTTTTCATTTTTAAAAGTATGAAACTCCCCATTTTGTCTACTTTTCTCATTTTGACTGTAGAACTCACACTGCAGTTCATGTTACCTGTGATAAAATGCCAATCATATTTTGTCATCATTGTGGTCATAGGATGCGCAACAGTGGGTGCGAAGTTTAAGTGGCTTTAGCTGAATTTCAGAGTTTTGTTGTGTTACGTTCTCACCTTAACGTCCCTGCAACTAAAGCTTTTTCCATGGAAAAAAATAAATATATATACATTACCCGGCCTGCGGTAGTGGCTGTGTAGTTATGGTAAGTTGCTAAACTCATAGGAAGACCACTTTTTCTGTGGCTTATAACTTTGCTGCCCCTGGAGGAATCCTCACCAGCCATTGTAAAATAAGTATATGGCCCGCTCTGAATCTTTTCGGCAAGTTTGGTGAGGTTCCATGCAGGGGGGGCAGAGTTATCGGGAAGCCCACATTTTTTTTCTCTCCACAGACTGAATGGGAAAAAACGTTGCGCACAGCTACAGGCCGAACGGGTGGATGGATTTGCAACAAATGTGTGGCAGGAGCGGGGGCTTGGGTCAGAAAGCGTTATTTTGTGTGTTTGGTGGAAATCTGATCAGTACTTTTGTTGCAAAGAACTAAAATGTATGTCTCAAAAAATTAGTGATATCTGGGTCCGCTCTGTGGGCCCATTTCGCTGTTCGCTCCGTAGACAGAAGGCTCATTGGCTTGCAGTACACCATGCTGTCGGCGAACATTGGACATGGGCAGTGGTTGGCTGGAGGGAGGTGTGCTGTGCGTCAACATTTTTGGGAAACTCCACATGGTGGATCAGAGGATAATGCTGCGCCGTAAGGGGTTGCAAAACCTGGTTTACCGGATTGGGAGGGTGAAAGAGGGGATGACAAGTTAGGGGGAGTGAAAAGCGGAAAATATGATGTATTTGTTTAGGTCAAAGAAGACGGTGGTGTGCAAGGGGTGTATGCGAGCAATGCAGCAATTTGCAGATAGTTCCTCTTGGGAACGGGGACTGCATTGCAGATGATGCAAAGAAATTGACAATGTATTATGCTGTTGCCTTGGGGTGTTGGTGCATATGTTGTCTTTGTGGTTTTCCATTGTGTTGTAGCGGTGGGTAGGGGTGTCAGTGGCAGTGGTAGGTTTGGCAAGTATGGTACGTGGCCAAATGTTGCCATACATGCCTTCATTGCCATGTAGTGGTTGTGGGCAAGGGCTAGGCTTTTGGGTGCATGGGTGGAGGCCATAGGCCTCCACATGTACCCAAGAGACTAGGGCTCAGGATCAGCAGGGAGGGTAGTAGGAAATTGATACATAGAAGGATTTTTTACCACCACAGTTTGGCGATATGCACCATTCATGAAGCTACTCACATATAGTTCATTGGTGGGTAGCTGCACAGGCCACTATCATTCTTTGGTGAGTTCAGGTCCACTCCATTGGGGATAGGCAGTGCTTTGGAGAGACTATGAGGATATTTTCAGTTGGTGTGCTATGTTGTGTTGTGCCTGCAAAACCCCTACTGCCTTGTGTGCATGCCTAGGGCCCTTGGAGGTAACAGTCTGGGCACTGGTTGGAAGTAGGTTTGAGAATGTTGCCTTGTTTGGGTTCGTTATGATACCCAATACTACCTACGTGGCCACATGTTACCATGCATGGCTCTATTGCCTTGTAGTGGGTGTGCACAAGGACTAGGCGCTGGGGTGCATGGGCAGAGGCCGTAGGCCTCCCCATGTACCCAAGAGGCTAGGCCTTGGGCACAACCCCTGCAATGCAATGCGGCCATGTTTGGGAGCACAGTGGTATAGGGGTGTCCAGTTAAAGTTTCGAATCCTTTTGGTCGAATGCCAAAAGGATCAAATCAATAGGCCCGAAAACAAAAAACAAAAAAAAACAAAAAATGTCTACCCTTTTTTTCGGTCCTAATGACTCGATCCTTTTGGCATTCGACCAAAAGGATTCTAAACTATGACGTATAACATGGTATAGGTATGTGCATTGCACACACATGTATAAAGAGTGGATTACTTTTGCCTTAACTCCTTTGGATACAGTATAACCATACATTCTTACATCCCACACACATTTAAATATGGAAGTGTCCACGTTTGTACAATCATTGTGGAGGACATGGTAGATTTCCTACAGCAGCAGTGGTGAGACATGCCAGTATTTTCCTTTGGAATGGTGTGGCTGTAAACAGAGCCTTTCTTTAGGAAGTGTAGTAAGACATTGGGAGATGTAAGGATTGTTTTACCATCACACTTTTGACATATGGACCATTTATGCAGCTTCTCACACATAAATCATTGTCAGGTACCTGCACAGGCGACTACCTTCAGAGCCCATTGGGGATGGGAAGAGTTTTACAGATGATATTGGGATATTTCCATTTACTATGTTGTGTTGGGAGTAGCAAGTCCCTACTGCCTTGTGTGCATGGCTAGGGCCCTTGGAACTAACAGTCTGGCCACTGGTTGGAAGTAGATTTCAGAATGTTGCCTTCTTTGGGTCCGTTCCTATACCGATATGTAACTCTAGCGTACACTCTTGGAAGTATGTATCTCTGCTGTGGGTGGTCACCATTACGGAATGGGTGTGGAGGATATTTTGCAGTTGCTACACCACCAGAGGTGGCGTGCTGTGCCTGCACTTGCATATGGTGTACGTCATTGGCGTTCACAGACTGACATGCCACCATTTCTGTTTGGTACGGTGGGCCCCTGATAATACTCCGTGCTTTGAGAGTGAAAAAAGACATTTAGACATGACAAACGTAACTAGGCAGCACACATTTTAAGTATGGATAATGTATAGACTGACCCACATTTGCACAGAACAAAACCATGTACGCCAATAAGTCCTGCTATATACAGAACGGCAGGCCGTCTGACTGTTAGCTTTCTTTTGCATACTTCTTGAGATGGCCAATGAACGCGGTTGGCATTCCTATTGAGTGCAATTCGAATGTGTGCATCGCTTCCATTACCTATGCATGTTTGCACGATACACCATCGCCACAGGCACTGGCATAGTTGACTTAAGTTGTGGACATTCGTTGCTCACGGTGTGCACTTCAGGTATTTTCGTTACATGCGTGCCAAGTCTAGCGCACTGTGTCATGTGAGTACCTCGCTCCGGAAAGGAGCTACATAAACAAAAGCAAAGGCACACATGCGCACACAGAGCATACAGTTCTAGAACATTCCCATACTTTACGACCAACACTGTGAATTGTTGCAAGAGCTTTATTTTGCTATAGAATGATCACAAGAACGTGTAAGGTGGCTGCTATCACCGCTCTTTTATTTCACAAACAAAATCCAGTGTGCAATGCTGTCTGTGCACTTCTGTCCTTTTGTTCTTGTGGAAAAAGGAATAATGTATGGTCCGTGTTGGCCCGTGTGGAAGAAGGCATTTTATTTGCAAGGTAAAGAAGGTACCAGTTGTTGCCTCTGTGATGCCTTAGATCAAAAACGTTTGCAGGTTGGATCGTATGACCGGAACCGCAAATGGACATGCAGGGCCATATCGGTCGGCCCAGATAACAACAACAGACAACACATTGCTTATGGTATTCTTGATATGCTTGGTCGAACAGCCATCTGTTGGAATGTAGAAGGGGTGGCATGCGCAATAAGGTGCCAGGTATCTAAGAAGAAACAAGAATAAGAATAGATGTAAGTAGGCGTTATTAGTGGCAGCGTACAGGACAAGAGTTTGCAGGAAGGATGTCGTCATAAGTGGCTGCCTCCTGGACCATGTAGTGAGTGTTATTGAGTAGTGTCATATGTTAACCCACTGCTTTGCTCTCTGTTTTGTATGTGATACTGTCCTTGTGCGGCGCCACACAAGCAAAATGTCTTTCAAACATTCCCACCAGACGCTCCTTTCATGTGTTTCATTTTTATAAAAAATGACAGTGCTAGCAAGTGTTGTTATACCCACGCCACAATGTCTCTGTCTGTGTCCAAAGGAAAAAGGTTTTTTTTAAAACCCTCATGGGGGTCCTCTTGGATTGCATGAGAATGCAGGAGCTGTTTTGCTCAAACTTGCAACATTGAAATGTGACCTGTTCAGGTTTGTGTGCCGGTTGATTGCTGTGTGCACCTCTGGCCGTTATTACTTTGACTACAATGAGGGTGGGTAGAACTGGTGATTGTGAGAAAGGGCATAGTGAAGGCAAAGCAGGGAATGAAGCATTGCACAAGTGAGCATAAGCGGTGCTGTTTCACAGCACGAAATGCGTTCCCTTTTCATCTTGCTTGTTGTGTCTGGATTTCGCAGGGGCTAGGGAAGAATGGCAAGAAAACAAAGTTCAAACACAGTTGCAATGCACAGGGAATGGTGGAGACATGGCACTGTAGCTGTGCGTGAATACTGCCGTCACCTCTACTTTTAGATCTCTCAGCTGCATTTGATCTTGTTGATCATAAGGTCCTGTGTAATCATTTGGACTCTACAGCTCACTTCTCCACAGAAGCTATCAAATGGATTGAATCATTCCTGAGTGATAGAACCATGAGGGTCTTCTCTCCATCAGCAGCAGCAGATCCTGTCCCTATCAGGTGTGGTGTACCCCAGGGCTCTTGCGTCTCCCCCACTCTGTATAACATATTTACCAAACCTTTGTTCGATGATCTGGACCTTCTGGGTATCACCTACACTAATAATGCATATGATACACAGATTCTCCTCCCACTTTCTGGGGATTATGACAAGGATTAGGCGCTGGTGAACAGGGTATATCTCATCATCCAGGCATGGATGGCCACACACGGACTATGCCTGAATGATGAGAAGTCAGAGATGATAATCCTGGGTACACACTCTAACCTTAATAAACTAGACCATGAATACTCCTCATTTACCATAGATGGAAATATCATCAAAGTAACCAAGGAGGTAAAAACCCTTGGCTTCTACCTCGATTCAACTATGTCCTTTGACAAACAAGTGAAATCACTGGCTTCCACTACCGCCTACACTTGTAAGCTTATCAGGGCAGGTAAGCCATTCCTTTCAAATGACAGCTGTATGATCCTGGCTAGAGCACTAGTATTATCGAGATTAGATTATTGCAATGCTCTATACAGTGGAGCCAATAAAGCTATCATCCAGAGGGTACACATTCTTCAAAATAATGCCCTGAGATCAGCACTAGGCATCAATAAAAGAGAGCATATCTAAGCTACTAGAAGGCAATATAAATGGCTCTAAGCCCACAATAAAATCCAGCTAAAAACTGTCTCCTTGACACACAAAGCATTAAATAAGGCTGCCCCAAGCTACCTGTCTGACAGACTAAATAGAAGAATGACCCTCAGACCAACTAGAGCTGGCAATACCAATTGTCTCATGGTTCTGAGATTTAGACTTACCAAGATTGGCGGTAACAGCTTCGATGTAAAGGCGGCTACATTTTGGAACTCCTTGCCATATGAGCTCAGAGCTAACCAACCATATTTACACTTTAGAAAAAACTAGGTCAACGTGCTCAACTCTACTGACCATTAGTTTGTACTTTAGCCATACAGCATTAGACTACCTTGTAAACATACTGCTTTCTTGAACCCTACTTGTTATAATATGTACACCTGTCTATACTTTGCTCTGTATTCATACCTGTAATTAGATTATATTTTATGTCTTGATTGTAATACTATGACCTATTTGTAACCTGCAAGCTGTGTATCTCCCTATTGCTGTGCCCTGTTACCCTTGGGTTTGGTGTGCATTAGAAATTAACAAACAAACAAACAAACAAAGCTCCGTACAATGCACACAGAGAAAGTGTGCAGTAAAGTAAATTCCTAATTATGCATACAGAACTGCAGCCACATACATTTTAATGCTAATACACATATAATGTAAAGTTGTACTTACATAAATTCGGCAATTTCCATGCTTGTATTGAGTGCATGACAAATTGCAGTGTACGGCGTATTCAATTGTTGCAAACTACCTCTGGGGCACATGGGCGGGGCGACTGCAGTGTAAGTTATCTTTCCTTTTTTTGTACAATTCCATAAACTTTCTGCCCTTGGCGCTCATCATGCTTCCAATTCAAGGCTGTTTTATAATGAGCATTTGTCCTGCTGAATGAGAGGTATGTTAGGTTTCGCTTTCCGGAGATGATGCTGGAAAAAAAAGGATCCAGGCGGCAATGTGTTTCCATTGTACCATGCATGTTGGTAGTGTCATTACAGTGAAGTTAGTACAACGTTTAAGGAGACATGTTGGTGCCGTAAACATGCTGCACTGAATGCACAGATGGCAAAATACATAAATGTGCATTAACAGTACCTAAGGAACATTTATATGTGCAGTGTGTTACGAGGCAACGGTGGACGATGGCAGACTGTGTGTGCCCTGGATCAGTGGACGTGGGTGTTTGGGCCATTGTACGCAGATAGGTGTCTTGCAGCATGAACATGTTTGGGACTGTAGTTAGTTGTGGACAGGGTCTACAATATTGAGTGCATGGTTGGAGCCCGTACACTGTACTGGGTGTAGTGAAGCGTGTAGGGCGTAGCCACAAGCTATGTGGTGTGTTATAGGTGTACATTGCAAATTGTGGCATTGGTATGTACATTGCAGAAGTAAGTGCACAAATTGCAGTGTGGACATTGTACAGAAGCATGATAGCAATAACTTCATACTTACTGTTTGGATGGGGGAGGACCTGTGTTGTTCTTTGTGTATGGAATGTGAAATGTTGTAGTACTCGTTGCTGCATGATCTGCGGGGAACGAGAACAGAATATGTCAGAGCAGGTATTTCATTACTTTGTAGTCCACAAAATTGCATATATTTGTTTAGTTTGTGGACCCTTATAACTAGTACTTCATAAGGACTATACTTAGAACCAGTGTACTGTGCAATGTGCGCAGTTCCTGTGTGTCTTTGCATAATCCTTGGGTTTGTGGAAAAAAGAATTCCATGCTGCATTTAAAAAATAAAAAAGGAAAAATGTCATCGCTGCTATGGTGCACAATGATTTACAGTAACGTTTGCTGTGGTTACAGCAATTTTTAAGGTGTGCTCTTGAAGTAGGAGGAAATGTGATGGTTTACGATTTCTGGCATATACATGTGCGAGGGATGGGTGGCATTGCATAGCAGTTGGTGTTTTGTAAATGTTTACCTCCTTCCTTTTTGCAGCACTGTTTCTTTATGCATCTGGTTGCTGCTGGAGTTTTTGTCACGATTCCAGTGCGGGTACACGCCAGATGGGTCAGGGCCAGGAGGATCTCCCCCCATGACAGTGTAGGGAGCCGATGGGTTTGTGGGGTGGCTAGCTGCCATAGGTGTATATGGAACAAGGCGGCAACCCATCCCAACATGGCTGCAAAGAGGAACCCATTGTGGAACTCAAGATGGCACAAGATAGATACATAGATCTGATATCCGTGGTGGTGTACTGCTGACAGGGTGCAGTCTGCGGCTATAAAACCATGCCCCGGACCACACCCTGAACTTAGCATTTCCTCTGCTTCCTAACAGAGCAGTGTTACGCTTACCGCTCCTGTTTCTTTGGCACATGCGATTGGCACGTACGCGAGTTTGCTGCATTCTCAACCAGAATTGAAGAACTACTTGCCCCGGTGGCCTATTGCTTTGTGTTCGGTCTTGATCCTTACCTTGACCTTGGAACACTTGTGGCGTCCCATCCTGGTAACCCGCTGTCTCCAGTCCTTTGTCTGCAGTCCACAGTAATCACAGCTCCTGGGAACCTGAAATCAGAAAATGACAATAGTAAGAGACTGAAATACCATGTACCTCCCAGTTCCCGTACCAGGTTTAACTTGTACTCACTTGCATACAAATACAGACAGCTTGCCGGTGTTAACCTAGAAGTTTAAAAATAAAGAGACTATTAATATTCAACGCATCTACAAAGACATTGCACATACAAGCTATGTTTTATATTGCGAAGCGGTCAAGATCTAGAATAACGCCTCACCAGAATTTACCTGCTTCTCATCCGTATCCAGTGCGTCGTAGCCGGCCTGGACCAAAAGCATTCAGTGAAGTAACTGGAGTTGGATACCTAGCAGATAACCTTGCCCTTCAGTACTCAGTTCATTACGGTGAGCTAAATCCACGACGTGCCAGCCACCCACCTACCTTAGGGAAGGGGAGAGATGGGAGGTGGGAGAGAAAGCAATGGAAACCAATATTACCTACATACACTTACCTTTCATTTATACAGACCCCCGAAAACCATTTTCCAGAGGAACCAAGTTCATACAGGTCCCTCCCAGCCTCACGTTCCTCTGGAGGTTAAGCAACCAGCAGACCGCTGGGGAAGAGAGTGGGTGGGGTGTTCTTGATTGCAGAGGTAACCCGAGTGAGGGGGCAACGCGTCAGACCAGCCCAGACCAGGCACTCCTGTAGGGCCCCAGAGGTAAGTGTTACATTTTTGCAAGTATTGTGCCATTGTTCTGTGCTTCTGCACATTTGTGACAGTAGTTACGTACCTGTTGGCGTAGTGTAACTGCTCATACTTTGGAAGTATTTGAGGATATGTTTGTAGCACAGTGGTTGTTGAAGGTTAATGTCAAGTTCTAAGTCTACCTCCCCCTTCTCCTCACCTGACTCTCCTGAGGTGGATTCTTGACGGCCAGGTTCAGTCTTCTGGAGTCTCCTTTCTTTTATCCTTGCACCTTTGGGTGCTCGAATCTTCTTTTCGTGCAGGTAAGGTCTAGCCCCTCCGGAGGCCACCTTGACAGAGGCAAAGACCTGTCCTAGGGGAACCCCAGGGGGCCAGCCTCCAATCTAGGGAAAAAGCACGAGGCAGAAAAAACCCTAGTTCATAGATGATCTGGATGATGATTCGAAGAGATGGCACAGCTGCTCTTGTTGTGGATCCAGATAGGTGAAATTACAATCCAATGGTAAAATGGATAAACCTCGCGGAGGCGAGCAAAACACAGCATAGGACTGGGGTACAGAATCAAGTAAGAAAGGAGCTGCCGAGATGGTAGTGGACGAAAGGCAGCCGAAAAGGAATAGAGAACACGGTGCGAAGGAGAGGCACTGTGTCCAAAAGGTTGGAAGTAGAACCAACACTGCTGGCGGAATGGATAGGTAAGAGAGGAAAGGAAACGAGCGTAGTTCAGGCTCGCTACGGGAGGGCTGTAGAAGGAGTTGAATCACGGAAGGACGATACAAATAAACAGCACTCGGAGCGTTGAAAGAAACAGCAACAGATACAACGCGCCGAGCAGGGGGGCGGAGCCTGCTTTTAAAGGCATTGCGCCATGTTGGATGAGGACTAGAAAGATCCTCGGTTTCGGAACTCCCAAGGCAAAGCGCCATGTTGGATGAGGACTAGAAAGATCCTCGGTTTCGGAACTTCCATCGACTCCAGCATTTCCACTCCTGGTTCCTGACAGTATACCTCCTTCCTCTCGGGGAGCCCCCCGGCTTGCCCGGGTGGAGATAATGGAACTTCCTGAGAAGTCTGGGTGCGTGGATGTGGCTAACTGGTTCCCAGGTCCTTTCTTCCACTGGATAGCCCTTCCAGTGTACCAGGTATTGGAGTCTGCCCTTGCGGTATCTGGAATCCACCAGGTAAGCCACTTCGTATTCTTCCGGGATACTTCGTACCTGGGCGCGACCCTTGTGGATGGGTCTAAGGAACGGATCTTCCTTATACTCCTTAAGTAAGGATATGTGAAAAACCGGATGAACTCTCTTGAGGTAGTCCGGAAGTCTGAGCCTGTAGGCTACCGGATTGATTTGTTGAAGGATAGAAAATGGCCCAAGATATCTAGGGGAAAACTTCCCAGCATGAACCCATCTAGGTAGGAATTTGGTTGACAACCAAACCAGTTGACCCACACCCCAGTTGGGATTAGATCCCCGGTTCTTATCTGCCCATCTCTTTTGAGTCTGTAGACTGGCCTGGTGTGCCTTCTTGGCAAGACCATGAATTTCCTGTATTTCCTGTAAGATACCATCCAAGGCAGGGATCCTTGTGGCTGGAGAACTGAGACCCGGTAGATGTTGAGGATGATACCCATACGTGCACAAAAAAGGGCTCATTTGGATAGAGGTATGCAGAGTGTTATTGTATGCAAACTCTGCTTGCGAGAGGAAATGGTACCACCTCTCCTGCTGTGGACTGCAGAAACACCGCAAGTATTGTTCTAGGCTGGCATTCAGCCTTTCTGTCTGCCCGTTACTCTGAGGGTGGTACCCCGAGGAAAGAGCGCGGTGGATTCCTAAAGTCTGACAAAGAGAAGTCCAAAATTTGGACGTAAACTGAGATCCCCTGTCCGATACAATAGTCCGGGGTAATCCATGCAGTCGGACAATGTCTCGAAGAAAGACCTCAGCGGTCTCAGAAGCGGATGGTATCTGCCTGAATGCAGAAAAGTGGGCCAGCTTGCTGAAGGAATCTATTGTGACCATTATTACTGTCATGTTGTTAGAAGGAGGGAGTTCGACAATGAAGTCTGTAGACACGTGTTCCCATGGTCGTGATGGTAAGGAATGCTGCTGCAAGAGACCGAGTGGTTTGCCAGTGCGGTATTTATTAGAAGCACATATAGAGCATGAAGTGACATACTGGTGCACATCCTTTCTTACCCTTGGCCACCAGAAACCTCGTTGCAGCAATTCATAGGTCTTTCGGATTCCGGGATGTCCTGTCAAAGGAGAATCATGACACCAGGAAAGAATGAGTTTCTGCAGTTCTTTAGTGGGAATGAAAAGTGCGTCTTCATGGTAGTACAACCCATCACTACGTAAGCGGACCGAAGAAGGGAGTTCTGTGCAAGCCTGATATTGAGGTATCAGGTCTTGGAGGAAGGAGACAGTAGTTGCTAAAACCTTAAGATCGGGAAAAATACGGTCATGCCCTTCGTAATTCCCTGAGCTGTCCCCTATGCTTCGTGACAATGCATCCGCCTTCTTGTTTTCAGAGCCGGGTATGTAGGTTATCACAAAATCAAATTGCAAAAAAAAATAAGCCCACCGGGCATGTCGGGCATTGGTACACTCCATTTGTTGGAGTACCCGAAGGTTACGATGGTCCGTTCTGATGACAAAACAATGGGCAGCGCCCTGTAGGAGATGACGCCATTCTTGACAGGCTAATTTGATGGCCAATAGCTCTCTTTCCAGAACAGAGTAATTGCGTTCGCTGCTGGTGAGGGTCTTAGAATAGTATGCCACTGGATGTTCACACTCATCCGCAGCCTTCTGCAATAGGATAGCACCTATCGCTCCTATCGACGCATCAGTCTCTAAGATGAAAGGTTTGGTTTGGTCTGGTTGTACCAGAACAGGAGCAGAAGAAAAACACTCCTTAAGGGTTAGCATAGCCTTCTGTTGTTCCTCTCCGAAGACAAACTTGACACCCTTCTTTAGCAGGGAGGTCAGAGGAAGCACTAGGTTGGAGAAGTTGGGAATGAACCTTCTGTAAAAATTTGCTAATCCTAAGAAGCTTTGTAGCTCCTTGACGGTATTGGGTTCTCTCCATTCCCTGATGGCTTTAACCTTACCTGGATCCATCTCTATGCCTCTTTCTGACAAAAGGAATCCTAGGTAGGATACAGAGGTGGTTTCGAATTGGCACTTCTCCGGTTTAGCTAATAGCTTGTGTTCTTGAAGACGTTGTAGTACTCTCTTAACCAGTACCCTATGCTCGGTTAATGTCCGGGAGAATACCAGGATGTCGTCCAAGTACACTACAACAGATACGAACAACATATCCGTGAATACCTTGTCCATGTATCTTTGAAAAATGGCTGGGGCATTGACAAGTCCGAATGGCATCACCCGATACTCGAAGAGTCCAAATGGGGTGCGGAACGCCGTCTTCCATTCGTCCCCTCTTCTTATCCTTAGGAGGTGGTAAGCGCCCCTTAGATCCAGTTTGGTGAAGTAAATAGCCCCCTGTACTGCCTCCAGAATATCTCTGATCAAAGGCATGGGATACCTGTCCCGAATTGTCACCTTATTCAAACCTCTATAGTCAATACAGGGACGTAATTCTGCACTATCCTTTTTTGGAATAAAGAATAAGGAGGCACCACAAGCGGATCTAGACTCCTGAATAAGCCCGTTCTGAAGATTGGAGTCTAGGTAATACCGTAGAGCCTTTCTTTCAGGGAGAGACAAGGGATACATCCGTCCAAACGGAACTGTGGCATCCGGAAGTAGGTCGATACCACAGTCCTCTGCCCTGTGAGGAGGTAACTCACGTGGTTGGATGTCTAAAAACACCTCCGAATACTCTTGGTAATGTGTTGGAACCAAAGCGATGATAGCCGGACTTAGAGCAGGACCTGCCCTTCCGCCCTGGTGAGTTAAGCTGATTGACTGGTTCATACAAGTGGACCTACAAAAGTGCGAATTAAAGCTCACTCTATTGGTCTTCCAGTTGATCTGAGGATTGTGTCGTCTTAACCAAGGGATACCAATGACCACTGGAAAGTGCGCAGCTCGGATCTGATCGAACACCAAATATTCAGAATGGTGGCTCAATTCCATCCTCAAAGGTATAGTCTCTTTAGTAATAGGTCCGGAAGATAAAGGCCTCCCATCCACACCTTCTACAGGTATGGGAGTTGTCTTTGGTCTTGAGGAAACCTGATGTTCCTTAGCCCAATTGGAGTCCATAAAGTTTCCGGCTGCTCCACAATCTAACATGGCAAGAACTTCAGTGGGACTCGAGTCAGATAGCCACAACTTGACACGGAACACCATCAGACTGTTTTCCTCGGGGTTATTCATGGGTCTTGAGCAGTTGCAAGGGTACTTAGCAATTCCCCCGAGACTTCCCTTGCGACAGCTCGAGGGTTGTAGTTTTCCTTCCGCCTAGGAGGAACTTCCGGACAGTTTCTTAGTAAATGTTTAGAGGAACCGCAGTACATACACAATCCGGCTTCTCTTCTTCGTTTGCGTTCCTCAGGGGTGAGAGGTCCTCGGGTGGCTCCTATTTGCATAGGTTCTTCAGGAGTGAGGTTTGACCTGGATGTGGGAGAAGGAGCTGGTAGACCGATAGTCTGAGGGGTGCCTCTGATTCGTCTTCTTTCTTGTCTCCGTTCTGATAGACGGAATTCGATCTGTAGAGATAGAGTCATCAGTCCTTGGCAGGACAAGGGTCGAGCTACACGAGCTAACTCATCCTTGATTTCATCGTGTAGCCCTCTTCGGAATATTGTTTGTTGAGCAGAGTCCGGCCAATCCGCCTTAGCCGCCAATCTCTGGAAGCGGGATATGTAGGTCTGGACGTCTGTGTTCCCTTGTGTGACATCTAATATAGCTTCCAGGGAAGAGTAGACTACTTCTGGTCTGTCGAACCTTTCCCTAAAGGTTTCCACAAAACGGTCATAGTCATTCAGGGAAGGATCATTTCTGGCTACCAGGGGAGTGGCCCAAGCCAGTGCGTTGCCAATGAGGTTGGCAATAATAAATCCGACTCTGGACTTGGCGGATTCATAGGTATGGGTGCGAAAGGCAAAATAAACATTGCAGGCGTCGAGGAAGTCCTTTAATCCCCCTGGGTGACCATCATACTTGCCAAAAGAAAGGGGCATAGCGGGTAGATCCCCGCGGTCGTCACGGTGTAAGACCACCTGTTGTCGGAGGGCGATATTCTCAGTTCTCAGTGCTTGGACTTCTGCAGTTAGATTCTGCATAGCTGCCACTAGTTCTTGGTATTGTTCCAAGGAGGCCATGGTTTTACACGGGCGTTGTATTCTGTCAAGTTCTAAGTCTACCTCCCCCTTCTCCTCACCTGACTCTCCTGAGGTGGATTCTTGACGGCCAGGTTCAGTCTTCTGGAGTCTCCTTTCTTTTATCCTTGCACCTTTGGGTGCTCGAATCTTCTTTTCGTGCAGGTAAGGTCTAGCCCCTCCGGAGGCCACCTTGACAGAGGCAAAGACCTGTCCTAGGGGAACCCCAGGGGGCCAGCCTCCAATCTAGGGAAAAAGCACGAGGCAGAAAAAACCCTAGTTCATAGATGATCTGGATGATGATTCGAAGAGATGGCACAGCTGCTCTTGTTGTGGATCCAGATAGGTGAAATTACAATCCAATGGTAAAATGGATAAACCTCGCGGAGGCGAGCAAAACACAGCATAGGACTGGGGTACAGAATCAAGTAAGAAAGGAGCTGCCGAGATGGTAGTGGACGAAAGGCAGCCGAAAAGGAATAGAGAACACGGTGCGAAGGAGAGGCACTGTGTCCAAAAGGTTGGAAGTAGAACCAACACTGCTGGCGGAATGGATAGGTAAGAGAGGAAAGGAAACGAGCGTAGTTCAGGCTCGCTACGGGAGGGCTGTAGAAGGAGTTGAATCACGGAAGGACGATACAAATAAACAGCACTCGGAGCGTTGAAAGAAACAGCAACAGATACAACGCGCCGAGCAGGGGGGCGGAGCCTGCTTTTAAAGGCATTGCGCCATGTTGGATGAGGACTAGAAAGATCCTCGGTTTCGGAACTCCCAAGGCAAAGCGCCATGTTGGATGAGGACTAGAAAGATCCTCGGTTTCGGAACTTCCATCGACTCCAGCATTTCCACTCCTGGTTCCTGACAGTTAAGTTGGGCTGTTGTAATGCTGCAAATAACATTGCACTATTATGCTTTAAGATACATACCAAGTGGCGTATTCTAACTGTTTACAGTGTCCCATTCCTGTAGGGTAGGTTTACAAGCTTATGCATTCATCTTGCTACTTTCACATATGTGAACATTCAGAAATGGTGGTGTACCACTATGGATTTACATAGTGATAGTTCCATATGTATAGCATTTGTATGCATATTCTTAGAGAGGCGGTTACTCATTTGCGTGCTTTCAGAGGTTACTGAGGATAGTTTTGAACCCTCATACTTAGTACTTGCTCTTTTAAATATCATGCGGAAACTAGTGCTAATGTCATTTCTGTAAATGTATTGTTTGTCTGAGTGTACTCATTGGGTTCACTGGGGATAAAATAATCCAAAATACACTTTAATGCATTTCTTGATTGTGTGCTGTATGGTAACTCACTTTAGGGTGACCATATGGAAGGTAATTCTTTATTTGTTCCTTTACGGGGGTACTGGTTCCTGTTGGGGAGTAAGGTATAGAGGTTTTGTACATCAATGACTACATTTTGCCTTCAAGAATATTAAGTAGGCATTTGCAAGATTTCCTGGTACTCTCTGCTTTGGAATGATGGAAGTATCATTGCATTCCCACCATGACCATTGCCTTGTAATGTATGCGGTACAGTGCCCTCCACTGGTTGTGTCGCCTGTGTGGTAGATTATGGCTACTGTTGTGAGGGTTTTCTTGCCAAGTGATACCTGGCCATGTGTGACGGCTGTACGTTTGATGTTGTTTTTGGCTCCATTGCCATTGTATCATAAGAGCATTACAAATACATATTGACTATGTGAGAGTATATGTACCGTCGACTGATTATCAGAATTGCATGATGTACACAATATGCTAAGGTTTGCATTGTGCACTAGTTGCTGAAATGGAATGGAGTAACAGTTAGGTATTGGTACATACACAAATTATTTGTTGGGCACCTACTCCTGAATGAGATGGTTGCAGGGACTGCATGTATGTTTCCACATGTATGTCATGATGCCTACCTGCAAGGAGCCAGGTTCGACCCAGCAACCCCAGAGGCAGGCATCATTCCCCCCAGGGAAGTGCCAGCGGGCCCAAGCTGGGGCCCTTTGGACACAGTCCTGGCGCCTTAGGCACCAGGCTCATGTTTTACCCCTGTCCTCGTGCCTTAGGTGCCAGGCGCATAAAGCTAGACAAGTGTTTTAATGTGCACTTACCTGATGCAGACCATGCTGCTACATCCAGGCCCTCTTGAGGCCTGAATGGAACTACTTTACCTGTGGGACTACTTTCCACCTGGGTGTGGTCGGGGAAGGATACATACCTGATCGGTGGAAGGATACATACCTGGAACTTCTTCCAAAGCTATTTAAACCACGCCTGATCAGCAACTCACGCTTCGCGTTGTTCTGCTCCTCGCAGCTGGACGCTCACCGTGTCAGCTCCTGCATCTGGACTTCAGCCACGCCTGTCAGCATCCTGGTCGCCTGCAAAGGGAGATAAGAGAGAATTGGAGAGAAAGAAGACCTTACCAGCTAAAGCTGCATCACAGAGACATCACACCGATGATCCTGAAAGGGAAGACATCATTTTAAAAGCATTTCGCTTCGATCGCTGCAGCGCTGCATTTCACTCACCTTTCCTGGGCGCCTCCATCTTCAGCAGCGATCATCCGGTTCCGCACCCACTTCTCAGAGCCTAGAGAGAAAAAGACAAGAAGACAAGGTGAGAGAAGGAAGGGAATAGGAAAGACTCAGTTTCCTTCTAAAACTTACCTGTTGAGTCATTCCCATTTCATTTCGGGTCCTGCCGCTTCCTGGCATTCCGGACCCCGGCCCCTATGGGGAAAAAAGACAAAGACATTGAATGAGCGAATGCAAAGACATTACCTGAACGCTCATCCAGAACTTACCTGTCATTTAATGGAACTGCACTTTTCACTTCGGGTCGGCGCCATATCTCCGGCATTCCGAACCCCGGCCCCTAAGGGGAAAAAGACATAAGCATTAGCGTTTGCTGCAATAAGACAATGAACATTATTATTAAGCTTGAACTTTTGAACTTGCAACAGAACTCTTACAGCGCCTCACCTGAATAGTCAAGCTTATTTTGAACTCCCATCAAACCTCAATCCAGTGAAGTAACTGGGTTTCAACGTGCCCCTGCATCAGAAGCAGGATGGAGAACTCATCCTTCCAGACCCTAAGGTGAGACTTCACGGGGAGTCGTGGAAGGGTATCGTGGAGGGTTGGAAGGCAGTGGGAGGCTTGAGCATTATTCCGTCAGTAGGTAATACTCCCTTTTCACGCACAGGGGAATATTCCTGTGAGCCAGAAAAGCCAGAGTAGAGGGGCCCTTCCTGTCCATCTTCAGAGTCCTGCGCTTCAACATTGAAGAAGCATCAACACTCGAAGCCAGACCTGCGCCTCCGTGGGAATCAGGTGAGCGTTACAATGTAGGAAATGTGAAAGACTTCATTTATGAGTATGTTTTGGGTTGTCAGTATTTGTACTGAGTACATTACAAATTCCTGTGGAACTTCTTGTCGGTTTAACGTACATTTCACCATTTCAGCACAGTAGTCTAATTCTTTCCTTACTCCTGAGACACTGTAAGTGTTGTCAGGATTACTTACTGCATTTCTGTGCAGGACAAGCATTTGTAAACACAACTGGTCTGCTCCATTTAAATAAATGCTTTGCGCAATAGCTGGCATTTGGACTACACCATTTATTGTCACATTTGCATAGCATTTAACACCTGTTGTATTAGACAATTTGATTGGACCAGTTCCTTCTGAGTCTGAGTACTTTGATGGAAGGATATGTGGTGTGTTTGAAGAGGCACTTTTTTTGTGTGCAGTTGGGTATGTCTTGTCTTCTTTGCTCCTTTTGTCTGTACTTTTGGTAGTTGCTAGAGTATGAGCTCATTTCAATTTATTTGGTGGTACTGTTGGCAAATCATTTAGTGCTGTGCCTGTCAGAGTTTTAATGGGCTTCTTACAACAAGGAAAAAGGGACATATAAATTCAGTAACACTTTACATGGTATTGAGTAAAATTATCGAAAAAATATTTCGACATGCCATTTTGTCAAGCAAAATTGTTGAACATTTTTTGGAATGTTTTATTTAATGTTATTTATTTTTTTTTTTTTGCTAGTAAAAAAGTGAATATATAGAAAAAAAGGGGGAACCCCCATTTTTTTTAAAAAAAGGGGGAACCCCCATTTAAAAAAAAACAAAAAAAATTCAAAAAAAAATTTTTTGGCAATTTTGGGCCCACAAAATGCCATTTCGAACAAATGGCATTCAAAAAAGTCACTAGGAACCACTTTACATATTCCCCTTTATTTGCACACATTCATAGCCACTATTTGGAAATGGATGGGGGACCAGAAAAGGATACTTATACTGGAGATTATGGCATTTCTACAAGTTGGTGGTGAGGGGAGGAAAGGAATGAGGTCTCATCGAAGCGACTCTCATGACATGCAATTTGCGGGGATGGGGCTGCTAGGAAATGGGGAAGGGGACATGTGCAGATTTTCTCCATAATATGTTCTTGTACAAAATGTGCATGGTGGGAAATGTGTTCAGCAATTCATCCCTTTTGGCGTCTAGGCGGTCTACCTTGACATTTACAGCATTTCCTTCGGTTTCTGTGGCCTTATGTTTCGTCATGCGGGAAAATCTCCTCCAGCCGTTCTAGGGTGCTTGCACTTGCAGTAATTCTTTCCCTTTTGACACTGCGGTGCCTCCCAATAGGGTTATCGTCATTCATTTTTTCATGCGGAAAATTCTCTTCCACACATTCTAGGGTGGTTGCCATTGCTGCGCACAAAAAGAAAACATGATTGTTTCCTACTATTCCACACTACAGGACCTGTTTACTTATAACATAAACTTTAGTGTACTTAGTACGTTGCACTTACGTTCTGCTCTCTGTAGTTGGCATCCCTAACTCTGCCTTGTTAAGGATACCAATCGGGCGTCACACACCGGGACAGGACCCTTGCCCTTAGCGTTGTATGGAGAGCTCAACTGAGATGCCTTTTCTCTTTATTTTCTGCAAATCCGAATTGAGCCGATACCCGTCCCGTCTCACACACCCTTTTACAAATACCCCGGGTTACAATGGACCATCAACCAGGCCGGTGGGTGGTAACACAATATTTATTTAAATTCAAAGAAAATCACACAATTTTTATATTGGGCAGCAATCACCAATGGGGTGATAATTACAATAAAAACCACTGAAATACACCTGGTTAACCTTCTACAAGAACAAATCCAAAGCACAAATGAATAGGAGCACTTTTTCAATTAGGATAGAAAGCCCCCCGAGTGAAGGTTTCCTCCTGCAATGTTCCCTCACGCCACAATGTATCGAATTCTGAGTGGATAGAAGCATCAGGTGGTCAGGGATATGAGGTAGCAAACATAATCAAAATCCGACCTTCCCTCATAAAATAAGAGGCATAAACCCTCTGCAATTGCCTAAAATGACACTCGGATTTTAACAAATAATTAATTAAATGTGTAATTAAATAAAGATGTACATATGTTTTATTGCAGCATCAGGGATGTTATACCACTAGCAACTATACGGCCAGGTATCACAAAAGGCATACAGTTCACAAAGCAGGTTGAAATTGAAAACACAATGCAGCCAAATTCACACGTGGAAAAGTTGCATTTATACTTTTTTTCATTTTTAAATGTCAAAACGTTTTTTTTTTTTAAACGGGTGAAATATACAAAATGTGAATCCGGTTTTTGGGCAGGGTGATAGATGCACATCACAGGGAAAGGAGGGCTATAGCTGAAGAACTGGATGAGATTTGCAAGATAAAAGGAGGGTCGGTTTTGGTAATATAAAGCCGTTAAAGGGAGGAAATCGGTTTGGAAAGGAAAAGGACAAGTTTCACTTAAACTAGATTATTCAGACTAAATTGTTAAAGAAAGACACGGTATGATCCCGGGTTAATTTGCAACTTAACCCTTTCACCCTTCGTTCAGATCTATGTGAGAATTAATTCAAATATTGCTAAGGAGTAACAAGAGGAGGTGAATGAAAGAATTGCGCTAACACTAGAAAAACAAGGACAGGGTGCACAGAGAATTAGAACAGTTTAGACAAGTTATCAGGGTGTGGATAGGGTTGCTTAGAGAGTGGAACAAAGACAAAAATCAAGATGGGGTAGGCTATGTGTTTCTATGGGATGGGGACATACTCACAGTTCACACTTGAAGCTGGGTTTTTGGCACAGTGAACTGGGTTCTGGTCACCGCACGGCGGGCTCCCCTTACAACAAACAGCTGGGCCAGTCTGGTCACAGGATGCTAAAGGTACAGCGGGTATGCAGGTAATGGGCAAGAAGCTGGCCTGGTCACGGATACTCCCCAAAAGTACCACAGCTTTTCCCTTTGGTTATTGGGATTTGATGGCCTCATGGTTTCTGGCTCATGTGAACCGGTAGCCATGCAGTCAGCAGTGCACAAAGTATTAAATTGGTTGGAGTCCCTTAGTACAGAGGTCATCATACTATGATCAGGGGTTGCCTTGTCCCTCTTTACCTGTCCGTGGTCCCTCAAGTTTGGATTACATCTAGGATACTCTTTCTCCAACCTCTGTAGTTTTTCCTTCTCAGCCCCTATCTCTTGATAATAGGCAAAGATCTGAGCCTTTTGTTCGGCTATCAGGGCTTTACTGGCCTCTATGACCCGCTCTTGAGCTGCCACTTGCTTGTGGAGCCCATCTATCTCCTCACAGAGGGCCTCATTATCTCTTTGTGCTGCCTGTATAGTTTGGGAACACTGAAACAATTTTTGTTGCAGGAGACTCACCTCCCGAGTTTGTGCATTTTTAGTTTGGATGTTCTCTTCCAGAGCACCTTCTACCCGTCTTGTGTACTCCAGTAACTTTCCATATTCTGTTTTGAGTTCATTTAGTTTCTGGAGGCCCAACTCACTTTCCTGTTACTCTGTTTTTAAATTGCTTACTTCCTGACATAGGGCATCTTTTTCCTGATTCAGGGTGCCCCTCTGTTCAGCCAGGTCATCCCTTTGTTGCTTGATGGTATTTAATTTCTGGCGCTCTTGAGCAAATTTCGCTTGGGAGTGGAGTTCTTTAATAATTAATTTGTGATTCTCCTCTTCCAATCTTTTGACCTGATCTTGCAGCATGGTTATTTGTCCTGAACAGGCCCTGTTATATGTTAATTGTTGAGTCAGCTTCTATTGACTCTCTTCCAGAGAGTCAACGTTTTCCTTACACTCCTCTTTCAAAGCATCTAATTGGGCCTCTTGGTCTACATTACTCTGCTGTTGGAGAGCCAAGTCCTCTTTTAATTTTTTTATGTAATTTCCAGATTCTGTCTCAGAATCTTGGCTCTTTTGCAATTTTGTTCCGCTAATTTGAGTTCAGATTGATTTTGCACAAGAGTTGTATTTTCCTCGTGCTTTTCCCGCATCACTCCCATATGGAGATACATGTAGGCCGTGATTCTGACAATTTTAATCTGTTCCTCTTTAATTTTTTGGAGTCATGTATAACTCGCTCAGTGCTTGATGTAATAGGCCACCGTCCTGCCACGTGTCCATGTGCATGGCGGTGACCTGTTGCACCATTTCTTCTAGCCAAACATTTTCATCTTTTTCTGGCCATTCACCCCTGACAAATAATTCGTGCAGAAGGTGCTACCTAGCTATATTGATCTTTACTGTGGCCATTTTGGAAAGTGTTCTTACTTTATTAATTTATTTATGTAAGGGTAATCTGTATTCTGTTGCTTTTTGTCTATCTTTGGGATTCATTTAGCATTAATTTTATACACAGGCCTGGTACTTAAAATAATAGATTTGGGAAGGTGCTTCTACAGTGTAACCCAGTGTTCCAACCACACAAAGTACCACTACCTTGCATGTTAGTCTGCTGTGTTAAGCTGTCAAGGGTGAATAAACAAACCCAAATCCCGACTACGAGCCCCCAATTTTGTTAAGGATTCCAATCGGGCGTCACACACCGGACCAGGACCCTCGCCCTTAGCCTTGTATGTAGTGCTCTATTGAGATGCCTTTTCTCTTTATTTTCTGCTAATTCAAATTGAGCAGATACCCAACCCGTCTCACACCCCCTTTTACAAATACCCCGGGTCACAATGGACCATGAACCAGGCCAGTGGGTGGTAACACAATATTTATTTATTTTAAATTCAAAGAAAATCACACCATTTTTATATTGGACAGCAATCACCAATGAGGTGATAATTACAATGAAAATCACTGAAATACACTTGGTTAACCTTGTATAAGAACATATCCACAGCACAAATGAATAGGAACACTTTTTCAATTAGGATAGATAGCACCAGAGTTAAGGTTTCCCCCTGCAATGTTCCCTCAACCCCCAATGTATTGAATTCTGAACGGATAGAAGCAGCGGGTGGTCAGGGATATGAGGCAGCAAGCAGAATCAATATCCGACCTAACCTCATAAAATAAGAGGCATAAACCCTCTGCAATTGTCTAAAATGACACTCGGATTTTAACAAATAATTAATTAAAAATGTAATTAAATAATTATGTACACATGTTTTATCGCAGTATCAGGGATGTTATACCACTAGCAACTATACGGCAAGGTATCAAAAAAGGCATACAGTTCACAAAGCATGTTGAAATTGAAAACACGATGCAGCCAAATTCACACGTGGAAAAGTTGCACTTACACTTTTTTTCAGTTTTAAATGTCAAAACGTTTTTTTAAAAACAGGTGAAATATACAAAATTGGAATGCGGTTTTTGGGCAGGGTGATAGATGCACATCACAGGGACAATAGAGAAGTGAAAGGAGGGCTGTAGCTGAAGAACAGGATGAGATTTGCAAGATAAAAGGATGGTCGGTTTTGGTAAAATAAAGCCGTTAAAAGGAGGACATCGGTTTGGAAAGGAAAAGGACAAGTTTCACTTAAACTACATTATTCAGACTAAATTGCTAAAGAAAGACACGGTATGATCTCGGGTTAATTTGCAACTTAACCCTTTCATCCCGTGTTCAGATCTATGTGGGAATTAATTAAAGTATTCCAAATATTGCTAAGGAGTTACAAGAGGAGGTGAATGAAAGAATTGCGCTAACACTAGAAAAACAAGGACAGGGTGCACAGAGAATTAGAACAGTTTAGACAAGATATAGGGGTATGGATAGGGTTGCTTAGAGAATGGAACAAAGACAGAAATCAAGATGGAGTAGGCTATGAGTTTCTATGGGATGGGGAAATACTCGGTCCACTCTTGAATCTGGGGTTTTGGGACAGTCAACCGGTTTCTGGCCACCACACAGTGGGCGCCCCTCACAGCAAACAGTTGGGCCAGTCTGGTCACCGGATGCTAAAGGTACAGCGGGCATGCAGGTAGTGGGCAAGAAGCCAGTCTGGTCACGGATGCTCCCCAAAAGTACCACAGCTTTTCCCTTTGGTTATTGGGATTTTAGTGGGGTTTTCTGGATCAATGGCCTTGCTGGGATAGTATCAGATATGCTTTGGCCTTGCTGGGATAGGATCAGCTATGCTTTGTCCTTGCTGGGATAGGGTCAGCAATGGTTCGGCCTTGCAGTGGAATCTGGAAAGATGAATTTAGAATATCAGGAACGCAGGCGCTGGAAATTCAGGAGAGAGTGTCTAGAGTTCTGTCAGCCACCCTTATTTATAAGGCATGGTGACATCATACAATTATATGGTGGGGCAGGCTTAAGCTAGGCACGCCTCTAACAACTGGATTGGACAGGGGTGATCGTTACCACCTTCCTGTCAGCTGGTTGGACTTTTAGAGACATGACATCAGCTTTATGATGTGGCTTTACAATGCATAGGATCATCCCACAGTTATTTTAGCTAAAATCCAGTTTTGACATAAATGGCACATTTGTTCAGTGGTGGCATTTTAACAAATTAAATAGGCAGATTACATACATGCCAGTCCAACTCTACAGTTTGTAAGAATTTGTTTTGTCCGCTTAACAATTTTTAATCGTTTTTAGTGAGAAATATTCAGCCTAAAATTCTATAACTTTATACATGTGTATGGATTATCATTAGGCATGTCAGTATTGAATTTCACAGTGGCATCATGTACACTTTCCTCAGATTGTCCAATTCTCTGCCATTTCTGTTCCCAATATGGCAGTGAAGGCTACCGCGTCTTAAATTAAAAATCACAAAATAACATTTGAACTGTTAACTTTTTACATTCCTGCGAAGTCCTGTTGCACAGATAAAAGTCTTAAAAGTTTATTAATAAAATAGTCTTTTGAGGCAAATTGTCACCACTGTTCACCATATACGGGCATAGCTTACAAGGCTGCTCTTGAGTTGGCTTTGAAGCTCCCAGTAGAAGTCGCGAGGACATGTGATTTCCTATTTCTCACCTAGGTGTCCCAGAATCTCTATTGTAAGAAGCCTCTGCCCAGACAAATGTCCAACGAGCGTGTGACCTTTCTTTGTTTTGGTCCATTCAACGTTTTCAAAGGTAGCCTTTACCAGGTAGGTGTCCCAGATCTCCCTTGTGGCTTCTCTTGGGGGTAGGGCACTGCTGTTGTCATCCAAATGTCCCTTGAGCCATGGCAGAAACCTGTTTGGGCTGATTTCCCCAGTGTAGCAAATGCCACTATTTCTTGATTTTATTTTATTTTGGTCTGAATCAAAAGCAAGCCTGTTGAATAAAACATCCCATCTGTATTTCCCAGCAACAACCCCTTTACATTGTTAGACAAGGGCAGGGCCTTAGCTAACATACACTTTTAAAACAGTTATTTTTCTTATTTGCAAAAGTAGATTTAACCACGGTGTGTGGCCTGCTGGCATGTTCCTTTCAAAAGGTTCCATCTGAATTTCCCACATTATTCTGCAGTCATAGTCAGTTTCTTTTATACAGCAATTTCTTTAAAACACAGATCCACTGAAATTGACCTAGGCCCAGAGAGCCAGGGCCTCTTTGAAGCATTGATATTTGACATTTTGTAGCCCAAAAGTAAAGAATGTTCTTGTGTAGCTGAAAGTAAAGCTTCTTTTGATTTCTCAGATTTGGCTGACACAGCCTGTCATTCAGGAATAATGCTTTTTTCTGATGTAGCACAATCTGGGTATTGATGGGCATTGCAGGGCCACATTGATAAAATCAATGTGATGTTGAATATATGCAAAAAGCATCAGGGCAGCATCCTTTTCAATGTAGAATATTCCCTTTTCGATGGGAACTTTTTGCAAGCACCAGAGCAGTGCTGTTTTTCAATTCACTTATTTTGGTGCACACAAGAACACACACTGGCGGCCTTTCCTGGTGTGCTCTCTGTTCCAACTCACCAATAGTTGCTTGGCAAGATGGTACAGCCATCATTCTGTAGCTGCAAAACGCAGTTTTGATACGGGGCAATGGTGCTCCAAGGAGCCAGCGCAGCCATTTTGCTGTTAACTGCTGAAGTGCAGCTTGATCATGGATGGGAATTCTGAGTGGGTCAATGTAGCCCACAGCCTCTCGTGCTTTGTTGGAATGTGAAGCTGGCGTGTAGTAAGATTGTTGAAGGCAGATGTTAGTACTCTTGTTGGTGCATTCCATTACGATGCATACCCTATGCCTTTGCGCTGTTTGTTTAGAAAGTACCAACTTTGTGCACCTACTGCATTTTCCCTTACCATTCCCACACTTGCTGCTGTTTGTATATGTTTCTTGTCTTTGGTGCATGGTACCACTTTGTACGACTATTCCTCCCTTTATCGGCAGGCTGGACTCCACTCGATGTGCGCGAACAGACACACTGTTTGCAAACCACTGTGGCTATTAGTATGGCGGAGCGGCTTTAGTATGCTGTACAGTATATCTATACAAAATAAGACTATCCTCTTAAAAACCTATGAAATTCAGTGAAAAAAAGGTTCTTAAAGCGACGTTATGGTTAACTTGCGCTACTACAACCCTATCACCTTCACTGAAAAAACAATGATAAAGGAACGTTATACTTCCCAGTGCCATATTAAAAACCTATGCAATTCAGTGACAAAAAACATTATTCAAGGGATGCTATGGTTACGTTGCGCTATTAACAAACTATCACCTTTCCTGAAAACACTATGCTAAAGCAACGTTCTGGTTACAGTGCCCTACCAAAGACCTATGAAATTCACTAACAAAAATGTTGTTAAAGGGACATTATGGTTAAATTGCGCTACAAAAAACCTATCACCTTTACTGAAAAAACAATGCTAAAGGAACGTTCTGGTTACAGTGCCCTACTAAAAACCTATGCAATTCACTGACGAAAAAAGTTGTTAAAGGGACATTATGGTTAAGTTGCACTAGTAAACACCTATGCAATTCAATGGACCAACATTGTTACAGGGATGTTATGGTTACAGTTAAAACAGAAAACACCCTGAAATTCGCCAGATATGGTAAGCTAAGCAGCCATAACTCATGATACCACTGTGCACTGCTAATACTAACACCCATGACATGAAAGATAACATCGCAAATGTCATTGATAACATCACTGATGACATCACATGTGCAGTTAGTTGTCATGAAAAGCCTCCCCAAGGAATTGTCATTATAATGTTGGCATAACACTATCAAAGATCATTGGGAGAACTATCATGACATACATAGTTCTTTAACCAATGCATTGCTATAAAGACCATCTATTACATTAATCTATTCATGTAGAAATGTAGGCATTGTCTGCAGCATGCACCATAGAGGTGCAATATTCAACATCTTGCCATGTTGGATAGTAAAATGATGAATGCTTTCGTTTCAGAGTGTTGCGTACTGTAAACATGTCATAACTAAAAACAATGCCTCACTTACTACATAAATGTACTACTACACACAAAACATAAAGAGACCACAACACATATAAATATGAGCATACACAGGGAAAGCAAAGTAAGCAAAAAAGCAGCACTATTACCAGAAAGTGGTCATAACCTAACTGATTATCTTCATGCACAGAAATAATTGCTGTGTTTCAGGCTTGCTTCTTCCCCTATGCATATGTATCAAATGATGTAACTAAACCGTAAAGAAACTAGTGTAAGACCATATGAAAAGGCTACAAATATAGTACCTTTTGACTGTTTACTTGCTGACTGTCAGTGAAGAAAACCACCTGGCCTAGACATGTCAGTGAACAAAAAAAGAGGGAGCCAGACATGTGATGTCATCAATGACATTTGTGATGTCATCTTTCATGCCATGGGTGTTAGTGTTAGCAGTGCACAGTGGTGGCGCGAGTTATGGTTGCTTAGCGTACCATAACTGGCGAAGTTCTGGGGGTTTTCGGTTTTACCTGTAACCATAACGACCCTGTAACAACATTTGTCTATTGAATTGTATAGGTGTTTACTAGTGCAACTTTACCATAACGTCCCTTTAACAATGTTTTTTCAGTGAATTGCATAGGTTTTTAGTAGGGCATATATATGTAGATGCTCTCTTTTTTAACTGAGGGTGTGGTGAGTTTATAGTACTTATAGGTGTTGTAATATGTTCATGCATCGAAGGCTGCAGAAATCTCAGGGTTTTTGATTTTCAAATTTACGCAGGTCTGGCCAAGATGCAAATGGTGCCAAATTGGTTAATACCCAAATGGCCCTCTCCCAGAGAAATCCCCTGGACCACATTGCTGACCACTCAATTCACCACTTACCATTTCGGTATAGAAGTTGAAAGGAGAGGTCCACAACGACGAGGCCTATCGGACCAGCTGGCTCAGACTCTTTAAGGGGTCAGATCTTCCACCCTCAATGCATGCAATCGGCATTGGCAAAAATGTGTGGCCTGATGCCGAGGAAAGATCTTCCAGCTGTTGAGTGTGGGCACCCAGACTTTCTGCAGGAGGGAGTTTCAAAGGGCCTCTTTCCGAAGGGCACAATTGTCTATCATTAAGTTCTTTAGAGAACACTGGCGCCTGACTGCTGAAGAGGATCATTTGGTGGCAAAATGTATCAGCGGTCTTACCAATTCTAGACCTGATTGCCTCTGGTGTTCCTCCACGGTACTTGATATGTTAAGAAAACACCATTTGAACCTCTGCAGGGATCGCTGCATCTCTTGGTTAACGGGATGCCTGACAGAGGCCAGAACTGCCATTTGGAAATAAAGGCAAGGCTTCTAAAATGCTTTAGAAAAAAAAGACCTTGGTTTTGAGCAACCTTGCCTGTTCTTCCATAATTGTGGCGTCAGCCCCATCAGGCACACAGGGCCAGCACCATAATTATGCATACATGCCAACCCTCCCGATTTAGGCAGGAGACTCCCGCTTTTTTCATTAAAAACAGTGCTTTTTTTTACTGTCTCCCGCCTAAAATAACAATATCCCCAATGCGTTCCTATGGGGAAAATGCATTCTCCCGATTTCGGTGCTGAAATCTCGCTCTCAGGGGCTTCAGAATATTGGCATGTCTGATTATGGTAGAAAAGACATGTTTTACCAAGCCTGAAGCTCTTGTGCACAAGCAAGAGTTTCAAACTTCAGGAAAAAAGGCTTGGCAACTGGGGCTACCGGAACTTTGGAGAGCCCCAGCAGTGCTTTATATGAGTATTTTTTTAGAGACTGCTGGAGTTCTTTTCCCCTGGCCCTGCCCCCATAAGCCAAATCTGTTGCCATTGCAAGTGTCCTGTTAAACCATTTTGTAAAGTTGCACATGCTACCCCACATTTCCCACAACAAAGGACAAGTCCAGTCCCTTGTAAAACGTTGTTTGCCGTTAATCTATCTGGATGATGTGCAAGGAACTGTGATGGGTCCCTCTCTATCTACCAGTATTCCCAGTGGGCGCATACACGATCGATCAATCACCTATTTCCCGCTAATGTTCAGATGCTTTATGGTTTCTAAGCTTCGTGTTAAAGTGACCATGACGTTACGTTGCATGGGACGTACACATGATCGAAACGGGCACGTCACATGATCTGGGCACGTTGCTAGGTCCGTTCCTCGAATGGGTATTAGTCGCAGAGAATTAGCCGCTATCATACAGGAATATCACAATGAGCGGTCCAAGGAGCAGCACCCGGGAGGTCACTTGCAGGTTAGTGAGGGAGATGTTGGGGTACATTCTGCATTGCCTGCTATGGCCACCAGAAGGCAGTGTGGGAGGTCACATAATTAGTTCTGTGCCTGCCAGTGCCAAGTAGTGTTTGACCTGATGCCAAGACAGAGTTGAGTCTTCTCTAACTCATATTGCCCCCATAACTGCGAATCACCGTTTCGGTTCCTTAGCATCAGGACATGAGTCTTTGATAATTTGGGTCCCCGTCTCCCTAATTTTAGATTGGGATCCTGGACCAGCAGCGGGTGGTCACCTTTGTTGCCCAGACCAGGCTCGAACACCAACTGTATCCCCTCTCCCCGAAATATGAGGCCGAGCCAACAGCGCGTCCACCCACAATCTCCCAGGGCAGAAACCTGCACTGCATCAACATGAGGAACATCTGTATCCCAAAGGAGGAGCTTGAACCTGCAACAGCATCCTTGTCTTACAGTTGGTTTTGATCGTTAGGATAACCCGGATCCCTAGATCAGATGCACACACTAACAGCGACCGTCTCTTTTTCCCGAGAGCAGGGGCTTTAGTAGCATGCACCAACAGGGTAACATGACACAGACCTGGACCTTGCACCAATACTGGGTTATTTCTGAACTATCGCTATCCCCAGAGCCGGGATGCTCACGTCTCTCAGGTAAAGAGCCTACATCTTCATGTTCTGCACCAGTCCATCAAACCAAAAGCTTTCTTCAGTCCGCACCTGCCTAATTTGAAAATCACAAACCCTGAGATTTCTGCTGACTGCTATGCGAACACATCATTCCACCTATATTATTATTATTATTATTAGGGTATTTTATTGAGCCCGGACCTAGCTTCGGGAAGCAACTGGGCAGCAGACTAACAAGCGAGTAGGGTTTTTACGACAGGGGAGGGAGGGCAATTCCAATATGTACTCGGGCAGCCCCTGCCCTACTCTAATTTAAGAAATGGAAAAGCCAACCGTTTTCCCTTTTGTGTAGGAATAGTCAGGCATTTGCCAGGCGCTTACATAATAGCTATAAAATGGCAATGTGGAAAATGTGATTGCAGTGGCTGGCAAAGGCCTCTCTTTTTGTACCTATACACATGCCAAAACGGTTGGCTTTGCCAGTACTTGTTCTTAATAGGACTTCAGTGCAAGGAACAGATGTGATGACACATATTGCACATAAATAAAGTGGCTAAAAGCACACTTGGTTAAGGCGTTTTTGTAACACCATTAGCACACTTACAACTGTAATTCAGAAATAACACTGGTAGGACATATACAGGTCACGATTTGAAGTTTTTGTTAGAAATAGCTGAAAGAGATCACAGGAGGCTTTGTTTTGGGCTTGGAGGGGTAGGTAGTGGCTGGATTGTTTTGGGCTTGGTGGGGTATATAGTGGCTGGAATGGCCACAGGGATTAGCATGGACCGTGGCAGTCAATGGGTGGGGAGCTGTGTGTCCCTCTTCACATCCCGCTCAACTTGGTAGGTCTCTTTTTGCGCCACCTAATAGCCAAACCTTAAAATGGGACATGTGGATATTTATAAAAGGGGATATTATATATATATGTGTATATATATCTAAATATGAAATGTGGTAGGAACATGTGTTTAGTGTTTGGCTTTCGATAAGACAGTTTTATAAAAAATGACTTGAATAGTACATAAATAATAACGTCTGGTTTTGGAAATGTACTTTCAAGACGCACCGATATATATATCTCCTTTTATAACTATGTTAACCAAAAAGGGTAGGTTTGCACCTCTACCCCCTCGCACCATTTTGAATGGAAGAATATAAGTTTCAGAGTGCAAAGTAATGCAAGTCTAAAGACACCTGGTAGGTTATTTGAAATGTACTTTCAAGCCGTAAACGCAATCCACAAATGATATTAAGATTCCCTACTTATTAACTAGCCCAGGTATTATGCTTGTTTTTATATATAGTGTAAAGAACATCTTCTGCGTTAATGCAAACCCTTTTTTGTGTGTCAAATAAGAACGCATAAAACTGAGAGACAATTTAAAATATGTTTTGATGTGTGTGTGATTCAGTTTAATTTGCTTGAAATAAGGCTCAGATTTGGATAGCTAACGGGGGCTTATTTGAGGTTTTCTGAAGCAACATAGTAAATGCCACTATAAGTGCTTACTGCTGAAGCATTAATAAAGAGGTGGTTCTTTAGATGCCACAGGGGGAGCGCTGGGTAATTTGCGTTCAGAGCTGTGTTCTGTAACCGGTCTGTTAAAGGCTGTCTCTGACTTTTGCTGCTCTGGCAGCAAGTGAAGGCAGCAGCCGCAGTCCAAGGTGTAATGCCATTTATTTCTGGGCCACCATTTTCAAGCTCTTCCCAAAAGAGCATTAAAAACCCTGAGATTCCAGGCCAATCTTGGAAGTTAGCCAGATATGGGAAGCAGCAGCCTATCTTCCAAAATAGGGGCCTGTGGCATCAGTAGTGCTAGGTTACATTTTCATATTTATACTAAATCTCCCTCATCTGTGAGACCCCCAGAACTTTTTGCTGGACTTGTGGATTATTTTTCTATGTTCATGAGTGAGTGGGTGGGAACCTTTTTTACCCCCACTCACCCTTTCTTTTACTGTTTCCATGGAAGTCATTTTTGGGACTCCATGCTTTATTTTCAGAATCATGCTTTCCTATAACTTTTTGGGCATCTGCATTTTCTTATTGCAACACACATCACTTTCTGTGCAGCGTTGCTGTGGAGCCCCTTGGGCTTCCCTTTTTATTTTATTTTGAGTACCGTGTGGGAACTAATGCTCCCAAGGGTAGAAGGATACTTTTTATCCTTTCTACAATCCTTATGTGGAGTGAAGCTTGGTTACATATTATCCCCTTTCTCACTGGTTCTGTGCCATTTCTGTCGCATCCCTTTTACTTATCTTGCAGAACACATGTTCTCACAGGTAGAGCGAGATATTTTTATCCTCTCTACATTTTATATTGCGAGATCAGCACACCCCACCTTATGTGGAGTGCTGAGGGGAAGCACCGTATCCCCTTTCTCACTGCTCCTGTAACATTTATCTTACAGTGACAAGCATACCTCTATGGCTGGTGGCAGCAGATGAGTTCTAAAGACTTTTTTGTGATTTTTCCTCACAGGCTGTCAACCCAGCTGCAGTAATTTCATAGAAGGATCACCATTCATCTAGAATGGTGGCTGTATTTTTTTTTTTTTTTTTGCCCTTTTTCGTGTGCTTGTCCTTTCTGGGTCCGTCTGCCGTCCTGGGAAGGGGAGGTCCCAGTTTGATTTTTGACTTTGGTGATGTTGGTTAATTACAAAAGTTCAAACTTTGCGCGCCATACAACTGACTGGGGGGTGGACACGTCATTGTCTTCATTTCTGTCACTTTCACAAATTGCTACAGATATTACAACATGTATGGTAAATGGGATAAGTGTTACATTTAGGTTACTTTGTGTTATTTCGTGTAGAGGCGATACATTTGTAGATTTGCATGCACGCCGAAACATAACAATGAAACATTGTCAGACAGAGGGCCCCTCCCCACTCAGGTGAAGAAGGCAATCAATATTTGCACGTGGAGTTTAGCTGTATGAATGGCGGTCATGAGACAAGATTATAATGGGTATAAAATGCGCACATAATGGTGTACATGTATGGAAAGTATTTTTGTAATGTAGTTAAATATATGAAATATATTGGTTGCTCTGTGTCATGGGTCTTCATGTTGTGGATTATTTAGAAGGGTGTTTTCGCAATCGTGGCAAAGGCTTGCAAAGGTCCGTCAGCTGTCAGGGACCAGGTTTTGTAAGTTGGTCAATGGGGTGGCTGCGGTCAGTTTGCAGATGGCTCAAGTGCTGCAGTGCGAATGGAAGATGTGATCTCTGGAAAACAGGAGAGCTCATCTGTAAGGGATAGGCATTTGTGAAACTCGCATGGTTGTTTGGAACAGGTGGCTTGTCCCAGAGCACTTGCAGGGATCAGTAGTAATACATTTCAGGAGAACGATTGTGTTGTCAGAGAGTGGGCGTAACTCATGTGAACAGGAAAGGTCAGCAACACCAGACAGGTTTGGGCAATGCTGTTAGGTCAAAAGGGAATCTGTGTCTTTCTCTCGTCTTCATGTACTTAGGTATTTTTGGAGCAGGTCTGTGTGCATCATTAATAGCAATTCTGTTGTTGTGTAACTAAGAGGCAAGGCTGCCACCAAATATGGAGAGGTACTGGGAAGGAGTGTATTGGAAATGTAAATCTTGTAATTGTAAGTGTTTTGGGGATTGTGTTGTAATGTCTATTTCCAATTAACTGTGTGAGTTTTAGATTTCTCTGTACAGGGCAACCAATCATGTTTGGGGGATGCCTGTGTAACTGTATCTGGGGAAGTGTATTAACTGTTGCAAACTGTAATATATGTGTTCTTTGTGTGGTTCAGGGAGACCAGGGTTAGTGTGGCTGTTAGATGTCATTTAAGACCCTCTCGGTTATTTGTACAATAAACTTGCTTTATGAACAAAAGGCACAATTGCTAATTCTAGAGGTTATCCTAATTTGGGCACAGGGGTAGAGCAAAAGGTCTACACCTGCAGCGGGAACCTTTTGTGTAGCCCGCCGAGGCTCCAGGGTGTCTGTAAAGACAGGAAATGAGGGTGGAGTTCGAAACACCAGCAAATGCGAGGCTGGTTACCTCCACAGTTTGAATGTAGCATGTGTGCTGATTGGCTGGTTTCCTGGATAAATGGCCTGGAACTGAAAGCTGAAGTCGACCACTGGAGCAGAATCCACTAAGGAAGAAGAAAAGATGTCTGTAGCTGATTCCAGCGACTCGAGATGCCTGCTGTGTAACCGCTGCCTGTGCTGACCCCTTCTTCCCTGTGACAAAGGAGTCCCGAAGATAGCAATCTCAACCCTTAAACTGGTGGGACCAATCAATCTTAAAAAAACTGACATGTTGAGCCATCCAACGATGAGCTGCAACCTTCCTGGGCTGCAAACTGCCAATACCCTGGGACCTCGAGGCTGAGTGTTGAGCAATGTTTTCAGTGAACGAATCTCGCTGACACTTCGGTGGACTCCTGCTGGACCTCCAAAAGCAAGATCCCCTTCCTCAAGGCCCCTCACCGGAGTGCTGGACTGAGATAGCGAGGCAAATCGATCAGTTGACAACCGTTTTTCATTTGGTACCTTAAAAATAAATTTAAAAAAAGGCACCAAAGCCTCGAAGCCGCAAGAAGCACTGACACATCCTCTGCTGGGAGCATTTCATCTACACTGCTGCTACAATTCCCCATCCAGTGCTACTTATTTCGTCACCATGACCATGAATCCAGAGACTGGGTCCTTTACTGCTGAATCGTGAAGGCATACATCTGCAAGCTGTTCTTCACTGCTGAGGTACTGTGTGACTTGAGGTAATACTTACCTAAAGTCTTTGTGTCACTCCTGTGTACCTAGGGTGGTGATTTGTGTAGTTGGCCCATAACGTTCGCCCAGGCCTAACGCTGGAAAGCATCTAGCGAGCCTTCTACGAAGTCCCTGAACCGTTTTACTGACTCTAAAGTACTGTAATTCGTTGTTCTAAGAAGATATCCTCTGGAACTCTGATTTTCTACAGTTTGCCTGTTCCTGGTCTGTCTACTGCTGGCCACTGGACCACTAGTGTCCCCTTCTGCCTCTGAGAACATGCATGCCCTAAGTTAGGGAAGGACTGCTATAGGATAAGGCATCTGTGGAGGACTTCTTACAAGTGTTGCAAAAACTAACTTGCTATGTGTTGGTGCTGTAACTATATATTTCTGAAATAGAATAAATTACATATTTTGCAAATAGCTTAGCTGTAAGGTTGGTAGTGTATTTGTATTATTCCTGAAACAGAATAACTTTCATAAGTAGCCAGGTTCTTGCCTGCAGTGCTAGTCGTATAACTGCATTATTCCTGGAACAGAATAAGTGTAATAGTTTACTACAAATAGGTTTTTACTCACCTTGAATTGCATACTGCTATTCTAAGTGTTTTGTACTTTGGTTAAATCTACCAGAAGTATTGTGTTTGACATATAAGAGTACTTTCAAAAGAATGCTCTTGCCCTCTGTATATATAAAATAAACCATTATTTTTCAATAAATCAGTGTGTGTTTCTATGGACCATAGGCATGCTACACGTTCTTTGTACCTTCCTACAGCCCCCTCCCTCTCCTGTGATAAGCCTGGCTGATCTGTCAAGGCTACCATACTACTAGGTGGTACAGGCCTGTACTGAGAGTTGTGGTACAGGCCTGTACTGAGAGTTGTAGTATCTTTATTGCCCAAGGTGTAGTTTCATAAAGTCCATTTGGGTGGACTTTAGAAAAACTGTCCTAACTATTATTACCGAGTAGGACATTTCTAACGGCACACTCTATGCCTGTAGCAGGAACCCACACCAATGGGAGCTGCCCCGCCATTCCCCATCGATAATTGGGACTACCTCCATCTAGGGGATCACAATGATGTGGAGTCTGTACCAAAGGTCACCTAATCTGCATAACACGAGCCTGAGACAACAGTCATTATCTCTTTCCATTCCTAAAAGCGGCCCCTCCTTCCAAGGTATGAGCCAACACCAACAAGTACCATTTGTAATTAGGTGCTATTGGGAATGAGGCATCCAATGCTCTGCAAAAAATAAGGTGCCATCCTCAGTAAGATTTGCAGTGTCCCATTGGAAATGGTGCCATCTTAAATTGGGTACCCCATACTTAACTAAAAGCAGTCGAATTTCCGTTGCATTATGAGTGAGGCACCCAGTGGGATTGATTAACTTCAGAAATCAATCTCGTTATGATTCAAACATTCATTGCCATTGGGAATCTGGGTGATGCCAGTTTCCCCACTGCTCTATAGCCTAACCGATCTCCACCATTTATACTAAATTCCCATGTGATTAACTGGCTGCATTGTCAGAAAATGCAAACTATTATTTGCTATGTGCTAGCTTGCTAAAAGTGGTTGCACATTTTCACCTTTTCATTATCTTAAAGCTAAAGCAGGGGGAAGTTGCAGGACATAAAAATTCACCCGCCGTCTCAATTTTCCATATACACACAATTTCTTATTCATCATGGGTACATTATCACTAGCTAGTGGCCAGTGCAATTTTTTAGGACTGCCTTAAAGAACAGCACCAGTTTGGTGTAAAGCAAAAGAGACGTTTGGGGCGGGGGTGTGACGGTTACTTTCCTTGCACCTAACCTATGACGTAATGTTCAAATGAAAATTAAACTAAACCTATGTGTGGCTGCTGTAGATAAAGGGCCATGGCATTGATATGATATGATAAGTCCTTTATAAAGCGCCTGTACACAAGTGTTTCTAGGCATGACCAGACAAGGGAGGGAAGACAGAGGGCGGACAATACCGTACAATCTTACTCGACCTTGTGACATTCAGATCGTGCAAGTGTGACAGTGCCAGCATGCAGAGGGAAGCGAGGGGGAGGGGGGGAGTGCCAGGGAGAGAGAGGGGAAATGTGATCAGGGCAGCAATGCTCTGAGTAAGGGCATCCAGAGCAGCACGGCTCTGGGTAAGTGCAAGGAGGCAGAGGACTGCAGAGGTTACAGTTACAGCCCCTACGTGTGCGGTGGACCGGAGGCAGTGCAGGGGAGACTGATTATGGAGGAGCCTGGTACCCATTATGCTCAGAGGGTAGCCAACCAGTCAGTGCAGCAGACGGATAGGTCAGCAGGGGAGGGAGATAAAGTGAGAGAAATCAGAGGAGAATAGGGACTTTAGGTGGCCAGGCTCAAGTCTGAAAGGGGTAGGGAGGCCATTCCAGATGGCAGCACCTGCAGAAGAGAGAGATCTATCCCCCACTCTCAGCCTAAAGAAGCGTCTGACCCTCAGAGTTGGAGGTAGTCGAACGAAGGGCTTGAAGAAAGGCATTTCGGAAGAGAGAGTTGGATCTAGTTTAGGCACTGGCCCCAGAAAGCCTCGCAGAGGGTCTTGAACTTGATTCTTGCAGCCAGTGGAGAGATTTGGGTGCTGGAGAGATACGATCCCTGTGCTTGAGGCCAAGGATCAGTCTCTCAGTCCTGTTCTGGATTAGTTGCAGTGGACGGAGAGTAGAGTAAGACAGATTGATAAAGAGGCTGTTGCAGTAGGTCAGCCTAGAGAAAACCAGGGCTCTGGTGACAGTGCGCTTCTGTAGGAAGGTGAGAAAAAGAATACATCTGAGGAGGTGCACCTGGTAGTGAGACTTCTTTGTGAGGTTCGAGATGTGAGGAGCGAAGGACAGAGTGGAGTCGAAGATGACGCCAAGGTTTTTTGCCTCACAGGAAGTCAAAGGAAGAGGGCAGCCAGAGTGAGCGTGGGAAAACGGGAGCAGGGGTTCCAATGAGAAGTATCTCTGTCTTGCTGCCATTAAGGCAGAGATCGTTGGAGGTGCACCAATCCTGAACCGCGGATCAACAGTTAGGAATGAGCGGGAGAGAAGAGGATGCTGAGGGGGAACCTGAAAGAGAGCTGGATGTCATCCGCATAACTCTGAAAGTAGAGATCTGATGGGCGAAAGGGGCCAAGTGGACATTAAAGAGCCAGGGAGATAGGTTGGAGCCCTGGGTAACGCCACATGTGGCGAGGGAGGTGGTGGAGGAGAGACAGGACCCAACTTGGACCTGCGAGGGCCGGTCTGAGAGGAAGCGGGTCATCTACTCCAAGGCCTGCTCAGTAATGCCCAGGTTATCACAGAGTAGATTGATAAGGATGGCGTGATTGACCGTGTCAAAGGAAGAGGAAAGGTCAAGGAGGATGAGGACGGAAGGAAGGCTTCAGTTGAGATTAGAGAGCAAATCTTCACGGGTGTTCAGGAGAGCAGTTTCCAGGCATCTGGCTGCTCTGAAGCCAGACTGATGGTCATGAAGACAACCAACAGATTCAGTGTGGAGAGTAAGCTGGGAGATGGCCAGCCTTTCCAAGAGTTTGCCTAGGAAAGGATTGCTAGAGATCGGGCGATAGTTGGCCAGGCAAGTTGGATTAGTAAAAGGCATTTTAAGGAAGGGGTGAACAAGGGAGTGCTGAGGAGAGAGGGGATAGATCCAGTGGTGAAAGAGTAATTGCAGAAATCGGTCAAGGATCGAGCGAGTGTGTCAATGTGGCCTTTGATGGTTCTAGATGAGCAGGGGAGCACCTGTTTGTATGACACTTTCATAGATCAAACTTGTCTAGAAACCTTGGCAGGTGAACCCAGGGAGACAGAGGAGAAATGAGGAGTGGCGGCCGGAAGGTGGCCAAGAGAGGAGAGCGAGGACAGGATGTCCTGAGTTTTAGTGGTGAAGTGAGCAGTCGGTGCTGTACAGAGAGCCTGGGAGGGAACAGGAGAGGTGGAGACTGCAGAAGGATTGGCCAGCTCCTTGCAGATTCTAAAGAGTTTGGCTGTGTTGTTAGAAGCCACAGAGACGCAGGTTTGGATGTGGACTCTCTTGTTGGATAGGGCAGAGAGTCTGTATGGCCCTTGGAGCAAGTTGTTGGCCAGTTTGTCAGAGGATATGCTCCAAACCCTCCACTTCCTCTCAGCCACCCTGCACTTGCGTTTCAGGGTGGCAAGGTCGGAGTAATACCAAGAGTTGCACTTGGAGGTAGGCTTCAGGTGGATCCTCATGACAAGGGCATTCAACCCTATGTCACATCAGAATAAATACAAGAAAGCACTGTCACTACATAGTTTTTTTTTCTTGTTGTGTAAAACAGCATGACACATTGAGAAACGTCCAATTCCGTCATAACGAACACTGATTCAAAATCAATATATGTACTTCTACTTTGACACAGTAGGACGCATATACAAATTAAGCAGGAACACTTCAGACCTCCCAAAACAGCAGTTTTTGCTTACCCAAACGTTCCACTGTCTTTTTCCATCACCCCCTTCTTAATGTAGAGTGATGTTGTCCTCCACCCGGCTGGAGTCCAACATCTTACCAGGATACTGCGCAGCCATGAACCCCTCTCTTGGGATAGTTGCAAAGGAAGGACTTCATTTACTCTGTAATATTGGAATGAACTGGGTAGTGTTCTGCTGCTGAAAGCAAATATCATATGCATATGAAGGTATAAAAATATAGTTTTCTAATATTTTGTTTGAAAAAAACTTGTGATAAGCAACGATAATATGTTTGGATACCATTCTAAAGTGAACGAGTTGGGTGAAGGGTTTGGTTAAGGGAAGAAGTGGTAAGTGGGCTCACGATTACGTAGAGAGATACAGTGGGGTTGGGGGCTGGGGACGGACAGGAAGGAGGGTTTGTCCCCCATAAATCAATAATAAAAAGCGACTCGAGATCGGTCCCAACAAAGGTAAGCTCTTTGCACCACAAATGTGCTTCTAAAAACTCGCCTGAGCTCAGATCCCCTAATTCTTTGTTAACCGATCATACTACTACTACTACTCATGATGACATGCCTATTGTTAACCCTCTGTCTGCACCGATGATAACGCATTCAGTCGAGCAGTACACTGAGATTGCCATTGAGATTTCCACTGAAATGCGTGCACTAGCAACCCTTGATAAAAAGGGAGACACCGCGCCTCCGTATCATCCATCACTTTCATCTGAAACTGCGATTACCGGGACAACATCAATTGATCCGCCAACGTTATGCTTAGACGAGTCTGAAGCAAATGCACCTACCGCTGACACGTCTGGTAGAGGTTCTGTATGTGCTCGGCACGTGGCCTTTACCAGAGAAGTCAGCGAAGCCGAAACTGTGGCTTTACTTTCAGATGATGAAATTGACGCCGAAGCTCCCATCAGTCCTTTACAACGACCGCTACTAACTTTAACTGAGCTTCCTCCCTTAAATCGGAGCACAGATGCACCAACCCCAGTCAAACCACCTTACTCGGACAAAGGAGACGAGTTCTTTACGCCATATGATTTAACAGACATTGAGCTCATGGAAGCCTCACAAGAAAATGAGGATCTTGCCTCAATAAGTAACCTTGAAGCCAAAAATTCTATTGCATCGAATTTAACTGCACCTGCAACTATCGAATATGACGAAACCACTTTGGCTGTGAGTGCCTCAGTATCAAACTTGAAGCACATCAAAGCCCAAAGAGCGGTCAAATGTCGAGCTGTCGACAATTTCGACAAGACTCCCACACGTTCTGTTTCTGTCTATACAAAGCTCAATTCCGTCATTGAAAATGACACCACACCGTCAAAGAGGACCTTCTTCTTTGCTGAAACGGAGCAACGTGGCCAACGAAACAATATTGACTGGCCCCACAAGAAAAACAGCGACGAGCATAACACAGCAAGGTTACCTCATACCAGTGATTCGACGCGACAAGCATCTTATCCTGGGCAGTTAACGCATTCCGAATGCGCGTCTGACGACAAATCTAATTACGCGTCACGGCATATGACGCATAATGCCCAATCACATCACCAAACTACACCTTCTGTGTATTTAACAAAAAATAAAAATCCGTCCTCAAACATTCAATCTGTTTCAAAAGAAGCCCATGCGAATGCAATTGGCGATGCTGTATTAACATCAGATTCTCACTTAGACTCTATAAATAGTAATCAGTCTAACGTAGGAGACCAGACTGGAGTGGGCCCTAAACCGAGCCTCTCATCAGCAGCAGCAATGCAGATCTACAACAATGTATTAGCTGCATCATCCACAGCACTCCTGCCTTTTCTAAAAATGTATGAATCCTTGCTTGATGCACACAAGGACCAGTCTACACTTATTATTTCACTAAAGGAAAAGATGGACAGTTTTGAGACTGTAACAAACTTTTTACAGGCCCAGCTGACTCAGGAAGCCGAAAAGACTATGCGTTGGCAAGAACGCCTAAGTGATCTTGCGGCTCGACATCACTGCCAAAATGACTCCTTGTCTGACGGCCTTCTTGAGGCGGTAAAATGGATGCGACATTTCTCAACTGAAATTAGTTCTAAAACTGAATCTCAAAACATAGATTCAATGTCCATGCGAAACTTTGAACTCCAAAGAATTCCAACGCAGGATGCTTCTACGCAGGCTGCAACAATCCAGTCAACAGTAGGTCAAACTCTAACTTTAATCGAAAAGACATCCAACTCCCTGATCTCTGTTTCACAGCAAGCTCCTGTGAGTAGTCTAAATAAATCTCCTTTAATTCAAGAAGTTTCTGATTGTGACCATTTAAAAACCCCTTCAATAAATGGCCTGTCATCTCAGCTCCCGGCGACGAAGTCCATAGCCTCCTTCGGCATCTTTCACGACCCCTTAAAACAAACAGAAGCAAATGTCTTTAACGTTGTAAACCACATCAAACGTTCTGTTCTGAACTCGCGCTCGACAACTTCAAGACCGGGAGTCAAGAAATGTACATCATCCCTGAACTCTCGAAACCTGATTAGAAACTTACCAAAGGTCACCACCCCCGGATTATTTAATCAGGCAAAAGTAGCTAACCAAAACGATCAAGATAGTGGAAAAAACCAAACAAAACAGGCAAGGGAGCTCGATGCCCCAAAAGCCCAACCGAACAAACGTCAAAGAGTTGACTCTGACTCAGTAATTGCTCCAAACAATCTTTCCAGTTCCACAATTGATATCTGCGACCTATCTACATATTCTGAGGATTTGTCAATCGACCATCAAAACTCCGGCCCGGATACAGCTCAAGAAGCTTTACAATCGGCCCGTTTACCGCTGACAACTCACGATCTTAATCGACCTATGAACACTGACAAAAATCCAACGAGGACGAAGCCAAATAAGGAACAAAAGTTTTCCCAATTGAATCCAAAACACATAACTTCGCATGGGAATAGGTCAGTTCACTATCACTCTCAGGTATCTACCACATCGGGTTTTAGTGTCGGTCTAACACCGTATAAACTTAGATTGCAAAATCTTCATCACGACGACCACGATTTGAACATGAACAGGAAGAACGTGATGAAACTATTTACCTGCATTCCGTCATTACGAACGATAGTGTCAGCAGACATAAGAATTGTGGAATACGCAACGGAACGATGCTGCGATCAAGTGCTCTTGCACATACCATCCGCCCTAGTACGGAACACTATTCTGCAAGCCGCAAATGAATTACTGAGCTATGGCTTTGATATTTCAATTGAACCGCAAAATCTGGTCACAAATAATCGAAAAACTAGCCCAGTGCACTCTGCCTTCAGAGATCGTGAACATAAATATGTGGAGTTCAGACAGAAAGCATCACGAGTTGAACCTCAAAGATCTGGGACGAATTGGGCCCCGAAGAACAACCCGACGAACAGCACTACAGATCGGAATTAGCCATCAGTCCGTGCAAATGAATGCACACGTGAAATTCTCTCTTGGAATACCAGGGGGTCCTCCCATTTATTCAATCAATTTGATGTCAATCTGGATAAGGCATTTATCATCTGCCTCCAAGAAACTTGGCTAAGTGTACCCCCTATGAGAGATGGCTTTACGACCCTACTAAATCCTGCTGTCAAAGGTCCAAAGGGCCGCCCCTCTTCTGGTCTATTAATGATGATCAAAATCAATATATGGTGGCAGCTTAAGGCCTCATTTACCCCAAATCCCTTTATACAAGGCGTTTTACTACAATCAAATCATCAATCTGATGATGCCCGGACACACCTGCTCATACTAAATGGTTATTGGAATCCACACAAAATCAGTACCAAGCTTTTTCTGAGTTCTATGCTCTACATTATCGATGAGGCCATACTGAAATACAGGAATCTCTCAATCATTTGTGCAGGAGACTTTAATTGTGCCTGGTTTAAATACGAGCATGAAACGCAGAGTTACAAGCCAGCTCTAGACAAAGACATCCCCATCCGTGGCATGCTATGGAGCCGTGCTCTTCGCGCAAGGAATTGTCTAATGGTTAATGGGAATGTCTCAGGGGACCAACCGCCAAGCCAAACGTGGTCAAATAACAAGACCCATTCAATAATTGATTATTTCTGGGTCTCACATAATTTATTTGAGAAAAACCTGGCCTTAACAATCTTGCCTATGTCAACGAGCGATCATAACCTCTTGCGACTTACCTGTTTGCTGGAATGGTCATCGGATTCTCGCTTTTATAAAATTCCGATTTCAGTGACTGCAGGTGGCAATCGCCTCAGAATAAATAGAAAGAACCTTCAGGAAATAAGACAGAATTTCGACATCAAAGATGATTCACTGATTGAGTATACTCCATTATTCTCCGACTTTGTCACCGTACGTACTTCCAACTCAACCATGGGTCATTTACATAAACATGTTTCATCCATGATAATAACATCGGCAAAGAGAGAAATGCGTCGGGACGTGAGAAAACTAAAGAAGTTGATTAAGTCCACCGATAATGGAAGCTCCATCACTGATGACATCCAAAAGCGGCGACAACTGTATCGTAATTGGCTTAAATCACAAAAAACCATAATTGAACAAGACAAAGCGGAGTCGCTATTAAAACAGCTAATCCAGAATAACTCCCGTGAAACCTGGGCCATACTAAACACTGGGAATTCCAAACATCAGCCGACGACGACAAACGTCATTTCCCCCGATCAATGGACACTATATTATGCAAAAATCTTCAGTAACATACAACATGAAGTACAAAGTGTTCCAGACTCAAACTTAACTTCATGGGGGCTACGAGTTACCGCCGACGACATAAAAACTGCAATACAAGCATTGAAAAACTCTAATGCTGCGGGCCCTGATTTAATAACAAACATCATGTTAAAAGATAACGTGGAGGAATGGGCAAAATTAATAGAACTCTTGTTTGCTAGAATATCCACAACAACAACAATTCCTGGATCTTGGCGAGAAGCAATAATAGTCCCAATTTACAAAAGGGGCAATCGGGCAGACCCATCCAACTATCGCCCGATTGCCTTGTTGGACACTATTGGGAAACTCTTTGCTTCTTTTCTACGTTTACAGCTCACGCACTGGTCAATAACGAATTCAATCCCCGACATCCGGCAGACCGGTTTTACAAAAGGGGTTGGGGTGGAAGTAAACCTGCTTCTAATGACAATTCTAAAATTGGAAAGCAAAAGGACCAAAACCAAACTGTACGCAGCTTTCATCGATCTACGTAGTGCTTTTGATACCATCAATCGCTCAAAACTCTGGGCTAAACTAAAAAAATGGAACTGCCCAAGTAACTTGATAGATCCAATAAGAGCGCTACACTCAAACACTTCAATCAGCATCCGACTAAATAACCAAGGTGCTCTTTCCAACCCTATTCCAACAAACACAGGGGTGAAACAAGGATGTCCATTGGCAGCTGAGTTATTCAAACTGTTCATTGCCGATATACCTGATCACCGAATAAACGTGAGATGTTTTCCACCAACCTTAAATAACATCGAAATCGGTCACTTAATCTACGCAGACGATATAGTCCTACTGGACAAAACCCAGATAGGCCTTCAACGGCAATTGGCCAATATAAACGTATACCTCGACTGCAATGACTTGTCAATTAACACCGTCAAGACCAAAATCATTATTATCGGCAAACCAAAATCTAATAATCAACGCCCTTTCATCTGGTATATTAACAAAAAACCACTAGACGTTGTCGACTCAATTAGATATTTGGGGATATCCTTTAATAATTCACTCTGTGAAACTCCTTGGAAAGCAGATTTGAAAACCCGAATGGTACAGTTTGGAATCCAAGCCCAGCTTCTGGACAAATCTTATGGCAAATTCGCACTTACTCCTACCCTAAAATTCTATTTGCAGAAAGTCGTTCCAGCGATTACCTATGGATCCGAAGCAGGATGGTCCATTGACGCAGCCTTCTGGCAGAAGCTTGAAGCTGTTTTCTGGCGGCGTGTTTTGAAATTACCAACCTACACTTCAATGATCCAATTAAGATATGAACTTTCCATAAATTCGCTTCATGCTTGCGTAATTTGGAAATCTCTGATGGCATTTAGAAAAATGATCATGCCATCTAAACCACCTGCCTATCAGCCCTTTTGTACTAGACCTGGACCTGGGAGTTCAGTATTACTTGAAGAGTGGAAGCAACGCCTGACAAACATCCTTGCTCATGCCAATTCAAACATTGATGAATTGATAATGCGACCTCAATTGGCTAAGCAAAAGGTCGATACCATGCATTGGATCCAGAATTGCGACCAGCGTTGTAAGATGGTCACAACGTTGGACACAGGAATTGGTCAACACAAACTGGGTGTTCAATGTAAATACTTGGTAAATTGTCCCTCCCGTCATCATCGGGCTCAGTTTTTACGAATTCGGCTAAATGCAATCAATACAAAAGCAGCATTGTGGCTTCGTCACTCAAATAAAGTAAACAACGACAGATGTCGTTTCTGTATGAACGATGCTGAAACTATCGAACATCTGATAACCAAATGCACGTCGCTCACAACAAAACGATTTTTACACTTAGGCAACTATCGCCCAGCGGACCCAGAAGCAAGGGATTGGTGGTCGCAGGCAATGGCCGGGAACGGTGTAAATCTTTGTTGTGCGATAGTCAACTTTATAGACGCACTTGATTTAGAGAATATAGAAGGATGAACCTTAATGGAAATCACATTAAATGAATTTGTGATGAAACTTGGTTGTAATAAAAGTCTGATGTCACGGTATTATACTGTGACATATTTTGACTGATGTTTCAATAAAAAAAAAAAAAAAAAAAATCAATAATACATTAAACACATTTAAGAACAATAGGTGTGTGCAATGTGTTCTATATATTGGCACAACATGACACAGAAACAATATACAGTGGACATTTATTAATGTTTTGTTTTTTATGCTAAATGCTGTTTTTCCAGTCATTTAATGACCTATAGCCCATATGAACCATCTCCATTTGTTTAGCGCGATTGTTGGGGAAATGGAGAATACTATCAAAAAGTACCCATACTCTGCACGGTGTCTGTAGTCAGAAGTAAGCTGCACTGAGAATGGGCATATGTGGCTGGCTAACATACCCTGGAGCAGATGTGGAGGGGAGGCGAGAGCTGGTGTGATGGTCGCATACTGGGACCTTCTGTGCGCTTTTGCCTCCTGTCGCCTACTCTGGTGCATTGCGGTGCAAATCTCTCAGAAACAGTGTTTCCTAGTTCCTTGAAACATGAGTTTTATTCCTTGCGTCAAGATGCTTTAAATGAGCTTTGTCCGGTCCTTCTACGACCAGATTAATATTTTGTCGATTTCAGGCTCATGTGTAAAGGGGCAGAAATCCAGGGAGTGGGGTGGGATGTCCAGATGTCATGTAGCCAGTAATGTCTGTAGGGTCCTAACTGGTAACTATGCAAAAATCTATGCAAAGTATGGTGCAGTCGCTATCCAAATTGACTAGTGTATTTCACAAAATGTCATCCCTGGAATCCAGATTTTAATAGGCAAAAAATATCTTTATTGCTAAAGACATAATGTCAATGCTGCAGGGCAAAGCAGCCTAATGACTTGCTTTGCAGTGGTCTTGTTGCTTGTTCACATGAATTATCCAGATGCCCAAGTGCACAATTTAAAGGGAAGCAAGTTGATACGTGTCCTTTCTTTGTATCTATGTTCATATCTGCGTTAACAATGTGTTTCTGGCAAAGTCACAGGTGTGTTCCAGCTTGCATCACTGTGTCGGCTATGTTGGAATATGTCGTTCCATATGCACCGCAGTGTGCCTGATAGACAAGCGAGTGTTAAGGGTAAGGTGGAGCCACAAAGTAAGTGGGGAGGGCATGGGCTCAATCGGCTTGTCCAAGTAAAAACGATAAAATATCTAGGTCTATGGATTAACTCGTCTCTAGATGATCATGAATGGGGAAAATGCCCTACGAATAAAGGTACGATCTATAGGTCGACAAGCTTGCGTGTTGCACACAAGATATGGGAAATTTTCCATGCGCCCAGTGATAATTTTTTAGCGTCCGAAAGTGGTTTCAATTTTGTCATTTGGTGCTGAAACAGCCTTGAATTTATTGTGGCAGATTTGGGACTATTTAGAAGGAATTATTTGAAGGATAGCACTCTCACTTCCCAAATCCTTCCCAACTGCACAGATAAGGTTTGAACTCTCCACTCAATCATTCCACTCAAGGGAAATCGATTGATTGATAACCAGATGCTCAAAATGGGTAGAAGTCTTGGATTCTTCAGAAGAAGTCCTAAAAACAAACCCCACATTGATCAAAAGAAAAATTCAATGGACTGACTGGATAGAGACACAGGAAATGAAAGCAAGATACAAACATTCCATAAACTGTGTGGGTGAATCTCAAGCAATAAATCAACTTCCTCCTTATCTCCTCAGATTTCTTTGCCCAAAAGCTAGAGATCTATTTTTGCGTTTGAGGCTGAATCTGCTTCTGACGAGAGAGAGAGAAGTACTATCACATTGGAAGCAACTTAATGGGAAGCCAAACTGCTGTCGATTTTGCCTTAAACTGAATTAACTAGAAACTGTACATCATATTCTGATGGACTGCAATGCTCTCTCTTAGACAAGACTTAAATATCGAGACGTATTTGCACCAGAAGCAATCTCTTTGTCTGCGGACGAACGTTGGATACCCCTGCTACTAGGCGAACAAAAATATTTTATATTTAGGGTTCTGCCATTTTGGGTAGAACTAACTACTTTAAAGACATTTTGAATGTTATTATTCATATCAGGTGGACAACTGTGTAGTAACTCTGGACATGTGGTTTTTGATGTGTAGTAAAAGGTTTGTAACAAACCAAAGTAATAATAAAATTCTTTAAAAAAAATATGTGCATGAGTGACCTGAAAATTCAGCCACAGACCTCAAAACAAATAGGTATTCATGAATCCACATTTAAGCCAGATCATGCATGTATCCGTGACGTTCGTCTTGAGAATACACTATGCCGTGTGCCCAGAATTAATGCGCACTGACCTTTGTTAATCGGCTGACCGCCTCGATGAATCCCAATACACACACCCTGAATTATCGCTAGGCATAATGTATACTTCACACAAAGGGCAAAACATATTTGCAGTTTAAAGTGCCAATGCATGTGCTCACAAACATCTAAAACGAGAAACCCATGGTGACACAAGCAAGACAGACACAAGTGATCACAGTTCAAGGGTGTTTATAACAATTAAAGTTTGCAATTGAGTTGGAAAAATGCCTAATCTAAACCTAACTCCAAGACGTGGACAGGTGTCGACCATCAAATTTAAAATGAGGCAGTCCTAGTGGTGCCAAGCCAAATAAAAAGGCCTATACTATAAGAAAACCTATTTCCAATTCCTTATGCTAAATACAAAGTGTGTGGGGGTTAAGTTTCAAGAATCTCAAATGATCAGTCAAAGGTGACAGCCTGAGTCTCCCTTCCCCACGTTTTGAGCATGAGGAAAGGTGGAGTTGGTGGCGTTCAGAACAGTCTCTGGCTTCTCTAGCACGAGACGACACGTCCAATGATAGTTCTCAGGACCGTCGATGGCCAAGTCTTGCTTCCTTATAAAGTCTCTTGCCTTCGGGCCTGATATGTTGAGATAATCAAAAGCAAAAGTTCCTTTAACAAAGGAACTAGTGGGATTTTTAAAAATGTGCAAGGCCTGTTAAAGCTAGTTATCAACGTTAGGGATGTAAAGGTATTACGGTATACCGTTAAAGATACCGTGAACCAATTAATTGAACAATAATAACCGTCACATTGTTTATACCGGTATACCGTTCATACCGTTAAGTGTGCTTTTCAATCTGATTTGGAAAGGCTGCAGTAAGCAAGTGCTGCGGAGTCTTGGTCTTGCACTGTTGGATGTGCCTCTGCCAAGAAGTTTCAGTTTGAGCAATTTTTAATGCCATTCCATAAACCACACGTGCCTGACACAAAATCAATATGTTAGCAATAGGAAGAAAAGGATTTCCCTGGTTCTATCATTGTATTTACATATAATAAGTCACACTGCGAAATGTAATCATCTCTGTGGGTGTTCCCTGCTGCCATACCAAAGGGTAACGTGTCCGTGATTACTGAACACCTTTTGGCCCAGAAGTAAACTAACGGCTGTAATGTAAAGAGGGAGTGTGTGTGCATGCGCACAAGCGTATACTACCATCAGACTCCATTGATCTGTGGCATGCAGGTTATCAAGATGGCAACATGTTCATCTTCACCAGTAGCCAGTGGGGGAGCTAAAAGCCTAAATGACCACTTAAGAAAAGCTATTCAGTTTGCTTTGCCAGTCGCAGCAGGGCTCCCCCCCCCCCTCCTCCTCCTCCTCCTCTCCACACGTGTGTTTGTGTATGGTGGAAGCAAGGGGTGGCATTTCAGTGGAAAGTATGTTGAAAAGCCCAATTCTGGCCCCGAGTGCCTGGTTTTGTTTGTGATGAATAATCTGACAATGTATGACCTTTTAGAAAATATTTGTTAAGATTAGTTAACTCCGCCTGCTATACCACGATAACCATGATATACCGTCATTTGGCAAGAAGGTTGTCGTACCGTCATAAAACTAATACTGTGACACCCCTAATCAAAGTGTCTTTAAGGGAGAAGTTACGATAACTGACATCGGGGAAAATTGTTCATTTGTCATGGGTACTGGTCTGACCACTGGTTCTGCCTCTCTCCGGGCGCTTAGGGGAACCTAGCATAGGTGGTTGGGGGCTATAAAGGCCAGGATCTGGCATAACGGGGCTAGATTAGCTCCACTCCAAGCAGGGCACACCTCCTCATTACCTCATGGTACTTAGTACTAAAAGGAGCGCCTTGTTGGGGAGGTTCTAAGTACTGCACACTGTGCTTTCCAGTCTTCGAGCGTGGTTGGCTATTTAAGCCACGCCCAAAGACGGGTCCGTGCTTCGTGTGAGAAACTGTTCACACGCTCACCTCGGCTTCAGCAGCTCCGGCTCTTCTGCGACATCTCAGCGCTCCGGAATCCCTGCAAGAGCAAAGGACATTGGTATTCAGCTTACCTGATTCTGTTTTAGACCTGCTTCATCAACCCGCTTCAGTACTTCACGGCGTGCACTCGCGGTCCACGCACCCGGTTACAGGAACTTCAGCATGTCGGGACTCTGCTTACCTCTGGGCCCGCTCTGCTATCCCGCCCCGGCACACCACAGCGATTGCAGCACTCCCCGCCTTCAGCAGCACCTGCGGGAAGAAACACAAACGGTGAGTAAAACTTGACCTGGCAGCACAAACTATCCAGTGGTGGAATTGGGAACCTGAAAACTCATCCGCATGTTAAACCAGTGCAGCAACTGGGACACTTACCTGCATTTTAAGACCAGTGAGGCAACTGAGAAATTAACGCTTACCAGCATTTTTGAATCCAGAGAGATAATAGGACTAGTGACATTATCCGCACATTCCAAACTCTGTGGGGCAAAAGACTGAACTCGTAACCTGCATATCCTGTGGAGTAACGGGGACCTTTTGAACACGAACTGAACTCTGAACTTCAACCCTGTTTGGAGTAACCTGGGATAAACATTGAACACTCTCCAAATCCCGAGACTGGGTTATCCCGGATTACCCGCACAACCAACCAAGATTCAGCGCCCCTGCCTCAAAGCAGGATGGAGAGCGCGCCAGACCAGCACTAAAGGTGAGTCGAGAATCCTGATTTAGGACACACAGGTTCACGGGAAGCGGTGGGAGTCCCAGATCACTAGAGAGAACACTGATCTTTGTGTGCTTTAACAGATCGACTAGTCCCAGTTTGGAGTGGCGAAGAGGGCCCAAGTGCTGAATAGACACCAGAGGGATTCATCGCTCCCGCAGTATCAGGTGAGGGTGACATCAGTATTGGGTTGAGATCTTTGTCAACTGTCAAAATCTTCCAATGTTTTTTCAGGATAGCTCTGATTTGTTGCGTAGGAGTACCAAAGGTTAGAATCAGTCGAGTTGCATCCCCCTCTGATCTTCCAACTTCAGAATCTTGGTTCTCAGACAGCAGAATGTTCCTGTCGCACATGTAAGCCTTCATATAGGATGGCTTAGTGGTCCTTTTGGGGTAAGCTTGTTGAAAACCCATAGCTAAGTTGTGATCTTACTCTCCTTGTTGAAAGCCTCAATGAAAGAACAGTTTCTGCAGAGTCTTGTTCCCCATATGCAATACTCCAAATCAGATTTGTTTTGGATGGCTGCTCGTAGCGTGAACAGGAGTGTTAGAGCCAGTAGGTTTTCTATAGAGTTCACTCGCCAACTGTCCACCTTCTTGTTTGATGACCGCATCCCAGAACAGGATGGAACTTGTGCTACGTGTTTCAGTGAACCTCAAGTTGTATTTGTTGTCCAATAATTGCACAAAAATCACCCGCTCTTTTTCGCTACTTTACCAAATCACAAACAAATCATCAATGTACCGGAGCCATATGACGATTTTGGCCGTAAATACTTCATTAGTCTCTGACCATACGAGAATTTTCTCCCAATACCTCCTGGTCAGATTTGTGTAAAAGGGGCAAACGCAGTGTCCATTGCTGTTCCTTGTGAGTGTTTAAAGAAGCCATTGTTGAACAGAAATACATTGTTTTTTAGGCACAGGTCGATCATGGCCAGGATCATTTCAGTATGGCATGAATAGTTGTGGGGGGCATTTAAATGCCCAAAATAGAAGTCCCTTTCACATGAATAGCAAGATGTTAAAGATTGAAACAAAAACGGCCGGCCATTCATTTTTGTTTTTCAAGTAAATTTAAAAAGCCATGTGAAAAGGGGCCTACCTGTTATTACCAATGGACAAGCAGCATTTTCATTTTGAAAAGGAAGTATCAAAGATCCCGGTGACATGGAAAACAGGATTTTTCAACTTTGAAAACAAAAACGGCCTGCAAATGTGTGTGCAAATAAGAATGGCTTTAAAAAAAAAAAAGGCAAAAGTGAAAAAAAAAACACTACTCACAGAACAATGTCAGGAAAACAAAACATGATGTGATGTGTGGCTTGACAAAAGCAATGTGTATTATGTTTCACCTACAAAACCCCAGTGACAATTGAAGAGCCACTTTGTCTTCATGGAAAATAGTCAGCCCAAGGCAGACCCTTTTTCTGGCTGTGGTCAAAACTTCAGAAAGGAAGCCTCCCACTTCCAGCCTGGATGTCACATCTCCCGTCTGATGACCCGCACAATAAAAATGTGTCGCTGAAGGTGTTGAAAGTCCATTGTTCTCCAAACTTGCTGGCTCTGAAAGCGGGGTCATCCTTGGCTTGAGCATGAATAAAAGGTGTGAAGACTTGGGGCTGCAACTTCCAAGAGCAAACTACCAACTTCAGAGAGACTCATAAAAAGCCTCTGGTAACAGGCTGACCCTGTGAAAACAAATAGCCGGAAGGCAGAAACTGCCTTTTGTCCCACATGAACATTCACAATGAATTCAAAAGGACTATTATCATTTAGGCCTTTTTCCTCAAACGTAATTGGGATGCATTACATTTGTGTACCCTTTTTTAATGTAATTTCCAGGCAATTTTGGGGATATAAAATGCATCTACCAGTGACTCTGGGAACAGTAATGACCAATTATACTAGGTTTCTGGCTGATCCGATGATGATCCAAATGTGAGTGGGTGGAAAATGAAATTACGGATATGCTTAATAACTTACATCTTCATAATTGTTGTGCTTTTTATGGAAACAGCAGAAATGTGCCACATGGCAAAGCTACATCGTATGGATTTGACGGTCGGCTTATCTTATTCTCCATGATCAGCTAAAACAGAAAATGTGTAGTATGGCAATTGCTAGTAGAATTATGAGTTGTGATACATAGCTAGTTTTTGCCAAAAAGTTGAAAGGAGAACAATGGATGGTGAAACATGGGAAATGCCTTATGTTGCTCCAGACCTCTAAACCAATCCTGACTTCGAGGCGGGGTTGGGAGGAGAGAGTGGGTAACTGTCCAATCCTAGTGGCAGGGGATTATTGCAGGGTACTACCCCCAAGATTGTAAAATTGGTGATGACATTGTTGCTATATAAGGGGGACTACACTAGGACGGGGACACACACAAAACAGACCAATAGAAAAAGGACAGAGACAAGAGACAGGCCATCAGGAAGGCTGCTGAAACTTACCATCTGACACCTGTAAGGAGACACAAGAGAAGATTGCCGAGAGTGCATCTGGATCGAGCAGTCTATTTCTAGAAAGGCCTCAAAGCTGACTTGGTCCTGTTGTGGCGAGCGGGAGGCCCTCTGAGAGTGGAGTGACCAAAGCCCAGCCCTATCCTTCCAGAGTGTCCTGAGATGCAGTTGGCTTTCCTGAACCTTAAACCGAGGCTTGCTATGTAAGTAGAACTAAGCCAATGAAAACCAAAATTGTGGACAGAGTCTGTTTGCCTTGAATCCTTTCCCTTTATAGTGGGTGGGTGGCATGGGATAAGGGGGGGCAGAACTGTGTAGATCTTTTAGCCTACGTACCCAAAAATATCAATTTAATTAATTCCCCGTTTGGCAAAACACTACAGGGTGAATTTTGTTAAAATTCAAAATTAACAAGGCTCACTTCCCATTGTGCGCTGAAAACTATAGGCTATAATTTAATTGGATAATCCTTCTTGTCCAGCTGACCCTGACTTCTTTAAGGAAGAGGGGTGTCTTTGTTCTTAAATCAGTTCAACCTTTTCATCCAGCTTCCCCCAACACAGACCTTTCAGTAAGAGGGGTCTGAAATCCAAAATTCCCCAAAGCATTCACATTTTTCTGACTTTCCAACATAGACCAAAACAGGGGGCGGGGGTCTGGAAAAACAAAGCTATAAATCACCCTGTGTTTGTTTTAAACCAAGTGTGGGAGAAATTATAATTGCCATATGTATTTTTACCAAGCTTGAAATCCTACTGCTACCCTTTTAAGCCTGTCGGAAAAAATCAAAACCGCACAACATTACCTGTGCCTTCTTTATTGATCAGTGTAATTATTTTGTGAAGCGAAATTTACAGAAAGTCAAGAATTGTGTCTATTTTTTAGCTCACTTTTGTGATTTATTTATGCTGAGACTTTGATTGTGTTGTGCCACGGATCAAGTGGTGTTCTCAATATTTTCATGCTAATTTCTATTACTGTTAATTTAAATAAATACCAATATATTACCTGTACACCGGCCTGGGGCCTGGTTTTTCGCTCATTGTTAGCTCAGGAGAGAGTGACCCAAGGGGCATGATCTGTGCCGTAGATGGGGCTCAAAAAAAGAATCTGTTAAACAGTTTGTTGAATAACCACTTGAGTTGGGAAGGAAGGGACTCTCTGTGTTGAGGGTGGTTTCTCAATAAACTGTTACAAAGTTTAATGATCGTGTATTCAGAAAATATTTGTAAGCTTGCTTACCAAAGTTGTGTTGACTGGAAGTATACAATGATACAGCGTCGATGGTTGCTGGGACATTTTCTGATTCCCATTGCAAGCCATCAATTTTGCGTTAAATCTTTAGTATCTTTGAGGTAGGAGGGTAATGTGGACACAAATGGAAAAGAACTTCATCAATATATTTGGACATATTTTCTAAAAGTCATACCACCAGTGTTATGATCGGTCTTCCTGGTGTCTCCTCACACTTCTATGCAGCTTCACAAGAAAGTATAAGGTAGGATCGATAGAATGGGAGTAAACTGGAATTTGCAATCACCCTCCCACTCTAGTAGAAATTCTCGTACATTGATTTCAAGTTCCTTCATAGGACTGGATGTCAGTTTCTCATAACACTTTTTGTCCTGGAATTCAAAGGGTTACTCCCACTTAACATCCTCTGTAGGCTTAAAAATCCTTGCAACTATCTCTCCGATATCTGGGGTTCTGGCAGTGGTTTTGGAAATGTCACAATGAAGGGGGGGAAATGTACGTCTTGGTGGTGAATATATACTCTAACCCCCTTCATAACCTTTCTAATAAAATCAAGGAGATTAATTCTCTTTTGGTTGATTTGAACATTAAATATAAAGGCCTACATGTAATAATTACTGGTGATTTGAATGCTGAAATTCCAATGTCGGACAATAGGAGTTTGAAATCGGAATCCAATATTGGCATCTTGTCTTTTGTAGCTGGAGAGGAAGGTCAAATAATAGGAGGTCCATCTGGCTGCTCTAGGAAAATACTCCAAGGTCATATATGGTATACATTTTTCTCGAATTGGGGTCTATATCATGTGAACCAATTGAAAGAAAGTTCGGATGCCACCTACACCTGGTCGAACGGTTTATACAATTCTACAATTGACCATACATTCATGTCAGGTAATCTATTTAAAGTTTGTATATCCTTTGATTTGATAAATAATGACTTTAGCGACCACAGATTTCTTCAAATCCAAATGGACATTCGACTCCAACAACAAATAAGAAATCAGTATAAGAGTAATATAGAAGTGAACACAGCAAGAAATAGAATAACCTGGCACCCGGTAATGTGGCGAAAATAAACTTGGTTCTCAATATAGACTGCCAAGCGTTACAGCTAGAAGAAAGATGGAAGTTATTCTCGAGTGAGGAATTTAGTACTTGCATTGGGAAAATAATTACCAGGTCCATAAACCCAAAGAGGAGAACTGCAAGTGTTAAACATCTGCATGTTTTTGGCCATTAGTTAATGACCACAAATAAATGTGTAATAAAAATATCCGGAAAATTTAAACTTTTCCTACTGCATGGGAGGGGAAAAATGTGCTAATTTTCAAAGAAAAACAAAAACTAAAAAACTGGTTGAAATCACACAAGGCTCAGATGTTACAATTGGATAGCGAGGCTATGCTAAGAGCTCTCTAAGATGGCTCCTCCAGAAATCTTTGGAAGCTCATACATTCAATGGAATCCCCTCTCATGATGCCACAAGTGAATAGTGTCTCTGAGGAGACTTTGGGTAAATCTATGCTGCTAATAAAATTCCTTCTTTCCTTTCCTGGAATCTATGAACTTGATTGGGAGTGTTATTTTACAGAGGCCGAGATAATGACCCAAATAATAAAATCGAATTCATCCAGAGCGGCAGGACCCAATGGCTTAGCAAACGTCATTTTCAAGGCAGACATTTCAATGGGCAAACTCCCTCTTTATGTTTGGGAATATTACAGTGTCAAAGCATATTCCATCTTCATGGAGCATTTCTTATGTCATCCCCATATATAAAAAGGGGGATAGAGGTGACCCACAAAACTATAGGCCCATATCACTACTGGATGCTGACTCTAAGATATTCGCTGGTTTGGTTCTGAGGTTGATAGACGAATGGACAGAAACTGAGGCAATATTCCAGTAGAAGCAATTTGGCTTCAGAAAGCGATGGGGACAGAATTGGGAGGTCTTATGTTTTCACTTCTACAGGATAATCAATGTAAGAAAAATGTTTCCCTGATGAATATGGCTAGTATACACCTATCACAAGCATTTGATAGAGATAGGTCCTTACTGTGGTCAAAAATGTTATTACTTGGAATGGCTGGGAATATATTATCTCTTCTTATCCATTTGCATGAGGATTCTGTGATCAAAGTTAGATTGAACCAGGAAGGCAAACTATCCATTCCTATACACACATGGAATGGTCTGAGGCAAGGTTGTATCTTTGGCCCCACTTTGTTTAATCTCTTTGTTTCTGATGTGGGGATCCCATTGAACGCGACCTCATTTATCTCCCTACAAATAGAAGGGGTAAAACTAAATTGGTGGTCTTATGCAGATGATTTCCTAATGATAGATAGAACGCAGATAGGATTACAACGAATGATGAACAAATTCAAGGAATACATAGACGTTAACGGTTTAAGTATAAATGAAAAGAAATATATAATTTTTATCTTGGATTCAAGTAAAAAAAAAAATCGACAAGATTTAGCTGGTACTTAAATAATCATAAGCTTGAAATCAGACGATCATTCGTGTATTTGAGTTATCCTGTGTTTGTAAATATAACAAAATGTGCATACTGGAATGTGTTGGAAGAGCGATTGATTACACTGACTGCACAGACCAAAAGAATTGACAGGATGACTGGAATTCTGGCTCAGTTTTGAGGTAAGTAAAGCTTTTTTAGCTTCATTTGCCCGCTTAACATATTTTGGGGGCAGCAGTCAATCCCTAAGGCTGCTAGTGCAGGGAGACTGCATGTTTCATTTATAGGTACATTGTATACCTTTTTCTTTGTGTCTGGCAACTTTTTTTAATGACTTTGGAATGTGTGTACGATAGGCTAGTGGCAGTGAACAGTGTTTTACCATTTGCAGTGCATTACAGTGAACCAACTGTTTTATAGAGCACTTGGGACATTTTGCATTTCAGATGCTCAAAATAGCTTCCCCCTTGCCATCTTGGTTTTTGCCTTTCTTCCTTCCCTTTCAGAATGGAAACTCTGAAAGAAGGGCATGTACTTTCATGTCGCCCTTCAAAAGCGGCAATTACTTTGTCTGACTGAGCAGGTTGAAACCGGAATTGAGACAGTCTGCTCCCAACCACCGCTTCACCTAGGGGATGTCTGTTGCTGGGCAAATCTGGTATAAGTGGCTGTCCATAATTGGATGGTTCTTACGTGTTTCATTGTTGCAGAGCCTTGCCATTAATGGGCTGAGGCAACCCCCTTAGCCCCAACTGGATTTTGGACAAGAGGAGAGGGCATGGATGTGTTTTGGAGGTTGCGCACTGGAGTAGGCAATCCAACAACATAAACACTGCATTGAGTACCCAGAGGACTGCTGCAGAGTCAAACATCCATTGCCCAGGTCCTCTAGGGGTGAACCTCTGCTGTCTTTCCTGCGTCCAGGTAAGACACCAGGTGACTTGGTCTGGTAGGATTAACTAGTCCTTCACCAGACTAGGGAAATGTCCAGGGTACCTCCTGTGGTCTGACCATTTACCTACTAGGCCTCCCTGCTTCAACAGGCACTCTCTTGAGATGGAGCTTGTCAGGCAATAATTGATGTAGTAACCCTGTGGAGAGACTACACAACACTTGTCCTCTTGGTATTAGGTAACCCACCTATTGGCATAGATCTGTACTGCACATGTTGGTAGTGACTGAGCAGCCAGGTCTAAATGTGAGCTGTAGAGCTGTAGCATCGGAATCCACAAAAACGTGTATTCAAATAACACTTACACTCAAGGCTAGTAAAATAATTTATTTAACGGCCAGTTTTAAATGAGCATTCTTTAAGAAGGGCAATGTGCAACAATACAAATACACTTCGAAATACTTTCTCAGAATCAAGTCAAGCAAGATGATACTCTTTAGAGATGCTTCATACACACTTCCTACACCCTGAGGTGACTTCACTAACTAGGACAGTATTGGCATTTATATATTTGATATTTTTATTTAAATATGTATATAGCCATCACTGGCTTTGCATATTACAGACAAATACATTTTCTTACAATATAAAAGACAAATTGTTAGAAAACTTTAAGACCATATACATTAGATTAATCATTCCCCTCAAGGATCATTAGCCAAATTTCATCAACATTTTCAATTGTCTTATGATTATCGCATCGCTTCATGTAATTAAGTCTTAAAAGCCTTAAGACTTTCACAGTTATATATTAAATGTTTAGTAGTTTCAATCATATCATTACCACATAGGCGACACAATGTCAACGATCTTGGAATTCCTAGTTTAGCACCCATTATTTCCATCGTATCATTTTTATAAAATTTTAATAATAAATGCATTCGTACTATCCAAGGATATGGAAAAGCTTTTTGGTACTTCGGTACTTCTTTCTCTAGAGACCAGTTTTCGAGAAACAGCCCTCCCATTGCTAGAGATGCCACATGTATCATATCCCGCTCTCTAGCCTGATTGTATATTGCCATTTTTAACTGCTTTTTTACATGTTCTTGCGACATATTCAACCAACTTAATTTGTTCTCTTTAGCCCATTTCTTATATACCATACATAGATGATTAATCGTTACACATTTCCTGACATTTCCAATCGTGTTAAACACATTCATTAGTGATACTATAAATGTATTATTTTCCAAAACACATAACTTCATGAATAACATTGCTGCTTTGTATTCTAAAATGTCACTAGCAAATCTAAAATTACATTCTACTAAAATGAGTTCACTTGATACATTACTTGGCAATCTTAAAAGTTGTCTTAAAATACTTCCTTCAAATTTATTGAGTTCAGTTTTAAAATTCTTTCCCCACACTTCTGCTCCGTACAAAAGACAAGACACAATTTTAGCTGAATATAATAAGGCAATAGTTTGTATAGAAAATCCACTTTGTTTTCCAATAAATTGAGACATCGCTCCAGCTATTATTTTTGTATTTCAATTTTGTCTCTGACCAATGATGATTCCACTGTAACTTATGATCTATAATCACTCCTAAATATTTATAGTATTCCACAAGTTCAAGTTGGGTGTTATTCACATACCACTTCTAGATGTTGGAACAACTAGTTTTACAGTTGCCTAAAAATGCCATTACCTTGGTTTTACTAATGTTTATTACTAGACCATTTTCTTTTAAATATTCTACCAATGCATTCAATTTGTTCTGCAATCCTGCAGGTGTATAGTCTAGTATCACTAGATTGTCAGCATAGCCAAGCCAGCCCAGTTGCAATGAAGAAATCTTAACATTGTCACTTCCTATTTTTTCTAAAAACTCAGGGATATCTGCTAGGTAAAGATTAAACAATGTTGCCGCTAAGGTACACCCTTGTTTAACACCTCGACTCGTGGCTATCGGGCCAGATAGTTTACCTTCTCTATCTAGTCTGATTCGAACTGTGGTATCAGAATATAGTAGCTGAATCATATATAGAAGGCCTTCAGGAATCCCCCATTTTTTTTTAGCTTAAACCATAATTTACTTCTTACAATGGTATTGAATGCTGCACTTAGATCGATAAATAGAACATATACTGGTAATTTACGAACCATCCATGAATATTCAACTGCGGTTACTAAGTTAACAATATTATGAATAGGGGATGATTTGGCTCTGAAACCAGATTGCTTATTTGGCAAAATGTTGTTGTTAATTATCCATTCATTCAATTGATCCAACAACACTTTGGCAAATATTTTAGCATGAATGTCTAACATCGCTAACATACGATAGTTTGCAGGCTCTTTCCATTCACCCTTCTTATGAATCGGCAATATTATACTTTCTCGCCACGATTTGGGTATAATGGCATATTTTCCGATCCATCGAAACAGGGTAAATAAGTGCCCGTGCCCACAGCTTGGGTGCCATCTGCAGCAGAGCATTACAGGTGCCATTTGGGCCTGTTGCTCTAGAGCTCTTATGTTGTCCTATTAGTTTTGTTAGATAGCTACTGTAAAAGTACCAAACCAGTTAGCTTTAACAGTCATCCTTCTCTCCTCATTCACATCTTCTACTCCAAGAGTATCTCTAACATGTAGCATCCATCTCTCTTCTGGTACACTATTAATGGGTAACAGGCTCTTCTTAGTGTTATTTATAGTTGTCCATATAGCCTGATGATTATTAGCCTTTGCATAAATGGCAATGGTGCACCAAATTTCATTAGCCTTTGATGTTGTCTAAGCGAATGTCTGTTGTTTTTTGGCTACTTTAATCAGGCTGGAAGCTTCACTTAGTTGGGAGTTCTTTAGGTCATTAATCGTATGCCTCAGTTGTTGTTTTGCTTTTTGTATTAGCCGATCATAATTATTAGCTTTTTGCTACTGAGAATCCATCTTTCGCTCATATTAGTTGTCTTTCTTTTATGATTGGAAACCGCTTTAATATTAGTTACTAAATGTTCAAATTTGCCAATTATTTTGTTAGTATATTCCTCAGCACATTCGGCCAACTGTTCATTGAATAGTAATTTCAAGTTCAGCAATCACATTAGCTTTTCCTAGTTTTAGTAGGATTCCATACAATCCGATTTGCAGAGTTAGAGATATCTATATTACCATTTAATTGGTAACAGGTCTCTACTGTGTTGTATTTTATCAATAAATAGAGCGGAAGATACTTCCGTACTTCCCGCATTTATATATTACTTTTGTACTTGGTAAATTCTGAGGTTGGCAGAAAGGAAAGGTTAAAGGATGGAAAAGGGTTAAACAGGTTCTCGGAGCATGTGAGCACTTCTAAATCTTCCAATGAAGTCTAGATAAAAACCTTTCCCAGCAATATTAGTTGAAAATCAATGTATCACCTATGAGAGACCGTAGTAAAAGAATTAAAGTTTGTGGATTTAGAATAGTGTGCAGGGAGCCAGGACAGCCAAAGTCAATTGGAGCATGGTCTATGGAGCAGAGGCACTTCTTAGATATCAAAAGTCTGAAACTGAGACGAGCAAGCTACAGACAATGAGGTAAGTACCCCAACCCAGATGCCCTTGGGTTAGGCGTTGTGTATATAAATAACAAAATAAATAAACATCAGAACTATACCTTTTGGTTAGAAGAGGATCCAACTGTCTTCTGTCTGGTTGCAGTGATGCAGATCCTGTGTTCCTGGGCCTAAGTCGTAGGGACAACGGAGAGGATGTCTGAAGGACTCCTGCACAGCAATTCAAAGGTCGGCGGCAGCTACGGGCGTTCTTTGAATCAGCAGCACATTGCAGTTTGAGTGCTCTGTAAATAGCACCACTGCGTATCTTGGACACCGGTTGGGCTTCCTTCACTTGAGTCCAAGACTCTGGTGAGGTGACTCGAGCTGGGGTCGCCCTCCTTCGGGAGGGTCCTCCGGAGACTCCTGGAGCTTTTGGCCGGCTTACAGAGGTTGCATTGACTACGGATTGCTCAACCCCTGGCACTATGTTCCAGCAGCAGCAAAGAAGTACAGCCAGTTGGGGAAGGTCTTCCATCAAAGATTGTCTCGGGGTTAGTTGGTCCCTCTAACCCAAGGGAAGAAGTCGTTCCATCCGAAACTTCTCTTGTCGATCAGAACAAGGAGTTTCAGCACAGCAGCAGGTCTTCACTGGGCAGTCCAACGGGCCAGGAGGATGCAGCAAGCTTTGTTCACAGCTTCTTCATCAGGTTGTTTTTCCCCAGTGGTCGACTCTGTCTTCACTCCAAGAAGCCTTGCCTTTTTAAGCAGGTTTCTCCCATTCATGCACAGCCTAGCTATCAGTCACACAGCAGGGTGGCTGTCCTGCAAGGACATCCAGTCAGCCAATCGGGACTGGGTGTATTCAGGTAACCAAGGAGACAAAGGACAGTGGAGCTTTGGGCACCTCCCTCATTTCTGCCCTTCCAGACACACTGGAGCCAGAGGCGGGTTTCAATACTGAGGCTCGCCAATACTGAGGCTCGCCAAAAGTAAAACAAACAAAGGGCTCAAACCTGGTTTGGCGTGCAGAGTAAAACCCAAGAAAGACCTTACAAACAAGAAAAGAAGACCGGGGCCATTTTGACACAATAGACACCCATGGGTGCTGTACTGCAGCTTGAGGATTCAGCCTGCAGTAGAAAAGCACAATGGTAGGAAAATTAAACCACTGCCACCAGCCATTTAAAGACATGAGGTTAACAAAACATTTTTTTACATGAGTTGTTAGGAACAAGGGCTACTAAGTACACTCCACATAAGATGGTGTGTGCTGGAACTACAAAGAAAAAAGGTAAGTAAAGTCAATTTCACTTTACTTGTCTTAGGAACTGTAGTTCACTCAAGAAAAGGTATTTAAACCTTATGAGAAATCTAAAGGATTTCTCTGTGACACTGCACTGAAGGTGCTGTGTGTCACCATACAAAAAGTAGATGCTTATGGAGTTTGTCATACTCCAAAAACAAAGGAAACGGATAATCCAAATCAAGGGCTCACTCGCTCCAGAGTTAAAAGTCCTGCAAAAGTGCTGGGGGTCTCCAAGGTTGAAGGGAATTAGAACAGAATTGAGAATTCTCCCTAACGGAGCTTGACGCAAAGCTGCTAGCCCAGGAACAAAGTCACCTGCGTCTCTATCCTGAAGAAGGTTCTACCTGGAGCCTGTTTGCTGCGTCCCCACCTTAGGATGAGCCTGATGACTCCTAATGAGGGTTTCAACACCCTTCTATTTTTCTGCTGTGCTCTGCGAGTTCATGCTTGTTGTGAGAGTCATTGTACCAGAACTGCAGATCGGAACCACTGTCTACCAACTCTAACACCTACTTAAGCCACTGCACTCCTGACCCCATGTCCTCAAACCACAGAACAACTTGCAGAAGTGGCCCCAGCATTCTGAGTCCATGAGGGGTGGTTGCGTGGAAAATCAGAGTTTTGAGGTGCAAGCGTACTTATAGCTTTAGCGGCCCCTTTCGCATGACATGAATTCTATGGTTGTGAAGTACACTACTTGTCGCCATTTCTATCCATTGGCATATGTTGGTTACCAATGTGCGCCCAGGCCACAACTACTTTGAACTCTTAGTTTTTTTAAACTCTTCAATTGCATTTGTAAACAGGGCCAACAAACCCAATTTATCCCCCCCCCCGCACCCTTGTTCCGCGTCTCTTGATCAATTCCTACAAAACCTATTAGCCTGCATCTCCCCTTCCTGAGCCTTTTCCCTCCCATGTGAGTGGTAGTTTATAGACACTATTCCCTGTGCGTCCACTCAAACCTCCTCCAGTCCCTCCCCCCTCCCTTCCCTCTCCTCATGGTGGTTTTAAATCATTGGGTTTAACCAAGTCATTTAGCAACTGGCCCCAGTCTGCCGTCATCCTCCATGTCCGCCCTTATACCCCATATAATCTCCTATTCCGCAATATGCCATTTCCGGGCATCCGCCTGCTATAGTGTCATTGATGGCCCGTGTGGGTGTTTTCGGGTGATCGCCATGCGCCACTTAGCTAATATTAATACGAATCGTGCCCTTTTATTCTGTGATTTAATAACGCATTCACGCCTTTAAACCACCTTGTCCCAATAATTCGTTATAGCTCCACAGTCCCAGATCATATTCCTGCTGGGCCCCTACCACATCTTGGGCAATCATCACTCAAGGTCCTTTTCATTGCCCGCTGCCGAGTAGGAGTTGCATTTGTCCTAAGAATGTTATTAGACCAGCTGGAACCTAGCATTTCGTGACACCTGGACTTGCTCCCAGATCTTTGTCCATTCCCTCTCTGATATCTGGCAATCCAAATCCCCCTCCCACTTCCCCTTGACTGTCAGTTCTCCCCTAGGTGCCTCCTCCTGGAGGGCCTTATACATTTGTGACACCCTTGCCCCCCACCCCCGCTTGTTCTAGCAATACATGCAGCAGTGGGCTTGATTCTGGTTCCACCGGTATTCCATCCCACAATTGCGCTAATCTCTGGACAATTACCCCATATGCTAGAAAACAATCCCTTTTGATAATTCAAACTTTGCGCACCATTCAGAGAACGTCAGTAATTTGTCTCCCTCAAACGGGTCCCCTACCACCCTGCATCCCTTTTCGAGAAGCATCCGAGTTCCTGCTGACTATTTTGAACTCTTAAGGATCGTCTTTTTATGCTTTTCATGCAAGACTCCTTTAAGTCTTTTAAATATATAGATTGTTCAACTGTGTAATTTTACAGATTTTAGTTGGTCGCAATAGGAGTTTAATGTTTTACATTTATATAACCATGTTATTCGGTCCTTTTATATCATTCTAATTATTTTTCTTTTACAATGCGCTTAACAGAGATTGGTAATTAAGTGCAGGATTCAAACTTGTGCTGCGCTGTCTTGTTTCTAACACAAAAGCGTTGCCCCTGAGCTATCCCACCTCACCCTGGTATTCTCACCCTCTATATGTGTTTAGCTACTAATGTAGCTCTTAGGGATGAATACTGAATGCCTATGTTGACGTGAGAAAATATGAGTGATGAAATATCCCCTATACACCTAGATTAATAAAAAATAAATTGAACAAAACAATCTACAAAACTACCTGGAATGAATATCAATTTAACAAGTTGGTTATTAATGCTAAGTATAATGATATCAGGTGAATTGTTTTTATTTGCATGCTTTTATGTATTTTTTCTACTTTGGATAAATAAAAAATAGGATCTTTTTCACACACTAGCATTCCCTTTCACCACCTATGCCTGGCTGTGGTCAGTGGAGTTCTAGCCTAGGATTTCCTCATGGATAACACCTAGTTTGGTGTAATTGTGAGTGTAGATCTAATTTTATCGTAATACCTTTTTTTTTTTTCCTGAAAAGTGTGCTTTGAACTGACAGGTTACGGTTCCATGTCATTCGATGCCAGTAAATTACTTCGAAGTAAGTACTTCAAAAAGTTAATTTAATTTGATTTGTTTTTTTATTTTTAAATGTGACATTCCCCAATTTCCTAACCCCTAGGCCCTTCCCACCCCATTTCTTCCCCCTTTACCCACAAACCCTTATATTTTTTCGCAGCATTGTCAAAGTGATTTACTTCGATGTAATTACTGGTGTTGTAACTACGGGATATCCAGTTTACTTACCCTTGGCTTTTGCCAGAGTTTGTGCAGGTGGATTTTGAGACTTCCTAACCCCCTTCATGTAACCTGTGAATTCAACTCTTTGAGACCTTGTAAGCTTACCTACCTCTGAGGGAAGGACTGCTCGTGATGTTCTAAAACGGTGTACTTACTATATTTGCTATATTGACCACCTTTCTCTCTGTTTACTAGGTACCGTTTTTGCATTGCCTTTGCTGCATTGCTTTTGACTGTTGCGTTCCTTTTGAGATTATTTTTTGTGTGTGTGTGTGTGTGTGTGTGTGTGTGTGTGTGTGTGGCTGGCTGGCTGGCTGGCTGGCTCCCTAAGTTACCAGGGCGATCCAGACGTGGACCCCTTGCTCACCTGTTCTTAGAGAGGCGCAGCTTCACATCACTGATGATGCCCAACAAGGCTGAAACACGTGTATGGGGGTTGCTGTGGTACTCTTGTTGAGAGGAGAATTGCCTAGCATTTCGGTGCTGGACTGCCCCTGGGCAGGACAAAGACTGATATGCTGGGAAATTTCTTCTCTGTGAAAAGAACCGTGAGCTAAAGACTTGGTTGAGACTCTCCCAGGGGCCATCCACCCAAGAACAAGTCATTGGGCTGTGTTCGTGCTGGTAGAGAGTTTCTCTCTCGCTTTCTCTAACCCACCCCCCCCCCCAACCCCCGTAGCGGCTGTGTCGTTATAATTAAGTTGCTAAACTCATAGGAAGAGCATGTTTTCGGCGGCTTATAACTTCGCTCCCCTGGGTTAACCCTTGCCACACTTTGCAAAAAAAGTATATAGTCAGCTCTGAATTCTTTTTGCCAAGTTGGGCGAGGTTTCTTGCAGGGGGCAAAGTTCTAGGGGGGGGGGTTCCATAGACTGAATGGGGAAAAACTTTGCGCATGGCTACTAGTCCAACGGCTGGATGGATTTTCACGAAACTTGTGGCAGGCGCCAGGGCTTGGGTCAGAAAGTGTGCGTTTGCTGGAAATCCAACCAGTACATTTGTTGCAAAGAACTGAAATGTACGTCCCAAAAAATTATTGATATCTGGGTCCGCTCTGCGGTTCCATTTCCCTGTTCGCTACACGGACAGAAGTGTCATTGGTTTGCGGTACGGCATGCTGTTGGAGAAGTTTGGACGCGGCCGGTGGTTGGCTGGAGGGATGCGTGGTGTGCGTCAACATTTTTTGGGCAAGCCGCCATGGTGTATCAGAGGACAGTGCAGTGGCGGAAGGGTCTGTAAAATGAACCGTACGGAATGTGTTGGCAGCAATAAGGGAGGGAGAAGTGGTTCATGTGAGATAAGTAGGTAGGTGGAAGAAGACGGAGGAGTGCTTGAAGTTTTCAAGCGTACTGCGACAAGTCGCGGGTAGCTAGACAGGCGAGTACTTTGTGTGGTGATTGGAGGCAGGTGTCGTAACGGCCCAATAGCTTGTGCCGTGACCTGTTTGCGGCGACCTCTTCCCATGGTGAGTGGTGGTATAGCAATTTTCGAAGGGGAATTAAGTGCACATGATATAGGTTGGCTGGGAGCGTGGGTGGCTGTGCTGTGTGGATGGAATGCAGTAGTTGGGCACATGGTGGCATGCATGGGAAGTCGTGTTGGGTGTGTGGGAGGATTAGACTATTGGGTGCATGGGCGAAGACCATACAGCGTAGGGCATGCACTGAAGACCATGCGGCTTTAGCATACCCACCGCAGTAACGCAAGTATGGGTGTCCATCCAGTACAGGGTGGTGCTTGCATAGTTCAGTGTGTGCCCATTAGTTGCAGTAGGGCAGTGTTGCAAACCAATTGTGGGTACTTTGGCAGTGACACAATAGTTTTAGAATGGAAGTGGGGACGGCCATGGTATGTGAATGAAAGTGCAGAGGGCTGCAGGAGAGAATTTTCTTTCTACATTATGGTAATTGGGGCAATTTGTTGCTACATAGTTACATGGCTGTGCGCAGATTGTGTAGGAGTGCTGGTGATAGTGCTGTGTATGTGGATAGTCTAAATTGGTGACGGCGAGGAGGCGGCGTAGCAGTAGTCTTCAAATCCCACTTCTCTGGCTCACTCGTGGATTACCAAATATGCACTCCTTCTTGCAAATCCCTTCTCGTTAAACTCTCACTGCCCCCGACGTTCTCCCACAGCTTCCTAATCATCTACAGACCTCCCGGTTACGACAGACATTTCACAACCAATCTCTGTGACTCTATAGCCAAAATCCAAGTAAACCACCCCTCTCTGACTCTTCTATGAGATTTCAATATCTGGCTAGACATTCCCACCAACCCCATGACCCAGTCACTAGTCGACTGCCTTGATTTGCTTCCCTTCACATGAACGGCCCAACTCATTTTAAAGGACACACTCTTGATGCCATCTTCAGCTCCCACGACCAGATACATCTAGCCCCCCCTTACCACTTATATGGTCTGATCACTTCATTGTCCCTTTCTCCATCCTCACCCCCTGCCCCCACCCCTGAACCAACCGTCCCCCTTCACCGCAAATGGTGGAACAAACTAAAGATCCTCCCTGACCTAGCCAAAGCCCTGCTCCAAAGACCCCCTCAACTATCCATGGTGATTATTTAACCATTGACTTCCTTCGACTCATGGCTCAATAACTCACCCCCTCATGCTGCTCCTCCTCACGCCTTGAACCTTCTCCCAAATGGTTCACTCCCGAGCTGAGGATTGCAAAACCACAAAATAAATCCCTGCAATGCAAATGGCGAAAAAAAAAAAACCTAAAAAAAAAAACCCAACCAATCACAGTAGATCCACCTTCGCCTTGCATCATCAAAACTATAAAGTCAAAAAAGCCCACTACAACAATCAAATTCTTAACTGTGGAAACCGCAGCAAGGAACTCCATAAAATCATATCTGAATTCATCAAACAAACCTGTATCTCAGCCCAATCTACCCCATCTCAATCACTCTCTCGCTCCACTTGTACACCACCGCTCTTGAAAGAACGACCTCCCTTAACAACAAACTGGTCCTCATCTCCAACCCCAAAATCTGCCCACCCTAAAGACTGCCCACCCACCCACCCGCTGCTGCTACTCCGACCTTACCTACTTTCGACTCCTTCAAGCCAATCTCCAGAGACAAATTTATCGACCTCCTCTCTAATCGAAAACCCTCTGGCTCCCTCCTTGACCCCTGCCCTGCCTCAGTCCTCAAAGAAATATTCTCATCCACCTGTTCAGGAGAGTATGCATGAACCATGACTCCCTCAGCTCTGGAATCTTTACCGATGCCTTCAAAATTGCACATGTCAAGCCTCTTCTAAAAAAAAAAAACCCTTAGCCCCCATCAACGCAAAAATTACCGTCCCATCTCGAACGCCAGATTCCATGCAAAACTCATCGATCGAACTGCATACTCCCAAATAAACGCCTTTGTCGAATCCAACAACCTTCATGAATATGCCCAGTCAGGCTTCAGGCCACAACACTGGACCGAAACCACTCTGGTCTCAATCTGGGACGATCTTAAGATCACTGCATACTCTGTAGGATGCGCTGCACCAATTCTCCTAGACCTCTCCACCGCTTTTGACACAATTTGCCACTCCATCCTTCTCGACCGCCTCCCCTTCCTGGGAATCTGTGGAACCGCTCTCAAATGGATCGCCTCCTTCCTCAACAACAGGAAACAAATAACCCTCCTCTTCACTTTTGCCTCGACCGCTCGCCCGGTCAACACTGGAGTACCACTAGGCGCATGTCGATCAGCCCTCCTATTCAACCTCTATATGTCCACAGTCCGTGGAGTCATCCGCCTGCACAATATCATGTGCTACAACTACGCTGATGATACACAAATTATCCTGAAACTCCTCAACTCAGATTCCGACTCTCAGCCCGACCTCGCAGCCTGCCTCCTTGACATTGACAGTTGGATGACCACAAACCACCTCCACTCGAACTGAAATCATGGTGTGCAGCAACACTGAGCTTCTCCCCCATCCACTGCATGGCCCCCTTCCATGTGCCAACCGCCCACCTTCTCTGCCACAGTAAAAAAACCTTGGATGTACTATGGACTCTGACCCTAACCCTCTCTCGTCAAATCAACAACGTATCCAAGTCTTGTCATTACCATCTCAAAATTCTTAGGTCCATTTTTCCCTAGCTCTCCTTCCCGGACAGACTTACAGCTGTTAAGTCTATTGTAATATCAAGATTGGAATATGCAGACTCCCTTTACCTTGGAGTCCCGGCATACCACCTTAACAAATTGCAAAGTGCGCAAAAAGCTGCTGCAAAACTGCTACTAGCACTAGGCCCAAGAGACCGCACATCTCCAGTTCTCAGAACCCTCCACTGGCTGCCGGTTGGACGAAGGGCCACTTTCAAGACCCTGTGCATCACTCACCGTGCAGTGCACAAGACAGGCCTTCTATACCTGCAAGACGAGCTACAACCTTACCTCCCACCCTGCACCTTAAGATCAAGCACCGCCCTCCTTTTAGTGATCCCAACCACCAACTACATCAGGATCGGAGGATCCGACTTCTCATCCTTGGCCCCTACCCCGTGGAACTCGCTTCCACCTCACATCCGACACACCCAAGACTACTTGTCATTCTGCAAAGTACTAAAAACTTCCCATAAACGAACAACCACCCATGATAAGTCTGAATCCCCAAACAACCCAATGACGAAACACACAATGAAACTAACTACCTGGTGTTCAAAGACCTCCAATCCTACCCACAGGGTAGGATTGGATGGATTGGATGGATTGGATGGATTGGATGGATTGGATGGGGCAGATAACATGGATGGAACTAGATGGAATAAATAATTTTATAAACAATTGTATAAACAAATACATTTGAACGGAGTGAATGGAATTTGGAGGGAATGGACTGAGAGGATAGGAATGGATGGAGCGGAGGAATGCATAGAATGGATGGAGTAGATACAATGGATAGTGTGGATAGAACGGGTAGAATAAACTAAATGAGAGGGAGAATGAGATAGACTGAACAAATAGAATGGATATGATGCATTGAGCGAGTAAAATGGATGGGGTAGATTGGTTGGAACGAATAGTGTGGGCAGTATAGACGGAGTGGACAGCATGGATAAGATTGAATGGTGTGGATCTTATGGATGGATGGGATGGATAGTGCGGATAGCGTGGATCATATGGAAAGAATGTATGGTATGGATAGAGCGGATGCTATGGATGGATTAGAAGTGTGGATGGTGTGGAATGGACAATTCGGACAGAATGGACGAAGCGGATAGATTGGATGAAACTGTTAGAATGGATGGTTCCGTGCTGCACATAAGCACAGATTATATGGATATAGTGGATGGAACAAAGTATATGAAGTAGATGGAATGAACAGTACGGACAGAACGAATGGGGCTGACGGAATGATCAGAATTGGATGGAATTCACCCCACACGTGCATCACTGTGCACCCTGCCCCCATTACCCCATGCTGTTGCTATATATCTGTGTCCCCTATAAACCCATATACCCCCTGCCTCTTTGTCTGCCTGTCGCCATGTTCCCACCATCCTTCTCATGTGCCTGGTCTGGGGCGCTCCAAAAAATAAAAACGCCCTATCACATCACCACTCCTATGCTCTACTGTACACCATCACTCAAATAGAACACAGCTATACCCCTGAGTATATGACCTCATCAACACCTCATCACCCTATTAAAACGCAGCTAGCTGGGCACATTCCGGCATAGTTGCTCACATAAGCGTCCTTCAGGCCTAACGCAGGCAAAGCCCAGTCTGGATGTCCACCCACCAGACTGCACACATCCAACTGACATCTCCGGCATAACACCTAAATGCTAGCTCACAGCTACCACCTGGCAATCGCACAAGCTGTACACTTATCTGGTGCACCCACGCACCCTACGACATGATCTCCCTCTAGGTTCCTGAGGGCGTTCAACCTAACAGCGCTTTGAGGTCATATCAATTATAAATAGAGTGCTATATAAATGCCAAATAACATAAGATAACATGGTGAAATGGATAGTGCCATTATGTAGCAGTGAGACTGTTGAAGGCCAAGACTGTTGGGTGCATGGCCAAAGGCCATGCACTCGTGAGGCTAGGAGTTTCCGAAACACCTGGCAGTAATGCATTTTGGATTGTGCAGTAGTTAGCGGGTGGTGACCTGTAAATAGTGGGTGTAGAGCACCTTTCAGACGCAATACAGCAGGAGAAGTGAGCTGCCATGCGTGCACGTTTGGTTTTACAGGTGAGGACACAGTTACAACATGGTAAAGTTTTTGATGTGTACGTGGCGATTGTGCTGTGAAAGGTAATGCAGTGTGGGAACTGGGTGCTGGGTTTGCATACTGTTAGTGTGCAAGAGGATATGGTAGAAGTGTACCTAGATTGTGCTTGGTTACTATGATGTGTACTGAATTGTTTGTGGATTCTGTTGATGGGGATCTGTTCTCGTGAATGGGTGCAATGCAGAGGTTCAGTATGTGATTGGTGGATGCGTGTGTAGATTGGGATAGGAGTGCTGGTGGCAGTGGTCTGCATGTAGATTGGTGTAGTTGGTGAAATGCATGATGCCATTATGTTGCGGTGAGTGTGTTCAAGGCCTAGCCTATTGGTTGCAATATAGCAGCAGAAGTGAGCTGTCGGGCGTGCATGTTTTGTTTCGCAGGTGAGGACACTGTTACAAGATGCTAAAGTTTTTGATGTACACTTGGCCATGGTTAGGTGAAAAGTCATGCAGTGTGGGCACTGGGTGCTGGGTTTACATACTGTCAGTATGGAAGAGGATATGGTAGAAGTGCACCTTAAATGTGTGTGGTTACTATGCGGTCTGCTGATTTGTTGAAGTAGGGTCAATGTTGTGCAAAAGGTTGTGGGTAGATTGGTAGTGACACAATACTTTGTGAATGGGTGGGGGTAGAGGTGGTGGAGGCACTGGTATGTTTTTGGATTGTCTGGATCGCAACCCCTTTTGTGATTGGGTGCAATGCAGAGGTTCAGTATGATTGGCGGGTGCGTGTGCAGGTTGGGTAGGAGTGCTGGTGGCAGTGGTGTGTATGTTGATAGGCGTAGTTGGTGTTATGGTCACATGCATGGTGGCATTACGTTGCAGTGCCTGTGTTCAAGGCTTGGGCTATTGGGTGAATGGCCGAAGGCCGTAGGCCATGCATTGAAGAGCCTAGCGTTTGAGGAAACCCACACCACTAATGCAATTTTGACTTTGTATCTGGTAGAGGGTGGTAACCTGTAAAGAATGGTTGTGGAGTACATTTCAGACGCCATAGAGCAGCAGAAGTGAGCTGGCAGGTATGGGTTTGTTTCCGCAGGTGAGGTCACTGGTAGAACATGGTAAAGTTTTGGATGTGCGATTGGAGATGGTGCAATGAAAAGTCATGCAGTGGGCACTGGGTGCAGTGTGTGCATATTGGCAGTATGGCAGAGAGTATGGTTGAAGTTCAGCTTGTATGGGTTCTATACTATGCTGTGTGCAGATTTGTTGAAATGGGGCCAATGTTGTGAACATTTTGTGGTTAGGTTGGTAGTCTCAATACTTTGGGAATGGCAGCAGGTAGGGGTGATGGAGTGTGGTATGTTTGTGGATGCTGCTAATTGTGACCTGTTTTCCTGAATGGGTGTTTTATGGTGTGACGGAGTTGGGTTGAAGTGCTGCTACATATATTACATTTGTGCACAATGTTAGCTGCCCACATGGTCGCATGCATGGATTCATAGTGTTGTGCTGGGTGCGGGTAAGTGTGGACTGTTGTGTGCATGGCAAAAGGTGTGCTGGGTGTGCCGCAGGATCATTGTGGATGCTGAAATGGGGCATCCTGTAGGAAACGTTTCTGGTGGCGCGGCTTTGGAAGCAAAGGGAACGTGCTCTCTGAGTGTTTAACAGGAAATATGGAGTTGTGTACATAAATGATAGTGTGCAATACCGAGGTTCAGTATGTGATTGGTGCAGGCGTTTTCAAATTTTATATTCGCCAGTAGGCGCCACTAAGTTAGTGTTGGAAAAGTGAGTGCAATGGGAAGAATTATTATGTCTGCTTTACTGGGGCGTGGCCCTAGCTGTAGCTGGAAAAGCTCACGTGCCACATCGTGTGGCCTTCTGAATATGGAGGCTTGTTAGGGAGAATTCTCTGTAAGGCTAATTTCCCAAACCTAGTGAGTCCCCCAGCAGCGTTGCTGGATTTTTGGGGTTTATTTTTTTCTCTACTGCTAAGAGTGAGATTCTTTTGCTCCCACTCTTAGACATGATTTGAGGTGTTCCTTTAACTTTTCATGTGTTTTATGGGCTATGGGGTCTTTTACTCCATAGGGTCTCATGTGGTTTTTTGATGTGGGTTACACAGCACCCTCCGTGCCGTAACCCAGGGCTGTCGTAGCGACCGCCCAACATAGACTCTATACCCTGGGACTGACTACTGTCTCCCAGGGCATGTAAAGTCACCATTGGCTTTGCTAGTCCCAAATTATGAACAGAAACCAGTACAAACCATCATATTGTGGACGTACTGGTCGGGGCAATTCGATTGCCCCGGGGTCTGTTCGAGGGGGCACCTCTCCATCCACCCTGATCGAGTTTTGGCTGGTGGCAGTGGATCCTACTTTTTAAATTCGACCGCGAATATATCTCTATGGGATTTTCCCATTGTTCGAGGCTACCAACTTTAAATATTTAATTCTTATAGCCTCGAACATACCGCCGGTTTATTTATTTAATATTAATTCGCCGGTTGGTATTTTTTGTCAGAACTCGATTCTAAAATGGCGTGTGTGTTCTCTTCTGTGACTCCAACCCAAGTCGAGCCCTTTGTTCCACTTTTTGGCGGGCTTCTCCACAGAAGCCTCCAAAAGTGGTGGCACTCTGTCTGGGTACCACAGGGTGTGTCGGAGGGGGTTTAGGCACCCTGGACTGAGTTACCTTGGTAACTCAAGTCGCACTCTTGTGTGATTGGCCCAAGTGGTAAGATGGCTGGTTCACCACTTAGCATGTTTGATTGACAGCTAGGCTGAGTGAATGGGGGTGTGCTGCATAAAAGCAGGGCTTTGGGGACTGGAACTTCAGAAGTCACCACAGGACCTAAGAATCTGAGGAGGTAGAAGCTGAGCCGGCTTGCAACGACAACACCACCGGTGGAGCCCTGCTGAACCGTCTCACCACTTTTCCCAACGACAGAGGAGATCTCCAGCCCGGAGAGTCTTCTTCCTTCGACTGGTGGGGATAACCAGTCTACCTTCTTTTCGCCTTCCTGGAGCATCTCGTGGCCGCCTTGCCTGTGCCAAGCACCCCGGCGACCGGGATACCACGTTTTCACCACTACCACAAACCGAAAGGGTAGTACCTTTTTGTACCGGAGAACTCCGCGGCTGGTTTCTTCCCTGGGAGTGCAACGACCTTCATCCTTCCTCCACGACGAGATCTTCTCTTCCTCTGGACGACGCTGCGACTTGCACCCGCTGCCAGGAACAAATACCCCCGCTGGAGGATCCTCTCCATTTAAGGTACCGTGTTCCGCCTGGCTTCCCTTGCAACCGTTTCAACGGGGTGTATTAAATCCTCATCTCTCGAACCTGGGTTAGCCTGGGACACCTTAGCTAACTTTTCTGCACTGAACTAAACCTTTTTCGAACTACCGCCACAAACGTCGAAGACTCTGTGTAACTGTCTGATCTTGGGCATCTTCCGGCCGGCTCCCTTGAAAGTCGGCCTGGCGCCTAAACTTCCTTGCTCACCAGTAGACTGTGCCTTCCTAAACTTGCTGTGGTTCTTTAGAAAGTGTTTTATGGAAGCATACACACTATTCTGCTTTTCCCTCCCTCTTTATTTAACTTATTGGAGTGCCATCGAACGTTAGGCGCTCATCTCTGTCTGGAAATAAGTGGTGTTAACTAAGACTTGTCCAATAAGTAATCAGGGATGTACATATGATAATAGTGATTGTATTTTGAACTTATCGTACCAATTTAGTGCTAGTGTGTTTTATAAGAGTGTGTTAAATAAATAAGTATATACTTTTACACCCAAGCTCTGGTCAGTGTTTGCTTGTGCTACTGTATTTCTGTACCTATTTTGTATACTGCCTAACTCTTCTTGAGGGAAGTCTGACTTCTCACCCACCGCTACCAAGTGAATCTGTGTGGTACAGACTGCTACCAAGTGGGTTTACCGCCAAACCCCTGTAGTCTTAAATCTTTTGCAGTGGCCCCTAAGGGAACTGCACAGGTTTCTGCCTAACAAGGCTTTGCAAATGGAACTGTGGGAATTCTCCAATGCGGATTCGAGGGTGTGATTCACCGGGAGGGGTGGTGACATATTCACCCACAGTTCGATGCAGTGAGGTTGGCAGAGATGGGCAGACAGCGAGTGCTTATAGTCTGTGATATCTCTGTACACGATCTAGGTATGCTGTGGAAAGAGGCTTCGATACTGACTTTCAGTTGGAAGCAGTGCAGGCTTTTTGGGGTCACAGTTTGAGTGGGCTTTCTGGTGCGTGGACCTCCTTAGCAAATGTGTGGCCTCTGTTGGTACTGTAGATGTGGTGGTCGTGCATTTTGGAGGACTACATTTGGCGCACATGTCGTGCTCTCGTTTGCTCGCTTACTTAAAGAAGTTGTTGTCAGCTGTGATGCAGATGTTTCCTACTGCAAAGTTGATTTTCTCATCGATGACACGAAGAGGACAATGGGAGAATGCTGGTGTAAAGTTTCCACAGCTAGAGGTAGAGTGTCATGATGCCTACCCCCGGGCATCAGGACCAAGGCCCTCAGCTCCGGAAGCAGGCATCCAGACATTTGTTTAAACCTCAGCAGCCCCGGCTAGGGGCTGTCTGGGTTCAGTCCTGGCGCCATAGGCGCCAGGCTCCTAGACTTTACTTACCTGATGCAGACCATGCTGCAAAAGAGTCCAAGCCTACATGAGGCCTGGATGGGACTATTTTTACAGGGACTATTTTTTACTCGGGCGTGGCTCTAGGGAACTTCTTACCTGGAACTACTTTGGAGGCTATTTAAACCACACCCGAACAGCAGCACATGCTTCGCGTTATTCTGCACCCAGCAGCGTGACGCTCACCATGCCTGCAGCCAGCATCCAGTCTTCTACCACGCCCGCGTGCCTGCAGCCAGCATCCAGTGTTCTGCCATGCCCACCTCAAATCCGGAGCTCCTAGAATAAAGAAGAAAAAAAGGACAAGGTTAGAAAACTAACTCATTTCAAATGCCTCACCTAATTCCGGAACCATTTCATCTCTGGACCTGGAAAGTACATCAGTCCTGCACGCATCACTTCGCCAGCTCCAGCACAGCGCCATACTCGCCAGTTCTCACAGCATCTTTCGACCTGCACTGTCTCCATCATTTCTTCGCCGTAATCCGGCACCTAGGGGACACAAGAAAAAACAAGGTGAGCCAAGGGAATCAATAAATACAACCTCTTACCACCATAGACTTAGATTTACCACCGGCGGTGGTATTCCATAACTCTCCACATTTTCATTTGCCGCATCTGTAAATAGGGAGAAAAACAACACATTAATGCATGCAATAGTTACCGGACAGCGTTGGGTAACACAGCCTCTTACCTGAACGCCAGCAGCAGCTACGAGACCTTCTTCTCACGAACTCAGTTGCAACTTAAGGAAGGAAGGGGACAAGAGTGAACATCGGGCACATTGAACTCTTTGAACTTGATACTTACCAATCCTGCCAGGGACTTCAGAGTCAATACTTCCCGGAACTCTCCCAACGCCTTCAAACCAGTGAAGTAACTGGTATCTACGCACCCCTGCAAGACGAGCAGGGTGGAGAGCTCCTCTTTTACGAACATAAGGTGAGGTTACTAAGGGGATAACAGAGGTGATTAGTGGGGGAGAGCGAGAACAGTTGGGAGGCCATCATTAAAACCCACAGGTGGTTAATCCCTGTCTCCACTTGCAGGAAAATACTTCTTCGGGTCCAGCAGACAAGAATAGGCAGGCCAGCCCAGACAGTCATCTCGGCACTACGCATCACGTTGAAAGAGAACACATCTGTCCGGGTCCGATCGACACCCCTGTGGGGTCCAGGTGAGCGTAACATCGGGAGATGTTGGATAAACAGAAGCAAGTGCGACTTTATGTGCAGTGTTGGGATGTTCTGCACTGACTATGAAAGCATTAGTAACCAGCCAGATTTGCAGTGGTTTCAAGGAAATGGCATTTATTTTTACCGCCATTGGCAAAGCTGTTGTGTTTGCCACTCTACACGTAGCGTTGCAGAGAATTCTGTAGAAATGTAAGATAAGCGTTCATCTTCTTGTCTAGAAAAAATGCGAGGTGCAGAAGCAAACAGTGAGCAAAAGGGAGAAAAACAAGGGGAAAAAACAGTATTCAGGCACGCACATAACAAAAACACGACGAAAAGAAAAAATAATGTACGTATTTTTAGAGACAATCCTAAAGACACAATCCCCACCCCTGTTTGACATTCTTCCCCTTCCCCCTCTGGTTTCTAGAATGGTAATGCTGCAGATTCTGTGGCACATCCGGCTCTTTTTAGTATGGCACCTATGGCATTGGCCATGTGGAGGCTAAGCCATTGGGCAGTGTGGTGTTTACATAAACATTGTGACAGAAGGTTTGTTTGTACCGATAAATGTAGGTAAGGTAAGGTTCATGCATCCTGTTTTTATGCATGCACTTGCCGAACGTTGCTAAAATTCATTCCCTGCTGCTTTTGTGGGTTCACTTTTCTGATATTTGTAGTACATACATTACATTGGGAAGACAATATTGTGAAGTGTACAAGGTACGTGGCAGGCATCATGTTATGAATGCAGTGTGTGCATTATATTATATGATCTGATGTGCTATGGTATTTTGTGCCATTTGTATCGCGCCTACATACAAGTGTGTGAAGACTCGCTGTTGTAAGGGAGACGGAGCAGAAGCCACACAGACATTGATTCCTCTAGGCCAGCTGACATTGAGAGTGCGCAAGTGAATGGGAAGGGTGAGGGCAAACTGCAGTAAATGCGAACAATAAAAAAATATAAATACATGTAACTACGGCCGGTGCTGACAAGTGCAAGGATAAGTGTAGACATGAAGTGGTGGCTGGACTGTTAGGGGTTATAGAAAACAGTCCCCAAGTGTGGGGGTTGGTAGAAAGCCAGTGCAGGGGTGGAACTGTAGGGAGGGAGGTGGCCTGGAGCACAGATTATAAGGTGGGTAGGAAAGCAGTACACAATACTTTTTAGCCATTAAGTGAGTAAGAAAGAGGAGAGGAAAAAGAAGCACATGGAAAGATTTTCAGGTACTTTCAGACCCTACAATGCTTCTCCTTAAGCTCCAGGGAGACAGAGCGTGTTCCACAGGGAGGCCGCAGCAGAAGAAACACCTCTACCACCATGTGGTTGTGTGTAGAAGCAACTGGCCCTGAGGAGTATGAGGCGGATGAGGGAAAAGCTGTAGCAAGCAGATATTTAGGAAGTGACAGTGTAAGGTATTGAGGTCCCAGGGACCAGAAGGCCTTCTGCATAATGCACAGGGCTTTTAGTTTATTGTTCGCAGCCACTGTGAGCTATTGCAGCCCTTTTAGTCCAGCAGAGATACGATCCCTGGCATTCAGGCCAAGGACAAGTTGCACACTCCTCTTATGGATGAGTTGCTGAGGGCGCAGAGTGGAAGCTGGCCGATTTATTTTTTTAAAAAGCGCCTGTGGCAACAGTGCAGCATACAAAGCACCACAGCCGTGCCGATACTGACCTTTTGGAAAGTGACTGTAGGTTGCTAAGATAAATTTAGTGGTGGCTTTAGTGCCTTCTTTTTACGAGTTATGTAGTAGGTGGGTTAGTGGGTAACAATTTTCGTAGCATTGTCGGCAGGAAAGAACAGAGTTCCTGTTTCGCTAATATAGTGTATCATATGGGTTAATGAAAACGTTGCAAGCTCATCCGAACAAATTGACACTTTATGGACATGGGAGGAACATCAGTATGCTTTTTCTTATTTTTTTAAACTGTTTATTTTTAAAATGGAGCAGAGCGGTTCCACATCAAATAACATCATGACATAGCATACATCTTACCATATCTCCCCGTGGCTTCCGAAAAAGTGAGCAGGACATCGTCTGCATAGAGGGCTATTTTATGTTTGGTGGGGCCAATCTGGGGGCCTTTGATATTTACATTAGCTCTAATTCTTTGGGCAAAGGGTTCCATAACCAAAGCAAAAAGCAGTAGACACAGCGGGCACCCCTGCCTGGTCCCGCAGGTTAGAGAGATCAGATTGGAGAGAGCGCCATTGACCCTAAAGAGTTTTCGGGGATTGATAGTTGGCCAGGACCATCTTCTGGAATGCAGGCCCAAAGCAGAAGGCCTCAGGGTTTGGCGCATAAAGGCCCAGTCCACCCTGTCAAACGTCTTAGTGGCATCCAGGGCCATCAGCACGAGTTGCTGGGAGTTACGAGCAGTGAGGTCGACCACATCCAGGGCTCTGCGAATATTCTCCCCAGTGGACCTATTTCTGATAAAGCCTGATTGGTCCAGATGGATTATGCCGCGTAGAATGGGTGACAGGTGATTGGCCAGAATTTTAGAATAGATGTTGGCGTCTATATTTAGCAAGGCGATGGGTCTGTTGAGGTCTTTCCCAGGTTTGGGTTGCAGGATCATAATGGATTCCAACACAGAGGGAGTGACAGATCCCGATTCCCTGAAGGAGTTAAAAAGGGCTACCAAGGGAGCAATTAACTGTGGCCAGAAGATATTATAGAACCTGGTGGAAAACCCATCTGGTTCAGGAGCTTGAGATTTGAGAGATTTAATAGCAGCCTCTATTTCCTCGCCCGTAATCGCAGCATCTAGGTCTTATCGAGCTGAGTCCTTCAGGTGTGGTAGTGCTGCCTTCTGTAGGTATTTTCTTTGTTCACTTCAGTCTCTTGGGGGGTGCGGTCATCAACTAAGCCAGATGAGCCGCCGCCAGTCGCTGCTTCTCCTGTTCTGCATATTTCACAATGGCTTGGTGGTCCCGCAGACCGATAATTGTGATGTTCTGCCTCTCTTTAGCTTGTTTGCTCACTAGCAGTTTATTTGCTTTATTATTTTTGGTGTATTTTTGGCCAGGAGGTAAGCCGTGTGTTCAGCGGAGTGAGACTCAATTTTCTTGCGGGTGACACAGATGGCTCGCTGTGTCTTCGGGGACCGACCTTTCAATTTGTGTTTTTTTTTCAGTTTCCACGAGTTCCTCTTCAAGGGCCAGGCGGGTTGGTCGCCTGGATTTGTGGTATGCCACACCTTGTGCAATCAATTCCTCCCGGACCACCGCCTTCATGGCATCCCGGGTGTTCGCTGGGGAGGTGTCTTCATTCAGATTTTCGCTGAAGAATTTTCGAATAGTGGTGTGACTGAGTCTCTAAGGGGCATGTCATGGAGTATCGGGTTGAACAAGGCCCAGCAGTGTGGTAAGTGTGTAGTGGGTTGGTGTACTGAGTTCCAGTACCACAGTAGCATGGTGAGATAGGGTTCTTGTCCCAATAGACACTTCCTTTACATAAGTTAGTAGTTGTGGCGATGTCAGGAGGAGGTCGATTCTTGAGAAGGTCCTATGAATATAGGTGTAGAACGAGAAATCCCTCTCCGTGGGGTAAAGCACCCTCCACGAGTCCACCACCTCTAGGGTTCTGAAGAGGCGTAGGAGGCCCAGTGCCGTATTGAAATCTTTTGGAGAAGGTGGATGTTATTTGTCGTTCATGGGGTCCAGAACCCCATTAAAGTTGCCTCTGATAACCATCTGACCTTCTGAGAAGGAAGAGCGGGTCGTGCCCAGGGAGTCATAGAAGGCGGACTGTCCTATGTTGGGGCATATAAGGAAACAAACGTTTATAGTTGGCCCAGCAAGAGGCATTTGATAGCGATTTAGCAGCCTTCAGGGCACAGTTTTGTGTCCAAGATATGCGGGTTCAGGCCTTTCCCGAAAAGAATCGCAGTCCCCCCTTTCTTGGTGCCATCAGAGGCTAAGAACTGCAGCGGGAAGCATCTGGACCTAAGACGCCCAAAGTCCAGCGGAAGCAAGTGAGCCTCCTGTAATAAAGCCACTCTGGCGTCTTCATCCAGAAGTCGTTGTATAATCTATTTACGTTTGGCGGGAGAGTTCAGACCCTTAACATTAAGGGAGACAAATCGTAAAGTTTGGCAATCCGGGGCAGCATCTGCATCTACAGGGTTGACTGGGCGAGGAGGCCGGGACAGGCCAGGATCAGCTGTCACTGTAAAGGAGCCATAGCTGGAAATCACTCTGCATCTGAACTTTTAATCTGAGGGAGAACAGAAATGTATTCAAGGGAGTGTCTGGGGTTTCAGGATCAGAACTTTCCCCCCATGGCCAACTGGGCCAGAACCATGCACCCGCCAACATGGCAGGGTCAAGTAACCGGAGAAAATCATTCCAAGGACTCGTAGATGATCTGTACCTTGGAAGCGGGCATGAACTGTGGGGGGCCCACCGTAGAGTCTGTAGCTAAAGAATGTAGGGTCAGCATTTTCCATAGAAGAGGCTGGGGAATTGGAGGGGTAGGGAGAAGCAGGGGTCCTTTAGGTGGCATTCTATCAGTTATTTTTTCCTCCCATACCTCAGTACTTTAGACCAAGAAGCTCCCCTGGGTTTCGGTGGGGAAATAGGAGCTCCGCCTTTGTTGTTTGCTGCAGTAAGGGTTGGGGCACTCCAGGGGAGTCTGAGTGCAAAATCTTCTCGGCGTCTTCCAAATGGCTGATTCTCCGGAGGGAGCCATTGTAAGTAAACTGGAGCGTTGTTGGAAACAGCCATCTGTAACAAATCTGATGGCTTTGGAGGAAAATAGTCAAAAGGCAGAGGGATTTCCTTTTCTGTAAAGTGAGAGGTCTTGATAGATTAGGAGGGTAGAACCTTGGAAGGACAGCTCATCCCGGGAGCGACGTATTGCCGAAATGGCTTCTTTCGTCGTGTAAAAAATGCACTCTCGTTATTACATCAGAGGATTGGGGGGGGGGGGGGGGTCCGATTCCACTCTGCGCCGAGGGTGTAGCCTATGAGTACGGTCCAACAGCAGCTGAGGTTTGTCTAATTGGGGGAGAAGGGCCTGAAAGAAGTTCCCCAGGTACTCTGGGAGGTCCTTATCTGGGACAGAGGATGGGATACCCCGAATCCGTAGGTTGTTGCACTGGGCCCTATTCTTGAGGTCCTCCTATTTGAACTCTTGGATCGCGCATCTGTCCTGTAGGGTTTGGATCGTGCATTTGATCTCCCCCAAAACAGCAGTGTGATCTTGGGATCGGTCTTAGACTTCCCCCAGGCATTGTTCCACTTCTGTGACCCTTTGGTTGGTTTGTTCAAGCTTCGTGGTGAGTTTGACGGGATGTTTCTTTTCACAACACAACTACATTCTATAATGTCACACCAGTTGTTATGTTCAGAATGTTGTACCAACTGTTTTGATTTATGACTTTGTGTAACATCACACCATGCTAACGCACATTGATATTTGATAATTCATAACCATCGGCGCAGTAGTATGCACATTCCTTGCCCAGTCACTCCCTTTCCGGCTTTGCAGCGCATAATGAATGGATTAGTAATCCATCCGCGAACACTAGCCTTGCAATGGAGTTCCCTTCGAGTGGTTTTGAATATACACCATTTACTCTTGCACAAATAACTCCAATGCCCTTGGTTCATCGATTTGGGGAATTCTTAATTGACAGAGGCTTTTAGTACTTTTGAAATGCCTTCCTTGCATAACCTAGGAAGGCCTGCCGTTCCCAACACATTACATCAACACACTACACCAAGATGGCCACCATGCCCGTGGTCCTCCTTTAGTGTCTAAGACTTTTCCCGGCATCACGACCGGAACGTAGTGAGTCACGTGATCAAGCGCCCATGGATACTGAACATATTCTACACTGCTCTGCGAACTGACGTCCCTTTCGGAAATGAATCGCTAGGAGTGAGGTAAGCAAAAACGACCACAGCAGCGAGATGGCGCCTTTTCAAGTTGCCTCGTTTTACGAGCCTCCCGCTAATCTGCCATAGGACATTTTGTGTAGTTTATACTATATCCTTGACGCGTCATCCATTTATCTGTGTTCTGGGCTGATTGATATCCTGCGCAAACATGCATGTACCCCGCGAGGTGCATTTTTGTATTAACATCCCCTCCCTTAGACGCGATCCAACCCACAGAGAGTGCCCCCTTCAGGAGTAGTCCACTGCAGACTCCCACATTATATAATTTACCAAGTTACTTGATGGGATGGAGAACCTCCCAAAGGGTCGATGTGTACCTTAGGCCAAACTCCTGAAGGCAAGCGTCCCCAAAAGGCATTACCCTCCCCGCAATGAGAGGCAGTAACGGACACACCCCAAGAGGGAATGAAGCCAAGACCAAGTGCGGGTAAATGTAAAAGGTTCTTTATCTAATCAAATAGGGCATGCAAAGGACTCTGCAAACTCCAAGAGCGTTCTGTCTGACAGTAGCAAAGACAGTCTTATTTATTACAAAATTTCGTCATAAAAAGCCTACACGCTATAGGGGGCACATAGTCTTGGGGATTGGGTGGCGTCGACTAACTATAGGTGCAGTAGTGACGAGCAGCTCCATGATTGGTGGACATCAGCGTGGTGCCAACTTGGGGCGGATAGGTCAGCTGGGCTCATCGGGGTGGGGCTGCCAGGCCAGGCGCGGTCAGTGTCGTTGATGGACGATTTGCCCTGACATTCTGCCCTTGTGGCCACACACACACAAACATTCATCCGTTTAGATAATTCCGGTTGTCCTGTAAATCCTGCAATATGTTACTCTAAGGGTTAATAGGACACAGGAGGAATACATATGATGTGAGGCTTTACCAATACATCAAGACACTTTTACTTCTGACCTGTTGACCGGGTGTCATAAACCTGGGTGTCTGGTCTGAGGGCATGAGGTGAGCTGCACTGTCATTCTGGTCTCGTTAGATGTAGTAAAGAATTACTTTATGATGTGTTAGTACAGGGTTGAATATCTGCTCTCCAAGGCCCATTAACTTGGGGTGAACCGGAGTACCACTAGATCAGCGAGGGTGTACCTCTGGCCCCTTGTGGCAGTGGGGTTTTAGGACTGGGTTTTAAATAATTCATCTGGCCGACCATGGCGGTCTCGGACATAGGGGAAGGTGAATACTTGAAGCTGATCCAGCAGAATGGAGGGAGGTGAGGGTTGTCCTGGCGTGCCTTGGTGGGAGGGGAGGGAAGGGGAGAGGAGATGGCATGGCCTTGAGGTGTATGTGTCTGAGCAATTCTCTGTGTTTGGGCTGCAAACTATGTAAAACAAGGAAATGATTAATAAAGTTAGTGAAATTAAAGCGATCACACATTTCTACTGTCTATACACTCGTGTAGTATTTTTGTCTACAATAATTTGGTAGTGTCTCATACATCAATAAACACCAGACAACTATATTTTAGCACTTTCACACGGTAGTATCTGAATAACACATGAGGTAGCATTAGGTTTGGTGGTGTACTCGGGAGCATAGAAGCAATACATTCAGAGGTGATAATACATTTCCATTCTGGCTTGTACGTTTAAACGTGTCCCTCTATGCAACACACAAATGCTTGTAGTAATGCTTTTTCTGCCTTTCTTTGTACTTAGCTGCATTCGTTAGTTAGCACTAGGTGGCCTGTACCAGTTTCTTTTTGTTAAGTATTCCAGGCACATGGTATCGTGTATGAGCTGAGACCATGCTTACTTTACCGACACTTATGAACTTTCATCCCATCCCTAAAACATAAATGTGCATAACTAACATAACCCTTATGATTCGTTAGGCTTTAGGAGGTTGTTGAACATCGATAGGGGTTCATGTGAGGAGGGTGTCGGCACCATATGGTTTACATGTTAGGGGTTAGATGCGGGGTCGAGGCCTGTTCTATTAGGATGGTTTTCTGTTATTTTCCAGACTTGAACTGCGAGTCAGGTCACTTCGGGGACAGTGATGTATTGCGGAAGGGAAATGATAGTGTTTTTTCTGATACTTTTTCGTGTCTGGTTGCTCGTGGGAACGGGCCTTCAGCGGATCTGCCATTGTGTGGAGGCGCCGGGGAAGGGCATGGCCCTCTGTGAGTGAGGGCCGAGCTGCAGCATTCGCAGGCAGGCTGTCTCGGTGGTGTTCGGGTCGCTAGTATCTAAAATGGAGTCCTGAGGCTTCCAAAATGGTGTCCATGGTCTGTTACAGTACAACACGATCAGTCCTGTGTGTCGATCAGTAGTCACCCCGTCACCTGGGCCCTGGCGACAGGGGGGCCCCTGACGAGCCACAAACCTCACGTAGGTGGGGTATGTCGGGGAGGGGGGGGGTCTTCTGGACCTGTCCTCCCATACACTCCTTACGAGTTGACCCTTTTAAATGATTGAGCTAGTTTTTAATGATCAATTTTACACAATTCAAAAAAGATGAAAACTTGCCGGATGGCAATCCTCTTGAATTCCACTATATCCTACCTGAAAATTCATAAATGATACTTTCTCTATAGGTTTGCAAGGAATGAAAGATAAATTCGGATTATGGACACTCTAAATAACTATACCTGTGTGAATCCAGGACCCTGACAAATGGGAGTGTTTTTTTCATCTTTGATGGGTAAGATGCAGACATTACTTGACTCTTAACCTTTCTGAGGTAACCTGTGGGACATAACCCTAACAGTACTTCCCCCATTTTTATCTCTCCCACCCCCCTTCCCGCTGTTTTTTACTGTACAGGGCGACCTCCTACTGAATATAACAGATTCATTACCACAAGAAGAAGAAATTAGACCGCACACTAATCAGTGCGGGTCCCTTTAGCCCTGAAGAAAGTGGTTTTAACACCTCTTACACCACTGAAACCGGTCAGCTTTTGTGTGACCTGACTAGACAGATGCGGATCACAAAGATCCCCTAGCCAGGTCATATTTAGATCCCAAGAATTGGAGGTATTATGTATTAAAATCGTAGGAGCAGAGTTTATAACAAGAAATATCTTTTGTGAAGTGAATTCACAAATTCTGCCTCTCGACTTATATATTTCTTTCCCAGCCGAGAGACACTAGACTATCGCCTCTATTTTTAATTGGTTGCATTCCAAAAAACGAAATAGAATTTGATGTTTATTTGGGAAACAACACAAAAAACGTTAATGTGTGAAATCTTGAAGGATAAAATAAACAGGAACGCAATACTATGTATCAATTCCAATACAAAAGAAATATCTGAATGGAATTTACTCGAATCAAACTGGTTTACGACGAAAGAGAAGATTTGAGCTACAGATCCCTCAACCAGGTTCTAAATTTGTGGATACCTGGCTTATAACCTTGGCACCATTAATTGAAACTCCATGAAATTATGCATGATCAATTCAGACCCAACTTCTGCAAGTTTTGGTGCTGTTACGCCAAGTAAAGTTACTGAACTAGGATGCAGGGTAGGTGCAGTGGATAACTGGGGTGGTTTGGTGGGGATAGGGTCATGGTTGAGCCTCATGCCCTGGGCAATTCAACCATGACTTGCATCCACAGCATGCTGTGCTAAATAACACACATCAGTATGTGCTGCAAACATTTAAAGGAGGTTTATAGTTTGGTTTAAATGTGTACATTTTTGGATACATGGAATGGTTCGGGAGAGGTCTCCCGATCACCCTTGATATGTTGCTAGCAACATTCTAAACACACCCACTTGTAGGCACTTCATCAGAATTGGTATGATATGTGATGTCACCAATGTTGCCATTTGTGATGTCATCTTTCACCCTGGTTGTTCATTTTAGCAGTGCATGGTGGTTGCATATCTTACTATAATTGGCAAATTTCTTGTGTTTTCTTACTATCGAAAATCTGACATTGTGAAGGAAAACACCTTATGTATCGGACTCCCTCTGGGAACTCCAGGGACGCCACAGAAATCACAATGATCTTTACAACTGGGTTAAAAGCGATAATTCACCTGTTTTATCTCCATTACCAACCTCTGTTATTTACCACCTCTCCCTTGTTGCGTTTAAGTATCAGATTGACTAAACACACTACTTAAATTACAAAACAGCATTTTTTAAGTAGGTACATTTTTCAGACTGGATCCTTATCCTATAACTTTCCCTTGTGGTGTGCAACTTTACAACACCACACAATAGTTCTGATAACTTTTTATGAGGTGAAGGAGATGTCAAAGCAGTGGCATAAAGAAATGAGAATCTGATACAAGTGTCTGAAGGTTCTTATGTTCCTAAACCTGTGCGCTGGCATCGGGAGAATCTGAAGCAGATAAACCAAAAGGAACTGAAACAACATGTTGGTCAAATTTGACAAAATTGCATCCTGCCCAATACCGGTTTGAGCTTGAGTGCAAAACCGCGAGGCAGCAACTTTATTTGTTCATACTCCCTGCATAGAGCCGGCTAGGGTGCATTGTGAGGAATGGCAACATAAAATCTGTATGTTCAAAAAACAGATGGGTATAGAGTTCAAATTGTTTAAAAAAAATTAACATTTCAGAGCAATAATTCAGCTTTGCTGTTAAATCGGCATATTCCTCCATTCACATCCTTTTAGCAGTGCAGGCATGCATGGAGGTTCATGAATTATATGGAGTGATTTTTCCTAGTTGCTTCTGAATATATAACGTAGCTAAGGGGACGTTATGGTTAAGTTGCACTAATAAAAAGCTGTGCAATTCAATGGAAAAACATTGTTACAGGGACGCTCTGGTTACAGGTAAAAACCCAAAAAACCTCAGAAATTCGCCAGTTATGGTAAGCTAAGCAAACGTAACTCGCGCCCTACCGTGCACTGCTAAGACTAACACTCAGGACATCAAAGATGACATCACAAATGTCATTGATGACATCACATGTGAAATTAATGTTGATGAAAAGTCCCTACCTACAAGGGGTTGTTTTTATTATGTTGGTAACAAGCTGCCAGGGGTGATTGTGTAATGTTAAACATGTAATAACTAGCTAACAATTCAAGACTTAATACACACTTGTGATGGTGCAAACAATACATATGAAGACCCACAATGCATATAAATCAGTGACACATACAGGGAAACTAAAGTAAGGAAGAAAGAAACTGCATCATCAGAAAATGTTAATGGCATTAAAGTTAATTTTCCTGTATACAAATGAATTGTGTGTTTGAGGCCTGCTATTGCCCCATGCATGTGCACCATGAGCTGAGACCAAACCCTAAGGAAAGTACTTAAGAACATACAACAAGGTTAACGTTTTGATATACAGCACCTTTTGCATTTTAATATTCTGATTGTCGGTGAATAAAATCACCCTGTCTAGATTTTTCAGTGAACCAAAATAAGTGAGCCAGATATGTGATGTCATCAATGACATTTGTGATGTCATCTTTGATATGATGGGTGTTAGTCTTAGCAGTGCACGGTGGTGGCGCGAGTTATGCTTGCTTAGCTTACCATAACTGGCGAATATCTGATGTTTTTCAGTTTTACCTGTAACCATAACGTCCCTGTAACAATGTTGAATTTCATAGGTTTTTATTAGTGCAACTTAACCATAACGTCACCTTAATTACGTTCTTTCTGTGAATTTCATGGGTTTTTACCAGTACATGCTATTGTCCTACAACTTACTAATATACTTACCCAATAAGCAATATTTTTGTCCAATTTACAAAGTTTCACCTTAAAACTCTGCCATTTCCCACGTCTATACACTTTTTGCAACTTTTTGAAATAATTTTGCATCCGTAGACATCCGGGAACATCTGACTTCATCAGAGACCTTCTGGACAGTGCCACGTTACCGTACGCTTGCGTGCTGCATGGTGACGTGTTTGCGAAGGTGTCTGCACTTTATTATCGGATCCGTGCTTCGAAGACTGTTCGGAACGTTATTTTCTACTGATCTAGGAACTTTCAACTTCAAAATTTCCCTTGCACACCTACACCTTTTCGTACTCATTATCCATTAACAATCTAGTACACAGTACATACTTGGAAACATTTTATCAAAACTGCTATTTATGAAGAGGACCAAGAAGAAGAGGTAGAGGAAGGGCCTACTTTTAGCACCAAGATCGAATCATGGGTGTGCCAGTTCTTTACTACTGTTGGGAGTGTACCAAAGGCTAAAACTGCCAAAGTGAAATGCACTTTTGTACTCAATCGCAGACTACCTGGACAGTACTCCTACGGGATCACCTACATGCGCCGCCACACCAAATCCAATGAGCACAATGCTCTCAGAAAGGTTGTTGCTTTCTCCTACATCGGGATGCCGTAGGAAGAAAAATCGTTTTCCAAGACAGCCAACATGGAAAGAGAAGGCACGGTTCTGTACACAGCTCCTCTTCCCTACCATATGAACATATTACCACAAGCACTTTTTTTCCTCTTTCAAACATATCCTACCTTCGAATAACTTTACCACATAGCCGGTCCCAGGTATATATGGCCACTTTAACACCATTTTTCAGTCATGGTCAGTAGCCAGATTGTCTGCGTCATGACCTTATACCATGACCCGGACAATCTGGCCGCTGTCCTATACCTCAGTCACCAAAGGGCTATCACTTTTTTTGTACCTACATTATGACACTTGTCAAAAAATAAAACACGGGCACATTTGCAAAACCATGCTTTAATCGTCCTTGCCAATACTGCAGGTTTGCTGGAAATTCGCCCATGTTTTATTTTTTCAAAAGTGTCAAATGCATACACTTACAATAGTCATATAACTTAGCCCCACTTGACAAAATCGATTCAGACTTTACATAAACATTTAGATCTAGATTTAACATCTTTTTGCAAATGTTTGTGTAGATTTGTCAAATTGCACTACATTTATAAGCCTTTTCATTATTTTTGGACCCTCTCTTATTTTGCCCCCTCTTTACAGAATCCCACCAAACTTTGCAAGAATATACATATCTAGATCTATAATAGTTTTGCAAACCTTTGTGTAGAATCGTCAAATGGCACCACGTGTATTTTACAATATTTTGGGATCCCCACCTCTAATTTTGCCCCCTCTTGACAGAAGCCCACCAAACTTTGCAAAAACATTTATACCTTGATCTATAAGCAATTTGCCAATGTAAGTGTAGATTCATCAAATGGCACCTCATGTATAAGCCTTTACAATATTTGTGACCCCCGCACCCCCCCCCCCCAATTTCAGCCCCACTTGACAAAATCCATTCAGACTTTACAAAACCGTTTATATATAGACCTAAAATCCTTTTGCAAACTTTTGTGTAGGTTTGTCAAATGGCACCTCATTTATAAGCCTTTACAATATTCTGGGACCCCACCTCTAATTTGGTCCCCTCTTGACAGAATCCCACTAAACTTTGCAAACCCATTCCGAATCGGGTTAAGAATATAAATGCAAAACTTCATGCAGTTTAGTTAAGTTGCGCCAAAGTTATAAGCCATTCAAGAACTGCTTTTCACCAGCCGTTTAATGCAGGAGTGTCCGCGAACTTGTCGGGACCGTTTGCGAACATCCAGACCGTTCGCGGACTTCGTGGCAAAGGACACCTGTTTTTTTGCATCTTGCAGCCATATCCCATTCCATCCTCATCACCCCTCAACTCCCCAGAGATTATTTGATAAGTTTGACAAGTGCAAAGTTGTATTTTGTAATACATTTTACCACGATGTCCGCGTACAGCAGCCGCTGTCCGCGAATCCAAGATGGTGGGTGCTTCGAGAAAATGAGATGCACCTCACGCTTCACTCCAATCAGCGAACACGTTGTTTGTTCGCAAACATGACGTAAGCCAATTGGCCAATCGGTGTCCTGTCCGCGGAGCGAACAGGGAAGTGTGTCTGCGCAGCGGATATAGATATCGCACATTTTTTTTTTTTGACCTACCTTTTGGTCGTTTTAAAAAAAAAATAAACTACTGGACGGATTTCCACCAAATTTACAAAAGCACGCTTTCGGGACGAAGCCACCGCTCCTACCGCAAATTTGATGACAATTTGGTGAAAATCTGTCCAGCGAACTGGGCTGTTGGGACCCCCCCCTATAACTTTGCCCCACCCCCCCCGACCAAACCTCATCAAACTTTGCAATATGGGCCATATACTTTTTTTGCAAAGTTTGGTGAGGATTCGTGCAGGGGGAGCGAAGTTGTAAGTCGCCCAAAAAGTGCTCTTCCTATGGGTTTAGCAACTTAACCATAACTACCGCGGCCATGATATATAATAGATTACTAATTCTTTAATGTAACCGATTCCTCCCACTGCTAAGTGCTGTAATGATGGGTCTTATTACCAGACGTTGTGATGTCCATTTTACCAACCCATGAAAGTTACAGGGCTAAGTAGGCTTCCTAGAGTGTGTACCTGTGCCCTTGAGGCTGAACACTGATGTCTGGGCTGAGTGCGTAACCTGCTGAGCTCTTTTACTGGCTATAATCATGGAATTAATGCTATGTCTATGTTTGATTCTATAGGTATTTTATGCATGGTGTATGCAGAGAAGGAAACCGGTGTTTGTTTTCGCATGACCTAACTACAAGCAAGCCTTCTACCATCTGTAAATTCTACCAAAAAGGTCAATGTGCTTATGGGACTCGTTGCAGGTAATTCCTTATCATAATCATCATGTATTAAGCACTTGGAGCCCAGTAAAACAAAACCTACAAAGTCAAAAAAGCTCGATCACTAAATCATTACAATTTATATATGAAAATTATCTACCAAAAACATTGAACCAATACTAAAAAAAAAACGCTTTGCATTTGGGTTGCTTTCTTATGATGCATAAGGCAATCTCTCGGCCTTCAAGCACTGCTAAAATAGAATGTTTGATGGGAAATGTGGAATACCTCACCTACTTGCATTTGCACAGCAGAATCCCTATTACAGTTAGGAAATTATTGAAGGCTCACTTTTTTTCTCTGAACTAAACCCATTTCTTGATAAATGATCATTGACTAATCTTACTGTTTTCGTCTGTTTTGATTTTTATTACTCTGTTTTGTTTATTTTAATGTTGTAAAGCGCTATTATCTATTTTATAGTGTTTGCGCTATATAAATATTTTTAAAAAGAATAAATGTAGCTTGAAGCCAAGAACAAATGGTTAAGTATAATAATTCTGCAGATCCCGCCTATCATTATCTTCAATCAGGCGGATCTTTACTCTAGTAACTCGGGGCACACACAGTAGGGATACTTGAGCCCTCTCTAGGTTCCCATCACAGCCATCACCGATTCTGAAAAACGGGGTCCTTTCACTCCCATAAGGTGCCAGAGAGAGAGAGAGTTCTATCTTCAACGGGAAATCAATGCAGGCCTGACTCCCAGGGGCCTTACGTTGCTGCTGTGACTACTTGTGCCCAGCATTTCCTGTTCCCGACTGTAGCAGTTTGCTTAGTAAGCGCTTCTGAGTAGGCTCAGAAATTAGATCATCCTAAATCCGTTGTGGCTCTAGGCCAGCAGATTAGTGTCCTGTCTGGCATTTTTATGCATTAAAAACGTTTCAAGTGTCACTTTTCTTTTTTTTTATATTTCCATTCTAGTTTATCTTCCATCCAGATTGAGAGCAGAGAGCCGTGCAAAGAGCAAGTGACTTGACAGAAACCAAAACACATTTTTTGTATTAGTTATCTGATTGGATGAACTTGAAGGCCATAAAGAAACAGTCTGAAAGTGGGCATTTGTTCTCTGAACAGTGTGCACGAGGCTGTCGGAAAAAAGCAACACACAGTGAGAGGAGGAATGGTTTCTTTCTACTCAACTTCAGATTTGTTTCTGTTCCCCTTCTGCTGTGTTTACATTGTCCTTTTTTGTGTCTGTAGATGCCCATGGAGGGGATGGAAGCTTTTTACATGCCTATTTGTTTTCATACAACCATAGGATCTTCTCAATAATGAGATACAAAACATAATTACTACTGGGAAGTATTCTTTGTAACAAACAAAGTATGCTTTTTCTATGTATGCATTGTCAAAAGGTATTTTTATGATTACCTCGCTGTGTGCGTTTAGATTCAGGATGCACATGTGTGATGTGTGCATAGAAATGAATGCTTGTAGCCAGATATCTTTTCTATTGAACTGTTAGTTATGTTTTCTATTTAAGTTTAAGAATGTTTTGTTTGCCTGTCCACATACATTTTACACTGTTGCGTAGGAGGTAATTCATTTTTGCACCTACAATTTAATTTAACTCCATTTATCAAAATGGTTTGGTAAATATATACTCCTCAAAATACTACCTAGGGCACTCCATGACACGCTTGATCTAAGATAACTTGTGGGTAGCGGTTACACCATCCAGTTAAGGATATCCTTGATCGGCCTTTGATATAAGAGAGCCTGCTCAGTCAATAGACCATTCCTGGTATTGGTATGGGCATGGTCTAAATTGTATCCAGTCCCCATTTCTGTTTTCCCATATATAGCCCACTTAAAAATGACTTCTCATTCCTCTTGAGACACCTAGAGTCCTCAGAGAAAGGTTTATTTCAGACACGATAACCTTGTCTTCTGTGTGATTACTCCATATTACCTCACAGTAGGCTCCAGCTGAGACTGCTTTGCCCAGTTCATTTCAAGGGCATCCGAAGGGATGCCCCCGACCCCTCAACATACTCCAGGCAAACTACAGCACCCAGTTAGCCACCTGCAATATTGCTGCTGCTCCTCTTGTTTCCTAGATCCCATGGCACCAAAACATATAGTTGATAATCAGATAATTGAACTCTTTGAAGTTGTTCCCCAGCTAAATTGTACGTGCCAGCCTTCTTGATCCCTGTCCCTACCAGTGTATCCTGGGACTTGCTCTCATTTAAGACTAGCTTCTTCTGGATAGATGCAGATCTTGCAGTTGGTGAGGCATCACCTCTAATGCGTTCTTCTTATGCTATCCACTGTGAGGGTCTAGAAATAAGAGGCAGACACAAGGGTGGCATGTTGATTGGCAAATACTTTTTTAACAAAAAAACTGGGGAGGGGTTGGAGGAAATCCTAACTATCTCTAGAGGGGTTTCCCTGCTTAAACAAAACTAGGTAATGAAACCGTCTGTGTCAGAATGTCCAAAGTAAAGTTTGCCGTTCTGTGTCCGAATCCTGACCTATCCTTCACAAGCTAAACTTAATATAATGCGACAAGGGAAATATCTTTTGGCTGGCGACCTGCAGCCAAGCTTTGCAGTTCCAAGCAAAAGTTCCAAAAAGGTGTACAAAACCAAAGTTCAACAAGACTCGAGGGGTTGCTTCCCTTTCCCCAGAGTTTTTTCAGCTTTATCCAAAGTGTTTTCTGTCTCTTCAGTGCTTGTCCTAAATTATGTCTGGCAGACCTGCCTCCCAGGCCCTTCTTTTTCTTCCAGACTGTGGTGAGGGTCCCTGACACTGTTTTCTCATTCCACTCAGTCCCCCTTCTTGGTTCACTCTCCTGCCAAATGGGGTATTCCACAAACTCGTTTTCACTGTCCTTTTCTCTGTTTTCACCCACTGCCTTGGTTTACTCTCCTACCACGGTCTCTGAGTGTCACATGTGCACGTTAGCTTTGTATTGTTCTTGGTCACTGGTCGGGGTGCATCTCCCCAGCATGGTCCCCGACCCTCTTTTCTTGGTCACACTCAATGTTCTCTTTATCTGATGTTTCTTGATGCAACAGCCTTGGTTTACTCCCCTGCCAAGGCCTGTGAAGGTCAACTGTAAATGCAAAGTTCGTATTTCCTCTTGATGCTCTTTGGGATATGTTTTCCCAATGTGAGTCCCAGGCCCCCTTTACTGTGCTGCTGCGCGTCAGCAAAGGTTTATGTGTTAGTCCTGATTTCACTTAGTGTTTCTTGTTCTCTCTGGTCTCCTCAGCCTGAGCTACCCTATTACCTGCAGGGTGCTGGCAGTCGCTCTCTGGCTGTCTTCGGGTTTCCCATGTCCTGCTGTGGCTTCTTCAGCTACCCAGAGACTTCTCTGGTGTCCCGCAAGCCGTTCCAGCACACGGAAGGTGGGTTTCATGTGCTCTGTCAGTCGCACTCCCAGCGATTGTACTCTCTGCATCCCTCAAACCCCCCCCTCTCCCCTGCCACCCACTGCGGGAAGCTTTGTGGGATCCCTGTGTATGCCCTGCTTTCCTCGACTCTGCCTGTTTCTCTGGTCTGTCCTCCTTCACATAGCCTGCCGATCTCCCGTTCCATGTCTATGTAACGCTCACCTGATTCCCGCAGAGGCGCCGGTCTTGACTGGGTGAATGCCGTATCTTCAAAGGTGATGTGTAACACACGGTTGGCTCTTTGGGCTGGACCTCTGTGCACTGTGTGTCTGACTCGAAGAGTAAGATGTCTGCAGATAGAAAATATGGGATTAATGAACTGGGGTTATTGGGTGCCTCTCTCCTCTTCCCTTTCTCTTCTCCTGTAGAACCCCAAAGGTTAACGCCCTCACCTTAGGTAAGTGAACGCCGAGCTCTCCATCTGCCTCGGGGCAGGGTGCCGTAACCAGTTTCTTCACTGGATAAGGGTGCAGGCCTTTTGACCTCAGAGGACTGCTGTCCGTCGTCAACTGCACGAACGGTAAGTTCTGGGCACTTCAAATGTCTTAAAAGTCTTTTGTAATGATATCTCTTGTTTTGCAGGGTTCCGGCGATGGCGGATGGCGGGCTGATGAGAGTTGAGGATCGAACCCGCGTGAGGAATAGAAGCGCCTGGAAGCACGTAAGTAAGCGCTTTTAGCCTGCTTCACGATGCGCACTAACTGTCCCTTTTATCTTGCAGGTACAAGTTCGGAGCTTTAGGGAAGCTGAAGGGTGCTGGAATACCCACTGGATTCGGCGTGGGAAGGAATAATGGCACGTGAGTAATAAAGTTGCCCAATGTCTTTAAACGCACCTTCTTTTGTCTTTCAGATGCGGGATGCAGCGCCGAAGGCCTCCGGAGAGTGCGAAGAGCTGGTAAGCTTTTGTTTTTCAGATGCCGGAATGCAGTGCGAAGACCTCCGGAGCATGCGAAGAGTAGGTAAGCCTTTGTCTTTCAGATGCCGGAATGCAGCGCGAAGCGTTGGTGACAGCCGATGGACCAGGTAAGGGATGCGCTGCCACTGAAGACCGTAGTGCTAACCTGTTCTTGCTTTGTCTTTACAGGTGCTGCTGAAGACTGGATTCCAGGATGGTAAGCCTTTGTTCCCTTAGGCCCAGGATCAGAAGCAGAAGACACGATGAGCGTTCTGCTGCAGAGAATGCAGAATAACGCAAAGCAAGATTCATCCATCGGGTGTGGTTTAAATAGCCTCCTGTAGTGCTTAGGGTCTCCTTCCACAGCCACGCCTAGGTAAGAAAAGAGTTCCTGCTTTCCAGAAGAGTTCCAGTGTTCTGAACCTAGATAGTGGCTCCTGCCCCACCCAACAGGAAAAGTAGTCCCAAACAGAAGAGGATCAGGGGTTCAACTGGCAGGTAAGTAAGCAGCATGGTCTGCTGCAGGTATGTCCACCCAAGCATTATGAGCCCGGCGCTTCCAGCGCTGGGACTGGGCATCTTTATGAGCCTGGTGCCACTGGCACCAGGACAGGGTCCAAAAGGTCCCAATTGGGACTGGCTGGCACTCGGAACCGGGGTTATGGGTCTGCTTCCAAGGGAGTCGGGCAAGTCCTGATCTTTTGGAAGCAGAGATCATGACAGTACCCCCCCCCCCTCAAGGCCCCTCCCAAACCGGGCTTCTCCGGGGGTTTGGGCTTGTTAGGAAATGTTCGATGAAATCTTTTGATTAGACGAGGCGCGTGGACATATTCTGCAGGTTCCCAGGATCTTTCTTGGGGACCGTAGCCTTTCCAGTCAATCAGGTAAAATAGTTTAGATTTGGAGATCTTGGAATCCAGGATGCTTTTGACTTCAAACTCGAGTTCTCCATCAACTAGAATAGGTTTTGGAGATGTAGTGAGTCGGGTTTGAGGTTGCACGGGTTTTAATAGAGAGACGTGGAAGACCGGATGTATCTTCATGTGAGGGGGCAAGTCCAACTTGACCGCTACTGGATTTACTATGGTAGTGATGGAATAGGGACCAAGGTATCTTGGGTTGAATGTGCGTCGTCCTTTTTAGAGGTAGATATTTGGTGGATAACCAGACTTGATCTCCTACTTGATATTGGGGGGCTTCCTTCCGATGTTGGTCTGCTCCTTTCTTGTGTTGTTCTTTAGCCCTTTGAAGGTGAGAAACGGCTTCCTTAAAGGCTTGGGTGATTGTAGAATGCAGGTGGTCTACTGCTGGTGTTCCAAGATCTTGGAATGGATCCAACTCCGAGGTTCGAGGGTGACTACCGTATAAAAGAAAAAACGGGGTCTTCCCAGTTCCCGAGTGGACAGAGTTATTGTAGGCATATTCGGCTATCCAAAGGATATCTTTCCAAGTTTTTTCAGTTTGTTGTAGCATGCAGCGCAAATACTGTTCCAGAGTTTGATTGGTCCTCTCGGTTTGTCCGTCGGTTTGAGGGTGGTGGCTGGTCGAAAGTCTCACATCAATTTGAGCCGACCGACAGCAACTTCGCCAAAAATGAGAAATAAATTGACTACCTCGATCCGAAATTAGAACTGAAGGAAAACCGTGCAGTCGGGACGATGTTTTTGAGAAATTCTCGGGCCAGAGTTGCTGCTGTTGGTAAGCCTTTGAGTGGAATGAAATGCGCCATCTTGGAGAATAGGTCCACGATTACTAGGATCGTATTGTATCCGGAGCATGGAGGTAGATCGGTGATGAAGTCCATAGAAGGCGTATGCCAAGGGCGAGGCGGGATGTCAATAGGGCGTAAGAGGCCGGCTGGTTTTTCCTTTTGACTCTTGTTTTGGGCGCATACTCCACAGGACATAAAATCTCTGATATCTTTTTTCCAAGACGGCCACCAGAAGTAGCGCTTGATCTTTTCCGAGGTCTTGGTCATACCGAGATGTCCTTCCATTAAAGAATCGTGATAACAAGAGATTACCTTTTTGTGTAAATCTGTGCTGGGCAGGTATAACCGTTCTTGGAAATATAATAGGTTGTCCTTCACCGTAAAGTCCTTTCCCTGCAGATGCCAATTCTGTATGTCTGCTGGAGTTACCAGTAGCCTGGCTTTATCCTTAACTTCCTCTATGGATTGTGTGGCGATTACACCTAGAATTCTTTGTTCGGGAATGATAGGTACAGGTTTAGGATTGATCAAATGTTCTTCCACTCCCATCCGAGAAAGGGCATCAGCTTTATCGTTTTTTGTACCAGGTCGATAGGTAATTATGAAGTCAAATTCGGCAAAGAATAGTGCCCAACGGAGTTGCCTAGAGGATTGAGCTTTTGCGGTTTTCAAATATTGCAGGTTTCGGTGATCTGTAATCACAGTAACGGTGTGTCGGGCCCCCAGAAGATAATGCCGCCAAGCCTTAAAGGCGGACTTGATAGCTAGAAGTTCCTTATCAGTAATAGTGTAATTGATTTCAGGAGGCGAGAATTTGCGGGACCAAAATGCCACGGGATGCAACTGATTGGTTACTGGGTCCTTTTGTGATAGAACTGCCCCCATGGCAAGGCTCGAAGCATCAGTCTCAACGATGTAGGGGAGTTCTGGGCGAGGATGTTTTAAGATCGGTGCAGAGATAAATCTAGTCTTCAAATTCTGGAAAGCTTGTTCCGCCTCGATAGACCATTCAAAACGTTTGTTTTTCTTTAACAAGGCGGTGATGGGCTGGACTATTCGAGAGAATTCGGGGATAAACCTGCGGTAAAAGTTAGCGAAGCCTAACCTGCTTTGAACACCTTTTACGGAGGATGGCGATGGCCATTTGAGAATTGCATCGACCTTCTTTGAATCCATACGCACTCCGCTAGGTGATAATATGAATCCCAAGAATTCAACTTCAGTCACGTTGAAAACACATTTTTCCAACTTAGCGAAAAGTTTGTGTTGGCGCAATCTCTCGAGGACCATTTTCACGTGTTTCCGATGTTCAGTTTCCGATGAAGAATAAACGAGGATGTCGTCAATGTAAACAACACACACATCTATGAGCTCTCTGAGGACATCGTTCATAAAATATTGAAAGGCGGCCGGGGCATTGCAAAGTCCGAAGGGCATGACCTGATATTCAAATAGCCCATACTTGGTGCGGGAGGCCGTCTTCCATTCATCGCCCTCTTTTACTCATACCAAGTGGTAGGCTCCTCTAAGATCCAGCTTTGTATATATGCATGCTTTTCTGACTTGGTCCAGGAGTTCAGGGATCAAAGGTAACGGATATCTATTCTTAACGATGATCTGGTTCAGGGCGCGATAATCTATACAAGTTCTAAGGTCCCCTTCTTTTTTTGGAACGAAGAACAAAGCTGAGGAAGCAGGGGACTTGGAAGGACGAATAAACCCATTCGCTAGGTATTGATCCAGGTATTGTCGGAGGTGAAGATTCTCAGGCTCGGTGAGGGCATAAATTCTACTACAAGGAGGAGTAGATCCAGGTATCGGGTCTATCTGGCAGTCATAAGACCCATGAGGAGGTAGAGAGTTAGCCTGATCCTTCCCGAAAACATCTTGGAATTCTAGGTATTCAGGAGGTAACTGAGGAGCCTCCGAGGAAATTGCTGCCAGTGCAACACCAGGTCGAGGGTGACAAGTAGAGACACATTCTGGAAACTGAACCGTTCTTGCTCGCCAATCGATCTGAGGATTGTGCTTCTCTAACCAAGGAATTCCTAGAATAATCTGGAACTGAGGGGCCTTGATCACATCGACCACGATCTTCTCATGGTGTCCATCTTGACTTACTAGCGTCACTTCTTGGGTGGTATGCGTTACTGGTCCGGAGGCTATCTCCGTACCATCCACCGTAGTAATGACGTCCTTTACAGCCTTTGGACAAAGAGTCAGATTCATCCTCAAAACCATTTCATGATCCACATAATTGCCGATGGCACCGCTGTCGACGTAAGCTTCAATCGCATGTAATCGATCCGGATGTTCAGGGCTAATGAGGACCATAGGTATCACGAAATGCGAGGTCACGGAACTGGTTTTAACGCTCGGCAAGAGGACCTCTATTCTTGTCGGGCGAGGTTGTTTCCCTGCTCAGAGTTTGTGACCCTGGTAACTGCAGCTCCTACTGCCTTCTTGGCTGGTTTCACCGGACAGTCTCGAAGAAGTGCCCCGAGTTTCCGCAATAGAGGCATAATTGCAGCTGTTTTCTCCTTTCCCGCTCCTTTTGTGTTAGTGGTCCTTTCAGGCCCCCTATTTGCATGGGTTCCCCGGAATCTACTCCTTTGGTAGGAGTTGGTGGTTTGGAAAATACTCGAGCATCAAACTTGGAACGATCGGCCTTCCTGTTCTGCAGTCTGTGGTCAATTTGAACGACTAAGTCAATATAGTCCGAACAGTCTTGCGGGGGATTCACTACTTGGGCTAACACATCTTTGAGCTCTCCACGTAGACCTCTATAAAACAGCGTAATCCTTTTGTCCTCAGGCTATCAAGTTTCCACTATCAGTCTGTTGAAAGACGCAATATAAGCCAAAAGGTCTTGATTACCCTGTTGCAATGAAAGGAGCTCATTGTCCAAGGCCTGCCCCTGTGAATGTCTTGCAAACAGTTTTTCCATACTGAGCTGAAAAGCTTGAAAATCATGGAGAACCGGATCATCTTGATTAACTAGAGGGATCGACCAGTCTGCCGCATTGCCACTAAGGTACGAAAGCTACTTTAGCTTGATCAGTTGGAAAGGCTTCTGGCCGGCATAAGAAGTGCAACCGGCACTGATTAATAAATACTGCAAACCTCTTTGGGTCACCAGAAAATCGTTCGGGCGGAGCCAGAGGTACATTCCCAGGTAGGTTGATCTGCACTGGGTTCGTAGAGGATGTTGAAGGAAGATTTGCCCCTGATGCGGGTAACGGAGTTTGTCCGGCTTGTGACTGTAGCAATTGTCTAGCGAGATCGTCTTTTCGCTCCTTGGAAATAATCAGTTCCCTTCTTAGAGCATTCGTTTCCTGACGGGCTGCATGCACTTCTGCTCTTAGTTCCCCAAGTAACTGGGCTAGCTGGTCGGTATCCGAGGTTTCCATAGCGCCTGGGTGGGAGTTTTGCGATAGGCTTTGCGTTCTGTAACGCTCACCTGATTCCCGCAGAGGCGCCGGTCTTGACTGGGTGAATGCCGTATCTTCAAAGGTGATGTGTAACACACGGTTGGCTCTTAAGGCTGGACCTCTGTGCACTGTATGTCTGACTCGAAGAGTAAGATGTCTTAGGTAAGTGAACGCTGAGCTCTGCATCTGCCTCGGGGCAGGGTGCCGTTTCTTCACTGGATAAGGGTGCAGGCCTCTTGACCTCAGAGGACTGCTGTCCGTCGTTGACTGCACGAACGGTAAGTTCTGGGCACTTCAAATGTCTTAAAAGTCTTTTGTAATGATATCTCTTGTTTTACAGGGTTCCGCGGATGGCGGGCTGATGAGAGTTGAGGATCAAACCCGCGTGAGGAATAGAAGCGCCTGGAAGCACCTAAGTAAGCGCTTCTAGCCTGCTTCACGATGCGCAATAACTGTCCCTTTTATCTTGCAGGTACAAGTTCGGAGATTTAGAGAAGCTGAAGGGTGCTGGAATACCCACTGGATTCGGCGAGGGAAGGAAAAATGGCACGCGAGTAATAAAGTTGCCCAATTTCTTTAAACGCACCTTCTTTTGTCTTTCAGATGCGGGATGCAGCGCCGAAGGCCTCCGGAGCGTGCGAAGAGCTGGTAAGCTTTTGTCTTTCAGATGCCGGAATGCAGTGCGAAGACCTCCGGAGCATGCGAAGAGTAGGTAAGCCTTTGTCTTTCAGATGCCGGAATGCAGCGCGAAGCGTTGGTGACAGCCGATGGACCAGGTAAGAGATGCGCTGCCACTGAAGGCCGTAGTGCTAACCTGTTCTTTCTTTGTCTTTACAGGTGCTGCTGAAGACTGGATTCCAGGATGGTAAGCCTTTGTTCCCTTAGGCCCAGGATCAGAAGCAGAAGACACGATGAGCGTTCTGCTGCAGAGAATGCAGAATAACGCAAAGCAAGATTCATCCATCGGGTGTGGTTTAAATAGCCTCCTGTAGTGCTTAGATGTCTCCTTCCACAGCCACGCCTAGGTAAGAAAAGAGTTCCTGCTTTCCAGAAGAGTTCCAGTGTTCTGAACCTAGATAGTGGCTCCTGCCCCACCCAACAGGAAAAGTAGTCCCAAACAGAAGAGGATCAGGGGTTCAACTGGCAGGTAAGTAAGCAGCATGGTCTGCTGCAGGTAAGTCCACCCAAGCATTATGAGCCCGGCGCTTCCAGCGCTGGTACTGGGCATCTTTATGGGGGGGGGGGGGCGGGGCAGTCGGTAGATTCGAACAACTAGATCGTGTGTCTTGGTTCTCAGCATTGATCTGAATTGTACTTGTCCTCTTTCTTGTCCCAGTACTGCCATTGGATACCTTTATGGATTTTTTCCTTCCCAGTGGTTTACACCTGAGATGTGTAGCAAATGTACATTGGGGCATTTTGTAGGAGGGGAAGAGAAGGTTTTTGAAGGAAGGTGGGAGGGTCAAAGGCCTACTGCGTTCTCCCGAAGTGGTCACTACTCTCAATGGGGTCCTCCCTCCCCATGAGATCCTCCCGCTGAGTACCACCCCAAGGTGGACTATCAGGTAGCGGCCTTGCTGACCGCATGTAAAGTGCCCCACCCCATTCAAAGCACTGACAATACCTCTGGATTCGTCACACCACCAATTGGAAGGCATGAATGTGAACACGCCGGCCAATTTTGGCTTCTAACCTAATTTGTGCATCTGCACGCCCAGCATTTAATTGGCTTCATCCTGTCCGAGAGTAGGTACAATGTCCCACTTACCCTCTATCCCCTTATCCCACTCTGTGAACCTTACATTCTACAGCACTGACGCATCAAGAGAATGTTTTTTAAGAAGTGGGATCACAATCGCCCGCTTCAGCTCGGTGGAATCATGCCCTGTTGGAAGCTAGAATTCACAGCCTTCACAACCCAGAGGATCATGGCCGGCAAGATGTTTTTGAGAGTGGCCAACGGAATGGGGTCAGACGGGAGTGGTGAAGAATGGAGGAGCAGGTGGCAAGGCCTTGACAAGTTGAGAACTGGCACACGAAGGCTATCCCAACCGGTGAGTTCAAAGAAAGGGAGAGTCCGGTTTGTGATGCGTGCAATTGTAAAAGCTGCAGTGTTGCACGCAAGGCTACGCTTTGAAGGATAAAGACACTGAATTGAAAGCTTGGAAGTATGTAGCCGGCAATGGAGCCGATGAGAAACAAAGTAACGCAGTGGTGCCTTGTGAGAAGGCACACTGTTGAACGCTTCCTTAAAGAAGGAGCAGTGAACCGTGAATAATGAAAGTGAAATGTGTTGAAAGCAATTGAAGGGAAGGGCATGAGGGCAAGAGCGCATGCAGAGATCCTGAGAGGCTAATGTGAAAGGAATCGACATTTTTCTGAAAGGATGAACAGAGTGGCCGAGGGCCTGCAAAACCATGTGCAAAAGGCACTGACAATAGGGTTAGTTTATTTTTATCTGAGTGGCCACACATAGGGATGAGAATACTGTGCGGTTGTGCATGTCCTCTGACAGGTGAATGTTGTGAAAGAGAAGTACAAAAGTTGGGGAAGGAAGTTTTCCACGAGCTCTGAAAAGTGGAGCTTTTTAGCTGGAAAGTGTTTCAGACATGTTTAAGTGTTTGAAGACATGCAACGGCAGTCTGTGAAAGTAACTAAGAAGGAACTTTGTGAATATTTGTTTGACAATTGTGAACCCGGGTGAGGGAAGCCCGATGGAATCCCTTGAAGAGAGCTGTGATGCATGTTGAACTGACATTGAAATAGGTGAGGGAAGCCTAACAGATTTATGGGAAATCCACTGAATTGAACTGGGGGAAGGGAGTGGTGAGCCACTTTCATTGCCATTCTGACATTCTTTTAATACACTCTTTACTTTCATTCGTTTTCCACAGTTATTGCGAAACATGAGAGCAAGTATAGGTTTCTGACACAGATGTTTTCATCTGTTTGACTGACTTGGACCATTTTGTTTTACTTTGATCTCAGGATGGCCAAGTGGCCAGCATAGGTAGAATGGGTTGGTCTGGTGGATTGGACTTTGGGGATTTGTTTTGCCAGGTATATCGGAGCAGTGTTGGATAGACCTTTGTGTGTTGGGGATAATGTTTTGAATTTGATTCGATCCCGCACTGGTAACCAGTGGATGTTTCTCCTGACTGTGGATATGTGGTCTTTTTTTGGGATATTGAGGGCAGCTCTGATTACATTTTTCTGTACTAGGTGGAGTTTGTTAGTGTTAGAAGTGGAGCCAGCAAAGAGGGAGTTAGAATAATCAATCCTTGAGAGAATGAGTGCTCTAGTGAGTGTAATACAATTATCCATGGTTAAGAAGAGTCTGCAAGAGGTACTAAGTTTGGCAGTATAGGCTGATACTACTGTGATTGAGTTTACTTGTCTGGTTAGGATGAGTGAAGAGTCCAGGGTAAACGCCTAAAGTTTTTACTTCTTTGGCTACCGCAATGCTGTTGCCGTCAGTGTCAAAGGATTTGTAGGCCAGTGGTAGGTTCTTTAGCCTTGATAGGCTGCCCACAATGAGGATCTCGGTTCCATCGTCCTTCAGACAGAGTTCTTGTTGCCCCATCCAGCCTTGATGATGAGGTTGATGGTAATTAGGACTTAGTATGATTTCCAGTGATTGGTAGCAGTATTTGGGTTTCATCCCCATAGTTGGCATACGTGACACCCAGTTTATCTAGGAGGTCAAAGAGAGGTTTAGTGAATACATTGTACAAAGTTGAATATAGGCAAGAGCCTTGTGGGACTCCACAGGTGATTGGGTAGGAGGGGTTGACCTGATATGGCAGAAGATGCTCATGGTGCGGCTTGAAAGGAAAGATTCGATCCAGTTTATGGCATTATTCGAGAAATAGGCTGCCCGAGCTAGGTGTTGGCAGAGGATGTTGTGGTTTACTAAGTCAAAAGCCCAGAGAGGTCAAGGAGGAGGAGGAGAATGGCCAGATCGCCCTTGTCTCTAATTTGGTCCATGTGGATTTTGAGGTCCTGAAGGGCCGTTCCTGTTCTGTGGCCTGGGCGGAAACCTGATTGACGAAGGCCAAGAAGGTCGTGGGTTTCAAGGTGGTTTTGTATTTTTACGTAAGCTACTCTGTCAATTATTTTTAATAGAAAGGTACTGTTGTCATAGGCCGTTCATTAGTGGGCACATTAAGCAGTGGGAGTACCCGTGCTTCTTTCAAATTTTCAGATACTTGTGTTCGAGGTGATGGAATTATTGATCAGGTTTGTGATGAACGGGGCCAATTTGTCGGCGCAGTCTTTAAGGAGTGTGGCTGGACAGATGTCTCCTTGGCATCTCAAGGGCCTCAAATCCTTATGATTTGGATGGTTTCGACTGTGGTGACGGGTGTGAATTAAAACCTAGGTAAGGAGGTTGGTGGCGTGGAGTGCGAGGCTGTAGGGTAGGCAGCAGGGGCACGCTTATGTTTTTTTTTGTTTTTATTTTGTTTTGGAGTAAGGTGATCTTGTCCGTGAGGGCCTTTTGAATGTTCACACACCATAGTTGGTCTTTGGAACAGAGATCTGGTGGCTGGGCTGGCGATTACAGTTCCCGTAGAATGGTAGAGTTCTCTGGTACCGGAGTTGGCGTTCTCCATTCTCGTCTTGTATGAATTACTCTTACCGTTTGTTTTGGTGATGACTGCAATGCCGCCTCCTTTGGAAGTCGCTCTCTTTCCTAAAAATGGAGTACCCATCAGGTATGGGTAGCAAGAGGGCATGGCTGCCGGCAGGGTGCAGCCAAGTTTCGTTGATAGCGATGAAGTCCAAGTCATTGGAGGTAATGTGGTCGGCAATGTCAAGGGCGTGTGCTGAAAGGGATCTGGCATTAATAAGAGCTCCCTTGATGTGAGTTAGGGTATCTCTTTCTCTATCCCTGTTGATCATTGTGGTGGTTTTGCCAGAGTTGGTTTTTAGTGGTTTTCTCTTTTCAGCTTTGGGTTTGGCTGTGATATGAAGTAGGTTGAGTAACTTCATGTGGGGCTGTTATTGGTTGGTTTAGGAGTGACGTGGCTAGGGAGGGAGCCAAACCCTCTAGGCTGGTGTCGGTTTCTGGAGGAGGGTGGGGGCTTAAGTCCTGTCGTTGAGTATGGAAGGGGTGTATCTGAGGGAGGAAGTGCGAGGGTTGGATGGTAAGTGATTTGGGCAGTACCTGAGCCATTTGCAGTGTGCGTGGGTATTTTCTCTGGGGGAGGAGGTTGATGAGACTTTCTTTACAGGCTAGTGTCTCTGTGGTCTGGAAGGGCTTGTTAGGTGTCTGACTAATACTGGGAGTCGTCTCTGGGTTTCTGAGGGTTAGTAGCACCTTGGGTAGTTGTCGGTGATGGGCCAGGGCAATAATTGGGTGGCATAGAAGGGTGCCGTGGGTGGGCTGAGGCTCTAGCATCAGTGATCTGTGTGACTTGCTGCAGTGGCCAGTGTGGGCATGTAACATTCATAAACGTTGGGGTTGAATGAGGTGACCAACGTCGCTAGAGATATTGCCTGGAGACCGTGTATTATCCAAGGCTTGGTTTAAGTCAGCAGTAGGACTAAGTACATTGATCAGCATAGCAAATACAGTGGCAGGATAAAAGAGGTAGGTTCTGGACAATAAGATCAGTGGGGCTAAGTAGGCATGGCTAAATGAGATTTGCGTGGCTAAGAGTGGCATCTGGGTACAGCGAATGGGTCAGGGCCTATAGTAGTAATCTGCAGTAGGGCTGAATACCGTGATCAGCGTGGTAGATGCAGTGGCAATGTAATATGTAGGTGTTGGCCTGCAACGGCCATAAACAGTCTGGCTGAACAGGTGAAGGTGCCATGATTAGATACATCAGGGGCTATAATGACCGTAAACAGTAGGGCTAAGATACAGTGATCAACATAGCAAATACAGAGGCAGGATACGGTAGGTAGGTAGGTAGGTAGGTAGGTAGGTAGGTAGGTAGGTAGGTAGGTCTGGTCCTGTATCGGCAGTGTGTCGTAGAGCTACCATACAGCTATCATTGCAGTAAACCATGTTCAAATACTGTAGCAATATACAATATGTGGGCAGCAGACTCTTAAAAGCCGTGCCCTGCAAAACTAAGTCGTGGCCCACGAACTACATCAGAGCCTGTGGAAGCAGTATGGCTAAAATACAGTGATCGGCATGGTAAATGCAGTGACAAGATACAATAGGTAGGTTTAGGGCCTATAACAACCGTGTGCGGTAGGGCTAATATACAGCAATCATACAGTGATCAGCGAACAAGATCCCGTAACAACCATTAAATGGGCAAAGGCCAGGAGAAGGCCACCAGGGGGCGCACAGGCAATGGCTGCCTGAGTGCACAGCTCACGTCTTGACTGGGACATCGTAGGGAATTGAGCCCCACCATCGAAACCCCCCCCCCCCCCCCCCCCCCCCCCGGCAGGCCCAACTCTACGGATCCACCTGGTGACCCCCCCCCGGGCACCCACTAGGCGAAAGAGCGGCGCTCGGGGTCCCCGGAGAACCGTGGATCGGGACCCGGGCCTTCCGAGCGACTTGCAGGGCGGCCGCGGAGCCGGAGCAGGGGCGGTCCCCTCCCCCCCCCCCCCCACGCGCCCTTCTGCTCCATTGTGTTGGCCCGTTCCCCTCCTACGGCCGGCCGCCCTGGACAAGAGCGGAGACCCGGCCTGGGTAGAAACCGGACCCCCGAAGGCCTGGAGACACCGCAGCGGCCCGGGGGACAGAACAGGACCCCCCCACCCCCTCCCCCCCAACCCGGACAGCACAAAGCGAGGTCCCCTCAGAGAGGCGGAGGTCGAGGACTTTCTCAACACGGCGGGCCCGGTGGCCCCCCCGATCTACGGGAACAGTGCGGGTTTGGCCCCCCCCCACTTTCTGGAGAACCGCGGGCCAGAGGCGGGAGTTGAGGCGCCTTTCCCTCCCTGTCTGCTTGGACGCCCCCCCCCTTTTTTTCCTGGAGATATGAAGCCAGCGCACCTCAACGTGGGGGACACCCGGGTGTGAGGCCCCCGCCGGCCGTAGGTGGGGCGTGTGCCCGCCCGGAGGTGGCCCCCCCCACCCCTCCACTTTCTGGAGAACCGCGGGCCAGAGGCGGGTGTTGAGGCGCCTTTCCCTCCCTGTCTGCTTGGACGCCCCCCCTTTTTTTCCTGGTGATATGAAGCCAGCGCACCTCAACGTGGGGGACACCCGGGTGTGAGGCCCCCGCCGGCCGTAGGTGGGGCGTGTGCCCGCCCGGAGGTGGCCCCCCCCACCCCTCCACTTTCTGGAGAACCGCGGGCCAGAGGCGGGTGTTGAGGCGCCTTTCCCTCCCTGTCTGCTTGGACGCCCCCCCTTTTTTTCCTGGTGATATGAAGCCAGCGCACCTCAACGTGGGGGACACCCGGGTGTGAGGCCCCCGCCGGCCGTAGGTGGGGCGTGTTCCCGCCCGGGGGTGGACCCCCCCTCCCCCCACCTCTTCAAATCTAGTGTCCGTGTGCTGGGGGTGGGAGCCTCGGACCCTCACCCCCCCACCCTATGAGAAAAATCCGCCTGACCAGGCCACGGGGAGACCAGAGGAGGCCCAACTGGGCACGACGAACTTGAGCAGGGTGTGAGGCCCCTGCAGACAGGCGGGGCGTGTGCCCGCCCCCCCCGGACCACGAGACTCCCCAGGAGGCATCGGTGAAGACCTCAACCGGGCGAGGAGTGAACAGACCGCGCCTCCTCTTCCCCACCAAGCCCCCCCCCCCCAACTGGCCCGTGTGGGCTGCCAAGGACTGGTCCCCCCAACCCCCACTCCCGCTCGGAGCATTCGCCTGCAGAGCACAGGGAAGCGTCAGATGAGCTGGAGGGAAGCCCTGCAGGGGTATCGCTTCCAGGACACCGCAGGGGGCAGCGGGGGCACAAGCCTCAAGAGGACCATGACCCACTCGGAGGGTGCAGCCCCGTCCTCGGCTGCGATGGAAAGGGGCTTTGCCTCGATCTTACAGGAAATCAGGGACATGCGGTCCGACATAGCCCAGAAATTTGAGAAAATGGACCAAAGGGTGGACATGGTCGAGACCAACCAATCGTCTTCAGCAGCCCAGGACGTACAGACATACATGAGGCTGGCGGCCCTGGAGAAGAGGGACGAGGAAAGAGCTCGGCAAATGGACGATTTCGAGAACAGGGAGAGGAGAAACCACCTCAGAATTTTCGGTGTGCCCGAGACAGAAGGGACATCACCCGAGTGGTGCGCGAGATCATCACCCTCTTGTTCGCAGAAGAGATGACAACCAAACCCACCTTCGACAGGGTACACAGAGCAGGGGGCAGAGCGGGAGCCCCCAGATCGATTTTGGTCCGGTTCCACTACTATACAGAGAAAATGAAAGTGCTGGAGGAAGCCAGAAAGGCCAGGGAAATCACCTACAATAACGCCCAGGTCTCCATATACCAGGACCCCTCGGCCTACACGCTGGCTAAGCGTAGAATGTTCCACCCCTTCACGCAACTGCTCAAAGAAAAGGGCATACGCTATAGATGGGGCTATCCGTTCTCCCTAACTTTTGAATACATGGGCCAATGCTCGACCCTGACCACGGAAGAGGATATAAGGGGGGTTATTCAGGACTACATAGTGGACTCGAACCCCAGGAAGGGCCCAACGGGGCCGGAGCTTGGCAGACCTAATGGCCCGGGCCCGTCCGGTGAAAGAAGAAAGCGCACCGGCGCGAGGAAATATAGGAAAATGAACACCCCCTCCCCAGCGAAAGACGGAGAATGGAAGGACTCGGAAGACTGAAACGGGGACAACCGATAGGGTCCTGGACAGATGTGCGCAGATCCTGAGATTTCACTATTTACACCGTCCTACTGAACAGCAAGTATGATGGGTTCACATGCGGGATGCAGCGGAGGGAGGGTTCTGGGGGGCTCAATGGAATGAGCATCTTACGTGGAGTTCCTGGCCGAGGTGGGCAGGCTGGTGGTTCGGCCAAAAGCCAGTGATGGCGGAACTAATTGGCTGGACGCCGGGGGGGGTGGGGGTACACAAAAGTTGGGGTAGTTCAGTTAGGGTAGTTCAGTTAGGGTTTGGGGAAGGGGGGCAGTTGGGGTGTCATTCTAGGCCCACCCGAGGGGTAGGGGGCGCAGGGGAACAAAACACTATCCAATGGGAGCATGCAGGGAAGAGCTATGGGAAGAAGTTGACCGAGAGAGAGGAAAGTCTAGATTATGGCTGATAGTCTGCCCGCCCTGGGGGTGGGCTCCCTAAACGTACGAGGCTTGAACACCCCTACGAAAAGATCCCTGGTTTGCAGGGAATTTAGACGGGCACACCTCGATTTTCTCTTTGTCCAAGAGACCCACTGGCCACGGGGGAAGGAGCCCAAGATGCGAGGAGGAGGGATCGGGGAGGTCTTCAGCGCTTCCCACAAATGTAAAAAAAGGGGGGGTCGCCATCTTGGTAGCGAGGAACGTGGGCTTCGAGAACGAGGCCACTCTGAAAGACCCAGGCGCAATTCTGGGAGGAGGTGAGCGATAAACTCGAGCATTTTGTCCAGGGTACGGTAGTGGTGGGGGGAGACTTTAACATGGTCCTAGACCCTGTCCGAGATAGGAAACGCGCGGGACCCCAGCCTTCCAGAGCGGCAGACGAGATCATGGCTCGTAACTTCCAAAGGGTCAACTCAGAACTGGGCCTGATGGACACGATTCCGACCCCCAGAACAGACGCCCCCTCCTTCACATATTATTCAGCGGTCCACACGTCTTTTTCCAGGATTGACTACATTCTGGCAGACGAGATCCTGCACCCATTCATCTCTGGCCACACGATTGACCCAGTCCCCTGGTCCGACCATGATCTGGTCCGCATCACTATAGCGAGGGGAGGGCTAAGCGATCGCAGGGGGAGGTGGAAGTGCAATGACTCCTTGTTGAAAGACGAGGTCCTAGCCCAGGAGGTTCTCGAGGCCATTACGGACTTCTTCGAAATCAACGATAATGGGGAGGTAAGTTTGCATATCTTAGGGGACTCCTTTAAGGCCACCCTTCGGGGGGTCCTGATCAAAATGGGAGCCCAGAAAAAAAGGGAAAGGGAGACCCAGGAAAAGGTCTTGAGAACGAAGATTGCCCAGCTCCAACCGGGTGGCCCTCCCACGGCCCCATTGGACTGTGCTCAGATGGCCGCTCTGGCCGACTACAGGCTCCAGCTGAAGGACCTCCTCCTCCACAAGACGGAGAGAAGTCTCCAACTGGTCAAACAAAAGTATTACGAAAAGGGGGACAGGGCGGACATGATCCTGGCCTGGAAACTGAGGGAGGTGCAGAGAAGTTGACTGGTGAAGGCAGTGAAGAACGAGGCAGGGGTGGTGGGCCATGATACGCCCCACATTGGCGAGAACTTCCGCCGATACTACGAGACGTTATACTCTTCGGAATACAATGGGGGGGAGGCGGAGGGTTAGAGATCCCGGCCCTGCCCAGAAAGATGGCGGAGGGGTTAGAGGGTCTGGTGACTGAGGACGAGGTGTAACGGGCAATCCGAGGTATGAAAGTGGGCACTTCCCCGGGGGAGGACAGTTACTCGGTCTACTTCTATAAGCGGTTCCGCTCGACCCTTTCTCCCCACTTGGTGAAGGTGTTCAATGCAGTGTTAGAGGGGGGGACCCCTCCCGGACTCCATGATGGAGGCAATCATAGTGGTTCTCCCCAAGGAGGGCAGGGACCCTGTGGAGTGTTCCTCTTACCGCCCAATTTCCTTGTTGAACACTGACGTAAAAATCCTGGCCAAGGTGATAGGGGGGCGGTTGGAGGGCATCCTGCCGAAACTGATACATGGTGACCAGGTGGGGTTTATCAGGGGAAGACAGGGCTCGGATAACATCCTTAAAACTATCGATCTACTCTACTATTCCCAGGTGTCTGACCTAGACGCAAGCGTCCTGTCCCTCAACTCGGAAAAGGTGTTCGACAGGGTGGAGTGGAGATTCATGGAACTCACCCTCCGGAAAATGGGCTTTGGGTCACACATTAGAGAATGGGTGGCGGCGTTATATAGGGCCCCAAGGGCTAGGGTCCAAGTGAACGGCAGGTTGTCAGAACCATTCCCCCTCTTGCGGGGAACAAGGCAAGGTTGCCCACTGTCCCCTTTGATCTACGTCCTCTCCATGGAACCCCTGGCCATTGTGGTCAGAGCTCACCCGGACATAAGGGGGATAAGGCGAGGCGAAGTGGAATTCAAACTCTCCCTGTTCGCAGACGATATCCTGACCTACCTGATGGACCGGTGTCCTCGCTTACCCCCCCCCTCCTGTCCCTGATGGCAGCCTTTGGTCGCCTCTCGGGCCTTAAGATTAATGCCTCTAAATCGGTTCTGCTCCCCATGAGATCCCTGGACCCAGTCCTGGATCCGCTGGTCAGCCTGGAAGGGATAACAATAGGGAAGGTCTCCATTCGATACCTGGGAGTCCTTCTTACCCGGGACCTGTCCAACCTCGCCCAGGCCAATTATGATCCAGTTGTATCAAGGGTCACTGCAGATCTTAGGAGGTGGGGGGCAATGATTTTGTCTGGGTATGGTCGGATGACGGCGGTGAAGATGAACATACTCCCGCGCTTACTATACCTCTTTACCACCCTCCCGACTAAAGTCGCTGACCAAACCTTCAGGGTCCTCCAGAACGCGGTGCGGGAATTTATATGGCAGGGTAGGACCCCGAGAACCGCAAAGGCCGTTCTGACCTTGCCGAGGGAGGAGGGAGGGTTTGGGCTGCCAGACTTTCAACTTTACTTCCGCGCTGCCCAGCTACGTGTACTTCTGGAACACATGAAAGAGGGGGATGGGCACATACTGGTCGTACCTAGAGGACATGGACGCTCACCCGCTTAAGGTTCGGGACCTCCTATGGGCCCCAAGCAAGTTCATCCCGAGTAGACTCAAATCACACCCAACTTTGGGAGTCCTCTGGGCGATCTGGAAAGAAGGCCCCCAGACGGCCCACCTAAGAACATGGCCGTCGCAAATGTCCTCGCTCTGGGGTCATCCTCTCAAACTGGGAAGTAGGGGATTCTGCAACGCACAGTCCTGGTCCGACTCGGGGATGGAGTGGGCAGGGCAACTGTTTAGGGAAGGAGGGTGTCTGCCTTATGAGGACTTGAGGGAGGCTCTGGGGCGGGGGTCCCTCACCATATTTGAATATCTCCGCTTGAAGGGAATTCTATGCGATCAATCCTGGGGACAGAATTTGAAAAGACAGCTGACCCTTTTGAGAAATTCCTGGATACAGCGACCACCAGGAGGGAGGCAGTCTCAGGGATGTAAAGAATACTTAACACTGTTAACCTGGGGGAAAGGAGGAGATTCCGTGCCTTTTGGAATGACTTGGCGGGGGAGGAGATCTCTGAAGACGCCTGGGCTAGGATATTTAAAATAGCCTTCCATGGGAATCTATTCACAGCGGACATGGAACACAAACTTAAGATCCTTCAGGGGTGGCATAGAGACCCGGCAAAATTGTCAAAGATGTTCACGGGAGTGTCCCCCGTATGCCCGAGGGGGTGCAACCAGGTCGGTACAAGAGGGCACATGTGGTAGCACTGCCCGAAAGCACAGGCGTACTGGCGGAGGTTAGAGGCTGGATCGCGGAAGTCTCAGAGGAACTGCTCCCCCTATACCCTCTAACAATGCTACTTGGGCCTCCCCCCTGAGGACACGGATATAGCCAGATACCCAAGAATGTGGGAAACAATGCTGAGGGCGGGAAGGGTGGCCCTGGCCCAGAAATGGAAGACCCGGAGACCCCCCTCAAAGGAGGACTGGTTAAAAAAGGTCAAAAACATGTTCCTGATGGATAAACTTACGGCTATGATCAACAATGGTCTGGGCACATTCCAAGCCAACTGGTACGGGGTACATCAGACATGGGGATGGGACGTTCACTGATCCACAGGGTCGAGTCACGGAAGGAACGAGTGCCCATGCCCCGGGAGACGGCGGACATTACACAGCCACACAAGCAGTCAACGCTCTGGCTCTTTCTCAAGCTCTGGATACATTGAGCCCTCAACGCGTCTCCTTAAAAGAAGCAGGCGTAAAGGGGACTAAGTTTGGTTGGGGGAGTGGGTTCGCGGGGGGAGTGAGTGGGTGGGTGGGTGGGTGGGTGGGGGAGGAGGGGTTACCGGGCTTGTTACAAGTATAATTTGCTTCTCTGCTGAAAAGGCTTCATTCCCGTTTGTTCTAATATGAAAATGCTAATAAAACAAAGTGTAAAAAAAAAAAATGGGCAAAGGCCTCTAACAGCCGTGGCCCACGAGACTAAGTACAGTGGCCGGGTCAGCTTTTAGCAACAGTATGCAATAATATAGGATACATTGGGTAGGTATTGGCAGCAGGTTAGGTTTGAAAGTCTTACCCCTGTGTTCAGGTGAGGCCAAATGAACGGTATATGCGAGGTGACTGGTGCGCACGCTGCTCGCCTCTTGCAGGTGGCAGTAGTCCGGGAGTCTGGTGTCGCTAAAGGTGTAGGTAGGACATGGTGAACGGTTGAAAGGCATAGGGGTCATGAAGGTAATACCTTGTTGTGGGGAGGCCTGATGACTTGCAGGTTTCTCCAGCATCGGTACTCAGTAGTGTAGCTGGTCACTCTGGCCGGTTTTCTCGCATCAGTTCTTCCTTTCTGGGACTTTGGCGTTGGAGAAACAGGCTGCCGGTACTTCTCCCTTGGTTTGGCTTTGCTTTCTTTCTCAGTGTCCCGAGAGCTTGGCGGGGTCGCCACCTTTGTCAAAGTGGCATCATTGCATGTAGGTCTGTACCCACCACGCCGACTGCGTTGCTCTCCAGCTCTGCTTCTCCTGCGAGGCAGAGACTGCCTCATCTGCACAGCTGCGCAAGCAGGCACTTCTCGCTTTTGCGGCTGATTTGCTCTCAATCTGCTGTCATCCATGTGTATTTAGGTCCTTCCCTGGAATGGAAGGGACATTTCCATCGGGTCTAGTTTTCACATAGAGACCGCAACAAATACAGGTCAGAAACCAAGCCATCCACTTTAAAGGGGCCCTGTGCATGATTTCCCTGTTCAGTTCCCATATAACCAACACACAATTGGTACTTTGCTGTGACTTGACCATTCCTTGTCCCCAAAAGGAGGGGTCACCCCCAGTGGAATCTGTTTGCTGTGTCCTCTTGGGAGGTTGTGTAGTGGGGGGGTCACCTCCCTAGTCCCAAAGGGGGTGGCTCCCCCGGGTACAAGAGATGAATTCCCTAGATTCATCAGGCACTCCTTCCGTTGGTATGCAGCTCTCCTCTAGTCGACCTATAGGGGAATCGACTAAGCGTCTACAATTTCTTATTTCTTTCAGGTTAACCACAATTAAGCAATAAGGCTGTACATCTAGGAACCACCTCATTACTCTGGCATTGGAGTACTTTCTCACACATGCCCATGTTGGGGGAGAGGAGGGGTGAATGCATAATAAGACAACATTTACTCCGTCAAGTAGTGCCTCACTGTCCATTTAATAGTTAAGGCCTTCAACTGTACAGTTGCATAGGCTTTGTTTTGCAAGCAAACAGTTTTCTATGGTGTAAAGAACCGGATGTTCTAGGCCATCATGCAACTGTGGGATTATGGCTTCCAGACATACTTTGGATGCTTCCGTCTGATTACCGACATCCTCAATATAGTTTCATCATATATAGTATTTGTTTTAATCCATCAAAACTTTGTTGTAACAAGTCCAGATAAGCTGACAAACTCACACCCAAATAAGCTTATCTGTAAGACCAGCCGCCATTGACCAGAAGTTGGGATGAACCTACGGTAATAGCCCGCTAGTCTGAAGAAAGGCTCAGAGTTACCATTTGGTCGCCGGAAGAGGTGTTAACGCTATTGCCTTTACTTTCTGGGTCTGGTGCTGGATGAGACCCTGGACTACAAAATATCCAAGATATTTGATGGCATTTTCGACTAGACGGCAAATCATTTGATTCGCCCTAAATCCTACCCTTTTCAATTGCCTGGTGATCTTATAGAGGTGGTATCTTATACATCAATCTTTAAAATGTAGCTGGGGTGCCATGAAGGCCAAAGGGGAGGACAAATAATTAAACCAGCCTCTTGGGTGTGGAGGAAGGCATCCAGGGTCACCTGCCAACATCCCTTGGCGAGATTTAGGGTGCTGATGTATTGTAGATTTTTCCAACCTCTTAGTTCATCTATTCTTGGCATTGGATAGTTATTGAAGACAGAGACGGAATTTAGTCTGTGAAAATCAATGCAAAACCTTCAAGAACTGTCCAGTTTTGTAACAAACACAATTGGGGAGGACCGGGGAGACTGAGGTTTCTATCGCTCTCAACTTCAGCATGCTGATCTCCTCTTCTATAATCTTCCTTATCACCTCAAGGATGCGATAATGTTTGATAGTGTTTGATGTTAATAGTCTGACCATGAGGGTTTCGTCTGTATGGAGAAATATTTCTTACCATCCTTGGCTCTTCATAGAAAACCTCAGGTAATTGGTTCAGCAGATCTTGGAGATCCTTCTTTTGGCGTTCGCTTACATTCTCTGGGATCAGGCAGATGCCATGGTCCTGCTCAACCAAGAGGGTCGCTATGATGACTGCTTTACTCAAGTGGGTCACCACTCCGATCTTTAGGAGATTCACATGATTAAGTGCTACATACCAGAGACCAGTTAGTGTGGGGCTGGGATTCAAACCTGTGTTGCTGTTCCTTGTCTTGCTTCCAAGACAAGCGCATTGCCCCTGAGTTATCCTCCCAGCTCTTGTGTTTTCTGCCACCTGTTGGATTGGGAAATTGTCATTGAGGGGTCCCATCATTTTGAGTATTTTGTAAGGGCCATACCACATGGAGATCATCTTATTTTCAGAGGTGGGCAGGAGGACCAATACTTGATCCACCACCGAAAAAGATCTAGTCACCGCCTGTCGTTCATAAGTGGTTTTATGGTGTTCCTGTGATCTCTAGAGGTGTTGGCTAACGTCCCTTAATGCCGTCATGTGGCATTTCAGTTAATGGGCAGCTTGAATATGGGTATGGATGTGCCGCTGCCTCGCAAGTCTCTTAGCATGTCAAGTACGTCCCTGGGTTCTCACCCATATTGGAGTTTGAAAGGGGAGTATCCTGAAGAGGTTTGGGGAGTTTTCCTGACTGCAAAAGTGCCCATGGAATCGTGCAATCCCAATTGTTGACATATGTTTCTACCAGTTTACATGATCGACATTTCAGGGTCTGATTGAAACGTTCAACAAGACCATTGGTCTGCGGGTGGTAGGCATATGTTCTCAGTGTTTTCATATTCAGTTCCCCCGTCACCTCTTGCATCAGGTGGGACATAAATGTATCCTGGTCAGTGAGGATTGCCTTTGGATATCCTACGCAGCAGAGGAAGGGAATAAAGTGTTTAAGAATTTGCTATCTGGAGAGGGAAGGCCTCCCGTTAACGGTTTGCCTAGTCCAGGATGAGCAATATATATTTATTTCCTAATTTAGATGGTTCGAGGGGGCCCTACTGTCCATTTTGATTCTCAAGGAAGGGACCCCAATAACCGGCAGTGGTTGTAAGGAAGGTCTTGGTACAGGGGTAGCAGAGGTCTTTTGGCAGCCATCACAATTGGCTATGTAGATCTTAACATCGGGTTTTACACCTGGCCAATAGAACTTATTACAAACCTTGTTCACCCCTAGTAACTGGCTGTTAAATGTGATTGAGCCAATTCCAAAACCACCCTCTTATGGCTTCTGTGGATCATCAGCTGGGTCTTTGGGTGCCATCCCGCTCGCTACATCCCCAATATAATAGACCCTTTTTCTTGAAGTAAAAAAAGGCCCATTCTGCTCCCAGCCCTGGCCTTCAACGGTATCTCTTTCGAAGGCCTCTGCCAGGTTCTGGTAATTCCTTTGTGCTAATGCTAATTCAGGTAAGGTGGTGGTATCCTCTCCTTCCCGGTTTGGGGTCAAGTTTCTTTCAGCTTCCCCAAAGCCTAGGGAACCCTGAGATGTCTGGGAAAGAGTGTCCACTTCCTCTAAGGCTGGTCTCAGAACTTTGCCCAGGATCCTCTGAGCAATTGGCTCTCCTTCTTTTACTGTGCAAGACTGGTGCCCTGAGTTATGTAGCACCACCTCGGTATTCCAGGTCTACAACACGCGCTGTAACAATAACAGAATATCACCAAGCTAGGCCAGATTTTGATGCCAACCTCAGATAGCTTGGGGAGGGGATAAACTACCGCCGGTGGGAAGCATCTTGCTTTCCCATATTGAAGATCTCTCTTTCCCTGTTACTGAAGAAGTTAAAACCAATAGACTGGTGGAGTAACCTTTTCTGATATTTTAGCTGTGGGATTTAGTCGTTTCGCTAACATGGCTCCCAAGCGTGTATCCGGTTGTTCGAATCCCACTTCCGATATACCTTCTTGTAAGTCAGACATAGGAGATCAACAAGAGGAGATGTTTGTACACGGTCTCTATTTAAACAATTAAGTAAATCTGTAAACCCTACCTCTATAAAGGGTTCTGTACTTTTAAAAAAAAAAAAAAAATATATATATATATATATATATATATATATATATATATATATATATATATATATATATATATTTTTTTTTTTTTAAATGAATAAATTAAAAAAAGGCAAACTGGTGCTCTCAGGACACCTTACAAATAAAGCTATCCTAGCATCTGTCTTACCACTATGAAAAGAAAGACAATTTAAGCTTTAGCTTGGAGTAGGATAACTCTTCCCCCTTCGGTAAATCATTGGTTAGTAGTTTTCTGAGCCCCACCAAAGAGTCTTTTCCATCTCTTGGCCTGGTACTGCCAACAAACAAATCGATCATTTTTTTTTTTGGCAAAACAATGGCGTTTCTCAGCCAGTTTGAACTTATCCAAGGCTGTATTCTCCTTATCCAGCGCAACGCAAAAACAAAACTTTCTCTTTAAGCCTGGTCAGATATTTCTACGAAGTCTCGTTTAGGCTACAGGCCTGCTTAGCACAACCTTGGTTGTTGCCTCTCTCACCCCCTACTGGGGTCTTAAGATTCTCAGCCCTGCGTGGCAACTGGCCTGCTCAACCCTGCTTTGGTTGTGGTTTCTCTCACCCCTCTCCTGGGGTCTTTACTTGTCTGCCCTGGCCATGTTCTTGCTTCTCTCCACCCTCGTGGGGTAGTCGTATGATCAGCCCTGTGTGGGCCACGGGTATCTCTAACCCTGCTTTGCTTGTCAGTTCTTTCCCCCTCTCTTGGGGTATTCAAACTCTCAACCTTGTGTGGGCTTTGTTGTGGCCTCCCTGCCCTCCACCTGCTCATTGTATGATGCCACATACCTTTTCTTCAGCGGTGGTGCTCCGTTAGTCTGTCTCTTTGGCCAGCGCAGACCCACATTCTCGACCTGGCTCTTGTCTGCGCAGATGGCTTTCTCGCGTCTGTTCTTCCTTTCTGGGATTTCGGCATCGGAGAAGCAGGATGGCGGTACATCTTGGCTTGGCTTGGCTTTTCTTCCTTTCGCAGCAACCTCAGTCTTGTCAGGGTATCCTCCTTCGTCAAAGTTTATGAAAGTATAAGACATTGTGGGAAGATATGTGGCAGGAGAGAATACCAGTGGATCTGAAGAACCTACTAAATGATTTGTGGCAGGGAAGTATACCAGGAGGTCTATTAAAGAAACTGTTATTTGAAAGAAACACTTTTGCCATCCTACCTAAATACCCAGGGGAAGGGATTCACCCTCTGGATCCAGGGCTGCACCTTGGAAAAGACACTTTCTGTTGTATTTATCTACTTGCTTTAATTGTGAACACTTTTTGACAAACATAAGTCAGTCCTTGCACCCCTAGTTGTTCATTTCTAGTGTGAAGGTCAGATTAGTATGTTTTGGACACAAGGACAGTTTATATGTTTTGACCACTAGACGCATACTGATCTTTAGTTTTAGTTTCCTAGTTAGGCAAATTGAGTGAGAGGCCTTTATCCAACCCTTTTATTTTAATAAAGATGTCTGATAATGAAAATACTACAACGTTGTGTCCACCTCTCATTTCTGACCCTTCACACAACACTTGCCTTGATCGCCTGGAGTTTGTTTTTTATCTCCGTTATAGAAGAGGTGATCGATTGTGTGGGCCGTCAGTTGAAGTTCTTCCGTGAACAATTTCCTATTTCATCATTCAGAGCCCTCATACAACTCAGCATGGTATGCAGTGATTTTAACAAATTAAATTACAGAGAATGCTGTAATAACGAAAATGTCGATTCGTTTTTTTCAAATGTATATGGGGCAGGGAAACGGTTTAAAATGTGTGGGCAAGGGGGTTTGGATGGGTGTAAAAGCCTAGGGAAACAGGATTTTTACAAATCTATATTTTTTGTTATAATATTTTCGTTATTACAGTATTCTCTAATTTAATTAGTTAGAATCGCGTTTAACTGCTCAGAATACCTTGTCTGATCAGGTCTTGCGATGTGCCTTCTTGCGGCATGTCGTCTCCTTACGCCTGCTGATCAGTCAGCATCTCTCCTCCTTGCATCAGCTCGTTGTTGTACTTTGCGCCTGGCATATTCTCCCTGAGGTCTTTGTACCAAGGGGACTCTAGTGGGTCCTGCGGCACCCCTTCTCCTACTTCTTCCCCTGTTTAATCGGCAATGTGGTGGTTCTCTCCACATTGTGCCGGGACCATGGGCGTTCTCTGCCGATTTGATGTAGGGGTAGGTTAGGCGAGCCCCAAATGGGTTACCTTCTTTATCTGCATGTGGTGAGCCGGGTCAGCTTGGTCGTTCTCTCTCTACAGTCGGTCCATATGTGGGGCTTTCCAGGACTTTGCCCCTGCTGGCAGGATCAGGGGTCTAGGGACACTGAGGCCCCTCCACCAGCCCGGCACGCTCACAGCGGGGTTCTCCAGGCCCTCATTACCTGGCTCTCCCATTCTCAGTTGCATGCTCTATCTTGGGGGTCAGACAACTGCTTCATTGTGCAGCATTCGTGCTCCTCGTGTCACTGCTGGGCTCCAGTGCTGCCCCTTGAGCCCCCACCTGGGCCCCACAGATGGCACTGTGTCTCTGCCGGGCCCCCAGGATGAGCACCGCCTCAGCACCCAGCCTGTGCTGCCATCATGCATCTTGGCAGCATCTGGACGGCTGTACTGTCTCACGCCTGACCTCGGTGCCTACACCACTCAGCAAGGTTGCGCCGGTTCTCCTTGGTAATGGTGTGCGCATTCCACGCTGACAGTCTGTTGTCTGCTCTAGGTCATCTGGGGTGGATGAACTCAGCCAGAGCTGTTTGTGCCTGACCACAGCCCCCTATTGCATTCTTAACATGGCCACACAGCGACCAATAAGACACAACGTGAAAGGAATCGCACTGAGAAGGAATGGGTGTATTTCTTTTGCACCAGTCCCAGGGGTAGAGGCAGTGAAGGCTTCCTTGCAGGAGAGCGAGGGCCTTTTATCTACAAGAGAAGTCAATCTGGTTTGTTTGCCTGCAACCAAGTCGCTCCCCTTTTATGATTGTCGCTCCCCTTTTATGATTGTCGCTCCCCTTTTATGATTGTCGCTCCCCTTTTATGATTGTCGCTCCCCTTTTATGATTGTCACTCCCTTATTCTTGATCTTCTGACAGAGCAATTGGAATACAGAGGAAGGGAGCCAGGGAATATTTATGCAATCCATCACCCATGCTAAAATATCAGAGAATAGGGTGCAGAAAGTAGGGAGCTAGGCATTCAGCCTAGAGGAACACAATATTAAATGGCTCATCTGCTGAAGCTATGGCAAGTCCTGGCATAAAATGGGCAAGTAAGCAACAGCCACAGAGGAAGGCATGAGGAAAGGAGGCAGATTATGTTCCCTCTTCTTGTAAAGCGCACAGTCACCCGAAGGTATCAAGGTGCTGCTGGAGAGAGTGAGAACTGAAGCTACGGCTGATCTGAATAAATAGGTTTTCACCAGCCTTCTAAACGCTAAATAGTTAGAAGTTTTCTTAATGGCACATGGAAGGTTATTCCACAGAGCTGCCACAGCGACGGAAAAACCCTGACCGCCAACCCAACACTTTATATCTTGGCACAACAAGTTGTTCGGCAGTAGCTGAGTGAAGGTTACGGGTGGGGTAGTAGCAGGTGAACTTGACTTGGAGATATTCCCCACCCTGATTGCGGAGGGCGCGATGAACTATACATAAAGCCTTGAAATCCACCCGCTGAGCCTTGGAGATTCCGAAGCACAGGAGAGATATGGGCTCCAAAGGATGTGCCAGTGGCTACCTGTGCGGCCAGATTTTGCAACTGCTGCAACCGTTTAATCGCGCCCTTAGGTTGGGCCAGGTACAGGGAGTTGCAATCATCTATCCGCGATATGATCATGGCTGCTACAACTGGCAGGAGCAGTAGAGCAGGAATCGGAGGCAGTCCCTTCCTCAATATTTTCAGCTGGAAGTGACCAGCCTGGCATACGGCAGTGACTTGTTGGTCCATAGAAAGTGATGCAGAAAGAACGACACCCACGTTTTTTCACTTTCTTTACCGGGATCGGAAGGGATCCCAGGGAAGAGGGCCAGAAGGAGGACATCCAGAGTGTAGGATCAGGGGGATAGCCCACCACCTCAGTTTTATCTCCATTTAATTTGAGCCAATTGTTGTTCATCCAGTCTCCAGCAGCTGTCGGACACTCCGCAGGCACGACGACACCTCACCCTGATCAAGATCTAATCAGATCAGAATCTGGGTGTTGTCGGCATAGGAGTAGCATCTGACACCGAAGGAGCGCGTGAGACACACAAGGGCCCAAATATAGATGTTAAACAAGATAGGAGATGGGGAGGATCCCTGTGGCACTCAACAACTGAGGTGACAAGGAGCAGAAAGAAAAGTGGGCATTGAGAGGGTCTAGCTGCGATCCGCAAGGAATGACGTGAACCAGGCTAGCACCTTCCCTGATATACCAAACTGGGCAAGACAGGATAGCAGGATGGAGTGGTCGACTGCGTCGAAGGCCGCTGAGAGATTCAACAAAATCAGGGCACCCACTCCACCAGCCTGATCATGTCGTCCAAGACGGCGACCAGAACACTCTCCGTTTCTCGACCGGGACGGAACCCAGACTAAACAGGGTCCAGAAGATTAGTAGATTCCAGGAAAGTAGAGAGCAGAGGAGACACCAGTGACTCTAAAAGTTTAGCCAAAAACTGGAGAAATGAGATAGGCCGGAAGTTAGATGGGGTAGTAGAGTCCAGGATAGGTTTCTTCAAAAGAGGAATTGCCTTCAATTCCTGTGGGATAGACCCAGTCTGGAGTGAATCATTAAAAGCATTAGTAATCTCTGAGAGCAGATTCGGTGCAATATCTTTCATGGCACGTGGAGGGATGGCATCCAAAGGGGAGCATGACTTAATTTTTCCAATAGCTGTCAGAACTTTTTCCTCAGAAAAACTAGGGAAGGTGGGCCAGGTATTGACTGCAGTAGGAGCAGGAATGGCGTGAGGAGAGCTAGTGTTGCCAGTTAGTGCATCCCTTGTCACTATATAGGAGATGTTTTGCCGAATAGTATCAATCTTTGTAATGAAGAAGTGCGATAGAGCATTGCATAGCTCTTGAGTAGGCGTGACAATAGGAGTGAGTCTCTCTGCTGAGGCAAGGGCCTTGACAGCAGAGAACAGAGCCCTCGGCTGAGCTAAAGAGTGGTAAAATATAAAATTTTAGCAGCTTTAATTTTAGCCGAGTAGGTGGCGGAGCATTTTTTATACTGTCTTTTAAGAATGGGATCATATGTTCTATGCCATTTGCGTTCCGACGGATGCAATTTGAGGCGTTCCTCTTTCAAGAGATCGGTAAACCACGGCTCTGGTGGCAGCTTACGTGGTTGGAACAATCGAAGGGGTGCAACAGTACTGGCGACCTCAAGAAATGACTCGGACAGGGAGGATAATGATACCGCTGACTCATTGCAGCATTTGGCTTGAATCATGTTAACCAGGCTTTGGGTGTCCACAGCGCGCCAAGAGCGCTACCAGATTTTCTGTCAGACCAAAGCATGGGTTCAACTGACTGCAACGTTAAGAGGTTTTTGTGAAAAGATCAGATCCAACATTGGAGATCGTCCAGACTATCGGCAAACAGCTCAAGAGCAGGGGGTCTGGGCGGACTGTATTTTAAGTTAAAGTCCCTCAGAACCAACAAGTGAGTATATTGGACCTGGAGATTGGCTATTGGATCTGGGAATTGCTCAAGAAAACTGCATTGGGGGAAACCAGGAGGGCGGTACATAAGCAGAAAGTGACATGTGCTGATTGATGAATTCGCACATCTATGTAACAAAGCCTCCATAAGGACATTATGAGGGAAGTCTAATTGGGTTACAGTAAACTCAGTCCTATATATCACTGCAGTCCCGCCTCCATGGAGTGGTGGCTCGCGGTCTGCATGCAAGATGCAGAACCCATGTGGGATGGCTTGAAGAATATGGGGAGCGGAGCTTGCCTGTAGCCACGTCTCTGTGAGACACAATAGTGTCGGGCAACGATCCTCAAGCAGAAGACTTAGCTCATCAGCATGTTCAGGGAGCGATCGAGTATTTAGCAACAGTACTGAGAAATGATTTGGTGCTTCACTGACTAGGGATATGCTTTGGATAAGGTGATGCAGTGTCTGTCCTCCCCGGCCATGACACGGACGGGCAAAGACTGGCTTGCCTTAAGCGCGCCGCCGGCATGCCCGCTGCACTGGCGTTGGATAAGGCACATAAATGCTGGCAACAGGAGGGAGGGGAGGCTAAGCCCGCCCCCTCGCCGAAGTAGAAAGGGGACTGCCGAAAGCAGCATCCCAGAAATCACACGGGCATAGGAATTAGCAGTTAAAAGAAATTAAAAGCATAACTGTTGCATTCATCCAGCGCTGCAACAATAATCCACACAGTAAAAGCAAATTATACTAAAAGGCTCAGGCGGCTTTATAATGACTTACTCGAATGAGCAGTCTCACCTCTCCAACCGAGTGTTGGTCGAGCGGCACTAAATGCCGGCAACGGGAGGGAGGGGGGAGGCTAAGCCCACCCCCTCACAGAAGTAGAAAGGGGACTGCCAAAGGCAGCTCCCAGAAATCACATGGGCGTAGGAAGTAGCAGTCAAAACAAATGAAAAGCATAACTGGTGCATTCATCCAGGGCTGCAACAATAATTGAGCAGATTGAGCAAGCAGGGGTGCACAGAGGGAGAGAAAGTTTGGGATCAGAGTGGAAGAGTGAATGAACGAGTGAGCAAGCTTGGGTGGGCGTTGTGAGGGTGGGCAGAGAGGGAGAACTAGTGAGTGAGGGTGGGCAGAGAGGGAGAACGAGCGAGGGTGGTTTAAGGAAGGCATGGTATCAAACCGTGAAGACAGACCCAAGTGATCACAGTTCAAGGGTGTTTATTGAACTTCAATGGGTTGATTGAATGCCTAAACATAAATCTAAAGGTGGGAACAAGCTGCTACCATGAAGTAATAACCACGCAGTCCTAGTGGAGGCTGTCAAAATAAAAGGGCCTATTACTAAAACCTATTGCCAATACTTGCTTCTAAATACAAAATGATGTGGGACAATAGTGTATGCAAAAAGAAAAGTGTTCAAGAAATAATATGTCAGGATAGTTGAGCAGTTAGCTTCCCTGCTCCACGTTTTCAGCATGGGGCAAGGTGGCACATTTGAGCTTCCCCCACACCCTGGCTTCTCTGCCACAAGGATACAGTTCAAATCATAGGTTTCAGGGCCTTTTGCCAAAGCCTCCTTTCCAATAACAGTCTCTTACTGCAGAGAACCCGTCATAACAAACGACCGCCAAAGTTTGTTTCTTATCGTGATTTTCACATGCACACGTTCTCGATTCCAGTATTCATCATGGGTCTCCCTCCTTCAGGCTTGGACCATGGATCTCCTTCTTTCAGGTTCGGATCCCTTTAGCACAATATAGACATTTGGTCTCCCTCGTTTGGGTTTGGACCATGCAATCTCACTTTCTACATTTTCCTCTTGATATCAAACATGTAAGACTTTCGAATGTGTCATGGGTTTTGCTTAGACTGTCGCTGGACCACTTCGATTCACTTCACACAACATTCTTACTTTAATTTTGCTAATTCTTGGCTGGATACCTTTACATAAACCTTCGATTGAGTGCCCACGCTGCGCCGGACCACTCTTAGTGGTATTGTATCTTTCTCCTGTAAATGTTCAAACATCCATAAGAAATTAAGCTTTCCTCGCGTCTTTCATCACACATTTCAATCTTTGTTCTTGTGCTCTTTATACAATGTTGCCGCTTGCAACCTTGACTTCCAACACAGACCTGTCTTGTATCGGTCTCACCAACTCACGGGCTGTGTTGATCTCTCGGGTGCTGTTTTGATCTTTGAGCCAAGGACGGTACCACTGCGGCTGCGGATCATCCCCAACTTTGTCAGCTATGCAGGAAGGCCCTGGGAGTCTGACACACAATACAGGATTCTGCAGTTTGTTTTCCTTGCTTTATGCCTTCTAATTTGAAGGGTTCTGGAAAGTACGGTTTCTTGCTTAAAAGATCAAGGGTATCTCCTTCCTTCCGTACCCTTCTTGGTCTGTCGTCTTTCTTCCCTCGTTCAGCTGCTGTTGGAAAAGTACTGTTCTTTCGTGTGCTTTTCCTCACTCGGTGTGCGCTCGTGCTCCATCTTTTATCCGTGTGGGTAAGTTTAACAGAAGTCAGGTGTGAATGATTACCAGTAGTTGCCTGACCATAGTAATGGGACATGTCGGGTACACTGCTTGGGTGTTGGCCTGTTTTCTCCCAGAGCAGGCTGTCTGTGTGAAAGTGTTGGTGAAGTGAAAGGGGGCAGGGAGTGGGGGGCCTTGATTTCCTAAGTATCCTCTTTGGTAGGATCATCTAAGATCCCCCCCCGCCCTAGGGTCTGGATCGAAAGAGAAAGAGACAGAGACGAAGAGGGAGAGGGAGAAGGTAGAATGAGCGAGGGGGCGGGCAGAGGGGGAGAATGAGCGAAGGGGGGGTGGGCAGAAGGGAATCAGCAGCAAGGTGTGCAGTGAAGCAAGCATGGGGGCGCAGAGTGAGACTGTGAGCGAGGGGGCAGAGACTGAGTGAGACTGAGTGATGCGTCAGACGGGAAAAGAGGGATGCACCGATGTGTGTGTATAGATGGCTGAGTGAGAAACTGAAGCATCAAATTAGAATAGACTATTAGTGGGATGTTTTTATGTTTCAGGAGTTGTGGCTTTCCCTCCAGGATGCCACACGCTTGTTTGTATGCACTGGAGAGACTCTGTTTCCAAGCAGTTACCAAACAAGGTAACTCATGTGCATCCCTGACACACTAGAAAGCCTTCAACTCACTGAATGCTGGACAGTGGCAGAAATCAGTAAAGAGGAGCCTCTGGGGCCACAGTTCATATTGTTCAAGGACATGCCAAACAGGGCAAATGGGTATCCCAGGGGGATCTCTTAATGGGGTCTTTAAAACTGGAAGAAGTGTGTTTGTCATCTACAGGATATGAGTCTTTTATAGGAAAAGTATCCAGAGGATACTTTTTAGTGCGTGTGTTACATATGTGGACATTCTTGAATTTAGAAATGAATGGCTCAAATAGGTAATGAGCTCATCGCAGTGCTTTGTCTTTATGGAGCCATCTGAAAAATGAGTTGTATTAACAGCGGTTCCATTCCGCTGCAACAGGGTTAGGTAATTCTCTTGATTTACAAATGGAATATAAAGTGTGTGATTCTCTAAGCAGGAGAAAATTCAAATGGGTCGGGCATCTCTTCTAGAATTGTTCATGTTCTTTGTGGTTTCCATTTGGAAAATGGCTTCATCTGTTTAATGTTCTCCCTAGGTATGATCATATCAGACCGATGGGTGCTTGCGGAGTCACAGCAGCAGCAGTACCTCTCAGTTTACCATCACCAGTTTTCCAAATCCCTCTCCCCGCACAAGATCCTATGACTTCCTTCATAACGGGCAAAACGCATGAACCAGCAAGGCGTGAAAAGAAAACATTGGTACTTCGAGACAGAGGTGAGTTAGAAGCTTCTTTGTGTAGAATGCTGACCATTTACTGCACAATGTCCTATTCCTTTTCAAATGAAGAGAACTATGATTTGGTGAACATTATTCTCACCTAATTAATACTTAAGTCATCCTTGTACTTCTGGTAAACATTTGAAGTAAAATGACCAAAGGCTTTATCACTTCTCTGCAATGCCTATTTTGGATACTGCACTCAGGTAGTCCTGGCTCTTGTCCCATTGGTCGACCACCAACTCCAATTTGAAACAAAGTAGTAGAGGGAACTGCTGTCACACAGTTCAGATTACACAAAATCCTTCTTCTGATGTTCTAACCAGTACGAAGACCAAGGTGCTGAATGTAAAGCATTGAAGTGTTGGAGCCAGGAACTCAGTAAAAAGATATTTTCCGTTCATACTGTCCCATTTACTGAGCTTCAGAACCTGCAAATTTAATAGCCTAACTACTCAGGCCAGTACATGTTGCCTGGTGGGCATCACCTGCTGTAGTCCTAGTTTTGAAGACTCCATACATATTTGGTTAACCAATATCAAGTGCCAGCAAAGTCAATAGTTCTTGCTTTGAAAATGTAGAGGGTATGATTTCTTTTAAGTTTTCCCTCTCCAAAGGACATACAATCATACTATCTACATTTACAAAGTAGCCTTATTTTATTGATGAGATATTTCAGCAATCCAACCTTTAGTGCACCCAGAGAAACGAATCAAAACCAAATAGGAATCCTTCTTCAAAAAGATGGCAGGGGGGAAAATAAATGTTTAAGAAAGCCTAGCAGCAAAACATATTAGAACAACATTTGACACTTCTTTACTACAACAAATATCTAATAGAAGGAAATGGGTAGCCCACATCGTTTCAGATCTCTATGTCCAGATCTTGAGTTGCTTTTAGTCTACAATGATCCCCAAAGGGGAGCATGTTGTCTGCATGTTAGCTGCGACTTCAGTATTGTGGAAGGTTGCTCTCGTCATATCCTGTGGCGATGTAATTTCTGTTCTTTAGTGAACATTATGGATTTAGCTGCACTCGTTGCCATGTTTTCACCCAGGCAGATGATCGCAGAACCATATTTATTTATTACTTATATATATTTTTTTAAATACGGGTTCGCTTTCTGCTGGATGGTTTTTCAGCTTTCGTTATGGACAAGTTCCTCGTATCATATAATGGGGTATATCATTTTAAATGTGAAGTTTGAGGGAGGAGTTTTTCCCCATACCAAGATGTACCCTTATAAAAGGTCTGCTGCTCTGCTCGCCCCGGAACTGCGTTTGCAGACGCTGACTTCTGGAAAGAATGTATGCATGAAGTCTTCCCATGCTAAACTGTTGTGTTTGTGGGGTCATCTGGACAGACCCGTTTTCTTAGGCCTTTGAATGGAAGTTAAGGGAGTCTGTATTTGTTTCTCATTTCTCTCCAGTGTTTTCTTGCACTGCTAGTGTTTTGGGCCTCATTACATGTTGGGTGGTGCGGCAAAAATCGCAATTAATGCAGTGGTAACCGGGTGTAATCCATCGTTAATTCCGCCAGACGTAGTGGTGGTAACGGTAAATACCTTTAATGGTATTTCACTGGATTTACTACCTAAATACCACCAAACGAGTAATGATGTCCTTTGCCTTTTGTAGTCCACATCCCATGGCCGCCGTGTGTAGTGTAGCCCTAGGTGTCTAAACTTGTACTATTTTCCAGTTTTTCTTTTATCCAATTTTCTTTGTTCTCCCAATGTCTGTTGTCGTAACACTGTGCCTTTGCATTTGTCTCTTCATAGTCCTTTGGATTGGTATTTGGGATCTGACTGAGGCTAGGAGATGCCGCTACTATAAAGGTTGATATGGTGGTGCAAGGTGGCAATGAGCTGTGAGGTTGTCCTTTTGTTATATGTTCCGCCATTTTAGCAGGTTGTTTCTAAACTGAGAAAAATACTTGCATTAGGAAACATATTTTATGCTGAGGACAGCCGTACACCTTACCATGTAACAAACATTGGTGTATGGAATCATTCAAGGTTGTTTCTGAACTACCGCCAGGCCTTGTTTGTCAGCACGGAGATAAGGCAGAGAAGCTTCCTGCGTAAATAATCAGTTTGTTCTATGTTCATGGCCGTCGACGGTTGACCTAGATAACAATTTGTACACAATGATTTATTTATCTCCAGCTTTGAAGTTGTTTAGAGGCATACAAATGTTTAGAGAAAAAGGTATACTTTGATGAAATGTATATGTACATTTGCCTGTCTTTGCATATTTTCTGTTTGTGGTTTGCACTGACAAAAGCAGAGGTGTGTGCATGTCCCTTTCCTCTTACCCAAACATGCTGACTACAGTAAACACTGATATTAACAAATTTAAAATGTTATGAGCTCCCTAACTGAGTTGGTTAAGAGCTCCAGGAAGATCCTCTGGACCCCCAGGAAGCAGGACCGATCGAGCCTGAGCGCCCTCAACAGAGTGTGGGACCCCAGAAGCAAGGAAAGTCCATCTCGACAGCTGGAAACAGCAGTGTTGCTGTTTGCGGTAGTCGCAAGGAGCTGAAACACTGAAGTGCCACTTGTTTGTAGATTGCCGGTTGCGAGCAGTGACCGTCCCATTGCAGTGCAGGAGTCCCCAGAAGTCCTCGCTCTTGTCCCCATGACTGAGGACCAGGAACAGTGAGATCTGCAGAGCTGCACAGGAACAGGAGTCATCTGCTGCACTTTTTCTTCAATCCAAAGGTACTGTAAAGTCTGAGAGAACTTGCCTCTTATGGTAGACTTGCTTGCATCTTCTACTACTCCCAAGCCTAAACAGCTTGTGGCCCTACATTTGATTCTTCTTTTCTTCAAAGACTTCTAAAACATTGTGCAAAGACTTTTCTTACTTACCTACCTGAAGTGCTTCAGCTCATATAGACTTTTGCCCATTGACTTTGGCTTAACCTGTTATACTAAATGACTCTGCTTAAGGAATCCAAAAGTATTTGCCTGCTAAAGAATATTTGTGGTCTCTTGTTTGTTCTAATAACCTTTTCCCGTTGACCAAGTTCTAAGAGTATTCTAAATGCAACAGTAAGTTATTAATGTCCCCAGCACCCTAATTATTGAAGTCACCCGAGGGTGAGGATTGTGGCTGTGGGCCATCCCAAAAGGGTCTTTACTGATTTAAAAACTAAGAGTGTGTAGTTTTGAAGTGTATTTGAGTGTTGCTTCTATATTGATCCCTTCTGAAGAAGGCTTATTCTAACTGACTGATAAATTAATTGTTTATTCAAGAAACCTTGTGTGCATTTGTCACTGTGAATCTCAGTGTAACTCCCCTACAGCTCACATTGACCCCTCTTGAGATAAGCCTGCCTGGCTGCTCAACACGCTACCAACTTGTGTAGTACAGAAGGTTGGGTTCTTGCCAGGAGGTCAGGGTTGTTGTAGTGCACCCAAAGGGTACTGCAAACAATCTTGCCCAACAGTAACCCCCCCAGAACCCCTCATATGGTGAATTCTCAAAGATGTGCTAATTCCCTCTACCTTAGAAACCCCTAGCAATTTTGCTGGATTTTGAGGACTTAATTTTTTTTTACCTGGAGAGAGTGAGGCCCTTTTTTCCCACTCGCTTATGTATTTTGATGTGAGTTTATACCTCTGTTTCTTTTTGGTTATGGAGTCTAACCAACTTCATAGGCATCATCTTTTACAATGGTGTCACACAGCACCTTCAGTGCAATGGTACAGGGAAGTCTTTCAGATTTCCCAAGGTTTAAATACCTTCTCTGGGATCAACTACTGTTTCCCAGAACAGTGGAGTGAAATTGACTTCAATTAGTCCTGTAAAATCCTAGACCCAGCACACCCTATCTTACAATACAGTGCTGGAGGGGTTACTTAGTATTCCCTGTGTCTAGTTACTCATGTAGCATGTTACTCATGTAGCATTCACATGTTACCCTTTCCTCTCAGAATGGCTAGTGGCAGTGATTTTGTAATGAACTACCATGATTTATCCCGACCGTGAACTGTTTGCAGCTCCGGTAACGTTAAATCGCAGGAGCCATGTTTTTACAAAATGGCGCGGAAGCCTTCTTTGTTAAAATGATCCCTGGTCTTCTTTTTTCTCCATGTCTTTGTGGAAAGGTCCTTCTCGAGTTTTTCTCTGCACGCCAAACCAGGTTTGGTCTCTTTGTTCATTTGCCTTTGGCGGGCTTCAGGAGTTAAACCCGCCTCTGGCTACAGTGTCTCTTGGGTAGGCAGGTCTAACGCTCACCTGGTATCCACGGGGGCGCCACCCAGTCCGGACTGCTTCCGCCCTTGGACCCCTTCTCTTGGATTCTTGTTTGGCTGGAGACCAGGTCTGAAAACACAGGAGTTAGGTTTAGCTTGATTGTCTCCTCCAACCCGGAACCCACCTCCCTCTTGGGCCCAATGAACCCCTTTAGTGCACTTCTCACCGTGCTTTTCGATAAGGTGCGCTCTCCGTCCTGCCGTTCAGTGCAGGGGTGCGTTGGGGATGGGCACGTCACTGCCTAGTTGCTTCACTGGTGCGGGCCCTTCAGAGTACATGTCATGATGCCTACCTCCAAGGAGCCAGGTCCGACCCAGCGACCCCAGAGGCAGGCATCATTTCCCCCAGGGGAGTGCCAGCGGGCCCAAGCTGGGGCCCTTTGGACGCAGACCTGGCGCCTCAGGCGCCAGGCTCATGTCGGGCCTCTGTCCTGGCGCCTTAGGCGCCAGGCTCATAAAGCTAGACATGTGTGCAAGTGTTTTCATGTGCACTTACCTGATGCAGACCATGCTGCCACATCCAGGCCCTCTTGAGGCCTGAATGGAACTACTTTACCTGTGGGACTACTTCCACCCGGGTGTGGTCGGGGAAGGATACATACCTGATCGGAGGAAGGATAAACACGGGACTTCTTCCAAAGCTATTTAAACCACACCCGATCAGCAACTCACGCTTCGCGTTGTTCTGCTCCTCGCAGCTGGACGCTCACTATGTCAGCTCCTGCATCTGGACTTCAGCCACGCCTGTCAGCATCCTGGGTCACCTGCAAAGGGAGACAAGAGACCTACCAGCTAATCTGCACCACAGAGACATCACCGACGATCCTGAAGGGGAAGACATCATTTTTAAAAGCATTTCGTTACGATCGCTGCAGCGCTGCATTTCACTCACCTTTCCTGGGTTCCTCCATCTTCAGCAGCGATCATCCGGATACACAGCCACTTCCCAGAGCCTAGAGAAAAAGACAAGAACAAGAGGTGAGAGAAGGAAGGGAATAGGAAAAGCTCAGTTTCCTTCTAAGACTTACCTGTTGGGTCATTCCCATTTCATTTCGGGTCTTGCTGCTTCCAAGCAGGACCCTGGCCCCTATGGGGAAAAAAGACAAAGACATTGAATGAGCGTATGCAAAGTCAGTTCCCGAGCGCTCACCCAGAACTAACCTGCCATTTACTGGAACTGGAACTGCACGTTTCACTTCGGGTCAGTGCCATATCTCCGGCATTCCGAACCCCGGCCCCTAAGGGGAAAAAAGACATAAACATTAGCGCTTGTTGCAAAAAGACAATGAACATTATTATTAAGCTTGGACTTTTGAACTTGCAACAGAACTTTTACAGAGCCTTACCTGAATAGTCAAGCTTACCTGAACTCCCATCAATCCTCAATCCAGTGAAGTAACTGGGTTTCAACGCGCCCCTGCATCAGAAGCAGGATGGAGAGCTCATCTTTCCTGACCCTAAGGTGAGACTTCACAGGGAATCGTGGAAGGGTATCGTGGAGGGTTGGAAGAGAGTGGGAGGCTTGATCATAACTCAGTCAGTAGGTAATACTCCCTTTTCACGCACAGGGGACTATTCCTGCGAGCTGGAGAAGCCAGAGTAGAGGGCCCTTCCTGTCCATCTTCAGAGTCCTGCGCTTCACCATTGAAGAAGCATCAGCACTCGAAGCCAGACCTGCGCCTCCGTGGGAATCGGGTGAGCGTTATAGTCCAGACCTGCTGCGACTCAGTTCATTAGGTAAGTCTATTGCTCTGATAGTTTGCCCTTTATTCTGCAACTGGCTCCAATAATGTCCTTCCTTTGTCTGTAGGTGCGGACGAAGTTCTCGTGATGTCGTGCTGCCTGAGTTGTGCACGAGATGGTAAAGCGCAGAGCGCGGCGCTATGTGCCTTTTGTGCTAACCTGTTTGTTGTCTTTCTTGCAGGCCGCGATGTTGATCCGGACTGTACGTGCCGAGAAGATGGAGAGCGGTGAGTAGTGTTGAACGAACCGCCTCCTGGCACTCTACAAGGTAATCAGTCCTTTCTTTTCTTCTTGCAGGTGGTGGAAGGCCCGAAATGGTTGTGGACCCAGAACGAGTTCAATGCAGGTACGCAAGCGCCTTTGCGGTTTTTAGACGTTGAGAATAAACGCTTACTGATGCTGCTTCTTGTTGATGTTTGGGTTAATGGAGCGGAGTACGAGAGCAAGGCTCGCTAGAAGGTAAGCGAATGCTATCCGTGTCTTGTCCTTGTTCTTGCAGGTAATCGGGCCCGACGCGCAGAGGAAGATTCCAGTGAACCGCAGTGAATGTCACGCTGCGACTAGCAGAGCAACACGAAGCGTGTTCTGCAAGTTGGGCATGGCCTATATAGCCTGCAGGTATCCCAGGTGCCTCTAAGCCTGGCCACACCTAAAATGCTAGACCGCATGGCTCCGTTGTGGAACTGAGCCATATGGGGGCTTCCATGTTGTTAAAAGGCCATTATGGGCCCTAACTCGCTGGCTTTCCACATGAGCCTTGCGCAAGAGGCGCCAGGACTGACTCCAAGAGAGTCTGGGGGGTGGCATGACAAGGCCCTTGGGGCCATGATGGAGCTTCCTAGTGCAGTCCAGATGGCCTGATGGCCAAGGCCAGGGGCAGGAGTCATGACAGCAGGAAGTGAGGGAGGTACCCGAAACTCCCTGTGCTTAGTCTCCTAGGAGACCCAAATGCACTCTGTGACAATTTGCTGGCTGACTGTCCGGCATGGACAGCCACCCTGCTGGGTGAGTGGCAGCTAGGCTGGAATTAATGGGAGGGAACTGACTAAAAGGCGAGTCTCTTGGCTTGCAAGGCAGAGTCGACCACTGGACGAAGGAAGCGAAGAAGAGCTTGAAGAGGACGGCTGCTGCAACTCCTGGACCGTTGGTTTTCCGGGTGACGCCCTGCTGCAGATCCGAATCGCCAAGTTTGCATCGACGGAGAAGCCCTGCAAGGCTCCCTTTGAGCTGGTAGGCCCAATCAACTCCCAAGTAAGCCACCTGGACACCCATCTAGGAGCTGATTGAATTTCCTCAGAGTTGCTGCAGGAAACCGTAGAGCCTGGGAGAGGGACACCAGATTGTGTGTGTTGCTAGTAAGCTGGCTAAAGCTTTTGGAAGATCTTCCGGACTCCCACAAAGCAGGACTGACCAAGCCTGACCCCCCTCAGATGAGCGTGTGACCTCAAATGTGAGGAAAGTCCACCTTGACAGCTTGGAACTGTTCTTATTGCTATTTGCTGTACCGCAAGGAGTTGAAACGTGAAACAGCCACTGAAAGTAAAGTTTCCTGGTTGCCAGCTTTGACGGTGCCAGTACAGTGCAGGAGTTCCCCTGACGTCCTCCCTCTTGGCCCCACGACTGATGCCCAGTAACAGTGAGATCTGCAGATCTGCAAGTCTTCAGCTGCATCTTTTTCTTCTTTACTAAGGTACTGTAAAACTAGCCTAAGAGAACTTACCTCTTACTGTGGAAGTGCTTGTAACTTCTGCAACTCACAAGTCTAATCAGCTTGTGTCCCTATATTTGGTTCTTCTTTTTATCAGACTCCTAAGAACCTGTGTAAAGACTTTTCCAATTACTTACCTGAAGTGCTGCATCCTATACAAAGACTTTGGCCTGTTGACTTTGGTTTACCCTATTGAATTGAATGACTCTTCTAAGTGCTATCTGAAAGTATTTGCCCTGCCTATGAATATTTGTAAATTCTTGTGTTCTAATAACCTTTGCCTTTTACTTATTTTTGAAAGAGTATTCTGAATGCCAACAGTAAGCTATTAATGTCCGGAAGCCTCTTTGTTACTGAAGTCACCTGTGGGTGTAGGTAGTGTCTGTGGGCCATCCCAAAAGGGCCTTGTCTGTGTCTGTGGGCCATCCCAAAAGGGCCTTGTCTGATTCAGAAACTCAAAGTGTCTAGTATTGAAGTATATTTGTGTGTTGCAGTTCTATTGCTCCCTTCTGAAGAAGGCTTTATAACTGCCTGATAAATAAATTAATTGTTTATGCAAGAATCCTGGATTGTAACAGTGTATTTGAATACCTCTAACGGTGAATCTTTGTGTAACTCCACTACAGCTCACATTTCCCCTCTTGAGATAAGCCCTGCTGCTCAACACACTACCAAAACTGTGTAGAACAAGCTTATACCAAAGGTTGGGTTGCCTATACCTGTAGTCATAGTTGTTTGCAGTGTTCCCAGAGGGTACTGCATTCAAACTGCCTAACAGTGATGGACTTGCAAAGGAAAAGGTAAGTAAGATACCTTTTATCTTACTACCCTTGAGAACTATAGTTCTCACAAGATAATGTAATAACACAGAAAGAGAAGTCCAAGGGACACCTCATTGACGCTGCACAGAGGGTACTGGGTGTCACAAAGCAAAAAGCAGATGCCTGTATTAAACAGATGGAGTTTAGCAGACTCCATCAACAGTAAAAATACAAATCCCAGTCAGAGAAAAAGAATGAGTGAGTGGTAAAAAGTTCCACTCACTCTGGAGATTAAAATAAAAAAGTCCTGTGTCCAGCAAAAGTGCTGGGCTCTCTGGTTAAAGGGAATTAACACACAAACTGAACATTCCCCATCCCTTTCGTCTTCTAGAAGTTTTCTTCTTCTTCTTCTTCTTCTTTAGTACATTACTTGAAGACCATTTCCAGAGATTGGTTTCCCGGGCTTGTTCCCTTTTGAGAATTAGTAAATTCAGAAAATCCATCCCCCCGGCAACTTTGAAATTATATTCTTTGTTGAGATGATTTTTTGGTGTCTGAGGACACAATATTTAACCAGTAGCTCAACATGTATTTCTTAGCTGGTTTCACGGGGAAGTGATGTTTTTGATTGCTCTGCCGCAGTTACAGGCAGTTTGCTTTTCATTTTGTAGATTTTCATTACCTATAGATGATGGTGCTAATACTGTGAAACACAAGAACTGAGCTGAACAGTAGAAAGTAGAGGGGATGGTTGATCATTGGTGCTCACCAAATGGGCAGCCTGTTGCTTGCTGCACAACATAATCTGGTGTTCAAGGCCATCAGGGAATGTGACTCAGTATTGAGGAGGTTCCACTAAAAATATGGGACTCTGAGAGGGCGGAGGTACTCCTCTAAGTAGCTCTGCTTCTAATATCCACATTGGTCATGTCTTATTGTGTGGGCTATCGGTCACTTTAAAAGATAAACCGACCGTTTTTGAGGAGTCTTGCTTTCAACAGCTAAATGCATACCTTGAGTATAGGCAATAATGCAGGGGAAAAAGGTAACCATTGTAAGGTATGCCCTAATTACAGGGGTACCCCTTAATTATACGGGTACCCCTTATCATGCTCTCACCAGATTAAAGTTCACCCCTCTAGGGAATTAAGGCCAAGAGTCTATCTTGCAAGGATAACAAATGTAATCTATAGAGACTTGAGGATGCTGCAAAGAACTCTGCTCCTTGAATGGCATCTTCTGTCCCTCTTCCATTCCAAGCTCATGCAGACTGGAGCCAGGCACTAGCTTATATACTATTAACTTGCTGTAGTGGCACCTTTGGATTTGGGCATAGCTCCTTCCAAAACGGGGTGCTGCAGTCTTCCTTCCTTCATGGTCATATTTCCATTTAGGATGTACTACTTAACATACTGCTAGCCTATGCAAGAATGCAACGTAGCTCCTGTTTTTCATCAATTTGCTACATTATGAACATTTATATATAAAAGAAAATTCCTGTCATGCTCCTCATATTTCATTCATTGATTCGACTGATACTTTTTATCTGGTCTTATAATCTCCTCCAAACCGTGTTTTCCATAATTCTGCATTGTGTGCATGAGCCTTAGCCTGCCTGGGCTTTTTGACCGACTGCAGACAGCTGCTGAGTTACGCGCTAGCCTGCCAGAATGAGAGAACACCACACCAAAGCCTGTAGTATATTTTTAGTGCAGGCCACATTCCTTTTGAAAGAGAGGCTGCTTCTACCATGCTTTGAGAAAAACAAAATGGAATTTAACATTTACCAATTTACTCAGCTAATAGTTATTTACACCTTATATTGACATAACTGCCCCCTCTTTAGTGTCCCCCCTCCCTCCTGGTCTCTTGTAGTGCCTATAAACAGTTAAAAGAAGTATTTCCTAATTCTAAAGTGCTTGGGAATGAAGGAGGCGCTAGCTCCTTCCCAACAATCCCCCCTTTCATTACTTCTACAGTAACAAACTCATCCCTACCCGACATATCTACAACTGCAGAAATATTAGTTTTGAGTTGCGCTGTTTATTGTATGGCAAGGTGTTTTAGAACCCCCAATTGATACCATCATCTTTGTACTATTAGGGACTATATTAACACAACATCGGAGACCTAATTGGCACGTGCAGAAGAGGACCAAGAAGAAAATGATAATAGGAAACAGTATTTTTACTGCTGCCTCCAGCCATGACGGGACCCAATCAAAGTCAAGCGCTGGCCAAGCCGTGTTCTGAACTCCACCTTCTTCATTTGAGCATGTATATTGAGCAACACCTCGATGACGTGGGATAGCGACCCATTCTCAGCATCCTCCGAGGGTATAAAAGTGCAGCAGCTGCTTGTGCCCCAGCAGCCAAAAAAGATGAGTCTCTGAGAGCTAAAAGGTTGATACTCATCAGGTATTCCTCAGAGCAGTGCGGAAGAGTCCTTTGAGACATAGTTTGATCTCTTCTTTCTTCCACGCTGTTGAAATCATCCTTTAGCTTGCAGCATATAAAATTCTTGTGTGATCTGCAAATTTCTTTCAGCTTCTTCAGGTGCTGGAGTGGCTGTTGGCACCCCTTCGACAGGCATTTCTTCTCCCTTCAGGTGTTCTTCCGGGATTACTAGTAGCACTGAGTGCAGGGTGGCCAGTGAACGCTTGCCCCTCCATGAGGGTCAGAGGTGCAATTAGGCTTGTTGGCCACAAACCTAGTAGTAATACATCACTGCTGCCGTACCTTTTCGTCAATACAGGGATCACAAGAGTGTGGTTGCTCTGTGTGTTGGTGCCAACAGGAACTGTTCCTTCATTGCTAAATCAAACTTCATAGTCTGTCTCTATGTATTTGCACTGGCTTCTCCATTGTTGCAGTCCATGTCAGTTTTGTGATGTATTGGGACCATATTTGCGCACCCATAGTCTCTACTTGGGCTATTGCTTCTCTGCTGTACTCGATCAGTCCATCTGCCGGACACTTTACTGTGTTGCCCTGCCATTTGTCGTTGCCATTTGATTAACCTCCCAAGGAATAATATGGTACTTGTACACACTGGCAGTATTTCGTGTTGCCATTGCATAACGCTAGGTCTAGATCAATGCTCCCCAACTGCAAGCTGTTTACGTGGAATGTGCTCTTTATCCGTCATAGTTGAAGATGTACCAGGCATTGTGCCTCTGTAATTGGGACTGGATGTGGAACTAAAACCTTCAGAACCCCTGATGCGTGTGGGATAAGTGCGCACACAACAGTTTTTATTGATTAGATTCCTTTGAGGGCGGGGAGGGAAGAGAAGAGAAGAGGAGGGAAGAGGGAGAGACCGAGACCACACGACCACTGACCACCCTGGCATGGATCCTCAAAAATGTCTCTTCTTTGGCTATGTCCTTACTGAATTTTGCCTTGTCTCAGGTGCTCTTCAGACATCCGAGAGATGCACCCAATATTTGACATCGTTCACGCGGACGGTGAGAGGAGTACACCACCTCATATGGACCTTCAAACCTGGGGCTGATCAGTTCCCCAGGTAATAATGGCAATGCTGTATATGGAACCGTGGTCACTATTCCACCACCACCCCGCACCACTACCTCCCCTGTGTGCCTCTGTCCCGTTTCCTGGTCATTTATTGATGACCCATCAACATGTAGTATGTCTCCTTCTGTCAATGTGTGAGCTGTTCAGTAGAGGGGAAAATAAATAAAACTCCTGTATGTTATCTGCAGTTGGTAAAATGGGGACAGTGCAAATGGCTTCTTTTAGGTCCTCAAATTTTCTGTTCATTTTGTCAGTCATTCCAATTTACTTTTAAGTACTCTGTCCTTCCCTGAGACTTTGTAACAGCGGCCTTGGGTAGACTGCGTAATCTAGTATCCATGCCCTACAATAATTACATAAGCCCAAAGAACTGCTACATTTCCTTCACAGTACTGGACCTAGGGTTGGCGCATACTGCTACCACCCTATTTGGTAATATTTATTTCCTGTTTGCAAAAATGAGTTGTTCCAAGTATAGTACCTCCTGTTGGGAGTATTGTAGCTACATTTTATATGCCTTGTACCCTTTGTGAGCCACCAATTGCAATAATGCCACAGAATCCCTCCTGCACTGATGTTCATTTTCACTACATACCAGCAGATCATCCACATACTGGATGATTGTGCTAGGCACCTGACTTCAATGTAATCTGTACTGAGGTCACATCTCTCAGTAACCCAACATCATGTGTCCATAATTGTGCTGGCACATAATCGCATGTCCTCCTCAAAAAATTAAGACTGGGTCACCACTGCTCTCATGGGGGAACTTTTTTATTTATTTATTTTAATTCTTGATAACGCGCCAAATTGCCCGCAGGCCTCACAGTGCACACAACAGTACAAGACGGGGACAATCGGTAGAAACTGAGAAAACTAGAGACAAGAAGAAAGCAACCAACTAGTCAGAGGACTAGGGTGTGTTAAAGAGATAAGTCTTGACGTTCTTTTTAAAGATAACCAGTGAGTGAGTTCCATAGAGCTGGTGCAGTGACATTGAAGTTGTTTTTCCAAATTTGACTGAACTGAGGCAAGGCTGACTGAGCCTTACGTGCTCACTCGACCTCAGTGCACGACCAGGGACGTAGCGCTGGATACACTATCAGGTAGATGGGTGCAGAGTTATTCAAGCATTTAAAAGTAAGAGCGAGTATCTTAAAGGAATCCCTGTGCGTGATGAGAAGCCAGTGCAGTTTCTTCCGGGCTTCGGTGATAGAGAAGTGCCTAGGTAGACCCAGCACGGCTCTGACCACGCCGTTTTGAGTGATCTGCAAGGCAGCGATATTGCCAGCAGAGGTGCCTGCTAGAAGACTGTTGCAATAGTCTAACCTGGAGTTTACGAGGGAAGATGCGAGAAGAGACATAATAAACAGATAAAAATGGACTCATTGCGTACAGTTGCCTATTGATCCAGCCGTATGATGCTCTGGTTTTGCCACGCATGGAGAGTTCGGCATCAATAGTAATGCTGAGGGTCTTAACGCTTTGGGCCACCAGAATGGAGACATTGGCAATCATAAATGATGCATATTCTTCAGAGAGGTTCTTTAAAATGTGGATCTCTGTTTTATCAGCATTCAATGCCATAAAGTTTTGACTCATCCAGGAGAGGATGACGGAGTAGATGGCAGCAATGGCTTTAGAATCAGTGGAGTAAGAGCCTGAAAGTTTGAGGATGACGTGGGTGTCATGAGCATATTTGGTATATAAGACACCCAGGTCATCGAGCAACGGGAGCAGAGGGAGAATGTACATGTTGAAGGGAGTAGGGGACAGAGAGGATTCCTGGGGAACACCACGGGTGAGCAGGGAAGTTATAGAAGATGAATTTTGGATCACCACACGGGCGTTCGGGGACCGAGAAAAGAGGCTAGCCATTACTTTGTCCGTTTTGTGCAGCCAACAAGTGTTTGTAATCTTGTTGCCAGTAATGTGTGGTCAATTAAGTCAAAGGCAGCGGCAAGATCTAGCAACATCAAAATGGCAGGAAGGCCACGGTCGATGATGTATCCAAGATCTGATTTTAAATCTAACATGGCAGTTTTCTGTGCCATGACAGGCTCCATAGCCAGACTGATGGGGGCCAAGTATGGCATTGTCGTCAATACATTTCTGTAGCTGGAGATAAGCTACACAGTCCATAACCTTCAAAAGGAAGGGCACATTGGTTATTGCCAGTGCTTGGCAAGAGAAGGGTCCATATTAGCTTTTTTAAGCAAAGGTGTAATCCATGCTTCTTTGAGATTTGCCGGGACTTGGCCCGCCTTGAAGGACTGATTGATCAGTTTAGTGATCCAGGGACTGATGGTCTCTAGACATTGTACCAGGAGCCTAGATGGACAGGCATCGCCTTTGCAGGAAGTAGGCTTCATATATAATATGATTGTAGTTACTTCGTAAACAGTGCATGGGGTAAAAGGCATTTGTGTAGAGGGATTGTGGGTAGGCTCCTGAAGCAGGCAGCGGGAGAATTCGATGGGTGCACTGGAGGAGAATTGATCTTGTGCTTCATTCAAAGAGGTCCTCGACGAAGGAGATTATTCAAGTGAGTTGGGGATCTGAGGAGCAGGGGCTGTTGGGAGGGGGGGATCACAGGATTATTAGCAGAAGACGACGCACTAGCTTCTAAGTGTGAGGCAATTTGGCAGAAAAGGCGTCGTGAATAGTTTGACACCAGGAGGTGTCCTGAGGTGCTTGCAGGGTTGTCTATGTGTTGGCATTGAATTCTTGGAGAATGGCAAAGTTCTTTTGATTTTGCTTGATGGATGCGATTGCTATAGTAAACTGCTTTGGCCTTAGTGACAGCAGTTTTGAATATTTTCACTGTGTTCTTATATGCAGCTAACAAGTCGGGTGAAGGATGTTTTCGCCAGGCACGTTCTGCAGCTCGCCTGCAATGCTGTAACAAAAGGATTTTGTCTTGAACCAATATTTGGTAAAGGTTTCATGTTTTATGAGTCTTGTGCTCATGGGAGCAAGTTCCTCAATGATGGAATCAAGTGTATTTTTCATATGTTCTGAAATCTCAGAAGAGTTTAAACATTTGGACAGATTGCCCAGTCTTTCGGTAAACTCAAGAGATAGTCTTTAAGGAGTGAGTTTTTTGAATGTTCTAGAAGTGGTGAAGAGCCTAGCTGTAGTATCGACTCTAGGAGATAGTGGGAAGAGTGATGGTAAAATAAGTAAAAAGTGGTCCGACCAGGGGCATAGAGATGTGGTAGGGGTAGAGGCTTGAATTTCGTGAAATAAAACCCAGACCAAAATATGGCCGGCTGCATGAGTGGGTTCAGTCACCTGCTGGATAAAACCGATAGAGGATAGAGCCCCAAGAAGGGATTGTGCAGTTTTATCGGAAGGGATATTGGCCCATAAATTAAAGTCACCTAAGAGAACGACAGGACCTTTGTTGGTGGTGACATTATTAAGCAGATGCAAAAGTTGTTCTTCAAACATGGGTAAGTTATGAGGAGGACGGTAAATGAGAATAAGGGTAAGTGTGGTATTGCTAGAAATCTTGATTTTAGTGATCAATGATTCACAATCAAGTGGCTCATGTGGACAGAGATGGCATTGAAGGTTATCTCTCAGAAGGAGGGCAACCCACCCACACCTCCTTTGACATCCTGGTGATTGGGCCTTAATAAGACATACCCAGGGGGCATAGCCTGAGTGGCCTCATTGGTGATACATTCACTGAGCCATGACTCTGTGATTGCCATGAGGTCATAACATGATTTGTGTGCAAGTCCTCAACCTTGACTCCATGGGACACCAGGGATTGAGTGTTGAGGAGTGCAGTGGTAAGGGAATGCATGGGCAGCCCTTTTTTGGCAGGTGATAAGCCAATCAAATCATTTTCCTATACTGCATCATGATCTCGCAGGGAATGCTGATTTCCTAAATAATCGTCCCCATTTTGCTCGCTGTCCTCAAATAACCCCTCATCAGTCATTTCCTTTAATTGTACAATCGTAACTAAACATAATGCTGTGCGCCACTCACAACCGTCCTGGTCTGTTCCAATCAGGACTACTCTTTTGTCTGACACTACTAGTCCTTGTAAATCTAAGGACGATATTGTCCCTACCACCATCTCGGGTAGCTTCAACTCAATTCATCAGTACTACTGATGAAATACCCGGTCACTCATCTTGAGGTACCACAATGACCCCTTCCTTTTCTCTCAAAAAAATGTATATATTTGATTCACTTCAGTAAGATTTATCAATTCAAATTATTTAACATATTAATTAGCATGAAGATTCACATTCCACTCCTGAATTAACATTTCAAGAAAACAAATGTATTTTTCTCCAATGCACCTAAGGGATTCGTAGTACTCTCCTTTGTGTACTTCACAGAAGAGTTTTATTAATAACACAAAATACGTACTTCCTACGATTATACATTGTACAAAATATGCATTGAAATAAATCACTTTTCTGCCAACTGCTAGCTGAACCACACCAGCGAAATCTGTTTTAATTAGCGTGGTGCTTGCACTTGACACCACACTACACATTCCGGGACCTGGTGCACCTTCTTCAGGTAAAACTGCTACAGTTAATCGTGGACTGTGTGGTCTCTTAGTCACAACCTCCTACTTTCATATTTTCAAAATCATCACACATTGTCGAGTCTCGTTTTTCACCGGAGTTATAGATCCACGTAGCCACCCTTCTGAGGCGCGAACGAGAGCGTGAGGACGGCACCATCTTGGTCTGTCTTTACTTGGGGTTTTTAGCATCTAGTTTGACTTTCTGTGGTGGCAATACGGGTCGGAAAATAAAATCTGTGGGCAGTCGCTAACATTTTGTCGCAATTTGAGGCACTGCTTTTATTAATACCTTGATATCGTAGAAAAATATGTCCGGGACCAAAGGAACCGCACGGACTACTGCCTCCCTTGCCATTGCATTTATTACTATCATTGCTCGAGCCACACACATCCCTGGAGTGGAACACACTACCTATTGATCTGTGAATGATCTAGTTATATTTAGTTTACTGAGCAGATCCCTACCCAACAAGTTAACAGGGGAACTCTCTGAATATAACAAGGGGGCTTGTACTACCTTCCCTCCCACTTTTATATCCAGCTCCTCCGTGTATGGAACCGTAAAAAAAGGCTGCAGAGAATCCCTGCGTGTCAAGAGTTTTACTTGATAATGGAAAGTACCCCTCCATAATGCTTGATTTAATTGCACCCGAATCTATCATAAATATAAATTGCTTGTTTCCTATTTCCCCCTCCACCAAGGGCTCCTCTTCAGGGGGTGCGGTTGTCAATAGGATTGGACACACGGGTGCTCTCTGTGGGCTGTCCTAATCAGAATATGGATTTGACCCGGGAATTAAAATGGCCATTGTTACTCCTTGGAATGGGGCACCCGTTCCCTCCTGCCATCCTGTTGAACTGTGTTCCCTCACCGTGCTGTAGTTGTTGCCCACATTATCCTTGCCTGTCAGCCCCATAAGGGAGCTGATTTTGACCAACTCACCTAAATTGCTGTTGTCCCATTCCTTGAGGCCCTTGGAATCCCTGCCCTGGAGGTGATGGCCCATAATGAAATCCCATCCCAGACCTCTTTCTGCATTCCCTTGCGAAGTGCCCCCATCTCCCGCAGTACCAGCATTGTGATGTTCCCAATCCTACTCCCCTGGGCCCTACCCCCCCCCCAAAGCCTTCTGCACTTGCTCCTTGAAATCCTCCTCTTCTCCGTGGTGCTCCTTCATACTGCCACTGTTGGTTTGGGTACTGCCCACCCTCCCCATTGTCCTGTGTCCTCCTTCACCCTATAGTACTGCAATTGTGACATTCACAATTTGTTGAGTGTCTCCTGTCCTTGAGCCGGTGCCGTCACTGGTGCTTGGACGACAACCTTATTTAGCTTAGTTTCCACTAGTTTTGCCTCGTCTGTTTGCCGCTTTTGGGTTATCTCCCTGTCCTGCTCCTGATTCTCTTACATTGGTGGACTATTATACTTTGTATCTCTGCCCACCCTTTGGCTTCAATTACCACAATTTTATCTAGTGCCTTCTGACCTCTTTTGGTAATCCCCTATTTACGATAAAATAGAAAAATTGTACCAAGTGGTCCCATTGCCCTCCTTTATCAACTCTCTACAGTTCCTGTAATTTAAGAAGTATGTTAACTGGGTCCTCATCACCCATTGTGCACTACATTTAAATAATTTGTCGGGTATCTGGGTACATCCTTCGTAGGGCATACCAAACCCTTGCCCTTACCTCATTAAAGGCTGCTCCATCATGTTCATTATCTGTGAGACTTATCCCAGAGTAATCAACCCTTGTCCATATGTCCCTAGCCTGGTCCCCAACTATGGCGACCAGTAAACTCTTATGGTTTCCTAATGCTAAGGCTACCCCTGCTGTTTGTTTTTCAAATTCATAGATCCATTTACTAGCTCCGACTAAAAGCTGGGGGAGAGCGTTAATCAAATTCTGCCCATTTGAGGCCATGGCACATACTGCATCATCCCTACTCCTTTATGTATGAGACATCTGCATATCGATTTTTGTTTTCTACCCCTTCAGTATTCTTCTTATTTTCTACTACCATGATTAAAACTGGTCTGTTTCTTGGTATGTCCCTCCTCGCTGCCTCTTGTGGCAGTGACGGGTTTCTCGCCACCGCCTCTCCTTGATCTCCTTCTTGCCCTGCCTCTTCATTATTTCTACTACCTTGATTTTCCCCTTGCTTGTTTTACTTCTTGTCCCAAGACCGTCCATTCCCTCTGCCCATCATCTTTTTCAACACAAACATTTCTTTTTGCCTCAGGGTTGAATCTAAACAAAAAATCTCCTGACTTCCAATCCCCTATTTTCTGCACTGGTACCCTTATTTCTGGTGATAGTTGTTCAGGTTATGTAACCTGACCAACCTTTCCCGCAATGCTCTTAACTCCTTGTTTATATCTGCTTGTAGACCCTCTGGGTACACCGATGCTACGGGCATGTCAGCACTTGTGGATGGGTTATATGGAGGTAGAGATGCAAAAGCTCTCGAGTTTCCCCCCACCCCCCCTAGTCGCTAATCCTGTTGTGGACACTCTCTCTAGCACTGGAGGCTTATAGACTGGGTTTGTATACCCTATTGCAGGTTTAAGCGTTACGGGGTATATCCCATACATTGCATCTTTCATCTTGCTGACCTCCCATATCTGCTCTGGCCCGGAGGAGGACACCCCCCGCTTCCTTTGTTTATGATATCCATTGTTTATTTATTCTGTCACAATACAGGCACAGAACCCTATGCATGTGTTTTATTGGGGTTTCCTCCTCCATAATGTTATGCGCGTCCATAATGCTTCACTTTGACCCTACTACTATGCTGCTACTTTTTACACAAAAATACAGATCAATCTACTTGTTCCCCCACCGCCCCCTTATTTTGTCCCCTTTGATTTCACACACGCACACACCGCGACTATCCATCTTTCATGCATTTTTATCACAAAAGACCAAGAGAAAATATACATAAATAATTGCCTAAAATCCAGGCCCATTCCTTATATAAGCCACTACTTTTTTTCCTTATATCCTTTGTAATACCACCTTCCCAGCATGTTTTTATATACTGAGTATCCCATTGCTTTTATCATCCTAAAAGAATAATGCATGCTACTACCTTCTAAACCTATTATGGCCGAAGATCCCTTACTTCCCAGTCCTTATAATCTGGGGTCCCTTTCCTCTCAGTCTTTATACGTTGAGGTTCACTTTTTCCATTATAAAAAGTAGAGAAACAACAATACGCGACAATTTCAATATATAACCCACCTCCTATCCAATCTATTCCTTAACACATCACCAATAAGTCCTATTCCATAATAAATCACCAAAAAGTCCTTTTCCATAATACATCACCAAAAGTCCCATTCTATCTATTCCATTGGCCTCGTACATCATCCACATCACCATAGTATCATACATTCATACATACATGTTCCCATGTTATCACTTGCAAGAGTATACTCACATGCGCGTTGTTCACTTGAGTTTCCTCGGTTACAAAGCTGGCCTGTCTTTCTGGAGCCATGCCATGCTTCAGTGAGCGGAGAGGATTTCTTTTAAAATGGCTTCTACAAAAAACGCTCGGGATGCACATGTTTTTTTTATTTGGGCGACCTGTGTCTGTAGATGGGTATGATTCCTGGTGACTTTAGGCCTGGGGCTTCGTAAAGTACGGGGGCGAAACTGAGATCATGTCGGGGTCACCCATGTAAGGGTTGCCCAACTTACAGGGGTACCTCTTAATTCTACAGGTACCCTTTATCACGCTCACACCAGGCTAAAGTTCACCCCTCTAGGGAATTAAGGCCAAGAGTCGATCTTGCAAGGATAACACATTTAATCTATACAGACACGAGGATGGGGCAAAGAACTTTGCTCCTTGAATGGCAAATTCTGTCCCTCTTCCATTCCAAGCTCCTGCAGACTGGAGCCAAGCAGGAGCTTATATACTCTTAACTTGCTGTAGTGGCATCTCTTGATATGGGCATGGCTCCATCCAAACTGTCCTTCTTCCCTACAAGGGGTGCTGCAGTCTTCCTTCCTTCATGGTCATATTTCCGTTAAAGACATACTACTTAACATACTGCTAGCCTATTCAAGAACACACTGTAGCTCCTGTTTTTCATCATTTTGCTACATTATGAACATTTATATATAAAAACATGTTCCCGTCATGCACTCCATATTTCATTCATTCGACTGATCTTTTTTATCTGGTTTTATAATCTCCTCCAAACCTTGTTTTCCATAATTCTGCATTGTGTGCATGAGCCTTAGTCTGCATGGGCTTTTTGACACTCAGCAAACAGCTGCTGAGTTACGTGCTGGCCTGCCAGAGATAGCGAACACCATGGTAATGCCTGTAGTCTATTTTTAGCGCAGGCCACATTCCTTTTGACAGAGCCTGCTTCTACCACGCTTTGAGAAAAACGAAATCGAATTTAACATTACCAATGTATTCAGCTAATAGTTATTTGCACCTTATATTTAAATAACTGCCTCCTCTTTAGTGCCCCCCCCCTGGTCTCTTGTAGTGCCTAGAAACAGTTAAAAGAAGCCTTGCTTGGGGGCTCTGTTGAGCAGCCTGCAAGATGGCTGTTTGGCTGTGGTGCTCCGTGCCCGGACAACTTTGATCCGATTCCATCGGCTTCGTCCTGCTGTGAAAACCTGCGACGTGTGAAGCTGAGACCTTAAGCTGCATACCTGTGTATTCGTGGGGAGGATCAGACACTCGCGGCCCTGCTGCAGTGACTCACGCTCTGGCCCTCGCGGATCGAGCTGGCTGCCCTCCATCGGCGACACCTCTACTTGCTGACTTTTTTCCCCAGTGGCCGCCTGGGTGCCTGCATCGGGCTGTAAGGAGGTCGGTGCCCCCCCTCCGCATTGGGAGCTATGCCACTGTGGACTGCCTTCACTAGGAGGCCTGGACTTGCTGCCCGTCTATGCGAGGCCGCGGCCCTGCATGTTCCCGTGCTGCGGGGAGACCTGGCGACCGCCCCCCCCCCCCCGAGGCAGGACCCTGCGGCGCGGTGCGCAACGCCCCCCTCACGCGCCATCCGGACACACTGCACTGGACACCAGGTGAGCCAACCTGTTGTCTCTCTCTGCCTCTCCCTCATGCTGACATAGGGCTCCTGGGGGCCAGCATTGTTGCTTTTGGCCGGGTGGCCGCCTTGCGGTGCCCGGGTGCCCTGGTCTTCCCAAAAGTGTGGCCTGCCACTCGGTGATCCCCGCGCAGATCTGCCAACTGCCTGCATCGGCGCAGGTGTCCACAGCTGCTGCTTCGTCTGGCTCCCCGCTCCTTGCGGAGGCCAGCAATTGACTTTGGGTGGGGGCCCACCCTAGCCTGTGTGCTGATGCTGTCCTATTCTGCTGATCTACACCACTTGATGCCCACATTGTTGCCTGGGATGGGCTCTACCATTTGCAATTGAATCTACTGCCTGCCCTGCTGGTCTGATTCTCGCGGGCCTACATTGCCTTGCCCCGCGTGGCCCCCCCACGCTATCTCTGAGAGATCCCTCAGATGACCTAATGGATGATGTCTGAAGTGCCTTATAATCCCAACTCGTGGGGGGGAAACCCCCTGGGCATCCCTATAGACACTGGCATGCGTCCCTCCTTCCTTCAACTCAACGTATGTCTCACCGACGGCATGGAACAGACGTTAGCTTCCATCCGCCTTTGCTTTTGGAGGGTCACACCTTGTTCATGGTTGCCGCCACCACTCAGATAGGCTGTGCCCTTCAACCTTGGTCCCCCTCACCAATGTCTCGTAGCATCCTGTCATGCCACACTAAAGTCATCATCATCGCTTCTTGTCAGATACCATCCACCACAATACTTCCTTAGTAACACAGCTTTACAACTGTCACCGATGGACAAGGGTGCCTTGCTGAGATGGGCACACGGCAGTGGCGACCCCCGCTGCATTTGCAATGTCTGTTTTCTTGGTTTGGTTACTGTTCTAGTTGTGCCTAGTTTGGTATGGCACTCTGGCACCTATGTTCTGGGCGGGGAATACTGCACTGCTAGTTCTGGGAGGGCATTGGGGGTGGGGTGTGGCAAAGTTCAGGGGCGGTTTAATGAAAACGGCATGAGAGCAGGAGCCATGGTCATAAGGCGGTGCAACCTTACTTCTGCTGGGCGCATGGTACTGAATGGCAACAAATATCACTGTTGGGATTTTCCTTAATAAAGCACCATGTCTGTTAATCTGATGTCCTGGAACGTCAGGGGGTTAAGTCATTTCAAGAAAGCCCGTTGAATAACCACTTATGCCCAGAGGCACAGGATCAATGTACTCCTCCTCCAGGAAACACACGCCCTGGGGCGTTTGGGCTCCCACCTGGCTCCCACCTGGGGCCGCAATAGATAATATACAAAATATTCAACCCAATCTAGGGGAGTCCTCACCCTGGTCCACAAATCTGTCCAATTCTCACTGCGGGCCAGCCATATTGACACTGAGGGCAGATATGTAGTGCTTCACTGTCTAATTGCCAACACGGAATGCCTCCTCATGAATACATACGCCCCGAACTTCGATGCCCCTGGTTTCTTTGACGAGGTGACCTCTATACTCCCGAGATACATTAGAATCCCAATCATATGGGAGGGAGACATGAACCTGATCCTTGATAATGAACTGGACAGATCTGGCATGGCCCGTAGGGCTACGCCACACGCAGCCGTCCGCTTACACGCACATATGGCCACATTGAGCCTCTGCGATGTGTGGAGGGCCCTCAAACCAGACGCGAGAGACTTCACTTTATATTCCCCAGTACACGATAGCTTGTTGAGGATTGACCTCTCCCTCATATCTGGTGGGATGGTAGGCAGGGTCACTGACACACAGATACTTCCGCGGACACTCTCAGACCATTCCCCAGTAACACTCTGGATCAAATTTGGGTGGGATGCACCTACCTGCTCGGCTTGGCGTTTCAAGTCGGAGGCGCGGAGATATATTGTCTTCAAAGCTTACATCCAAGCGGACATTAATACCTTTTTTGAGTGTAACAAAAGACTTGACACATCCAATGGGACCCGGTGGGAGGCGTTCAAGGTGTTCATCAGAGGAGTGTGCATCTCTAGGAAGGCTGGGGTTCTTAAGGACATAAAAAATAGCCTACAACGCTCCGAAATGAGGCTTAAAGATCTCGAGAGGGAGTATACCATTACACCTTCCCCAGCAGTACTGGCGCAGATAAGGTCAGAATTGGAGGCCTTCGAAGCGCATGCCCACAGGGAGGTGCAGTACTATGCCTGTCCTTTGGCCGTGCAGAAATACGGCATGGGAGACAGACCGGGGAGAACCCTGGCCAGACTGGTCCGGGCGGAAAGGGGAGAACCTGCATAGACTGTATCAGAGATGGGGGTGGAGCACTGCACTGGTCTGACCAAACCATCCTTGATACCTTTGTTGAATTCTATGCAGCCCTGTACGGTCCCCAGCAGGAACATAGCATACATGACACAAATCACCTTCTGGACCTAATCCCCATGACCCTTCTCTCCCACGCCACTAGAGAGCAGCTAGATGCCCCGATCACCCTGGGTGAAATCACAGAGGCTATCTCGGGTCTCCCGAAGGGTAAGGCCGCCGCCCCGGATGGTCTCTCCTCAGAGTTCTAGCAAGAGCATGTCGCCATCCTCGCACCCAGACTCCCCGAAGTCTGGAACGAGTCGCTCGACCTGGCCACCTTGCCCCAAACCATGCACGAGGCCCTCATAACTGTGCTCCCCAAACCGGGCAAACCCCCTGATGAATGTGGGTCATACAGACCCCTATCTCTCATAAACACTGACACAAAAATGTTTGCCAAGATAATCGCAGGCAGATTCCTTCCCATAATGACGTACCTAGTCCATCCGGATCAGAGTGGCTTTGTCCCTGGTCGGTCGACGGCCCTCAACATTCGTCGGCTGTTTAATGTCATGTCAAGAATTCATCCCAAGGCCAGGGCCGTCGCGGTCACCCTTGACGCAAAAGGCCTTTGACATGGTCTCTTGGCAGTATATGTGGGCGGTACTGCACAAAATGGGAATTGGCCCTTGTATGATATCACACATCAAGCTACTGTATACAAATCCTGTGGCCAGAGTCCTAGTTAACTCTCAGGTGTCACCCCCTTTCAGGCTTCACAGGGGCACTTGCCAGGGCGGTCTGTTCTCCCCCTTACTGTTCGCACTGGCTATTGAGCCCATGGCAGACAATGTCCGACATAAGCATACCCGAAAAGGTATACGGTTGCGGGACACACCAGAAATAATCTCATTGTACGCTGATGACGTACTTCTCTATGTCCGGGACCCGTCTGCCCATCTAGACCAGATTATACGCGACATAACCAAATTTGGCACATTCTCGGCCTTCACAATTAACTACACAAAATCTGAAATATTTCCACTCACTGCAGCAACCCCCCCGACCCCCCTAACCAACGTGCGAATTCCCTCTTCGTTGGTCCCCAGACGGAATCAAATACCTTGGGGTCCAGATTTCCCTCTCTAGACCCTCGTTACTGGCTGATAACTACACGGCTACAGCACAGGAGGCGGAAGCTCGGATGTCGAAATGGCGCAACCGCCCTCTTTCCCTATCTAGCAAATTGTCCCTAATCAAAATGATAATAGTCCCTAAGCTTCTTAACATCTTTGTAAATGTCCCGATCTGGCCTGGGAAACAATACTTTAGGAACCTACACTCCGCATGTGCTCAATTCCTATGGCACTCCGGTGCGGTTCGCAAAAAGTGGCAACACATGGCTCTCCCATACGAGAATGGGGGCTTCACAGCCCCCGACCTCGCTCACTACTGGATAGCTGCACACGCCCAACACACCACACACTGCTGGTATGCACACTCAGACCCACCCCCTCATGTGAAACTTGAGAAGCTTGGTAGCGAAGAAGTAAATACTCTGTCCCTAGTCCTCCACCACCCTTACCGCGCTGACGCCCCTGCTGACCCAGTGGCCGCCACAACCATGGCATGGAGACGACTATTGCAGTCCCAGCCAAACCAGCATCCATACTACAAATGGCTGCCCATTTGGCGGGTCCCAGGCCTTAGCCCTACTCACGATAGACTACTCATGCAACACTGGCATGATCTGGGCTATAGAGCACTACCCCACAGACCTGGCATGTGGCCATGTGGCCCTCCTATCCTGACAAACCCCCAGATTCGCCCTCAATTCACTTCATAACTAACTCAGTCGGGGCTAAGGGCATAATATCCTCCCTGTATAAAATGCTGCTGGAAAAATTAGACGATGCACCTCAGATTTCTCAGGAAGAGTGGAGTGCTGACCTTGGACTGCCTATAACTGATGATATGTGGGGTAGGATGTGCATACACACACACACACGCAAGGTCTCCATCAGCATCAGCATCAGGTTCAGGTGTATGCAATATAAACTCTTGAACCGGCTATATTACATGCCACACAGGGTGGGAATATTTGCACACAGCCAGGCTCATACCTGCCCGAGGTGTAAATCCTTGGAGGCTGACCACATGCACATGTTCTGGTCCTGTGAGGTGTTGGGCTCATACTGGGAAGCCATCATGGAAGCCCTCTCCGAGATAATAGGGATCTGGATCGTCCCTGACCCACGGGCTGCACTGTTTGGGCTTTGGGATGGGGACGGAGTGAGAAAAGCGTCCAAGTTCTTGAATATCACAACATGGTCGCAAAGAAATGTATATTACAGCAGCACTGGAAGCGCCGCCCCCCCCCCCCCCCCCCCCTCATTCGAGATGTGGTTGAGGGCTCTCACCTGGACTCAGTCTTGCGAGGTGGACTACATCAACACCCTCCCTACGTCCTCTCGCCCCAAAAATGTTTGGACAGAATTTTGCAGCTATCTGAACAGTAAAGATGATATCGAGTTGCTCCTCCCCCCCAGTAGACTTATAGATCCTGCTGTCTCCTATAATGTGCGGTGTGCGGATATATGCGAGCGACTGCCTGCCCTTACTAGAAAACCCCTGTACGTAATACCTTGTGTAAATGTGCTATAGCTGATGTGTTGCCTTCACATTGTACTGTATGGTGTACCCGCTCTTGCCTCATGCCAATAAAGAAAATTTTTTTTTTAAAAAAAAGTCTTGCCTAATTCTGAAGCACTTGGGAGTGAAGCAAGGCGCTAGCTCCTTCCCAACACCATCTCTCCACCCACCTAGAGCACCTTCAGTATGATCTCTCTTCCTCTGTTTACCACATTCTTTTACCTAAAATCTACATTTTTGATCCACTGAGCTTTTCCTTACATTTTTTTTAGCCCGCCTTCCACCCACTAAGCCACACAAGTCAATCCCTGCAAGGACCATGACGGAAACGTTTAGCGGCTACTGCCATTCCTGGATCTGGCCTCCATCTGGGCACGCTATGGCAACTGTCCACTCTTGTCCATGGCTCAGGCGGTCCTTCATTGGTGGTCTGGCCCTGAAGGAAGTTAGAACAGCACAGAACAGAATGTGACCGCAGCAAGCAACACTGTATGTGGATATGTGGATATCTGTACAGCTGTGGCGAGGGAAGCATTTCCATGACCTTTTCCATTGCCCAAAACAGCAGATCCTCGAACAAGGCTTCTTTTTCTTTCATTTGACAACTCATTCTCCACTCTAGCCTGGCCCACTTCCTTCCCCCTTGCTTTACGAAAGCCATGTTTGGTTTATTTATTTGGTGTATGTTATGTGCTGCAGGTATACAAGACACTTCAGAGCGTATGTGTGCAGTGTTGGTAAATTGTATGAAAATGTAACCATCGAGATTTAGGGGTGGGACCAAGATGGATAGGGAACAGTGTTGAGGAATGAGATATGCAGCGGGCCGGGGGTTGGGAGGTACAGTGTACCCATAGTCTGGCTACTAGCCACAGATAGTCTTTGGCTGACGTCTGAGCAGTCATTGCTGAGGGGGGTGGAGGGATACTGAATGAAGGTGCTTCCATAAAACTATGAGCTGAACTGGGAGATGATCATAAAGATCCTGAGTTAAATCCCCCATAGAACATATTTTAGGCACCATCTGAAAAACACGTGTCCCCTTTTGTGATCATAGGTACTCATTTTGTCCTAAAGGTTTGGAACACATGATATCTCATGACTCGCCTCCTATTTCCTGACGATAAGTTCTGTTGTGTGGCGAGTTATATGTTGACATTTCAGCTTGAGCCGCACAGGGCCGCCGTCCTCAATGGGAACTGCTATACATGATGTGTTACTAGGTAAACTGGGAATTTCAAGCATACTGAGACTGCCAAATTTGGAGATTATTGAGAATACCTCTCTTACTGGGAACATTGCACTGGTCGCTTACTGAGGATGCCACGCTAGGAGATTACTGGGAACGTCATTCCTGCTCGGAATGTCACTGGGACTGTGTTGGGAATGTCTAACAGGGACTTTATTGGCAATGTAAAATTGGGAGCTAGCTTGAAATGTCAAGCTTACTGAAGCTAACCTGAAATGTCAATTTTATTGCAAGCTAACTTGGAATATCAAGCTTGTTGGGAATGCCAGATTTGCTTGGTAGGTCAAATTGAGAGTTTACTGGAAAAGTCATGCTTGCCAGGTAGATCAGATCATATCATGTCATGTCATCAAATGACGTCTTTGCATTAAAGAAGGTCTGTGTGTATGTGTCTGTCACTCTGTTCTGGGACTTCTGACTTATGCCATTAACACACATTGGTCAGCTCTGGCCCATTGAATAAGAACATTTGCAATTTTGCATGACTAACCCAGTGGGCAAACAGTTTCCTTTTATTGTTGAATGTGAATTTAGACTTTTTGCCTAATTTAGTGAATATGAAATGATTAAGACACCCACATTTATTCATCAAAATGTATGGAGAAATATAAGGCCCTTTAATTTACATATTTGTCATAATTAGAAGATGTTTTTATGTTTATTTTTCAACATGAACATAAAAAGAGCTACTTAAATCATTGTTTGAAAAGTTTATCGAAGGTCATACTTCTCTGCATTTGCCATATACGTTAGCATCTTCTACCTCCCAGCTATTCCTCAACAGCATAGTTCATTTTGAAATCACAATAAACCCTTGTAGATTGCCTTGCTTTAGTTGTATGGGTGTTTGTAGATCTATTTTGATTCAACGTTTATTACATTGCTCTGTTACAGCTTTATAGCATCATTTTATCCCCTTTTTGTTAAGATTTATGTGGTTTAACAGAAGAAAAGACACGATCAAGTTCTGCCTATGATCCAGGATATTGCAGCGACAAAATGGAAAGTTTTGAAAACAAACCTCATTCTTATTTGGATGCTATCCGGAGTGGACTCCATGAATTTGATGAAGGGGGTCCCTGTCCTGATGGACAGCAGATGTGCCCCTACGCTGCAGCCGGGACTTGTCACTATGGGGAAAGCTGTTTGTATCTCCATGGAGATCTTTGTGAAATTTGTGATTTGCAAGTCCTGCATCCCTTTGACCAGGAACAAAGGAAGGCACATGAAAAGGTAAGTAACTCTTTCTACAGAAAACTATGTTCTGTCATGCACATAAATCAAAGTATATTTCACACATCAGAATGCATATATGGGATGCATCAACCTGGCTGTTGGAACTTTGCTTTTCAGTGACAATCGTAACATTAAAGTTGAACATGTTCTCTCTCTCTCTTTCTCTTTTTCTCTTTCTCTTTCTCTTTCTCTTTCTCTTTCTCTTTCTCTTTCTCTCTCTCTCTCTCTTTCTCTCTCTCTTTCTCTCTCTCTTTCTCTCTCTCTTTCTCTCTCTCTTTCTCTCTCTCTTTCTCATATATATTAATGATATGCTTGCCGTCAGTCTGCATTAAGCTACATTACATTAGACTTAGATCTGAATACGGAGGGCTAGTCTACCTTAAATCCGTATACTTCTTTTACTTACAATATGCTAGGTAGACTTTCATTTTCATGCGCAATCTCCTCTACAAGTGAGCCCCCCCCCCCCTTAGCATTTTTTGCTGGACTACTGTTTTTGGTCTGTTCCCCAGAGTAAGTGGGAACCTCTTTCCACAACCCCTCATTTTATTGTATCTCTTAATTTTGAATTAAACCACAAACCTTACATTTATGATATAAATCAGTGTTACAGCTTCCAAATGTTCAAACTCCAAAATCAGATAAATACATAAACATATCATAAGAATTTCAAGGAAAAAAAAGAAAACAAAAACCCATAACACCACAAATGATCCAATAAAGACAATGACACACGAAGACAACACAAACCACTAAAAACCCCACCACGAACAACCAATCCCCTAAATGACTAATACACATATGTAATTATATTATTATCCCAACCTACACTCACCCATACAACTCATTAAAGGGACCCCATAATTCCAAATACTCTCCCTCCCGATTCCGTCTTACATATTGAATTTTTTCAAAGCCCGAAAGTGTTTGTAAATCTGATCACCAACCTTCCACCAGAGGCTTCTTTCTGGTCTTCCACACCTTCAAAATGTTCTTAGTTGCCATCAATAAAAATTTTATCTATCCAGCTTGAGGATTCACATGTATTTTCGCATCTACCCTCAACCGATAAGGACATTCTGACTAATGCATCCCTCCAGAAATCAGTCACTCTATTACAATCCCATAGCATGTGTAACAATGTTCCCCTCATCTGCTGACTGATCTGCTCTCCTCTGTGAAACGATAGGACTTAAGCGGGATATCCAAAATCTCCCTCCCGAGCTTTGCGAATCATAATAAAAGGAGGCACTCTGGACCTTTTCCCTACGCCCCATAAAAAGTAAATAAATACCCTGTCAATGTGTTTAAACATATTTTTAGTACATTTCAGAGGCAGCTACTGTATGTAATATAAAAACTTTGGGCAGAATGGTATAGGTACAACTATAAACAACGATGTGGAAGTTGTGAAACCTTAAGGGAATATTCAGTACCAAGGGCGCTTAGTCAACAAATTGGTTGTTGGGCTCAATGACTTGTCTTATTTTATATCCTTGTATATGGTTCACAGCATTCTGGTATTAGTAATGTAGGCAACGTGTCATCAATTGTCTCCATCTAATAGAGGCCAATTATTGTTGGGCGAGTGATGTCATCAATGATATTTGCCATGTCATCATTGATGTCCTGGGTGTTAGTCTTAGCAGGGCACGGTGGTGGCGCAAGTTATGGTTGCTTAGCTTACCATAACTAGTGAATTTCAGGGGGTTTTAGATTTTACTTGGAACAATAACGTCCTTTTAACGATGTTTGCCGGCTGAATGTCATAGGTTTTTGTTGGTGCGACTTAACCATAAACGTCCCTTTAACAAAGTTTTTTATTGAATATATATTTATTTTTGTTTTTTCGTAAAGGTTGTGGTTACCTACCTCCCCTCTTTCGGCGTAAAGCCATTGAATTACTTCAATTATCAATAGTATTTCTTTCCTTTTCTTCACCGGCCTCCGAAAACATCACGCCGGTGAAGACCGAGAAACTGCCTGACGAAAGACTACCAGACAGTAGGGAGAGAGGAAGTTATTTTCGGATGTATATACCCCCCTTCCTACACTTTTTTCGCCCAGCTGTTATAGCCTGTAATTATGGAAATACCCCATTTAAATTCTGCCCCAAGTGTAATCGTAGATTCCCGTGGGTAGACAAACATTTAGTTTGTAACTTCAGTTCTTCCAAGAGACCACGTCGAAACGTCTTGTCGAGCGTGCAGGCTCTTCAAGCCAAAGACGTAAAAGGACTGCTCCACAAAATGCTGGGCCCACTACGCCAGGCAGCTTGAGGCCATGGAAGTAGATGGCGCCTTTAGCGATGGCAGCAACGCCACCTTTTCGGACGGCAAGGGTGACTGGGTAGCTCCAGCTACCCAATTGCATGCCCTCGACCTCGGAGGACAGGCCGGCGGCCATGTTGTGGGGACTACACCCAGCGGCAGAAGCACTACAAACACACACCATTAAACACATAAGCCCAGGTCGAGACTCGACACATGGGTCGAGTAAGCGACAATGTTCGACACCCAGGGAAAAGTCTGCCGAGTCCCAGTCCTCTGGGCAATCTCACTCGAGATTGCCACACGACAGGGCCCAACCGTCGAAAGACGGCAAGGGTGTCGCTCGTAAAACTCCCTCTGAGGGTCGATTGTCCACAGAATTTCTACAAGAAGAACCCCGATTACTTTCAGAGGTTCCACTTCACTCTCCCCCCCGCCTCCCCAACCTCAGCTCTCTGGTTCACAAGCCTCTGCTCTACCTACTCAACCCCCTTCTAAAAGGTCTTATAGAAATGTTCCATTACAGAGTACAGTCATAGAATGCTATGACCCAGAATCAGACCACGAAGATCTCTTTTGTAGAGGCAGCTGACCCTCAATTTTGTGATGAGGATACAGCAGACCCTTATTATGGGGATGAAGAGGACCAAGAGGCTGACCAAGAAGCCAATATGTACTCTATAGAATCCCCTCTTAACCAAAACACTCAATTGTCAATTCTCCTATTGATAATCAACCCCTCCTCAATGAGGTGCTAGCCAAGCCGGCTGAGCACTTTCAAATTGACACCCAGGAAGTACAGGAGGATAAGGACTTTGCGGAGCAAATCATTGGGGACAAGAAAACAGTGGCACAGTTTATTCCGCTACTGAAGTCGGTGCAGCGCAGAATACAACCATCTTTAGAGGCCTCTAACCTCACACGGGCTGTAAACCTATCTGCTGAGAAATTTAGACCTGCACCTTCAGACCCATTATATATTAGAGGGCAGCAGAAGCCAGACTCATTAGTTGTGTCTGCAACTCGAAAAAGAGCGGTTACACCCCTTGCTTCCTCTGAGGCCCCACCGACAAGGAAATCAAAAAGATTTACGCCATGGGTAGAAAGGTCTCGTCCACGGCTTATCAGACCAGAATAGTGAACAACGCAACACTTTTGGCCAGAGACAACTGCCACAAGTGGGAAGAAATGTCAGCTTTACTTTCATCTGCCCCAGAGCCACTGAAGTCCCAACTAGCACAGGTGACTGCAGATGGGAGGGCAATGTCTAGCTGTCTTCTTAAGACCAACTTTGACGTGCGGGACAATGCCGGAAGAATCATTGCTCAGGGGACTGTTATTAAAAGGCATGCGTGGCTGCGCCAGTCAGGGTTTAGACCAGATATGCAGGCCACCGTAATAAACATGCCTGTTGAACTCGATGTGCTCTTCGGCAAGGCTGTCGAAGACGCTCTTAAGACAGCAAAGGACGAGTATGACGCACTTAAACATTTGGGTCAACTCACCAACAAGCCTTCCGGGCAGAGGAGTAATGGCAATTTTCGCTGTTTTTGCGGCCAAAATTACCGACGGGGATTCAAGTACAGTCAAGGCCAGGGTTCCTCCTGGGGAAATAATCAAGGCCAATCCTTCCAGTGCTATCCTATAGGACAACGCAGAGGTTTTGGTCGGGGAAGGGGGGAGCGGGGGTAACACCACCTGAGAAGCAGTGACATTCCGCTTCAAGTGCCCTCCCATGCTTCTCCAGTAGGAGGACACATTTCCAGCTTCACCCATGCATGGGAGGGAATCACCTCAGACAGATGGATGCTGTCCACAGTAGCAGGCAGATACTCTATAGAACTTCTCCAACATCCCCACAGCCACCCCCCACGACAGAAAATCCACTTGGAAGAACACTAGCGTATCCTTCTCGAAGAGATGGCCACACTTCTATTAAAGGACGCCATCGAAGTTGTCCCTGCCAACCAGGTAAACAGGGGTATTTATTCAACTTACTTCCTTGTGCCAAAAAAAATCTAACAATGTGCACCAGTATTAGATTTGCACCCTGCAAACAAGTATGTCAACCCACATAATTTCTGCATGACTACGCTACAGGAGGTAATTCCTCTACTAAAAAAGGGAATTACAGGGCAACACTGGATATGAAAGATGCTTATTTTCATATTTCAATGTTCCCAGTGCACAGAAGATTCTTGCGTTTCAAGATAGTGAACCAGCACTACCAATTCAAAGTGCTACCCTTCTGAATAGCCTCGGCTCCAAGGGTATTCACAAAGGTACTTGTGGTGGTGGCAGCGCACCTGCACATGGAGGCAATCCCAGTGTGCCCATACCTGGGCAACTGGCTCATTAAAGGGTTATCCCCCCTGATTTGCAGACAAAACATTCAGAGAACATTCAACCTTCTTTTTCATTTGGGCTTCTCCATCAAGGAAAAAAGTCAAGCCTAGTGCCAAGCACTTCAAAACAGTTCCTCGGAGCTGTTTTAAACACATAAGAGGGGTTGGTCTTTCCATCATATCAGTACTTTTCAGCTTTTTCATCCTCTTTTCTTTGCCTCACTCAGTTTCTTCATCTAGCAGAAAAAAATCTGGATACCCCTGGCCGGAGCATAGTATGCCACTCCATGGACAGGTCTATGCGCTTTAATACAACTACAGTGCTGAATTTGCAAAGTGTAACATAATATTAGACCTGCATCCTTTCTCGCTCTTCCTTTCTTTCTCCCTCTCGGTCTCTCACTCTGTCTCCCAGTCTTTCTTTCTCTCTGTTTGCTAGTCTTATGATTGACTCCAGTTGCGACGCGTTTGGTGTAGGTGAATGCCAGGTGTTATAGGGTAAAAAGGCTATAAAGAATGTCTCCAAAAGCAGCAACATTCTAAATCTACTGCTCTAGACAGCATCTGCTTATCTTTTATGAAGTGGATTTAGGCAGCTCATTTGTCACCCAGGTAGCGCTTCAATCGCGATGTCAGTCTAAAAGTCTTGAACTTTTATAATTATTAGGCTGAGATGTTTGCTTTGTCATTTAAAATACTTGGGTAATTTAAAAAATACAATGACAAAGGGTGTTTGCGCATAACAGTAAACTACAATATTCTGTACTTTCTTACAATAGCTTTCGCTTTTACACCTCTTCTTTTGGAAAGCTTTTTTTTCCTCCTCTTAAGTGCTTTTGTGGAACCCAGTGTGATTTTTCAATTTAAAATACCTGTTTAGATACAGACAAAATACTGTATGGTATAAATATTTTACTTTTAAATGGGTAAGATCATGGCCAGTATGCGGGCTGTCGTGTCTGTGTATTTGAGAGTAGCATGTACTGTTCACATCAGTAACCTTTAGAATTTGAACCATTTTGTGTTGTAGATGTGTATGGCAGCATTTGAACTTGACATGGAAAAAGCATTTGCCTTCCAGGCAAGCCAGGATAAAGTTTGCAGTATATGCATGGAGGTGGTGTATGAAAAAGCCTTGCCTAATGAAAGGAGGTTTGGCATTCTTTCGAACTGCAACCACACATACTGCCTTGCTTGTATCCGGCAGTGGAGGTGTGCTAAGCAGTTTGAGAATCCAATCATAAAGTGAGTATACAATTTCTTTAAAGTTATATATTTCTTTTATTTTGAGAGGGCCATACAGTAATTGTTTATTTTTCGCCTGCCCTGCATCTAGTGATGGTGTTTGGTTAATGCATGAGGTTTTATGAATTTTTAAAATCGAGCCATCGTTAGTCATAATATGCAACAAAGAGAAAAATGCAAATCTGCATGTTTACCAAGCATTCAGTACAGAAAAACAATCAGTACATAGATGGTGCATGAAAATGAAGTTGACATTTAAAAATGATCAGAACGGACAACGCACCACTAAGTTCGGACTACATGGTAGTAGGTTGTTTTCATGGGTAGCAAATACAAAAGTGCCGATTCCCAAACCTTTTTGCATCGCCTTCTCTTACTAAGTCTCTTATTTACAAAGGGCATTAGAATATGGTTATTATTCATACACAAATTCACATACCTTATTTCCCTTTGTGCTGAGGTGCATCCTGATTAATAAACCAAACATGCATTCAAATGCGTGAAAACGCATAATGACCTCTTGTGCTTTGGAACAGGTGCACAGTGGTGCATAGTGTATAGAAATGCTATGTTTCTAATGTTCCACCACTACAGGTACTGTAAAGACTGTTAGGGGAGTTTCCCTAAAGTCTACCAACAGGTGAGGGTCTAGAAAACTAGCCCTTGTTATACAGACCCCACCTCTTAATAGATGTCTACTCCCCAAAGGTTTGGTAGAAAGGCAGAGCAGCCAGGATTCTCTTAGGATGAGGATGATGTGAGCTGTAGATACGTACAACGTACCCAGTAAATACATAGGCCCAAAGAAACTCCCACACACTTGTAGTTCTAGTAAAATAAACTTGTATTTTATTTACACAAGACAAAGTTATATTCAGGTAAGTAAGTACTATTTCAACTAATCAACACAATAGAAAACATGAGCAATACTCTGTTAGTAACCAATAGTAGGGAAATAAAACAGTTCATGAACACAGTAAAAACACTTGTTATAGTCACTCAGAAAATGCATGTTGCGGGGAAAAAGGTTATTCAGCACCAGCAATAGAAGTTCAATACTTTAAAAGACTGTTCATACTTTTCAATGGCCTCAAGGGCTCAGTAGTCCATCCTTATGTATTTATGAGTTCTTCAAAGTCAGATTCCAGTGCAAGCAGGTAAGGCACTGCAGCAGAAAATGAAAGTTCCAAAGGATTCCTTGGTTACAAGTGTGATGTATTTGAGGGTCAAATAGGTTTCAGGGACCTTGGGAAAGGATTCCTATAGGCACACAAACATTAGGCCTGGGTGAACGGTGTGGGTGAACACCCAAACACCAGAATCGGCACTCCAGCAACACAGGAGCAACAAAATGTCTTGAGGTAAGTACTACCCTGAGACGCACAGTACCTGAGGAGTGATGGATTCTTTCACGGTGTAGGAGTGATGGACCCAGTCTCCTGTTTTTTGGTCATTGTCATGAAAGGAGGGACTCTGAAAGGGATGTTGCAGCACAGTTTAGAGAGAGGATTCTTGGCACAGAATTCTTCGTGCTCTCACATCGGTCTGCAATTTTGGTTCCTTTTTCCAGGCTCGAAGGATGAACGTTTACCCACCCGCTCAATCCGCCTCGATACTTCGGTCCTGCACTCTGGTGAGGGGACTTTGAAAAAGAGGGTCTTGTCTCTGGAGGTCCAACTGGAGCTCACCAAAGTTCTGGGAGCATTTGTTCACCGGAAGACTATACAGTGCAATTGGGTCAGAGGTCCCCTGGTATTTGCGTTTTGAAGGTCACAGAATGTCGGGGCGTGGCTCGTTCTGCAGGGCGTCTTACGCTATTTGGTGTACCAGCCAAAGGAAAGGAGTCATCCTCTTCGGAGTTTCTCTGTCGATTCAAAAACTGGTTTAGGACAGCAGTGGTCTCTTTACGGTTGCTGGAAGGGGCTGCAGGTGTCTTTGGTCGTCCTCTTTGGATATTCTGTTCCATTGGTTGACTTGCCTTCTGTCTAAGGAGCCTCTGCTTTTGTTAGGATGTCGCACTCATCCTCTGCAAACTCTCCCTGCAGTTCACCTCAAGCACTTTGGTGTTCCTCAGGACTCTGCCCTGTCCCCTGTACCTTTTAACATCTGTTCCGTCGATTGTTAACCTCATCCGCTCTTGCGGCTTTCGATGTTATTCTTATGCCGATGACACCCAGGTTTTGGTTTGGTTAGATCTAGACCAAGCTGAGGTGGTGTTGCACCTGTGTGAGGGAGAGTGGATAAATGGGAACTGGCTTAACCTGAATGGTGACAAAATGTAGTTCCTGATGGTGGGCTTTCCTTCGAATCCAGCCCTATCGACGTCTTCTTGTTGGCCATCTGCCCTGGGTGATCTTCCTATTCCAGACAGTGGTTAAGAACTTAGAGGATTTCCTTTCTCTGTCATTCTCGATGACCCCTCAAGTGAGTAAGGTCTGCAAAATGCGTCACTTCTTCCTTAAAGTGCTCAGTGAAGTACTTCCATTTCTTCCTCGTCACTTGCGACATCTGGTTGTTGCTTCGCTTGGTACTACTTTTATCGACTATTGGAACGCCTTGTTTCTGGCCCAGCCTATTGGCCTTATACACCGCTTACATCTGTTGCAAAACCTTGCTGCCCGGGTGGCCACTAATTCCCATTATGGTGCTCATACCAGCGCTGTGCTTCGTTCACTTCACTGGCTCCCGGTGGCCCCGCGGATTACATTTAAATTGTTGTCTGGTACCCCGGGCGTTCTATCACCAGGGTGCTGATTATCGCCAAGATAAATTCCGCCCCCATGTTCCTGGATGGACTCTCCGATCTTGCAATGTTCATTTAGTGGTTATACCGAAAATTCGGTTATCAAGTGTTGGAGGTCGTGCGTTTACCTTCCCTGCAGGTAAATTGCGGAATGACCTGCCACTTTCCCCTCGGGTGCACCGAGAATCATCTCCAATTTAGAAGGTCCTTGAAAAGACTGTTGTTTTAGGTATTGGGTAAGATTTTCATATTTGTGACACATCTTCCTGACCTGTGACAGCCCCAGAACATTTTGCTTGGACTTGGTGATTATTTGTCCTTGTCCCTAGGTGAGTGGAAATGTGTTCCTCTCTCACCTAGACTTTGACTTACTTACCTGGTAACATTTGTGTTACAATTGCAAGTTTACTTGAATGGCTGGTGGCCGTGGTTTTACCTGAGTGACTTTTTAGTCTCATTACTCGGAGGCTGTTAAATCGGCATCGGTAATGTACAGAATGGCTGCCATTCTACTAGAATAGTGGGGCTCCTTTTTTTTTTTTTCACCATTTCTTGTGTGCTTGTTGTTTCTGAGGCCCTTCCCTGCCATTCTAGGCAGGAACGACCTTGGTGGAAGTTTGGTCTTCGGCGGGAATCCTTTGTATTCCCCGCCCATGCTCCATAGTGTCCATAGTGTGTGAGAAGGTAGGAAGTGAGGAAGGAGTCCAAAACTCTGAAGCTCGTTGTCTTTTACTTTGCCTGAAAGGAACACAGGCTCAACCGCCCCTTTCTGTAAACTACAGGGAGTGATTGCCGAAGTTGTGAATACTCTGAACCTGGAAGCAGCTGACAAGTCTACCACTGGAACTGAAACTGAAGAGGAAGATTAAGAAAGGACGTCTGTAGCAATATCCAGCTACCAGAGAGCCTGCTGTGTAACCGAAGCCTGATGTAACCCTTCCTTGCAATCAACCTGGGGGTTCCGAATGCTCTGACTCCTACCCACAGGCTGGTGAAAACCACTAGTCTCAAGAAGACCTGCATCTTGAGCCATCCCACAACATGCTGCAACCTTGCTGAGCTGCAAACCACCAAAATTCCCTGGGACCTCGAGCCGGAGTGCGGTGCATGGTCTTCTGAAGTTCGAAACAAGCTGAAACTTTGGTAGACTCCTGCTGGACCTCCAATCTTTAAAGTCCCCTCACCAGAGTGCAGAAAATCCGACCAGTGAGATTCGTTCTTCATCTGACTACTGTAAAAAGGTGCCAAATCCACACAGCCGCAAGAATCCATGAGTCCTTTTCTGGAAGCTTTCTCTGTCGACTGCTGCTGCAAGTTCCCATCCAGTGTCTATTTCTTTCGTCTCCAGACCAAGGATCCAGGACCGGGTCTTGTGCTGCTGCATCCTGAAGGCATCCACTCTGAAGCTCTTCTTTTCTCCTAAGGTACTGTGTGGGCTTGGGTAATACTTACCTTAAGTCTGGTGTGCATCCTTTGAGGCTGAGTGGGTGATTCGTGTTGTTGGGAGTGTGCCCATGCCACTTGCCCAGGCCTAATGCTGGGCCGCATATAGGGAGCCTTCTGTGAAGTCCCTGAACACTTAAACTAACCCTGAAAGTGAATACTTACTTATTTAAGAAGATCCCCTTTGGACCTTTTGACTTTCCTGCAACTGAACCCTATCTCAATCATCTGCCTACAGCTGGCACCTAGACCACTAGGGTCCTGATTCTGCCTCTGAGAGAACTCATGCAATAGACTAGGGAAGGACTGGATAAGAAAAGGATTCTGCCTTGAAAGTACAACAAGTGTAAAAGTACTTACTTGCTGAATAAGTTGGTGTGGTAACTCAATTATAGAAGTTGCAAAGTGTAATTAGGTTTATGCTTCCTTTTTGAGTTGCATTCTGCCCCTCTAAAAAGTGAATACGTTGCTTTGCTAACTTTGAATGGTGTCCCCCCCCCCTTCCAAAAAGTATTAAGTGTTGGTACTGTTTTATCATTGCTTAACTGAATGAGTGTAAAAGCTTACCAATAGGTTTTACCTTCCTTGAATAATATTGTCATTCTTTAAGTGTAACATTGGGATTTGCTTTTCCTGGTCTGCTTTGTACAGATCCAAAACATGTTTAGGGTTTATAGCTACCTTTAAGTTGCTGGAGGATCCTTTGAAAAGTATTTAGGTCCTACTCACCTTGATTAGCTGCTGCTCATCTAAACTTGTAACTCTGGGTTGTGCTTCCCTGAATTGCTTTGGTGCTATTCTAAACTAATTTCATAAAGTTCTTACTTACCTTACAAACTGTATTATATACTTCTTAAATGTATACTTGGTATAACTAGCTATTCGATAAAAAATGATGTGCCAATAGGTTAATTACTTAACTTGAAATGCATTGGACCTGATCACGAGTTGGGCGGTAGCCCTTAAATGCGGTGGTAACATTGTTACCACCACATTTATGGGTTTGGCCAATCTCAAGTTTGGCATGTCTACCCCCAGCTCAGAGGTGGGGATAACTTTTTGGTTACAGTGACAAACTAATCTGAATGGCTGGTGGCAGTGGTTTTATCCTACCAATTGTTGAGCAATTTGTACTCTCAGGCTGTGTTCACAAATGGTGGCTGTTCTTTTTTCACCAATTCAATATGTCTTGTCCATGCAGGGTGGGGGAGGTTGTGGTTTGACTTTTGTCTTCGGTGGGATCCCTTTGTGAAGCCTGCCAAAGCGCCAGTGTGTCTGTGAGGACAGGAAACTCTGAAACGCTGCCATTCTTTGTCTTCTGCTTTGCCTGCCTTTAACCATTCCAACTGGGAGGCTGGCTGTCCTGTAAAACCCACAGTTTGAAAGGTGAATGGGTGCTTGCATTAGAGGCATAGATCCTGAAGCTGAAGAAAGCTGACCACTGGTACTGAAGAATCGTCAAGGAGAGACGCTTGCAGCCGGAGATGCCGTCTGAGTAATCACTGCTGTCCGATCCCGTCTTCCAAGTGACCGGAAAGCCCCATAAAGGACGACTCTCTCCCTTGGTGAGTCCAATCAGTCTCAAGACGACCTGCATTTCGAGCCATCCCACGATGTGCTGCAACCTTCACCGGCTGCAAACGCCCAAAACCCTGGGACCGGTGGCCATTGTGCAGTGCATCGCCTTCGGAAGATCGAATCCTCCAAAAAATTTGGTGGACTCGCCACCGCTGCTTCACAGCTCTCTTGGGTGGCTTCACCTGGAGATTATGCCCACTCCACACTAGGCTGCATTTTAGAATTATGGATGAGATATATTGACAACATACTTGTAATTTCAAAAGGCTCATGAAGTGAGTTACAAAAATATTTTCAATATCTCAATAAAAACAAATTTCAATATACAATTACAGCATGAAAAGAAATATTACTGGTAGGTAGGGTTTCCAAACCCAGTAAGTCCCGTAAAGTTGCTAAGTGGATGTCCACTGACGATTCGAGGGGCGACTCTCCTCGTCGGAAGGATTCCCGGGGATCTGTGTCCCAGAGTGGTTCCCGCCATTTGTCTTCCTAGTCTCAGCATTCCAGGAAGCGCTGTCACCGGCCGCCTTCCCCATCCTCCTCGGAGGATGGGACCGTGACGAAAGTGGCTTGCCCTACTAAGTCCTCGACTGCAGAGCAATGGGCAGCCTTCAGGGAGCAGATGCTGGTGATTTTTAAGTCCCAGGGCACAGTTCCGTCCGTGCCTTTGGAAGAAGTCGGCAAGGAAGGGTCTCGGTCCATGGCTCGTGCGCCTTTGGGCTCGGGTCATCGGCGCGATTCTCATCGGGAGCCTTCGAGGGCTCGTTAGGATAAGGTTCAGGTGGATCGCCAGAGATGTGCGTCCAGGTCTCGGTCCTCGTCCCCAGCGAGACCTCAGAAATCTGGTAAAGGCTCGAGGTTGGTGCCATGTCCATTGGATATGGATGGCGAAGCTTTGCCCTCACACCAGCCCTCGGCGTCGATGCCGGAACCGTCGGCGACCTTGACGCCTTTGGGGCCTTTTTGGCTGGAATTTACCGATGGAGGTGCCTGGTACAGAGGATCCTCCTAGGAAGGCTACTTCCAAGTCTGTGAGGCCTGTTAAGGATTCCAGACCCTCTTCTGTCCTCAGGCAGGAGTTTTTTCTCCCTCTGGATGACATCTATGAGGATAGGTAAGACTTGGAGTTTGACTCTCTTGAGCCAGATGTGGCTCCTGTCTTTTCCGGGGACAGTCAGTTGAAAGAGTTAGTCAATCTCTTCATGATGCCAGTGGCTTAGACACTTCTCCGGAGGTGGAATTTGGCAGGCCTGAGCCTGGTGCTCATGCTGAGTCGTTTTACAGGAGACTGATGGCTAGGGTCGCTGAGTATTTTGGTTGGTCTAGTCCCCCGGAAGCTTTTGGTCAGGATGACTTAACTGATATTTTCGATCAAGCTCCGTCCTCGGACCCGGTGTTACCTTTTCATTTGACATTGAAGAAAAGGGTGGCGGCTGCTTGGCAGACACCAGAATCTCTTCCAGCAGTTAACAAATCATTAACAAAAAAATACCGCCCTTCCAGTAGCAAACCCAGCTACCTTTCCTCTCAACCCACTCCCAAGAGTTTGATGGTTCAGGCGGCTACGGCCATCTCGAGGCAGGCGGCGTACCCTACCATCCCTCCTAATAGGGATGACAAAGGCTTCGATGGTTGGGCACGCAAGGTGTTTTCTGCAGGGAGTATGGTGCTGAAGTCTGCCAACTCCACGTGTGCCTTTGCAAGATTTTCACAAGCTCTGTGTAATTGTTGCTCTACCGGCTGAGCATATCCCCAAAGGGGAAGAAAGGGATGGGTTCCTTGCTCTCGTGCAAGATGTCAAGGATGCATGTGTGAATCCCTTTAGTCAGGATTGGACACGGCCGACAGTGTCAGCCGGTCCATTGCTGCGAGCACCATTGTACGCAGATTTGCGTGGTTGCGAAAGTCTGGTTTTGCTCCGGATGAACGTGCCCTTTGATGGCGCCCATTTGTTTGGCAGCAAGGCTGACTAGATCCTTGAGAGGTTGCAGACTTCAAACGCTGCGGCTAATTCTTTGAGCTCAACTGAGCGTCAACCTCTGACTATTCGTCCTAGGGGACAGCAATGGAGGGGAGGTTCCTTTAGTTTATACTACTCTTTTGGTAGAACGAGAGGAGATGCCAGTCAAAGGGGTCAGCGAAGAAGTACCCGTGGTGGTCGGGGGGGGAATAGGGATGCCAAAGCCGCTCAGGCAGCCGCCTCTTTGCCTTCAGACGCTGCCGCAGCCGCCACAAAACAATCATGAGGCCATGTTCCATTGTTCGCCGGTTGGGGGCAGACTGTCGAGAAGAATGCCGAGCTATTACTTAGGATGCGTGGGTTCTGGATACAATAGCCCATGGCTACTGCCTTCCCTTCCTAAAGCAGCCACGCGACAATCCACCGGGGAATCTCTTTGAAGCTTCCAGATCTGCTCCTTGTGCAGGAAATCCTTACCCTGCTGCAGAAAGGTGCTATAGAACTGGTGCCTGTAGCGGAGAGGAACAAGGGATGGTATACCCCATATTTTTTGATTCCCAAGAAAGTTGGGGGATTGAGACACCTCTTTGACTTGCGTTGGTTGAACAAATGTCAAGATGGTCACTCTTTCTCAGGTCCTCCAGGCCCTTCGACTTCAGGATTAGTTGGCGTATCTGGACCTACAGGATGCTTACTTTCATGTGCTGATTCATCCAAAGCACAAAGTGCCTGAGGTTTGCGGCTGCCATCTCGCACTTTGTTTCGGGTCCTGCCATTCGGATTGACCTCTGCCCGAGGGTCTTCACCAAGCTAATGGTGGTGGTGGCAGCGTGTCTCAGGCGAGGGGAGAGTGGGGATTCACATCTACTGCTACGTGGGCGACTGGCTGATCCGTGCGCGTTCTCCCAAGCAAGCGATGGATCATATCAGTCTCACCTGCTGCTCCCTCCACAAGCTGGGCTTCTCCCTCAATTTCAAGAAGTCGCATCTGACACCTTCCCAACAACTACAGTACATCAGGGCTGTGTTGGACACGTCCTTGGGGAAGTGCTCGCCTCCCAAGGTGATGGCTCATCACATTGTGCAGATGGTGGACAAGTTTCAACATGCTCAACGTCTCCCGGCTTTCGAATTCTTAAGGTTGCTCGGCCTCATGGCATCCAGCATTTTTCTGGTAGCAGGGGGCAGGCTGAGGATGAGGTCCCTGCAATGGGTCCTCCAGATGCAGTGGTCACAATTCTCAGGCAAGATGTCGGATCCCGTTCAGATTCCACTCTGTCTCACAGGATCTTCTTTGGTGGGCCAACGAAGGGAACCTGATGAAGGGGGAGCCGTTTTGGCGACCGTGGCCGGAGGTGACTAGTGACGGATGCTTACCTCACAGGATGGGGAGCGCATGCCGACTATTTGACCGCCAGCGGTCGTTGGTCTCCGTCGGAGTCCAAACTCCACAACCTGTTAGAGCTGAGGGCCATCAGGCTGGCCCTGAAGGCTTTTCTGCTGTCAGTGCGGGGGAAGAGTGTCCTGATCATGACGGACAACACAGTGGCCATGCATTACCTCAACAAAAAAAGGGGGGTATGGTCACTCCCGTTGTGCAGAGGCAATGCAGCGCTGGTGCTGGGCAATCCAGCAGGGAATATCACAATACAGTTTATCTGGCCGAAGAGGAGAATGCCGCGGCGGGCGCTCTGAGCAGGCAGAGCACGGTCTCTCACTAGTTGGAGTTGGCTCAGGAAGTCCTTCTGGCGATCTTTGCCCTTTGGGGAACCCCGCAAGTGGATCTCTTCACGGCCTGTGCTAACTGGAAGTGCGAGAGATTCTGCTCAAGGGAATTTCCTCCGAGGGGAGCCTTAGGAGACACATTAGTCGCAGATTGGTCAATCTGTTAGGGAGAATTCTCCAGAATGGCTAATTTCTCTTACCTACTGAGTACCTCAGCAGCTTTGCTGGATTTCTAGGATTTATTTTTTTCACCTGGTAAGAGTGTGAGCCTTTTTTCCCACTCTTACATGTGTTTTGCTGTGTGTGTTTAACATTTTTTGTGTTCATAGACTGTGGAGCATCACCTACTGCATAGGCATCATCTTTTTACTGTGTGTTACACAGCACCTTCAGTGCAGCGACACAGGGTTGTCTTTTTCAGACTTCCCACTTGAAACTCCATTTTCTCGGACTGACTACTGTCTCCCAGAACATTGCAATTGACTTTCTTTAGTCTTTTTAAATCCACAGACCCAGCACAAACTATCTTACATAGAGCTCTGGAAAGGGTTAATAGTTATCCCTTTTTGTTTGTTTCTCATGGAACATTATTTCGTTCCCTTTTCAGTAAGATATGGCTGGTGGCAGAGGTATCTACCATATTTTTCCTACCGTACTTTATTTAAATAGCCTTGGCATTGTTTAAGGCTATCTTGGTAGCCTCAAACTTAAACCCTCTGGACCTCATTTACTTTTATTTGGTTCTGCTGGGTTTATTCGACATTTCTTTTTGTAAAAGTCCCTCTCTCGTGGTCTGGTTCCTTTGTTCGCCGACCTTTGGTGGGCTTCTGCACAGAAGCCCTCCTTAGGCGCCTGAATGTCTGAGGGGGACAGGATGTGAGGGAGGGGTTTGAGACTCCCTGCACAGGGTCTCCTTGGAGACCCATGTCGCACTTGGTGTTTGTTTGTTTTATTTATTTGTATAGCGCTCCGGACCCGTAGGTAGAAGGGCGCTTAAGGAAGCGGTTACAGGCATGAGATATGGCATAGATTGGCTGTGGTGACTGTCCCGCCGGGACAGCCACCCTGCGGTGTGATTGACAGCCAGGCTGTGTGAATGGGGGAAAACTGCATAAAAAGCAGGTCTCTGGGACTGAGAAGGCTGAGTCGCCACTGGACCGAGAGAAGCTGACAGAAGAGGACCTCTACCACAACTGTACTTCCCGTTGAAGCCCTGCTGTGGGACCGAATCTCCAAACTTCGACGGGGAAGATCTGCAAGGAATCTTCTCCCCTTCAGCTGGTGGGACCAACCAGTTCACCAAACTGCAAGACAGGCCTCCCCCCCCCCCCCTCTGGTCGAATTTGCTGTGCACAGCTACAGTGAACCGGATAGCCAGGAGGATCGGACCCTGCTTGGGTTTTAAGGAGCGCACCTTTTATTTGTTGCTTTGCTCCGCTGCTGGTTTCTTCCCTGGGGAGTGCAGGACCCCCAGTCTTCCTGATTCGTGTCAGTCCGACAGTTGCTTCAGGAACCGTGAGCCTGCAGGACCTGCCAGGAACCTCTGCCTCAGCTACAGCCTTCTTCTCCATTTAAGGTGCTGTTCAAATCCGGTCGCTCGTTCCGGCCGACCACGGTAAAAGTGCCTGAAATCTTTTGCCAATCCGAGGGCTTGTCCTTCTCTATTCTTTAAAGTAACTTTTCGTCTGACCAGCTTGGTTCTGAACTATTGGCAAAGACTTAACTGCAAACTACCCTGAAATGTGTGATCCTCTGCAAAGACTTTGGTCCATTGACTTTGGCCCTGGCCTCTTGATTTGATTTCCTCACCGTAGTTGCCTTTTCTAGATTGCCCTGCATATTTACTTGTTGGTGCTGCTCAACTTTTGTCTAACTTTGTCTTTCCCTCCCTTTTAAATTGATGGAGTGCCATTTTGCTCAAACTTTTCATTCGAAGGGATTGTGTCCTCCGACGTATTCCTCATCTTAAATATATATCCTTCCAGCTCTGCTGGCCTCGGAAAATTTGGGCAGAACTTGTCCAGAATGCATTGGGTGGTGTGTCGTGTATTAAGATTGTGATTTTTAAAATGTTTGATAATAGTGAAATGTTTTCTAACTGATGTGTAAATAAATGTATATTCTTTTACTCAGAAACCTTGAGTCAGTGTTTGTTTGAGCCATAGTAATTGCTGTCCTTTGTGTAACTATTGATACTGCTCACTTTACTCTTGAGATAAGTCTGGCTGCTCACCCATCACTACCACTTTACTGTGTAGTACAGGCTTGTACCAAAGGTGAGTTTGTACTGTCACTTGTAGTATTAATTGTGTGTGGTTTTCCCAAAGGGTACTGCATATGATTCTGCCTAACACATTCCTACATCTGTACACGTTTCCTCCGGTCCCCGTCATTCCGCAAGTGTTAAGGTGGTTGTGGAGGTTCGGATCCCAGGTGATCCTCATTGCTCCGGATTGGGCCAGGAGGGCGTGGTACCCGGACCTTCTACAAATGTCTATCTGCCCTCCACGAGGTCTTCCCTACCGAGAGGATCCGCTCTCGCGCTAGGGGGTGTTGAGGGTTCGCCATCCAGAGGTCAAGACTCTCAACCTTCATGCTTGTTATCTGAAAGGTTGAGATATAAGGATTGGGACCTCCCAGATTATGTGATGGAGGTGTTGCTTTCAGCCAGTAGGCCAGCAATCAAATCCCTGTACCATTGGCGTATGTTTTGCGACTGGTGCAGAGGACACAATGTTGATACTTTTCACTGTTCCATTCCCATGGATCTGTCTTTCTTGCTTTCTTTGGCCCACAGGGGCCTTCAAGTAGGTAACATGAAAGGTTACCTTGCGGCGCTGTCTATCTTCAAGCGCTCGTCTGAAGAATGTTCTTATTTTAAGATTCCTTTGATTTCTTAAAGGGCTCACTAATGTGTTCCCCCGTCCCGTTTGAAGTGCCAGTTTGGGATCTGAATTGTCTTGAAATTCCTGATGGGTGCTCCATTTGAACCTTTGCACTCTTGTCCTTTGAGACAGTTATCTTTCAAGACTGTTCTTGGTTGTGGTTACTTCCGCTCGCCGAGTGAGTGAATTGCAGGCACTTTCATCTAATGCGCCCTTTTCTGTGTTGCACAAGGATAGGGTTGTACTGAGGGTACGTCCTTCCATTCTACCGAAGGTAGTGTCTGAATTTCATTTAAGCCAGAAAGTGGTACTTCCTTCTTTCTAGCCTCCTCATCCTGTTAAGGAAGAGGAGCGACTCCATAGATTGGACCATAGGAGAGCTCTGAGCTTTTATATTTCTAGGATGTCAAGGGTCAGAGTGGACTCTTTGTGGGGTATGCTGGACACCGATTGGGCCTGGCTGTTACCAAACGGACCTTGTCCAGGTGGATTATCCTCACCATTACTGAATTCTACTGATTGGCGGGCAAGGACCCTCCGGAAGGGTGGCAAGCTCATTCTACTAGGGGCATGGCTACTTCCACAGCCCTATAGCGGGGAGTTCCTTTTAGGAATATTTGTGACGCAGCGACATGGCCTTCTATCCACACCTGTGCCAAACATTACTCCCTGGATATGCTCCATGGTCAAGATATGGCCTTTGGTAAGGCAGTTCTCTATTCTTCCATCTGATTGGGTATTCTAAATAATTTTTTCTTTCCCTCCTCCATTTTCTGGTACTGCTTTGGGAGTCTGTCAAAGATGTGGAATACGTTGGAGGACACAATCCATTCCAAGAACAAGTTACTTACCAACTCGTAACGTTCTTTCGGCTGGATGTTCCTCCAACGTATTCCACATCGCCCTCCCAGCCTACCCCTCTGGAGAATTTCCTATGCTATTGCAGCTTACGTTCCTTCAAGACTATGTGCAGTCAAGCAGGCATTGTGTACGAGCATTTCACACGTTATGGAGGAAAACACATAAACTGAGGCTACGGGCGCCGTGCGTCCTTTTTATAACATCCGACCGAGGGACATCGACCTGAAGCCATCGTTGCAGGACGCCCTCTGCCGAAAAAGTTTCCGAAGTACACAGCTGTCAAAGATGCGGAATACGTTGGAGAAACATCCAGTCGAAAGAACGTTACCATTTGGTAAGTAACTTGTTCATCTAAAAACATGTTTTTGAGGATTGGCAATAGACCTTTCCCACTCAGACCATGCATCGGCACCTGTGTAGAATTGCGAAAAATGTATGCCCATTAGCAGGCTAGCAGACAGGGCAGAATTATAGATGGTCTAAAAAAACAATGCTCATATTTGTATTCATTTTAAATATATATTAAGCCAACCATATTTACATCCCTAACATTTTTTTAATTTTTTATTTTAGGTCCTGTCCGGAATGCCGTGTGGTATCAGAGTTTGTTATCCCAAGTGTGTATTGGGTTGAAGACCAGAGTAAAAAAGATGATCTTATTGAAGCTTTTAAACTGGGAATGGGGTGAGTATATGAGCATTAATGCCAGCAATCCTTTGCTTATGTTGCTTCTGAAGTTAGCGAGTTGAAAAGCTTTAGTGGTTTTTAATTTTTCCTAGGGGCTCCAAAGAAAATCTTTTTGTTCTCAATAGGTGGTGTAATGTTATATTTGTAAAGCTTTTAATCCATCACTTCTGACAGTTGTAGTTTTACCTTCCATAATGAGATCATTTTGTCTAGAATTTGAAATATATACATAAACCTGTGATTTCCTTTTTTAATTCAATACTGTTTTTTTATTTTTTTTTTTAGGATGTTATGGTCTAAATAAAGACAAAGTACAGCAAATAACAGAATGCTGAACAATTTAACATGTTCCACATTTTTTAAGCACTCTTCCGACCAGCCTACCTCTAATGCTTGTAATTGCCCTTGTTAGTATAGTTTCTCTCTCCCCTGCATTTGTGGGAGTGGGACTGACCAACAGTTATGCTACAGAGTATTCTGCAAGCTTTTCCTGGCTCACCTAGTGTTAGTTATAGCTGAGTAGTCCACTGCCACTCTTAGTATTGAAATGTGGTGGCTAGGAAGGAAACACTATAATAGTCCTATAACTTTCAAGAAGGGAAGGTCCACACAAGATGTATAAACTAGTCTATAGGGTGCAGTTTGCAGTTACATGCTAGAGTTTAAATAGAAGGACAAATGACTTACCCCATGTAATGTTCTTTCTGAATGATTTCTTCTTATATATTCGTATCCTGCTTTGCCGCTTTTGAAAACCTTTTGACAGCAGGGGGCGCTGTGTATCCTAGTCTGTCCCTATGGCTACTATTACCGCCTCCGGACGTGACGTTGATGATAGTTTAGCACGCACTGTGCCGTTATCTCAGTTACTAGTATTTTCCATCTTTCTGCTCAGACCTCTTGAGGAATTAAATAAACCTGCATAGGCGTTGAAAGAGAGAAGTAAACAAAAATATTTATTTATTACATTTATATAGCGCGCAGGCAGCCCAAGGGCTTTGTGGCTCACAGATTTTGTAGGCGGGAGGGCGATGAGCAATATGTGGCATGCACATTCATCAGAAAGAACATTACCAGGGAGGTCATTTGTTCTACTAATGAATTGAGTCCTCACACAGATTCCTCGTCTTAGACTTCCATAGCAGTTTTGTAGATGGAGGTGGGAGAAGTGGAAGTTGTGTGTAATGTTCTGATTGATATTGTGCGTAGTTTTCAGTGTTAATAACCTGAGAGGACAAGAATGACAAGGTTCAAATGGAGTTCCCATTAATAAGTTAGTACCAGGTTCAAATCCCAGGATGGGACTGGTGGCAATGTATTTATCAGTCCTTTGAGGAATTGAATGACAAAATGATGGGCTAGGTGCAGCAAAAAAGTAAGCACTGCAGGTGTGTTGCAAGTGATAAGATCAGTTTATTTAGCTCTACACCAGCTGTAAAACGGTATAGTGCTTTTGTGGTAGTCTTCTGGCCGAAAGCAACACCTCAATCACGTCACATCTTCCGGGAGGTCTCAATCCTTGTATCTTAACCTCTCAGAAATCAGACGTGAAGGTTCAAAGTTCTAATTCCTTGGTGAAAAAGACGCCCTCCCTCTTGCGAGAGTAGGTCAATTTTTTGGGGAAGACAAAATGGAGGGCAGATGGACATGTGTAGAAGGTCCAGCTACCATGTCCCAGCTGGCCGAATCCGTGGCAATCGGGATCATGGATTTCCTGAACTTCCTCAACCTCCTGATGACATGAGGGATGACTGGGACTGGTGGGATTGCGTGCAGGAGTGGAAATTCCCATTCCACTATAAATGCACCCCCCAGATCTCCCCTCTGAAGAAATTCTCTGGACCAGAACAGGTCGCATTTCCTGTTGATACTGGATGCGAGCAGATCCACTTGAAGGGTTCCCCAAAGGGCAAATATCTCTAGAAGGACTTCCTGAGCTAGCTCCCACTTGTGGGAGATGGTGATCTGCCTGCTCAGAGCATCTGCCATTGTTTTCTCTTTCCCGGCTAGATGCCCAAAACCAAAGGTGCATTGCCTTCCTGCACAGTGTTAGTGACCCTGCATCTCCCCTTTTGTTGAGGTAATGCATGGACTCTGTTGTCAATCATTATCAAGAGATTCTTTCTCTGGATAGAGGGGGGAAAAGGCAATCCGCGCCAGTGTAATCGCCCTCAGCTCCAACACGTTTGTGTAGCCTTGATTCAGTAGGGGACCAAAGCACACTCAATGTCTCATCACTCATGAGCTCCCCATCCAATGAGGGAAGCATCCGTGACTACAGTTATCTATGGCAAAGGTTGCCAAAAAGGTTCCCTGATCATTACATTCTCTTTTCAGGCCCACCAGAGGGGTAGAACCTTGCTTGGGTTCTGAAGATGATTTGTCGTCTTGCCTGAGAACTGTGACCGTTGGGATCTCCACTCCCTCTGGAGGGACTCCTCCTCAGTTGGGCCTCTAGGCGCCAGGAAAATGCAGGATGCCATGAGGCCCAGCAACCTCAGAAAAGTGAATGCCAGTTGATGTTGGTTGTTTTGGAATCTCATTGATATGTTGAGTGCTCAACTTGGGAGGCAAATCCTTCCCCCGAGGAAGATTCCAGGATGCCTCCCGAGGAAGATTCCAGGATGCCTCAATTGAAATGTTTGCAAGGGTCTCACTAAGACTTCGTGAAGTTGAGGGAGAAGCCCAGTGTGTGGAGGGTTTGCAGGTGCTGTGAGATGTTCCAAAGGCTGTTCGGGAGAACAAGCTCTGGTCAGCCAACAGCCTAGGTAGGGAAGATGTAAAGACGGCTTGGGAAGTCCCCAAAATTACACAGAGGGTTCTGGTCCTAGTTCAAACCAAGCACAATAACGGAAATGGACAAAGTGCTAGGTAAAACCCAGCTTTATTGACATCAAAATACAGCAGGGACAGCATACAAATCTCAAAGCTCTCAACCTACTTAACGAAAACAACTTTTAAGTAGATTCTTCATCATAATTGGCATCACACTGTACCAAATCCTACAGGGTGAGGAGATTGCTTAAGGCAATTGACTGCACATACCTTCTATATGGGTTAAACCTCTGATTGGGTAACAACAATCTGATGGCTCCTCCTGAGACCATCTCTAAATTGATAATGGTCAAAAGACATCGCTACAATAGTCTGGTTGGCTGAATACGTACTAGGCGGCCTAGCATTTGGGTGTTTGATTGGTTGGCTACGTATTGACCAACGTTGGGCAACTGACAGGTTGTCAAAATTTGAGCCAGACAGGAGTAGGGGGAGAGAGGTCCACAGACTGCTTTCTTTTCAATTAAAGAAGATACCATCCCTTATTCCTAGGCCATGAGCCAGAGTAATTATTTTATAGTTTGCCTTGTGCAGCGCCTTGTGTCTGGGAATATGCGCGAGGATTGAGGCAGGTGTCCTATCTGTGTTTGTTGCTAATGAATAGACAGTGGTCTTCAATTATGGGTTACATGTGACGAGACCACGTTTGGAATGATTCCACCATGCATTTATTTGTATTTCAGCTAATATTAGCGCAAGTGTTGTGTTTCCTTTTACCACTGGGGACACTATTGAGTTACTCAGTATAGGGTCTTCTTAGGTTTGATTCATTTGCACCTGGTTCACAATGGTCGGTTGCGCTCTTCCAAACTTTAACTAGACCAACCTTAAATTAGATGCAAAGTATTTTTTTTATCCTGGGACCTATTGGCTCGTGCTTTTTCTGCAGCGTTCTGGCCCTCCCTAATTTCTCAGTAACCTCGGCTCTGATTACCAACTACTGCCTTTGCACGCATCTGTATTTTTGTGATTTAGACATCTTAAATTCTCGTGAATTTTTGGAGACTTTTATTAACTTATGCGTGCTGCGGCTTCCATTTTGGAAAAGATGGCTGTCCATTACTGTTGTGTTTCCATGTTAGTGAGCTATATTTGCGTGTTGTTCATGTTGCATTCATTTTATACATTGCTTAATTTAGCATTCTTCATGTCTTTATGGATGCCTTTTTAATATTTTTCATGTATAAATGCTTATTTGACCTAGTGTCTGGATTGTTCATGGTGAAGGCACATTTGCTTTGTGTCTAGTGCATGCACATGAAATGTCGCAATGTTGGCTTGGTTTTACTTGTGCCATCTTCAGCTTATATTGTGTCTGTCCTGCTGTACCTGCCTGGGATATGGGTTGTATGGTTTGGTTAGTGAGTAACGATTCTCACCTGTGCTGTAGAGGGGCAGTAGTTACGGATGACCTGTTAATCTGCCACTCAACATTCCCTCCTCTGGTTGAGTACTTGACCACACCCTCCTTCTTGCCCTACCCCATAAAGTGCTCTTTGGGTATCCATCCTTTAGTCGCCTTCCTCAGGGTGCCTGGATGTCTGACATGCTCATCCACGTTCCAGGTCATATAGCAGCATTCCCCATTGGAGTAGCAATGCTCAGTGTAATTCTGAGGGTCCTGAGGATAAGTAAACATTGATCTTGGAGCGGCTATAGTACTTTCCAAATCCTGGGTACGAGGCAGGTCATCTCTCTGGGTATATTCGTGTGTATGAGCATTCACGTTTTCCATTCCGACTGCCCATTTGGCAACCTTTGTGCAACCATTTATTGCTATTCATAGAACACAGAAAGGCTGTAGTATGAATACTACTATGGCTGTTAATATTTTTAATTTAATAGATTGAGGTTTTGGCTTTAGGTAGGGCTGGTCAGTTTGGCGACACCTGTCCACTTGTGATTGTTTGAATTTCAATCTTTATATTTGCAGTTATTTCGAAAAGTTTTTGTTCTTTACTGTCGCGTCTTGATGAGTGAGGTGGTCACAAAAGCCAAAAAAACACAGAAAATTATTAAACAACAATAGACTCACATAGAACTGCGCCCCAGTTATGTTTTTGCTCATTTAATGTGAAGAAAAAAATCATCATATGGTTTCCCTTTCTGATGACAAGTGTTCCGGCGCTGACCGCCTTTTTCAAATCGGGGCATGTATTATATAGAAGTACGACACAAAGAAAACATTTGTCTTCTAGTGTTAATTTAGTTCAGCATATTGTTTTCGGGTTAGATCCCGTTTCTAGGAGTGCAACATTCTGCCGCGTTGGCTGTTCAGATGCGAAATGGCGTCTCAATTTCCTATAAAATGTTTACGGTTCCCATGGTGATGCTCGGGTGCGTGTCCTCAGGACTAATTAGTGTTAATTGGGACTAAATTAACACTAGAAGACCAATGTTTTCTTTGTGTGGTGTGTATATATATATATATATATATATATATATATATATATATATATTACATGCCCTGATTTGAAAAGGGCAGCCAGCGCCCATATACGTGTCATCGCAAAGGGCAACCATATGATGATTTTTTTCTTCACATTAAATCTATGTGCAAAAACATAACTGGCGGAGTTCCATGTGAGAGTCTTTTCTTATTATTTTGAATGCATTGGCTAGAGACGAGGGTATCCAGGAGAACAGGTAGTTGAACCAGTCCTAATTTTCAATCTCTTCCACCTCCTCTTTCATTTTTGTGTGCATCTCTGTTAAGTTGGCTAAGGTGTCTGAGAGGGTTCTATTCTCCAGCATGGGGTCTAGCATGGATTCACATGCTCATGAATATTTCCCGCCGACATGCCGGGAATCCTCGGTAAAAGAAAAGTTTCAAATTAGTTTATAAAATCTTTCTCCTATAAACCAATCACTGAGCTCTGGGTCCTACTGTCACCAGCCAATGACTGCCCTCTCCCCTCCTCTGGCAGTCATATTTCTGCATTTGTTGTGCTTTTTTGGCTAGGAAAAACCATATTTTTGTTCAATTGAGCCTGTGTGCTCCATCGTTTCTTCATCCGATTAACGGGCACCTGTTTTTCGGCATCTTTCATCACCCGTCAAGGGCAATATCGTCGAGTGTTTCTTCTTGGATGTTTCCGGAAGGCAATCAGGCCTACACCATGCTGGATTGTGTCGGAGGACGACGACGGGGCTTCCCTCTTCAAGCTCTGCACTAGCTGCGGTTTGCGGAATGTTTTCACGGATGACAAGCAGTCCCAGTGCCTGGATTGTCTTCACCAGAAGCACAAGGAAGAAGATTGCGAGATCTGCTGTGCCTTCTCCAAGAGCACAATGACGCATCGGCACGTCCAACTGGCGGCATGGATCAGTCAGGGCTTCTTCCCCGTGTGGTTAACAGGGGAATGCCTCACCGGGATCCAGCCAGCCAGAGCAGGCTTCGAAGTCCTTTGAGGGCGTTCCATCTGCGGGGGTCAAGACAAGGCCAAGCACTACAAGTCCGCTTCAGTCTGGGTCGCTGCACAAGCGGGGTCCCACGACGGACCGGGCGCATTCATCGTCTCAATCAGCATCAATCTCCAGCCATCGCTCCAGCTCTTTGTCGAAGAGAAAGTCAGCTTCCTCCGGGAAGCTGCGAGAGAAATCGGAGAAGGCCAAGCAGGACAAGGTGCCCATCCTGCCAGTTAACGCCCAGGTGATCCAAGCCAAAACGTCCACTTCTATCGAGCAGGTGAAGTCCGGGGTACCCCGGTGGCAGTCGGGGTGGCTCTTCCTCCCTTGTGGGAGGCTTTGGCCAAACCAGTGGAGAAGACTCTGGAGAGGTGGATACTGGACCTCAGCCAGCAGCCGACCCACTCAGGACCCGAAGAAGTGGAAGGGGGGGGGGCATGGAAGAGCTACAGGGCACAGATATTTCTTCGTCCGACGAGGAAGACCTAGTTTCCGTCCACACCATCCCAGAAGAGATTGGCGACAAGGAGTTGCCCGCCGGAGGCAGCGGCGGCTATGATGACAGCGTAGCCAGGGGCGACGACATAGGTGCTGGGCCCCGCTACCCTGGTCCCCAGGCACCTCCCAGAGATCTGTTGCGGGATATTCTCTCGACCCTCCCTCCACACACTGGTGTCAGAGATTCAGAAGAGGATGCCAACGGCACCACCACCGCCGGTGATGACCCTGTTGGCTCGGGGGCCACCACTGTCGAAGAAAAGGAGGAGACATCCTACGCCTCCACTCCAACCATCACTTGCCCCCCCCCCCCAGAGATTCGGAGACGGAGGCGGCAACGAAGGACACTGATGACGATGGTGGAATCTCTCTGCCACTAAGGGCTTCTCCGCCGGACGAAGTGGGATCCTTCCACTCCATGATCGCCCGTTTGTCGGAACTCTTCCAGCTCACCGTTGAAGAGAAGGAAGGCTTCCTGTATCATGGTTGGGAGGTGAAAAGGAAGACCATTCTGTCGGTACTGCTCCTGGACGACGTCTGGGACTAGGTGCTGGCGCTTCTGAAGAACCCTGTCTCAGCCCCGGCAAAGAGGGTCTGACTAGAAAAGAAATACCGGGTGCCGGAGTCTGCACCCAAATGTCTGCAGTTACAACCATCGCCGGACTCGGTGGTCCCGGCTGTGGCTAGGAAGAAGTCGTCCAATCCATTGTCGTCAACCTCTGTCCTCCCCGGACGGTGAGGGGAAGGAATTGGTTGCCGTGGGACGGAAGGTCATTTACTCTGACGATGGCCAAAGTGACTAACGCCTTAGCGATCCTGGCCAGGTACGACTGGGAGCTATGGTACAAGATGGTTCCGATCCTGGATTTCCTCCCTGAGGACAAGCGGGTAGAGGTAATGGAGATCCTTCAAGAAGGTTAGGTGGCTTCGGACCATGCCATCACTGTGGCCCTGGACATTGCAGACACGGGGTTCCGCCAGATGGGAAGCTGAGTTTGCCTTCGTCGTCAGACAAGAGGTCCAGACGAGGGTCCTGAACATGCCATTCGACAGATTATCTTTTCTGCAAGGCAGTCAATGAATCTCTTCAGGCCATCAAGACTGACACAGCGACGGCACAGGCCTTGGGCACGCTGCAACAGCACCATCCATCCTTTCGTCCCTCAGGAGGGGGGAACTTTGCAAACTCCTGCTAGACTCTATTGCAGAGAGCGCTGTTCCTGGGGTACAGGCTCAACACTGTAACCTGGCTGGCAGCCAGCTATGTCGGAGGAGAGGATGGCGGCCATTTTGGGCAAGGTGCAACGGCTGTTGGCAATGAAGATCGCCACATTGAGGACCATCAAGTCGCTGCTCGGCATGATGTCGTCCTGTATCTTCCTGGTCCGGCTCGGCAGGTTGCAGATGCAACCTCTCCAGGAATTCCTGGACTCCTGTTGGGTCCAGGGGTCCGGAAGCTTCAAAGACAGGACCATGCTCGACAAGCAGTTCTGTCGAGCGATAAGGTGTGGGGGGTGTGCGCTCCAACATCGCTGGCGGCACAGATTTCCAGAGCCCTCCATACCAGGAGACAGTCACGATGGATGCTTCCCTGGATGGGTGGAGAGCACACACCGGACGTCTTCATGCCAGAGGCCTGTGGCTGCCGGAGGAGAAGACACTACACATCAATGTCCTGGAACTACAGCCTGTGTTTTGGGCCCGCAAGTCATTTCTTGCATCCCTCACAGACAAAACCACCACAATGTTTTACAGCAGTTGTCCCGTCCTACTTGACTCTGCCTGACCTCATTATCGGGACAACATGGAGACTGCCCTTAGGAATCCATTGCCCATTGATTTCTATGGGTAATCCCCAGGACTCCCATCAGCCTCGTCTTTGTCCCAGTAGCTGGACTTTTGGAATAGAAGTGGGGATTGTGGGAGTTTTAGGTTTTTCTGGAAATCATGGAAAACCCATGTAGGTTTTCATCAGGATCAAGGGGGTAAATATATTGTGATGGTTGAATGGATCTTCTATTGGGTTTAACTTTCCCTGGTGGTTTTCTCCTTTTCCTTACAGAGAGATGCTGGGATATGATCAGACTTTGCTGATAATATCCCATGACAACTGAGAGATGTCGAGTAGGGGTGTATCGGAATGGGAGGAATACCATGTCTCGCTTGAGTGCGCATCTCCCCAAGACCCCAACAATTACCCACCCCCCGCCCAGGTGATCCTCGCTCATCCGCCCCCAGGGTTGGGATCCTAGAGCGATGGCCCTCCCCAGGCCACCTGAACAAAGGATCCCCGGGAATGGCCTGGGAGAAACGCCTCGGGTTTCTCACATGACCCATATAGAGGATGACTTCTTGGCAATATTGAATTTCTTCTTTGTCAACGTTGTACCCTTTTTATGCCAGTACTGTCATTAGTTTTATTGAGTCCCATCTGCACTCTTCTTCTGTCGTGCTACACACACAAATGTCATCTACGTATTTTATCGCTGTGCTGTCAAGGTGTAAGTTTCCTAAATCCATCTGCAGCACTCAGTCGAAAACTGAGGATGACTTGCAATACCCCTGGTGCAAACAAGTATGTTTCAACTTGAGAGCATGATAGGTAAACCAGGTCAAATACTGGGCCTCTTCATGCAATGGGATCGAAACAAAAGCATTCTTTAAGTCAATCACTGAGAAATATTTCACTTTGGAAGGGATGTTCCACAAGCATGGGCGATGCTTTCTCGTTCCCTTGGGACGGCCTCTTTCTATATGAGCATGTGCCTATGTAGTAGTGTTCCCTCCGTTGCCGTTGCTACTCCGCCTCATCAACCAGCTCAAGAAGTCCAGGTGCAGAATGATCCTCGTCGCACTGGCGTGGCCAAGGCAGATCTGGATCTCGGACCTTCTGGACTTGTCAACGTCCCCACCAGTCAAGCTGCCGGCGGACGTGGATCTTCTTTCGAGAGAAGGAGGTGCCATTCTTCATCACGACCCATAGTCTCTGAACTTGCAGGCCTGGCTCCTGCAGCACTAGAGTTTGGAGGGTACGATATCCCGGCTGACTGCAGAGAGGTTCTTGCAAAAGCCAGGGCGTCCTCAACTCTCAAGTGTTATGGTCATAAGTGGAAGAGGTTCTCTGTCAGGTGCCGCGCCCAGAAGATTAACACTCTGCGGATTACGGCCCCTCAAGTACTGCCGTACCTACTGTCGCTGGCCAAAGCTGGACTGGCTCACGCCTCCATCAAAATACATCTGGCTGCCATCTCCCGATATACCAGGACTATGGGACGGGTGTCCTTGTGGTCTCATCGCCTGGTGAAGGAATTCATGAAGGGACTATTCCGATCGTTCCCGCCGGTGAAGGCTCCTGCCCCGGCGTGGGAGCTTAATGTTGTTCTGACCAGGCTCATGGGGGGGCCCCATTCGAGCCTATGCATTCCACGCCTTTGAAATTCCTGTCATGGAAGACAGCGTTCCTAGTGGCCATCACCTCCGCACAACAAGTGGGAGAGATCCAGGCCCTATCTTGCAAGCCTCCATACTTGACTTTTCATGACACGAGGGTGGTGCTGAGGATGCACCACTCTTTCATGCCCAAGGTGCCGTCGGACTTCCACCTCAACGAGTCCTTGGTGTTACCAGTTTTCTTCCCTTCGCCTTCGATGCCGGCCGAGAGGACTTTGCACTCGCTGGATGTAGCTAGAGCGCGTGAATCCATGCCAGACCCCATGCTGGAGAAGGAACAAGTTACTTACCTGTAACTGTTGTTCTCCAGCATGGGTCTGGCATGGATTCACATGCAAACCCTCCCGCCTACCTCTCTGCGGCTCTTCACTTGGTCATACTGCCACTTTGCGTGCTACCAAATCTGAGGATGGCTGCCAGAGGCGGGGCTTAGGGAGAGGGCAGTCATTGGCGGGGGGCAGTATGACCCAGAGATCAGTGATTGGTTACTATTAAGAAAGACAGATCAGAAACAAAACTGATACTGATTTTTTTCTTTACCGAGGATTCCCAGCCTGACGACGGGGAATATTCATGAGCATGTGAATCCATGCCAGACCCATGCTGGAGAACAACAGTTACAGGTTAGTAACTTGTTCCTTATCCGACCTACCCTGTCCGATACCTTAAACCTAGCACTTGCAAATTGCTGGCTGCACTACCACTGTTTGCTGCCTTTATTATTATTTATTTATTATTATTTCTGTTTCTCCTCTGCTTCGCATTTTCCACTTCTCCCTCCTTCCATGCACTTTTCCCCTCCCCCTCTCTCATGCACTCAATGTCACTGGGCATAGTAAGATCGCTGTTTTGTTCTTCCCTGTTTCCCCTAGCCTTGTTGCGCTCTGAAACACTTGTGTACGAGCGCAATAGAAATAAAATATCAATATCCCTAGCTTTCTTAAAGTTGTGCTTGCAAATGACTTGGGGGGGGGGGGGGGGGGGGGGCCTTGTTGCTGCATTTCTGGAGACTTTCCAGGGAATGTCTGTCCTAAAAGTCCTGCACTTACAGACTACATGAGCATGTGCCTATGTAGTAGTGTTTTTGGGATGGTCGCGGAAGATGCCCAAGTGGCTGTTTTTATTGTTGATTTCTCAGGCAATTTGTCTTTGAAAAGCCATCACAATTTGCAATTGCCCAAATTGCATTTGTGGCTATGCCCAGAGTGATTCCTTGTGGCATTGGCTTTAGAGTTAGAAGCCACTGCCACTGCAAGGATTTCATGTGGGCTGGACCCAACCATTGATGGGCAGTGTCTCTGCAGCAGCCTGATGTCTGCTTTGGGGATGGGAGAGATGGTCTAAATTGGGGAAACAATCCTTTCCTCTGAGGGCTATTTCCTGTAGTCTGTCGGGAATGGGGCATGTGCGCCAATCGTGCATTACAGGGGACAGTCGGGAAGAGATGGCGTTGAACCTGCTAGAGGTAAGGAGGGAGACAGGAGCAGGGGAGGTGGGATTTAATTTGGTTTAAGAGAACAGGAAGATGGGTTGGAAGGATGCGAAGGAGCAGAACCCAGCACGATATATGGACTGCTGAGGTGTCCCCTGCAGAAAAATAGGGTTGCGGTTGTGGGTGAGTGAGGGGTTGGCAGGCATGGGCTGCAGGGTTGTCATCCACACAAGAGGTGGGTCACGTGGAGCAGGTGAACAAAATGCAATAACATGCAGTGCCAAAGCCATACCTGGGGAAAACTGGCTTCAGCAAAACTAGCCTGCGAGGCATTTACGTGGAACACCAGATGACAGTTGCAGGCACGCAGTGTGGTTTGCCACTGTGGATGCTTCTCAGTGTGGATGGGATGTTAGTTGACAGGGTCACCCACAAGCCATTGAATTGGATTGCAGTTTGCAGTGGGTCTAAATTAATTTGAATGACTCATGTGCACACTCCCTACCAGATTTCCATCTTGGGATAGCTCGCTATCTCTAAAAACCTAAATTCTATAGCTATACTTTTGGTTTGCACCACCTAAGCATCAAAACAGTGCTTTCAATATAGGATGGAGCAGTCTAACGGCTAAGACCAGATGGAGCAGTCAAGGAAAGACAACCCGACCTGTTAACCAGAAATCTGTCTGTGACCTTCAGATTCTCTCATGTTGCCTGCATGTTGTACATGGATCTCTACATCTTGCCCATTAACCAACTCTAAGGGTGTGGAAGGAGAAAATTGACACATAGGTGGCATGTTTTTGGTTAGAGACTTAATTAAATTTGAGAAGTCCTCACTATACTTAACTTCTAAGAGGGGTTTCCCTGCATCAAAATTAATACTAAAAGGGTCTGTCAGGATGTCCGTCAAAGAATAAGCCACCATCCTGTGTCAAAACCTACTTCTATCACTCATACTTTAAACTTAGAGTAAACTAACACAACATTCCTTCTTTTAGGAGAGTTGCTCCTTTCCTCCTGATTTGCAGGTTTCAAAACGGTCTTTATACAATGTTCTCTCCAGGAGAATGTCTCCCTTCTCCTGCAATGTCTTGATACAATGCACAACAAGTCTATGGTCAAACAAAGTCGAATTGGTGATGCTTTCCCCTGCCGTCACCAATTTGACTTTTATCTCTGGACCAAGAGAATGCTTCCCTTCCCTTGGTCTGTTCTCGATACACCAAAGCCAGAGGATATGGCTCTGATCCCCTGGCATCTCTCTGCTTCTTCTTTATATCCAGGAGAATGACCCCCTTCTCCTGCTACCCCTTGATAGTTGAAGCTTTCTAATCAAATACTTTTTTTCCCCTTTTCGTCTGTCCCCCCTTGGTTCACTCTCCTACCAAGTGTTGCCATGAGGAGGATTAATCTCATAAAGTTTAGTTAACTTGCACTCCGTATTTCCAATTAACTTTTACTTTCAAGTTTTATGCCCCTACCGGTTTCCACGTTACACCTGTTACGTCTGCTGGCTTCCAGACGCTCTGCCGGTTCTTCCTGGGGGCTTGCTTCGTTAGGGAGCGTTGTGTGGGCCTTTCTTGTCTCTGTGGGTCCTGCTCTAGGTTCTTCGTTCCGGCTCACAGGGCCTCAGTGTAGGCGCTGTTGCGGGACCATGCCGTCCATCTCGCCAGGTCAGGCCATCGCTCCTCAGACTCCAGCCATGTTACCGACCAGCTGCGCACCACTGGGTCAAGGATTCTCGTTGCCTGCTTCTACCCTCCAGCGGATGACTGCTTTAGTCTTCCCCGGGGGGTTCTCTGCTCCACCTTGATTCTTCTGGGCTGAACTGTCTCCCGTGCAGTTTTTCTCAGCTGACCCACATCCAAAATGGTTCTCTCCGTCACTGAGTCAGTCATCTGCCTCCCTGAAACTTGAGGAGAACCATCTCCGGTTCCGGAGGCTCCTCAAAACCTTCCTCTTTGCTTCTGCTTTCTCGCTCCCTCTCCCCTGCTAAATTCTTCACTGAAACTGCTCTGAATCTGCAACTGGGCCACTCTCACCGACCTCGGACCTGGGCCCAGCCACTCTCCACTTGCACCGCCTCCCTGGCAACACCTGCACTGCGGGACTGTCTCTGTATCCCTACAGCCCCCCCCTTCCCAGCACTTGTTTGCACTTACCTTGCACTTGCCACCAGCTGGCCCTATTTATTTATTTTTTATTCTACTTACTTTGTACTGCACTCCCCCCCCCCCCCCTCCTCCCCTTGCACTTTCTCCCTTCCTCCTACCCCTGCACTTGCACGATCTGAAGGACACCTGTAATAGTAGGATCGTTGTCTGTCTTCCCCTTGTTCCCCCCTCCCTGCCTCATCGCGCCTTGAAACACTTGTGTATAGGCGCGTTACAAATGCCATATCATATCATATATCTGTTTTGATGTTGTTTGTTGACTGCTCCACCGCCGAGTACTAGAATGGTTTCTCTTTTTTTTTTTTTGTTTAAACAATTTTTGTTGGCTTCTCAACAACAATGTAATTTACAGACTCTTGTAACCTTACATAACAATATACAGCCGATTGTGTCTCCATAACCTCAACTCCCCCGGACCACAACCCAGCCTATTCCACATATATTATTCTGTCACTGCACATCTCTCTGTCTTATACATTCACCTTAGTATCAGTCTGCTGATTGTGACTGGGAGACACTGGCTTCCCATGCTTCGTCTCGCACCAAATCCATCCATTCCTGCACCATATAATTCCAGTAATCCAAGTCTACATTTTGTGCTCTCTGGCCGCGGTGGGCTGTTTCTTGCCACACTGGTTTCGGCTAGCATCATTTTTTGGAGGTTGCTCCACCACAGACTTACCCTCGGGCTGGTGCGTGCTTTCCAACCCATTGCTATTCTACATTTCGCCAGGATGAATGCCAGGTCTTTCGATTTACTAACATGTCTCGCCTGTTTCGGCCGTGTGAAAATGCCAAGCAGACAGGATGCAGGGGAACCCATATCTAGTGTCCTGCTTGCTTTGGCCAAGACCTGAGCTAACCCCTCCCAATACTGTCGGAAAGTTGTGCAAGCCCAGAACATATACCAAACCCCTCTCATCCAGGCCAGCCAGAACACCCTATGCAAATCTGATCACTGTCCCTAAAACTCTCAAAAAGCGTACCGGTCGAAATAGCTTCTCCACCCAGGCCACCCAAAATTGGAATGCCCTACCGCCACACATCAGGAGCATTGACTCTCATGCAGCCTTCCGTAAGGCTATCAAAACCGTGCTTTGTTTGAATCTGTTGCACTAACCTGCTTCTCTTAACCGCTGCATCTGTAACCAAGCAGCCTTTTGAACACGCAGCTCTCTTATGTTTTGTACCAACCTTACCATGTATAAGAATCATCCTGGGCGGCTTTCATGTAACCCATAAGTAAGTCTCCCTAAGCACCTTGTGGGCTGAAGTGTGCTTTACAAATCTAAATATTTTTTTTAAAAAAATGCATTAATTGCTTGGCATTTTGGGCAGGCCTGTTCTGTCGCCTGGCTAAACCTGGTGATCTTCGGGGTTAAATACACTCTATCAGTGACATACAACTTGAGCTTTGCGTTTCTAGATGCCTTTTTGTGAAATGAGATTACCCAACCCTAGCATTAGAGTATGCCTTACAACAGCGGGTCATCTGAGCGCAAAAATTGAAATGCAAAGAGGAGTGAAACAAGGGTGCGCTCTGGCACCGGCACTATATCATTTTTACATCTCATACTTTGATCATAAGATGGCGGACATCCCATGCTTCCCACCGGAACTGAGCCAGACAGTCATAATACATATTCTATATGCTGATGATCTTGTCCTTTTAGATCTTACGGAAATAGGACTTCAATGGCAACTTGATGGATTACAAATGTTTGCCATACAGAACCACCTACAGATTAACACAAAAAAATGACCATGAAGAAACCGGGAAGAAGAGCCAGGAAGACATTTAAATGGTATCTAAATAAAGGAGAGATTGTGAGGACTGAATCCTTAACTATTTAGGAATAACAATTTCGTGCCGTATAGTGGAATCGGAAGCTCTGGAGTCGTTGGCCATAAAAGTCAGATCCCCGACGAGCCAGGCACTGGTTCTAAAAAGAAAATACTGTAAACTCTCTCTGATCCCCCTAATCGAATTTATCGAGGAAAGGTTGTGCCAACCTTAACCTATGGCTCTGAGGTGCTTGTTAACTTACAATCTAAGTGGTGGCCTAGACTGGAGGGTTGCTTCTGGAAAAAAGTCCTAGGGCTTCTGCAAACAACTCTGATCAAGCTGATAAGAAAATAACTAGGCTTAAACTCGCTGGAGATGGTTGTACAATGGAAGAAACTTACCTTGTACACTAAATGTCTAACATCCTCATCAACACCCATGCTGGAAGCCTGAGACAGGACTTAATTAGCAGATCTAATCCTCTAACCATCCGTTGTGAAAATGACTGTATTAGCTTATTAGAGTCCCTGGAATCAATTGACGACCAGTTGGTCGCTGCGATATCTATCAGTGAAAAAAAAATTAAGAGCCAAAAATTGGATAACAGAGATTTCCCAATTACACCTTTATCAGAAATTAGCAGCAGAACCGCGGAAAAGAAGATCTCCCCACCCATATATATCCAAATGTCCCAACCCAGAAGTCAGGAGAATCTTTGAGGATCCGCTTTAATCTATGTCAAACTGGATAAATCACGGCAGCCCGAGCTCCATCCGGGCTAGCCAACCCCAATTGCCAATTCTGCTTGGAGGAAGGAGCTAAAGAATCACTCGAGCACCTTTTTGCACTGTACCCTTACTTCACAGAGCAAAGGACAAGGTTTTTCAGTCACTTTTTGACAGAATTCAGGACAATTACACCAGACTTATGCTGGAAATTTATCTTAAAAAGGGGATATAATTTCCTTGACCATAGCCACGGTGGCTTTCTATAGATCGATCTTGGAAAAAGAATTGTTGATTAAATTAACTGATAAATGGTAACTAAGTTTATACTACAAAGAAACTGGCAATCAGAGGCTGGACTAGAACCCATGGTCTGGCTATAAAAGTTTACTTTAAAACTAAATAGCTATACATTTAAAAAAATGTAAAATAAATTGCCCAATCCCACGCTGCATCTGTGAGTTGCTCCTGCAAGTCCACCTGCCATTATTTCATACCGTTTTTCTATGATCCCATACTCTTGTAGTGTCACATCTGTGCCTGGCCATCTCCACTGCACTCCCCTAAGGAGCGCAGCATGTGTAATGTGATGCCCTACGTGTATGCCCATTTTCGAGGTGAATGTACTAAAGTCAGTCGGTCTGCCCTCTCGTAACAGGTCTCCCACCGTAATCACCCCCATTGATTCCCAATACTTCCTCACATTTAATCTGAGTTGTTGGTCTTCTCCTTTGAGTGTCACCAATTGGACCTGGGGGAGTAGGGCAATTCCCTCTCTAGGAAGCGAAACGCACTCTGCCATATCACTCTGCCTAACGTCAAAAGCAGCGAAGGTCCAGGGACATGCGGCGCTCTAGACCATATCGCCTCCTTCAAGAAGAATGGGGTGCACAGTTGCTGCAGTACAAGGTGTCTTGGGTCTGCTCATCCGACAGGCAATGCGTGATGAATTGCATTTGGCACGCCAAAAAAATATGCTTCGAAGTGAGGTGTTTTAATACCACCTTGGTCATATGGCCTCTGCAACTTCTTCAGCGTCATCCGGCATCTCGAGTTGTGCCATAAGAAACTACGACATATAGGGTCCAATCTCTTAAAGAAGCTGTTGGGTATTCTGTATGGGACATTGGTGAAGAAATGGAGGCGCACCATCATCTTCAACAGCGCTGCTCTACCCATCAGCAGTTTGGCCCAGTAGACCATTGATTGTTCTATTTTGTCCACAGTGTGTTCTGCAGGTGTTCCATTTTAGGGTCATGATAAATATTCACCGACACCTCCCACTTAATTGTCAGCGGAGGCAATGCGCTTAAGGCCATCTCCCTGTATCCTGCTAGAGAGAATAGACACGATTTCTGTGCATTAATCGTGAAGCCTGATAGGTCTGCATATCGCTCCAACACATCTAGAATATATTGACGGTTAGTTTCAGGATGCTGCAAATATAGAAGTATGTCATCCGCGTATAGGGAAATTAAATTATTACTGCCCTGTATATCTATGCCCATGTCTCGATTATTCCTTCCTAAGGTACACCGCTAACGGCATAGGAGACCATAGGCAGCCCTGTCTGGTGCCTTTCTCCAGCAGCCATTGGTCTGAGTCATAGGTGCCTGCTTTGACCCTTGCTATTGGGCTGCTATATAGCAATCGTACCCACTGTATGTATGTTGGACCCATGTCCCGCTAGTAACCATGGCCATCTGACCAAGTCAAATGCTTTTACTGCATCTAGCGCGGCCACTGCCTATTGGCGTGCACTGACATGAGTATGGTCGATGACATGATGCAGCCTCCTAAGGTTACATGCAATACTCCTGTTAGGAACATATCCAGACTGGTCTGCATGTATGCGTTTAGATATTTCTGGCTTGAGCCTGTTGGCCAGTAGGCCCATAAGTATATTCCCGTCTTGATTAAGCAGTTAAAGGGGCCTGTATAATCCACAATCGGTATCAGGCTTGTTGGGCTTCAATAATGGGACGATAATGGACTCTCTCAGCGACATTGGTAGTATGCCTGTGTCTAGGGCTTCGTTCAGCATTGCTAATAACGGGGCGCAATATCTGCTATGAATTCCTTGTATAATGCACTGGGCAATCCATCTTTAACTGGGGCTTTACCAGTCGGCAACCCTCTTATGGTGGATTCTAACCCCTTGATAGTTATGGGAGCCTTGAGCCCACCCGCTGCCTCTATCTGTGCAAGAGATTCATCTTTTTCTGTCATCATTAAAAAAAAATGTAAAGTCTTCACCCCATACTAACATACCGTCTCTATACGTACCCAATTGAGGGTACAATGAGCGGAAGAAGGCAGCCGTGTGATGGTTTGGTGCATATATATTAATGACAAAGAGCTCTCTCTGTTCCACCCATCCCTGCACTATAATCGCTCTGCCCTCTGCAACTTTATAAGTCTTAATAACTTTGAACGGAACTGACGGTGCCACCCATATCTCGATCCCCCCACCCCCCGCCGCCCCTTGCGAATTCAGAAAATGGCAAGCCTGGGGTAGTACCACTCCATTTTCTAGCTAGAGTAGTTTGTCTCTTTCCTGTCAGGTGCATTTCTTGATGTGCTATGTCTATTTTCTATCATGTCTAGTATAACTATTTAGCCCCCTGACATTCCATGAAACTATTCTAAGTTCTCCCATCCCAAATAAGCTTCCTTACTTTTCTGCACAGTCGGATGCACGTACCATACATTACTTTTGTGGATCTGTAGGCTAACTCCCCCAACTCTCATTCCTCTCCCCAGCACCCATAATTGGCCAGCTCAAAACCTTGTGCTCAGGGATCTCTGCTTCTCATCCCGCACTAGTTGTGCTCTGGTATCTAGAATGCAGCAGGCGGATACTCGGCAACTAGTATCCGTGAGCAAATCCGCTCTTAGGTGAAGGACGCTGCTCTGCAGTCTGTTCTCTGTTGGGACACCGCTCCCAACTCCTACAATTTGCGAAGTGTTAGAGCCCGAGTTATCTACAAAAGGTCACGTCCTCATGCAGTCAGCAGCCGTGTTTGGGTGCATCTTTACGGATCCTCATGCACTTTTCTGCGTGGGTCTACTGCTGCTGTTGTCTGGTCGACCGCTTCGATTGGCAAGTTTTCTGTGACCATCCATTTGTGCGCATCCTCAGGGATATCAAAGAAAATGGATCTGCCTTTGTGTATTACTTTCAGTCTTGCTGGGTATAACAACATGTACTTCAAGTCTGCTACTCGTAGCCGTCTTTTGACCGACGTGAAGTTCATCCTCTGTCGCTGCACTTGCAAAGTGTAGTCCGGGTATGCAGTAATGTTGGCTGATGCCCGCTATATAGTGCCGCCTTTCCGCAAGTGCCCAAGAACTTTTCCCCTATCTTTATCATTTAGAATCCGGGCTATTATGCGCTGTGGTGGAGCACCTGGTGGTGGTTTCCACATCTGGGATCTGTGTGTTCTTTCGACTGTAAAGCCCTGGGTGAGAGTCCCGGACCAACTTCTTGTAGCAACATATTTTCAATAAAATTAATGGGCTTTGTGTCCTCTTCCCCTTTGGGAAATCTGATGATCCTTACGTTATTACATCTGGCTCGTCCCTCTGTGTCTTCGACTCTTCCTTCCAGGTTCCGCACTTGTTGCTGCAGGATTGTTATGTCCCTTGATGTGTCCTTTAGGCCGGCTTTGTTCGCTGCGGCTTCCTTTTCCAGAATTCCTTTGTCTGGGAGCGTCCGGACATCTTGCCTCAGGAGGTTTACTTTCAGGTTGATGGCATCCATTTTGGATTTGAGCGCAATCTTCAAGGCAGCTATGGCTTCCAAGACCTGCTAGTCTCCTTTAGCCTGATTCAATTCCCCATGTGGCGATAAGATCCCAGGTGTGGTATTCCCTTCCAAGTTGGCTGGTTTGGTAAGTGTCCAGTGTAGGTTATTTGGACTTACTCTTTTGGGACTTGGACGCCATAGGTCATGTAACCGCTGATCTTTTACTTCTGCCACAGATGTTGGGTGAAGACTGTTTACAATGTTCTGGGGCAATATCCTGGCTATCAAACACAGCCGCAGCTCACCGTCGTAGGGTGTCGTTATCAATGCCAACTGTGATGGTAGTTTGATGTTGCCCTGCAGAAGGCCTCCCTTTATACCACTGGGCATTGTACCCTCCTTGTTGCTTGGTTAGAACGGGTTATCTTGTTCTATGAGTCGCTCTTCATGGCTCATTGACCTATGTTGCCCCAGCTAAGGCCTGTGATGATGATAATGCAGTATGAGCAGAGTCTGCCTCAGAAATGCACTGACACAGCTCAGGCAGGAGAAGGGAATGGGTCCTGCTCCGATGTGGAAACTCAACGCTTAACTTCTAGATAGGCAGCACACAGGATTGCAGGAATAGTGCAGAGAGAAGAAGAGGACAGTTGAGGTGCAAAGGCTTCTCCATCTGCTGGCTCACTGGAGCCTGAGCGCAGCTTGCACTGCACACAGCTGACTGGGAACAGGGCCTCCCTACATCCTAGCTCCTCACTGGCATATGAAATGCGACTACTCCACATTCATTGTTATGGTGGCTTATCCTTTGCCTCAAGCCCAGAGACTGTATCTCTCCAGCTCTGAAATCTCTCCATTGGCTCCTGGTGGCTACAAGGATCTAGTTCAAGACCCCCCTGCATCTACCACAAGCCTTTCTGGCTTTCTGGGCCGGGACGCGCACTTCATCCAACACTCTCTTCCTAAATGCCTTCCCTCTCGAGCCCTTTGCTCAGCTTCCTCAAACTCTCTGATGGTGAGACGTTTCTCCAGGCAGAGAATGTGGGGGCAGATCTCTTTCCTCTGCAGGTGCCTCCCTCTGGAATGGCCTCCCTGCCCCTCTCAAACTTGAGCCGAACCACCTGAGGTTCCGTAAGCAGCTCAAGACTTGCTTTTCTCTCTCTCCCTTATTGAACTACCGGTCTACTGCACTGACTGGTTACTTTACTACCATCAGAGTCTCACTGGGTACCAGGCTCCTCTATGACTAGTCTCCCCCCACCCCTTTGAACTGCCTCTGGCCCTACCGTGCACTTAGGGACAAACTGCAACCCTTCAGTTCCCCCTGCCTCCTTGCACTTACCCAGAGCTGCGCTGTCCTGCCTGCACTTTCCCTTTTCACTCGCCCTTCCCTCGCACGATATAAATGAAACAAGGTCTAGTAACATTGTTTGTCTGGTCTTCCCTTTGTCGTCCCTCCCTCTTTGCGCCTAGCAACACTTGCGTACAGGTGTGTTTTAAATGACATATCATATCACAATGATCAGTGTTGCAGTCAATGCATTCCAACCAAATGGTCTAATTCTCAACACGCTTTCTCTTCTGTCCCTGCAGTATTGCTTTGGCCACAGGATGGTGCTACAACACCACCATATGCCTCAGCATTTGAAATAACAATATGTGGATTGTGATGATGAGTAGAAGGTTGGTGGGAATAGTCTGTAAAGTGATTGGAAGGCATGGTGGTATTTTTAATAACTCCACAGAATTTTAAGTAAATGTAAAATGTGGTTCGGGATTAAATGGTGTATGTGTTGGGTTGAATGTAGTCTGTTTCTAATATGGATGCATACATTAATGATGTTTGAAAGAGGCACATGTGTTATTTTAGAATTATGTGGGTGACTAGTGAACATTTTGGTGGGGAGGAGAGAAGTTATGCGAATGCAATTTAGAGAATTTCCGCAGTCCGTATGGTACTGTATTTTCTAAGTAGAAATTTCAGATCTTTGATCCAGAGCATACATTTAGGATTGCTAGAAGTCTCAACTCTGGCAAATCTGAACCCTACTGCTGCTAATGTCTCCCTCTGCACCCACCCCCCAGGTTGCAGAGCAACAGAGCAAACGACTCCAGCAGACAGTTATGTTCCAGAGATACTGTACACTCTTAAATGGTTTCCACCCCTTATTCGCAATTCTTCAGTGACCTCATATTGGTTGCAGAAGGGCCTTACTATTCGTTAAACTGAAGTCAGTCCTTGTAAGCAAACAAGATAGAGAATTTCATGGCCGCCATACGCCCAGCTGTCAAGCACCAAGTCCTGTCCAGGGATCCAGCCCTGAGTCCTCTGCTTAGTTCTTCCCTTTGACTTCACAAAGTGTCACCTCCAGATGCTGTAGGTACACCTCTAGTTGGAATTGAAGTCAGGTATTCCCTCTACCTCTCTTGTATCCATGCCCCGTATCCAAATTCAGGATTACATTATAGACCCCCTTTTTCTGCCTACTCGCTGACCAGTAACCTTCCCTTTTCAGTATCACTCATTCTCCCTTTCCTGCTTAAGGCCAACCTGGCCCACCTTCCAATCCTAGGTGTGTTTGTCACCAACTCCTCTCACCTTTGTGTCCCTGGATGTGTTACCCCCTCATGATGTTACCATCAACTTCAGAATCTTACCAACTCCGTTACCTCTTACCAACTTATCTGTCTTCACCCTCCCCTTCTGATGTTACCACTTCAAACTCTCACCACCTTACCCTTCCTGTGATGCTGGAAATGCATCGGAGGGACAGGGCCTCCGTATCCTTGTCCTTTACTGCCTTTTATTGTGTGTTCTGTCGTATTTTCCACGCAGGAGTTCATGTGAGACTCCTGGCGGTGCAACTCTCTCTTTTGGTTTGGTGAACAGACCCATGGGATACCTTTATGACACCCATGGGTGGGGGTACATCCCTGTGCCCCTAGTGTATGTTTTTGGGCACCTGTGGGTGGCCCACAGAGCAGGGTATGGGCTGGTGGCAGCTCCATGCTGAATTTGACAGGTGCGCAGAGAATCCTCCATTTTGGGATACCCCGGCCCTGCCATTGGAATCAGTTGATTCCTGATGGCAAACAAGATGGCCCATGTGGCCTCTTGCTTTCTATTACCTTGTTTTCCCAAAGTCCTGGGAAGCCCTGACTATGTCCCTTCCCCCTGACTGGCTATTGGGTGGAAGTGCCAAATATGGTGGTGTTGTGAAGGCCCGGCCAGACTAGCTGGAGCCTTCCCCGTGATTGTATGTTGTGGGTATCTCCTGTGGGTGGGACCTGGGTGAATGGAGTGTGTGACCAATATGCACTTCTTGTTGTGGTTGTCTTGTTTCTGGGATGAGAGACAAAGACTGAGACAGCCCTGCCCGAAACTGGCCTGAATGCAGTGTGTAGTCTTAAATGGCTGGGTACTTGTCCCAATCCACATTCCTTGTTGTGAGTGTCTGAGAGGTAGGAGGATGGCCTGAATGCACTGTGTGCCTGATTGGCTGACTGACTGCATCAATGCCCTTCTGTATGATTGGCTGCTGAGAGTGACCCAACAGTGTGGATGAGAGACAAGATAGTATATCTGGGGACCTCTCACCACTGAAAATTGTTCAGAAGCTTTCAGAAGCTGTGTCTACACTTGAAGAGTAACTGGAACTGCTGATCCTCGACGCCCAGCTGTAAGAAGACTTGCTGTTGCATTTGCTTCAACCTGATCTGAAAGCTGCCGAACTCGTCAAAGACTGATCCGAGAGAGGACATGGTAAGGCGCCCTCTTCCCGTGCTCCGAGGGACCATTGAGCACCGCTAACCTTCGCCAAAGCTCCCTGGAAGTCAGACCCTCAAAAGGCTGCCGACCCGAGACGGGACCGCTGAGGAGAACGAAGCCAAGCACCCGGACTTCGCCGCTGTCGCAGTCCATTGCTGTCGGCCAGGGTTTGCAGGTTTGTGTAACCGCTGGAGGCCCGTCTAAGTTGTGTTGCCCAGCCGTGGGGACCGATTGACGCTGTGCTGCCGACGACCGGAGCCGACCGCCCCCTTTGCCTAAGAACATTTGAATCCAAGGACTCCCTTGTCCGCAACGTCAACCGCTTTGTCCCGCCGGAGAAAGTCGAGGACGACCAACACGCCGAGGAGAATCCGCCGGTGGGTTTTCCTGCCACCTGAAGGCCACAAAGACTTCAATGACTCAACGCCCTTGTTGGGCCACAGTTCTTCTGAAACTCTGCGGTCCTGAACAATCCGTCGACGAGGTGCCCCGCACTCATCCTCGCAGGATGTCACTGACGAGCACCGCCTGGATGGACATCAGGGTCTCAGCATCCTTGAACTTCTCATCGCCGCCGCCGTCGACGACAAGTTCACCATCTTAGACGCCTCTTGACGATCCGTGGCTCCTGCTTTAAAGGGAGTCATTCAAGAAGGATCCTTCGGCGCGTCTTGAAGAACTCTACTTCACCAGGTACATGGGGGGTGGGGGGGGGGTAAAACCTTAATAGGAGGAAATAAGGCTATTGAACAATATATGGACTGGGCTTTTTATATATCTTTATTTTACAGGTTGCCCAGGTGGGGGGGGGGATCTCCACACAGAACTGTCTATCGGTATAGGCCAGCATTCTGCCTCTTGTTTCAACCATCTTACGTTCCTTCCTATCTCTATTGCTGGTTTCCTTGTTATTGATCTGTGTGACATTTTAACCGTACAGTTGATGCACTTTAATGACATTTAATAACACTGGTGGTGCCACTTTAGAATTGTATATATTTATCATTGTTGATTTCCGAGTACAAAGTGCGTTATTGTGATCGTGTACATACCTTTGAATATTAATTATATAAAGACTGTGTTTTCAGTAATTCAGTGTGTGGACATTCCTTTGTGGGGGTTCGGGGACTACACTGTACTTAAGAACCAGCCTGCATCACCTCCCGAGAAGCTAGGCCTTGATTGCTCGTCCATTGCTACCAATTGAGAATCTTGGCTGGGGTCCTCTGTGCCTCTCCTCTACCATATAGAGATCGGAAGTACAGGCACCCCCCACCAGTACTTCTTCACACTTCCCCCTACTCCTGATTTTACCACAACCTCCACTCTCCAAGCACCATCTCCCCTCTAACAGCCTTGCATCCTACCACGCACCAAACACCTGCAACTGCCAGCCACAAACACAACCCACCGTAAACAACTGGGGGCAGTTGTATGTTTTTTTCTTCTTCTGTCTGTGCGGCTTTTTCCCTGATGGTCTGCACTTGTGAGTGGTCGTTGATGAAGGGCTGGGATTAGTTGGTTAGTCTGGTTCCGCTTGAGGCTCAGGGGATTTGACCAACTCTATATCTGGAGGATTGGTCAATTTGTTTTTTAGATTTGTTCCTCTGACACCCCTACCCAAGGTTATCTATACTTGGATGAGGGCTGTGATGTTTCCAGCGTTAGTATTACAGATTGAGAACAAGCTGGATAGGCGTTTTAACTTTTCACATTTATTAGCTGTATTATGCAAGCCTGGTGTGTTGCACTGTTTCTCGAGCATACAGTTTGGTCACATAGGTGTACTCCATTTTCAGTAAGTCATGGATGGGAACCATTTTGGGGAATGCATATTGACGTACCCTGTAATCCAACAGTAGCACTATCCACTTTGCCTTTGATTATATTGGAAGGGTTTGGCTTAGTAGGGAAAGCTCTTTTTTTTTTACGTACCAATCGGTGTTCTTATTGGAACTTAATTTATATTGTAATCAATAGTGAAATCACAATACATTCATATATCAATGAAAACTAGTTTTTAAAAGTTATTTTTTAGTAAGGTCAGTTTAGCATTATGCTCTCACAAACAGAAGGCTGGGTATTTCACTTATTTGCCTAGCATTGCCAGAGTTTAGGTCTGTTCCAAGGGCTGGTCCTCCCTGACAGGCAAGTGGGATGGGAAGAGACTGGACTCCTGAGTGTTTTTTGGCATGGCAATGTAAATTTCCCCTGCCCCTTATTAGAGACTAAGGGAAGATGACCATGGATTCCTCCCTATACTGCCCCTGTCTAACATCAATTGGTTTCTGGGCCCTTGAGACCTCTTCCCAGGTTTCACCAGAGACCTCAGGGAACCTTCTGACAGTGTTTACATGTTAAACAGTTATAGGACTAAACCTATGACAAAGCAATTGGAGTCCGCAAGCAAACACTTTTCCAGATTTATGTGATCTTATAAAGACACTCTGCATTCAGCCTTGTGTCACTATAGGAGCAGAGAACTTCCCAGTGATATTTGGTATCCTGAAGGTGTACGCCTGGACCTCTGCCCCTACTCATAATTTCTAGAAAATAGTACGAAGGGTGTATTCTGTAGATGTATGCGCCTAGACACCGCCCGAACGGCAGAAGTCAAAATGTAGGAGACCCAAAATGGATTACATTACATTTACATGTGCATTCTCTTGCATGAATCTCTTTTAAACAAATAGAACCCTTTGACTCTTGCTGAAGTTTGATACACAGTAGTTGCAATCACGGGTTTCTAACTGCCAAAAATACACATTCATAGCATTATCCTTGTCGTCTGACCCCGATGGAAGACATATTGTTCCAACTTTCCTTTTTGCTTTAATTGGCTTTGCTGTTCCTGAGCCAAACATGCAGTCTTCCTATTTTCTTTTAAAAGAAATGACCTTTATACCAGAAACTATTTTGGGAGAAAAAGTGACCTTTACTGCGTGCAGATGTGAGTAACATTAACTAGCCCAGTGCATGGTTTTTCAGATTTTCCAGTTATCTAAACTGAAAGAAACGCGCGTCAACAGCCAACTTGGGTAAACGGACAAAATCTTCACTTTGCATCTTTTAGACCACCAGTTTTGGACCAAAGGTTGATGTGTTTCTTCATTCCCTGTCAATATTACGCCATTTATAGATGTTCAGTGAAAACTATGCTTTGATTTGAAACTACAAATATATACTTGATGATTATATAGCAGGAAAAACATATAATTCGGCCTCTACTGTAATCTTTGTACTTTAACGTCACGGATAATTTGGACGTGTTTCTCCTTTTAATGGGAGTTCAATGTCTTTAAACAAACCTCTTGCATTTCTATTTTTCCTTGGGTTGTTTTTTGGCCAAAAACTTAAAATAATACAGAAGTCTGAAAGCTGTGCCATTATCGATGGTGACTTCCTTATACATTTTATGTGATTGTTCATATTTTTTCGTCTTTCAAAAATTCCATCCTGCTCCTATGCACAAACCCTTTCAGTGCCAGCGATCTTTTACAAAATGTACCCACTCATTACCTCAATGTAGGACCTATATGGAAGAAAGGATTATTTTGTTGGGTTTACCTGCAGCTGGACAGGGAATTGAGGAATGCAGCCACGCAAACGTTTTTTTATGTTTTTACCTTTTCCTCTTTCTGGCTCCATTCCTCTGTGTCCCTGGTCGTATTCCAACCTTCCTCTCCAACTATCTTTTTTTTTTTAACATCTTTTTTATTGATTTCAGCATATATATAAGAAAAGAAAAACAAGCACAACATCAAAAAACAGAAGACAACACTAACAAAATTTAACTCCCCCACCCCCAAAACCCATCGGGTCGTAGCGAAAGCGAGCTCTACAGTTCAGAAACCACCAGCATTCTCACCCACAGGCAATGTCTAATAACTTCAGTCTTTGGGGGCACCACTGTTCCCTAAACTCCCCCTTCAAGTAGTTCAGCATCTCACCCCAGTCCGCAGCGAAGCTTGCCAGCTTCCCCCGTGTATGTTGCCCATTCCAGCGATAGGATTTCCCACATTTTCCTGATCCAGTCCTGCTCCTCGGGAACCTCCGAGCTCTTCCAGTTCCGAGCAATTAGACCCACTGCCGTCAGGGTAGAGACCACTCGTGCTTTGCATTTCCCCTGACTGCGCCCCTCCCCCTCCGCACCAACCTTCCCTAGTAATATTTCCCGAGGGTCTTGGCCATCTCCCCCCCCAGAGGTTGCAGATTGGGCACGCGCCATGTCACCCCAAAAAGGCCTAATGCGCGGGCAGTCCCACCATATATGTGCTGCTGTGCCCACCCCCCCAAAACCCCTCCAGCAGGTGTCTGAGGCTGCAGGATACATTGCGCGGAGCCGGGCGGGGGTATAGTGCCAACCAAAGATATACTTGTGCCAAGCTTCCTGTAATTGAGAAGCCTTAGCAACTTTTGGGATCAGCCTCCATAACGCCTCCCAGTCTCCCCATGCCATTTCCGCCCCCCCCATCCGCTCCCAGCTCTTCATGTATGGCCAAGTAACCCTCGGGGTCGTGCTCTCCAACAGTTTATACAAGTCTGATATAAGCCCTCTAGAACCGTTATGGGTAGTGAGAAAGCGCTCGAACTGTGTCAAATCACGCGTTGCTGCTTCCCAAACTTCCACTGACATGACCCAATGTCTAATCTGGAAATACCCAAGTCTTTCCCCCCTCACCTACCCCGAATTGTGACTTACACGCCTCAAAAGTTTTCACTCCCTGGATGGAGAACACATCCCTAAGGGTCCTACACCTTCCTTCCTCCCAGCTCCGGAACGCTCCCCTCTCCAGTCCAGGCGAGAAATCCCCGTTGTTAAAGAGCGGCGTGAACGGGGACGGGAAAGACGAAATCCCTCTTCTCTCCACTGCCCTGTCCCATGTATCCACCAAACCCTTCGTGATATCGCTCAAGTATATATGTGGTGATCGCAGCTTCCGGGGAGCCACAAGACTTCACCCAGGTGGTGCCGAGCAACCGCTCTATCCATTTTCACCCAATGCTTGTCATAACTCGCTGCAAACCATTCCCTGATCACCCGGAGAAGCGCCGCCTCGTGGTATCGCCTGAAATCCGGTAGGCCCAAGCCCCCCTGTCCCGTAGACGCCGTGAGAAGGCGCCACGAGAGGCGCGGCCTCTTCCCATTCCAAATAAACTGCCTAGCCACCCGGTCCAATTCCTTAAAAAAGCCCCCAGGGACAGTCAGAGGGAGTGCCTGAAACAAGTACAGTATGCAGGGGAGGATCACCATTTTCAATACCGCCCCCCTCCCGAGCCACGTGATCCCCAGATTGCCCACCTAATCAAGTCCTTTTTGATCGCCTTTAACATGGGGGGGGGTAATTCGCACCATACCAGCCACTAAGGGAGGGAGTCACCCGCACCCCCAAGTATTGCAGTCCACCCGGGCTCCACTTGAATGGAGAGATGGCCTTCAGTGCCCTGCTCTCTTCCTCTCCAAGGGACAGGTTCATCAACTCAGATTTTTGCCAGTTGATCCGCAGGCCCGACGCCTCCCCAAAAGCGGTCAGCAGATCCATGCATGCCCTGACTGATTCCTTCGGGTGCGTCAACATAAGAAGCATGTCGTCCGCAAAGGCCGCAACCTTATGCTGGTATCCCCCAAAGGGTATGCCCTGAATCCCATCCGCCTCTCTTATAGCTATTAACAGAGGGTCCAGGTAAATGGCATAAAGTAGCAGGGACAAGGCTTAGTTCCCCATCGCAGACTTATTGAATGTGATGCCTCCCCATTCACTATGATCCGTGAGCTAGGGTTCTTGTAGTTTGCCGCCACTCTATTAATACATTTTTCTCCGAGGCCCATTGTTTCCATAACCCGAAACAAGAACGACCACTCCACCCGATCAAACGCTTTTTCGGCGTCGAGCGCCAATAAGATCGCCGGAGTGGTCGTCTTCCGTGCTTTCTCAACAATGTGGGCTACCCTCCTGATGTTATCAGCCGTCTGTCTCCCGGCTATCCAACTATTTCTTGTTCCATATTCTCACTTACTTGTCCCTACATTTTCTGCTTCTCTCCCATGTTTGCAGGGGCAGATGTAGGATTGGCAAGACATTTCTACAAGGACAGCCTCACCAAAAGACAACATGTGTCTCTCACCCATAACGCACGGTGGGGCCTGGCCTTATGTAGAAATAGCTGGTGAGAGACAGACTGCTTTAAATCCAGCTCCCCTGGTTGCTTCCCTGTAATTTACCTCTTATTTTAGATCTTGTTATCATTTCAGGCCATTACACATTACATTACAGCAATAAAGCATTAACAAAAATACATGTGCACCGGTGGAGACATTATATTTGAAACCAGGTATTTTGGTCAGTGTTCATATTATCTGTTGAGCACATAAGGTAACATGAAAACCAAGCATTGGCACATGTATGTGGATGACAATACACCAATAAAAAGTCAATTATTCCTTCTTTAAGATGTGAAATGATACTTTGTACAACTGATTATATTTTGTTTTAATTTCATGCAGAGGTTTGAACCCAGCTCTCATGGCTGCTCCATTGTTCAAGTAGCGTTGAAACCTCAAGTGTGCATATATAAGCTTAAGATTAGTACGATGTGTCACTATATGCTTAGCGCCATGTTGTGGCTGGCTTCAAGTGCCTACTCTCCAGGATAGTAGATAATGTGCCATGTTATATATGGCTAAAACCTTGCACATGGGTAGTGCACTTGGCACTTCTACACTTTGTCCATGGAATGGTAATTGATTCAGTTAGTTTGCCATTAGGGCTTTCGGTGATGGGGGAGAAATAAATGTGTGGGAGACTGCTCACTGAGATGCATGGTCTCTTCTCGTAGCAAATGGTGAATCTGGTGTTGGACAAAATTACCAGTGTCAAGGACAAGTACTATATATTTGGATGCCACCAATGAAGCTATTGGTCACTCATCATGGCTATAAAATCAAGAGAAAATCACCCAAAAGGATAACCGATCTGCTCACCATACTCGCACAGAAACACTTCGCTTTTTGAATATCAGAATGGTAAGTGTTTTGTCCTGCCATTGATTCTTAAACCAGCATTCGGCTAGTTAATCAATTACTACCAGTGCCACAAAGTGTTGTGTGCATCAACGTCATGGTAATGTCTGTGACAATTGCAGTTAATGCAATGCCTCTAAGCACTTAGTGCATTATCACCAGAATCTGTACTTGTTTAGCAGTACCAGGAAGTCATGTGGTATACAGGATACCACAGTCAAAAAGAACACGAGCCACTTAACACAGGGTATCCTTGAGGTGATGTCTTTCTCGCATGCTTCTTGCAAGATGTGGATTTGCACCATTTCAAGCAATTTCTGTCTACCGGTGATGCAAAGGCAATTTAGCTTTGCTTATTGAGGCATCAAACCTTGGATACTGCACTGAACCCAGTATTATATAGAAGAATGAACTACAGACTTGGGAGTGCTTTGTGACTCACCCGCCTACTCTTTCTACCCTTTCAAATCTTTAAAGGACCCTTTTTAAAGACCACTTTCTTTGAACATTGCAAAATACAAGCTAAATAGTCCGAAGGTGCGCGCCAGTTTTCTTTTAAACAAAAAGTCAGGACAGGATCAAAAATCGAGCAAAAAGAATGGGCTTCCATAGGAAACTATGGAGGGGAAAGTTAAAAAAGAAAAACTGTTTCTAACAATAACCACATGCCGAAGGGCTCGGTCCTGTCTCCTATGGCTTAAGATACATCCCAGTGCTGACACGCTCTTCACTTGTGCATCAAGGCCTCAGTGCCGGCACAAACCTCCTAGACTTCAACATCATCAGCACCAACAACACCATAGCTCCTCTCGAGTATGCCCCACTTCCCACGGGGACATTTATGTAAAGAATTGGCCTATTCCTTGCACAGGAAGGTGATCCATTCTCTTTGGGATGGAGCCACTATGCCCAAAAGAGGAAAGTTAATTCCCTGAGAAGTTCTGCGGTGAGGGCGAGGATGTGTTGGAACTGGCATCAGGATTACAAGCAGCTTTACCAGAGTTCGATATACTACCAGTACCGAATCTTGGTAGACCCCAGGCCTCTTTCTAATGATTCATGGCTAAAGTGGTTGACACCTTAGGGTTATCGGCCCCATCCAGACCTAAAATTCAGTTTTAACTGATGGATATCCTGGATGATGAACCCAAAAGGGAAACCTTACTGGCATTCAAATTGGCAGTGGAAGCCCCGGTGGTGGAGGCCTGGGAGAAACATGCCTCTGTATCAGCAGTGTATCCGGAATTGGCGAAACAACCTCGTCCAGCTCCTTCCGACACAGCCTTCCTATCCACCCATGCCGCCCCTGACCGCTTGGATGTGCATGCCATTACCGCCAAGTTGCAGTTGTCCACTTTCCCCTCTCTGCCTCCGGATATGGAAAGCAAGAGCTTTGACACATGGCGGAAGAATGTGTTCACCTCAGGCAGCCTTGCCCTTTGAGTGATAATTGATTCCTGTGCATTGGCCACATTTTCTTTTGGTCTCTGATTGGCAGTGAGTAGGGAAGCCGAACACCTTCCCAATGGGGAGGTGAGAGTAAGCACTGTGGCCGTTCTATAGGATAGCAGTAAAGCTTCCTGGCAATCTTGGCTGATATGGCTGACACTGTGGTAAGTGCTATAGCTATTGGCACAGAAGTCTGGTGGCGTTCTTGGAAGTGGACTTAGCGGTTCGCACAGAATGTACATGCAAAGCTCTTGGATATGCCCTTCGTAGCCAAAGCCAGCAATAACCTTGTAGAGGTTCCAATTCTCTAAAGTGGCTGCCACATATTTGGGTCTCGCTGTCAGACAACCCTCCATCCCATTCAACAGATGTTGCAGATTCAGCTCTCCACCACTTACCCTGAGCGTGGGAGAGGTCTAGCTCCCCCAGGTAAGCAGCGACAGCACTGTTTTTCCAGTGGTAGGGGTAGATGGGGGGGGGGGGCGGGGGTTAGAGAGACTAATTGCTGCCTCCTCACTCCCCTCGGCAACCCCATTTACAAGACCCCTGTGAGATGGACTTCTTCCCTAGTTGGAGAGAGAATTTCCCAATTCAGCACAGTATGGTCCCACACCGCGTCTGACGCTTGGGTCTTGCATGTTGTTTATCGGGATTATCAGCATTATCGGCTACATTTCATCCGCCTTCCAACATTGCCTTTCCTCTGGACGCCCTCTTTTTGGAGGAAGTCTGTCAGCTTCTGCAGAAGGACGCAATCAAACTGGTCCCATCCTTGGAACGAGGCAAAAGATGGTGCTCCATTTGCCTACTGGTTCTGAAGGGGGGGCAGGGGCGTAAGTCCCTTCCTGGATCTGAGGCTTCTGAATCTGTACCTACACAAGGACACATTCAGTACTGGGTGGTGTCACTAGACCTTCAGGATGTCTACTTCCATGTGCCAATCCATGTGGATCAACATCATTACCAGTTCTCAGACCTGCCATTCTGTCTTTCTTTGGCAGGGTTTTCACAAAGCTTCTCTCTGTGGTGACGGCTCACCTCAGAAAGGAGCCCATTCATGTCTTTCCCTACCTGGACGACTGCCTCTTCCGAGATTGCTCCAAGACTAGGCATTAAAACATCTGTTCCACACGTGCATTTAGTTGTACAGCTTAGGCTCTTCGCTGAACTTCAACAAGTCTCAGGTTTCACCCCAAACTGACTGGTTTCCTGGGGACACTCTATGCATATGACATCCTGGTATACCTAACAAACCCAGAGAGGTTGGTGCTGAGAGTCATGGCAATCCTTGAGGAATTTGGCTCATATGTAGGCCTGCAAATGAACTGGAATAAATCTATTCACTATCAAGTGGATTGCAGAGTGGGGGGGGGGCCCAAGCAGGTACCCTGTTAGGGAGAATTCTCAAAAAATGTGCCAATTCCCTTCACCTTAGAGACCCTCAGCAACTTTGGATTTTGAGGACTTTATTTTTTTTACCTGGAGAGAGTGTGGCCCTTTTTCCCCCAACCTTTCATGTATTTTGATGTGTGTTTTACTCTTGTGTTCTTATGGAGTTTTAGACCACTCGATAGGCATCATCTTTTCATGTGTGTCACACAGCACCCTCAGTGCAGTGACACAGGGAAGCCTTTCAGGCTTTCCCAAGATTTAAATACCTTCTCTGGGATAAATTACTGTTTCCCAGAGAAGGTAAAGTGAAATTGACTTTGCTAGTCTTTTTAAATTCCTAGACCCAGCACACCCTATCTTACAATAGAGTGCTGGAGGGGTTACTTAGTATCCCCTATGTCTAGATACTCATGTAGCAGACCAATGCTACCCTTTCCTCTCGAAATGGCTGGTGGCAGTGGTTTTACAACAAATTACCCTGATTTATTTCCGACCGCGAACACTGGTAGTGTTAAATAGCGAGACCCTTGTTTTTCAAGATGGCGCCTGTGCCCCCTTTGTTTAAACAGGTCCCTGTCCTCTTTTTTCGCCATTTCTTTTTGGAAAGGTCCTTCTAGAGTTTTTCTCTGCGTGCCAAACCAGGTTTGGTCCCTTTGTTCCATCACCTTTGGCAGGCTTCAGGACTGAAGACCGCCTCTAGTGCCGAGTTCTGAGATGGGCAGGAAGTGAGTTAGGTGCCCGAAACTGCCTGTGCTTAGTCTCCTAGGAGACCCAAATGCACTTTGGCGTGATTGGATGGCTGTCTGAAAAGGACAGCCACCCTGCCTGGGTGAGTGGCAGCTAGGCTGGAATGAATGGGGGGGAAACTGGATAAAAGGCAAGTCTCTTGGATTGGAAGGCAGAGTTGACTACTGGAAAGAAAGAACCAAAGACTAGCTTGAAGAGAACGGCTGCTGCAACTCCTGGACCGTTGGTTTGCCCGGTGAAGCCCTGCTGCAGGTCCGAATCGCCAAGAGAAGCCCCCACAAGGACGACTTCTCCCTTTGAGTTGGTGGGGCCAACCAACCCGAACCGTAAGCCACCTGCATACCATTCTCAGGGCTGGTTGTATTTTCCTCAGAGTGCTGCAGGAAACCAAAGAACCAGGGAGCGGGACACCAGTTTGTGTGCTTGACTACAGCTACCGGAAACGAAGATTTGCCAGTTGCCAGCTTTTTGATGAGTCCCAGTGCAGTGCAGGAGTCCCCCGACATCCTCCCTCTTTTCCCCACGACTGAGGCCCAGGAACAGCGAGATCTGCAGGAACTGTCCGGAACAGAAGTCTCCAGCTGCATCCTTTTCTTCATTTTATAAAGTACTGTGAAACGACACTGAGAGTACTTGCGTCTTGCGGTGAAAAGTGCTTGAAACTTTCCCAACTTGCCGGTCTAATCAGCTTGTGACCCAACATATGATTCTTTCTTTTTCAAACTACTTCTGAGAACTCGGCCACAACCAGAACTGCTTTACCCTATCCAAGACTTTAGCCCATTGACTTGGCCTAACCTATTGCATTGAATCAACTCCTCTGGTGAACTCAAAACATTTGCACTCTCTAAGAATACTTGTAACCTTCTTTTTATTAACCTCTGCCTTTTTGCTCCTCCTTCAAAGTAGTTTAAATGCCTCAGGATCGTATAGTGTAAAGTACTGAAGTATATATGTGTGTGTGATATATATTGCCTCCTTCTATTGAATGTTTTATAACTGACAATTTATTTTACAAAGTGTTTTACCAAGAAACCTTGAGTGTAAGAGTTTATTTGAATACCTGTTATTGTAGACCTCTGTGTAACATTTTTACAGCTCACATTCCCTCTTGGGATAAGCCTGGCTGCTCAGCTACCACTCCCAAAAACTGGGCAGTACAGACTTATACCAAAGTTTGGTTTTGCTTACACCTGTAGTCTTAGTTGTGTGTAATGGTCCCAAAGGGTACTGCCTACAAACTCTGCCTAACGTACCCACCGCTTACAAGGAGTGTTAGTGGCTTAAAATATCTAGGTGGTGTCCACCCAGAAGGACGAGACGTTATTTAATGGTTCCACCCTCGACCCGGGTTTTGAACAAAATGCTAAGCAACGGCTTACCCTTCCTATCTCGCTGATGTGCAGAGCGATGCTATACAAAATGGTGACTCTTCCCAGGCTGCTGTATATAGTGCAGCACGCCCCGGGAGCCATACAGGTAAGAGACTTTGATAAGATCAACAACATTTTGGGGGAGATCCTCTGGGAGCAGAAGACACCCAGAGTTAAACTCGAAATGCCCATTGCGAGGGTGGATTAGGTCTCAAGAACATGTGCATGTTTTACTGGGCATCACAATTGTCTGTAGTGAATGACTGGCTATATAAAGGGCAGGTAGGGATGTCCTGGTGGACCTGGAATTGATGGGCAGGATTGGGTGGAGAAGGCTTTTATATAGGAAAACTCAACCGGCAGGACTGTTTTCCGTTACGAGTGCAGTGGGAGTAGTCGTCTGGGCACAGGCCCACAGGCAACTGTGATGGGCAAACAGCTCACTATGACTGCCGTGCTCTGGGAAATAGCCTAATTAAAGGCATACAGCACTTGTGGTGGGAGGATGAGTGGAAGAACAAGGGGATTAGGGTAGTGGGGGATGTGCTGATAATGCAACACATTAGATCATTTCAGGGGATAAGGGAAGAACAAGGGGTTGGGCGTGGCTTGGCAGCCATGGACTAGGCTGCTCTTCTTGTGAGCTCCTACCATCCGAAATTTGATCCGGATAAGTGCACGTACTTCGAGTCGGAATTACAACAAGAAAACACAACCAAGACAATGGGAACATAAGCAGACTCCAATGTAGGCAGCTGCAAGCAGATCGAACGTGAAGAACAGAAGTTACAGAACTTTGAAGTTCTCTGCGTGCATTTCGGAGCTGGAAGCAAAATGGCGACAGTCCTTAGACAAAGGAGCCCCTTGATGTAAGGACTGTGATCGGGGCGAGAGTTGATGAGGACGATGGAACGGGCACCCCTCGCAGGCGCTAACTGCAGCTGATCGTCATAAATATATCCGGTGGGGACGTTGAGCGGCTTGGCTGAACAGTCGCTCGTACCGGTGCGCCCGCAGGACTGCTGCCGCATATCACCCTGAGGGCACCCGAGACAGCAGGAAAGATGACCCCTGGAGAACAGCGGTGAAGACAGCACTCCAGAAGCTAGGAGTTCAGGCAATGAGGGTACGGAACGGCCATAAACTGGGACGACCATAGCAGCTCCAAGCAGAGCTGTGGAGCTGGAGGATGCAGCGGAAGCCCAGGAACAACGGGTGACCGCATATGACACAGTGGATGCCTCGGATGCAAGCATAACATATGAGCGCCTGCGGAGAGAATAGGAGAATAGGGGCGTGCAGCGAGAAGGCCGGATCGTACCCCGTTGGTCCATAATGTAAAGCGAGAAGGGCGGACTGATGTTAGCCACGATCGTTGTACAAAGGCAAGATATGTAAAAGGCAGAAGCAGCTTTGCTAGAGGAGAAGCGCTATAGAACACTGCTGCAGTGCCCCCCCCCCCCTGCTAGCTAACGGGCAACACACAGTGAGAGCAATGTACAGAGAAGACTGTAAATGGTGAAACAGCGTAAAGGTGGAGAGCACCGGGCGTGTACTACACCACGGGGGAGGGGGAGGGTGGAACTATACCCCAGACAGGGGATGGCCAGGTAGCAGGCCTTGAGGCATCAAGAGGCAGCTAACGGAGGATGCACCCATTACAATCAAAATACGGTGGCAAACGGAAAGGATATAGGGTTGAGAGTAAGATATCCTTGGTGAAGTGCGTGAGGAACACTGGACCGCCCAAAATGGGTGCAGGACAGCAACATGGCACAGGTGGCCCCACAACATGCCGGGAGTTCAGCTGAGATAACTTCTGGCCCTTCCTATGCTGGCAAAACAGTACCCTAGTCCAGGAGGAGGGACTGGGTACACCACCAACAGTCTGTATGCACCACTGCCTGGGGAGTGGCGGCACACACGGAACATATAGGTGCAGCGCCTCGTGGGCTCTGACCCAGGGCTCGAGCACTGGATGGAGGAAGTGCTGGGGCCCCCCACTGAATAATCAAGAGTACGCAGGGCTGAAAGGCCAGTGGCTAAGAGCTGCAGATCCCACACGTGGTGGACCCGCACACTGTGGAATAAGTATAAACCGCAGGCAGCGCCACCGAGAGCCCAGCACCAGCGAAGTTAGGGCCGCAGGCCGACACCAGAACCAATACAATATCGATGAGACGCAACCTTGTGCAATAGACGGGCAGGAAATCTCTAGCCAATTTGTCACAATGCACTCCTCTTATTCCTTAAAATTTGATTAAGTATAAATTTAGTAGTGGGGTGCGGGGAGAAAACCAACCCTGACACTAGGTTGTATACAATATACTATAGACAACAGATAACCACACACTTGTGGATTTCTCCCTTCCCCTGCACACCCAAAGGATATTGTAAACACAAACAATTAATGAATGATTTCTGTATGTTCAATTCTGTAATTCAAAAATAACGCTTTGCTTGTAACTCTTGTCTTATAAAGAATTCTTTACTCAAAAAAATGTATATATACACACTTATTCATTTATGTTCGACCATATACAATACCAAACTGTTGAATTTCGAATTTTACAATATGTCACTTTGTTGATCATTTCACAATTCGAAATAGACAATATACAGTGTGACGTTTAATTATTCAATAATAACCCCTCGGGGCAATCTTTTATAGAAAAACAATACGTTAACTTGTGTCTCTACGCGCTTCGGGGTTTGATGCTCCCCTTCTTCAGGAGTTGTCTATTCCCTTCAAAGGTTCTGTAGTTCCATCTATAATGAACAATTTAAATTAAGTTTTAAATTCCATCATTCCATTGTTTTTTACTGTCACTCTAATTATGAGCCCATAATTAACTAAGTGATTTTAAGTAATTCAGTACGGTTTTTCACTAATTCAGAGAATTACCTGTTCAACTCAATAACAACAATACAAAATAAATAAGGATAGCTCCACCCATTTACACTAATCCAGTTAAAAATATATACCCTAATAGGTATCCAGATTTTTAACATGTTAACTTCTTTAGTTGGATCCATTAAAATATTCCCCTGTGGAACACTTCCAAAGGTGCCTCCCACATCCGATTGGAATCTCACCACTGCTTGTGCAGTAAGCTGCCCTTGGTGATGCAATTAGGTAGGCATCATGACAGCACCACCCACAAGACAGGCAATATTCGCATTACTCTGCCCCACAGAATTTGTACACGAGACTAGACTACATGTTTGCCACGCAGGAGGTGGTGGCAGAAATTGTACAGACGGAATACAAGGCGAGGGTCCTATCGGACCACTCGCCATTGGTTCTAATATGGCAATACCGACCTCCAAGGGCCAGGATTCCAATGTGGCGACTTAGACCTGGAGCACTGAAAGATACAATGTTTAGGGAGGACCTGAGAGAGGAAATAAGTTACTTGGAGACCAATATTGGGAGTCTTGGGTTGGCCGGTACACTATGGGAAGCTTTCAAAGTGGTGGTGAGAGGGATAGCGATAGCCAAGTCTAAAGGGCTGCAGGGATGTATATTAAAGGAACTGCAGAAGGCAGAAACCAAGTTGGAGACAGTCCTGGGCAGGGGAGATAGCACTAAGGAGGATGCTGAAACTATAAAACAACTGCAACAGGAGTGTGCAGGACACTGGGAAAGATTATGTAATCTGAACTATAAAAAGTACGTAGAGAGGCAGCATGCGGGTGGTGACCAGCCAGGGAGGATGTTGGCATGGTTGTATAAAAGTGAGACCCCCAGACCTACGATCAGAGCAATAACGAGGATGGACAATTAGTGGATACTCAAGAGAGCGTAAATCGAGAGTTCCTTGAATACTATCAAAAATTGTATGGGGATGAAGAAGGCAGCGACAGCAGGGAGATGATGGATACACTGGAGGACATAGGCATGCCACGAATAAGTGCGGAGCAGCGAGGGGACCTAGATTCCCCAATCACACTAGAAGAGGTGGCTGTGAAACTACCCACTAGTAAGACCCCGGGGCTGATGACTCCCCAGTGAGTTTTACAAAATGTATACAAATTAGGTGCTTCCCCCGCTGCTAGCAATGCTAAATGAGGCATTCGAAACAGGGCGGCTACCAGAATCCCTGAGAGAAGCGATCATTATTCCACTCCCCAAACCCAATAAGCCAGGCAAGGATTGCGGATCGTTTAGGCTGCTATCGATGCTAAACCAAGATAGCAAAATGCTTACGGCAGTGTTGGCAAACAGAATGAAACAGATTATTATCAAACTAATACACCCTGATCAAACAGGATATGTCCCGCGCAGGAACATATCCGACAACCTCAGACAACGTCAATGGGTTATAGCGCATACAAAAAGGGACTCTAGTGAGATTGCAATTGTATCGTTGGATGCAATAAAAGCCTTTGACTCAGTGAAATGGCCCTGGCTGGGATAGGGCCAGGGCACCTCAAATGGGTCGAACTATTGTATAGTGCACCACTAGCCAGAGTCAAAATGGGGGCGATCAGATCGGAAAGGTGGCAACTGAGTAGGGGTACTAGACAAGGATACCCGCGGTCGCCAGTGCTGTACATCTTAGCACTGGAGCCCCTGGCGATATACCTGAGGCAGCATTACGAGGTAATAGAGATCAGCATAAAAGGGGGGCCACATTTAGTTTCGCTATATGCAGACGACATGTTGCTGTACTTAAGATATCCTGAAGAATACCTCCAATATATCCTGGAAGTGATGGAGCGATTTGTGTTGCTATCTGGCATAGCAGTAAACCCCAGAAAATCATGCATATTCCCACTGGGGAGGTATGGAGGAGTCCCACGAGATCAGTTACCAATCTTACAAATCTACCATGGGAGTCAAACATGTTCAGATACCTGGGGATAGACATTTATCACACTGTAGAGGCAGAACACCAGCATAACACTGAGAAAGCGGTAAAGAACATCAATAATAGTATGAGGTTCTGGACTAAGCTCCCATTGGCAATGATGGGAAGAGGAGCACTGCTGAAGATGGTTGTATTCCCGAGATTACATTTTTTGGGGAACATACCATACCTGATACCAAGACAATTTTTATTATTTTTTTTTTTTTTTTAAATTAAACTACAGAGCATATGTAAGGAATTTCTATGGCGCGGGACTAGGAACCGAATTGCCCTTTGGAAGTTGCAGAACACGCATGAAAAAGGGGGTATAAAACTGCCAAATTATGAGATCTACTACTTAGCTAGTCGACTACAATATGTGGCCAAATGGTTATCAGAAGACCCGACCTCAGAATTGAGATTGTTGAAACTGGAGAGTGCCCTGTATTTCCTAAAAGAAGTGATATGACTGTCCAAATTAGAGTTGAAAGAGGATGGGAGTTATGGTGTAGAGCTTGTCAGGTCATGGAGAACCCAACCCTGTGTTCTCCACAAGTGCCATTGGTTGGTGGTTTATTTATTTGTATAGCGCTCCAGACCCAGGGGTATATGGGCGCTCAAGCATCTGGTTACAGGCCTAGGTGAATACAATGGAACATTTGTGCAACATATATACAAATTACAAGAATGCGGTTAGTGCAAGTAGCAAACAGTGTGAAGGTCGTTAAGCATACAGTCATGTTGGTTATTTGTTTAGAAGCCAGGTGATGACCTTGGTTCTGAAAGGTTGAAAGGTGGGGGTGGATTTGATGTCCAGTGGAATAGTGTTCCAGAGTTGTGAGGCTAGAACCGGGAAGCTGGTTCCACCGGCTCTTTTAAGGGTGTATTTGGGCACCATCAGTTGTGAGTTGGAGGATCTGGTAATTCTAGTATTCTGTTTCAAGGTGAATTTATTGGTTAGATAGGGCGGGGTTAGGTGGTTGAGTGCTTTGTAGCTGAGGCAAATGGTTTTTAGATACATTTTTTTGTTGGATGGAGAGCCATTTACATGATATTCTAGTAGCCGAGATATGTTCTCTCCTAGGAATATTGAGGGCAGCTCGGAGTGCATTGTTTTGGAGAACTTGCAGTTTATTGTTTACAGATTTATTTGTGCCTACATATAGGCTGTTACAGTAGTCCAGTTTGGACTGTATGAGTGCTCTGGTTAATGTGAGGCAGTTGTTGGATAGAAACGGTCTACACGCCCTAATCAGCTTACCTGTGTAAGCAGTGGCTGAGGCGGTCATATTGATTTGTTTGGAGAGGTTAGTGTTCGTGTCTAGATAGAAACCAAATGTTTTTACACTTTTCGCGATGGGAATGGTGTTTCCATCAATGGTGAAGCTGGTATAACTGGGGCTAAGTTTCAGGAGGGTATTAGGTGAGCCGACAAGGAGCAGTTCGGTCTTGTCATCATGCAGGCAGAGGCCATGTGTGGCCATCCATGCCTGAATGATGGAGAAGACTTCATTGATCCTGTTGGCGTCCGAATTGTAGTTACCGGATAGAGTATCTGGGTGTCATCTGCATAGTTGCATTGACGGGAGGGGATGGGCAACTAATGAAGATGATTAGGAGGCACTGGGAACCGGTGGGAAATGTAACAATGGGAGACATATGGCAAGAAGTGAGATAAAGGTATTCAGGATGTTGGTGGAGGAAACAGGGTTACATGTGGGGCAATATATCACATATAACAGAATGGTACGGCGGATCAGGGAGACATGGTCGGAAATAACACTGGAAGAGCAACCTGATGCTGCCAGAAAAACGATATATGATATAGCAGAAGGAGGGCATGAGATATCCAGACTATATGAGCGGGCCCAAGGGTACCACAAAGTGTCTAGGAACGCTAGACTACAGCAAATACAGCTATATATAACCCACAGGGCATATATGACACCCCAGAGGATAGCTAAATTCAAAAATGCAGAACGACGCACATGCCCCAAATGCGGGGAAGAAAACGCTGAGATGACACACATGTTTTGGGCATGTCGTGAAATTGGGAAATTCTGGGGAGAAGTAGCCCACCAGCTAGAGGAGAAAGGGATCGAGATAAATGTTGAATCAGTCTGGGCATGCTAGGATTCCCTAGGCCATGCCAACTAAAACATGTAAGTAAATTAAAGGACTTGGCATACATACTTGCCAAACGTAGAATCGGCATAGGATGGAAGGCATGCAACAGACCTAGGATAGAAGTCTCGTGGAGAGACCTTCAGAAATGGACTGAAGCTGAAACAGCAGTGTGGCATGAAGCCGGTAATAGAGGAGGGGAGGAAGAAGCAGAAACCCTGACAGCCTGGAAACATTTAGTGCCCACATTGCATGGGCCCACCCAGGATTGGTCGAGCGACCAGGACTCTGCTGAGAACATAGGAAAAAGAACCCCTTTGGAAGAAGGAGATGCGGACCACAAAGCAAAGTGGAGTAGGCTCGAATTGTGAGGGGGACGGAGGGAGAGGGTGAGTGGGGGGGAGGGGGGATAGGCAGTAGACATTGAATCATATATGCACATTTTTAAATATTAAGATATGTACTGCAAGTTTTTGTTGTATGTTTGTTTGTGATAAAATCAATAAAATTGTTTTTTTTTTAAAGGCAAGAATGGGGGTTGTGCAGACAAGACCATTATAAATACCTTCAATTCAGACATGCCCTGTCACCACACACTGCAGGAGGGGAGGGAGAATTCAGCAAGCTTCCCCGGTTGAATGCAATGTGCTAGATGGAGAGATCCAAGCAAAACCGATTTTGCTACTTTATAGAGTTTTGAGTCTGTGATCGACTGTACAACTTGGGGCCTTGAAATAGAGATGGGTGATGGACGTTGAGTAAATGGACTAGTATGAGTGGAGAATGGCACTGTAGTGCCCGAGGGTGGTGCTATTGCGCCCCACCTGTGGCTGATACAATTTAAGTGCCTGCATAGAATCTAATACTCTAGGATATGCAGAGGAGAGGTGGATACCTGCCCCAAGTGTAAGAATCAAAGGGGAACATGCATACAAATGGTGTGGCACTGTCCGACACTACCGAAATACTGGGATAGGGTCCAGAGGAAAGTGGAGGGTGCTTTGTCGAGGCGGGTGTTGTTGGAACCTAAAGGGGCACTCCTGGGGATATGGGTAGTTGAAGAGACAGGCAGGTATGCCAGTAGAGCATTGCATGCGTAGTAGCCAAACTAACCATAGCAGAGAAGTGAATGAGTGCGGGTGCCCTGATGATTGAAGCATGGAGAGCAGGGATGGACGTCGTAAAGAGATGGGATCAGGTGGTTGCAGGAATACAGGATGCCTGCAGAAGCACAAGAACATTTGGGGAGAATGGGGATGAGATGTAGACGGGATGGGACAGTAAAGGGGGGGGCGACACTGGTAAGGAAGAGGTGTAGTGGAAAGGGGGGGGCCTAGGAAGACTGGGTGGAGGGTTGAGGTAGGGCCAGGTCAGAGGTGAAGTTTGGGTCAAGAGGTTGTTGGAGCAAGCTGTTTCTCTATAACATCTTCACCATGGTACCGTTTACTGCAGATGATTAATCGTGTACCCAATTGTGGTATAAAACACAATCAAAAGTTTGTTACAAAGTTAGTCTCTGCTTTTGCCATCCCAGTGCCACTTGAGTGTGTTAGATAATCACCTGAGCAGGGTATTTCCACCGCAGGATTTAGTGGCTCACATCTGTTGGATGATACACATCCTGCATTTCCCAGGGGAGTTCCTGTCTCAGGCCTGATTATGCATGAGGTCACTGCAGGGGCTCCTTCGTTGCCAGAGGTCTCAATTTCAGCGGCACACGTCAGAGTTTCTGCAGGTGTCGAGTTGTTTCTTGCATGGTGGTCCGCACAAGACAACTTGTTTGAGAGCAGGGTTGCCGAAACAATATATCCTTAGAGAACAGTGGTCACTGATGTGTCCCTGAAAGGTTGGGGCACTCTCATGTCGGAGCTGACTGTGAACAGACTGTGGTCTCCCTCAGTGTCGGGAATGCATCAACTAGCTGGAGATTAGGGCAATCAGGTTGTCCCTGATTGCTTTCCACCCATCTGTACAGGGCAAATCTGTGTCAGTCCTAACTGACAACTCCATAGTCATGCACTACCTCAACTAACAGGATGGGTTTGGGTCTTTGCTGCTGTGCAGAGAAGCAATGTAACTGTGTTTCTGGACTCTAGACAATGACTTGTCTGATTCTGCTCGCCTTGCCAGAAAAGAGATTGTCACAGCGGATGCCTTGAGTAGAAAGTCTTTCGCCTACCATGAGTGGGGACTTTTCCAGGAAGTTGGAGTAGATTATTTTTGCACTGGGGGATTCCTCAAGTGAACCTCTTAGCTTCCAGTGTGAACAGGAAGTGTGAATTGTTTCGATCCAAAGCATTTCCTCTGTGGGGAGCTCTCCACTTTGTCTGCCCGCCGATCCTTGATTCGCTGGTTCTCAGGAGACGGCACCCGTTTGGTTCTACGTTACAATTGATCTCACTGGACTGGGCTCACAGAAGGTGCACCTGACGCTGCTGGAAATGTCTGTCTGCCCTCCCTTGTACGTCCCGAGGAGAATGGGTCTGCTCTCCCAGTCAGAGAGACTGGTCCTCCATCCAGTCCACCGCAGTCTGAACCTTCATGCTTGACTGCTGAAAGTCTGTAATACGAGGATTTGGACTTGTTGGACAACATGTTGGATGTGCTGCTTTCCGCTCCGAGTTTGCGTACATTCTCTTCTTGGTGCATGAAGAGGGATTTGGTCCCTTTATCGTGTCTGTGACAAATTAGGGGACTTTGTTTCTTCTCCCCAAATTGGAACCACCCCGTATGGGACTAAGGAGGTGAGCCTGCCACGCTTACCAGGGCAAGCAGGATCCCACTGGGGTTGGCTCCTCCACCCCCCCCCCACCTCCGCCCTCTAGGTGACAAGGCATCGCCAAGTAAGGGTTATACACCACTTCCCTTTAACACCGAATCCCAGGTGTTTGTTGACTATATGGGAATTGAGCAAGATAAAAATGGGGAGGGCCCTTTAAAAGTGGATGGTTTAGTTCCTCACCTGGGTTTAACATCAATGTCTGAAGACCGGAACCAATGGATGCTCCCATTGTCTCCTTGATGATGGCCATCCTTGCTTCCTGGTTCTCCTTGAACTTTCAGCAGCATTTGGCACAGTTGACCAGCAGACATTCACCAACAATCTACATTGCCTCATGGGGATCAGCAAAATCGTCGTCGTCAAATTGTACCTTGCTAATCACCACAACTTTGTACAAACCCATCACCCTTGGAGTCCTACAAGGTACCTATCTCTCCCCCTTGATCTTTAATCTTTACATGGTACCACTTGAAACCCTCCCCACTGCACACAACATCCGCATCCACCAATACACAGATGACCCGCAGCTCTACCTCAAGATATCCTCCATCAAAAACATCCACTGGCTCAAGGCCTGCCCCTCATTGTTTGTTTGTTTGTTTATTTGGTATAGCGCAAAAACCAAACCCGGAAGGGTAGCTGGGCGCAGGCAGAACAAGGATACTTGAGAACTTAGTTACAAGACAAAACGGTTATACAGTTAAGATGAATGCATATACAGGCAATACAGATAGAGCAGGTTGCCCAGAAACCACTAATCTAGTTATACTCATCCGAAGTCTCTAGAATAAGTGGCAGTAGGGTGGTCAGGCTAAGTGTCGTTGGAGCGAATCCAGGTGAGGACTTTCCGCCTAAAGCTGGTGTAGGGTTGGTCCATTCTGAGATCAAGAGGGAGTCTGTTCCAGGTTTGAGCAGCTATGACCGGAAAGCTGGAGCCGCCCGCTGTGATCTTTTTATATCTGGGCACCACTAATTTGTAGGCATTCGTCATTCTGGTGGGCCGGTTTGATATTCTCTTGTTGACTCTGTTTACCAGGTAGGGGGGCGCTATGTTAAGGCATTTAGAGGTAAGGGATAAGGTTTTAAGCGCAATCCTGTCTTTGATTTTTTAGCCAATGGATATTTTTCCTAGAAGTGGAGATATGAGCTCTATTAGGAATGTTTAAGGCTACTCTAATAGCGTTATTTTGGAGAGTTTGGAGTTTGTCATGGATGTATTTGTTAGATCCAGCATATAGGGCATTACAGTAATCCAACGTGGATATGATAAGTGCGTTCGCTAGAGTAATGCAACTAGTTTCCGTTAGGAATGGTCTGCATGCTCGGATCTATTTGCAGGTGTATGCAATGGAGGATGCTAGTGAGTTGGTTTGTTTCTTGAAGGTGAACGCCGAGTCAAGATAGACCCTGAGAGTTTTGACTGCAGGCATCACTTTGATGACATTATTGTCTGTTAAATGAAGCATAATTAGGGTCCAGTTTTTTGACGGCCAACTCTGAGCGGAGGATCCGTAACACAGTTTTATCGTCGTTCAGGTAGAGGCCGTGAGATGCCATCCATGCCTGAATGAGGAGATATATCTTATTTACTAAGGCCGTGTCTTCCAAAAAGTTGCCCGAAAGGGGGATAAGGATCTGCGTGTCATCTGCGTAATTAGTGTAGATGACACCCAGTCTGTCCAACTTGTCAAACAAAGGCTTAGTAAAGATGTTATACATCGTTGGAGATGCACATGATCCTTGAGGGACACCGCATGAAACTTGTGTGGGATCAGCAGCTGCTAGGGGGGAGAAGACTCTCATTGTCCGGTTTGCCAGGAAGGATTGTACCCAGGTTATGGCATCACTTGAAAAATGAGCGGCAGAACTGAGGTGATTGCATAAAACTGCGTGATCTACCAAGTCGAAGGCCGCAGAAAGGTCAAGGAGGAGTAGCATAGCTGATTTGCCATTGTCCTTCAACTCGTCAATTTGGGTCTTGAGGTCAATCAGGGCTGTTTCGGTACCATGAAGGGGACGGAAGCCTGATTGCTGTGAGCCTAGTAAATTGTTAGCTTCTAAGTAATCCTGAATTTGCAGATATGCTACTCTGTTAATGATTTTAAGCAAGAATGGGACGGTGGTGATAGGTCTATAGTTTGTCAGTATAGCAGGGTCAAGTGTTTGTTTTTTTAGCAGGGGGAGCACCCAGGATTGTTTTAGGTTATTAGGCACTAGGTTGGACTTAAAGGATGCATTAATGAGTTTAGAGATGAAGGGGGCTAGATCTCTAGCTGCATCTTTTATGATTTGGGCAGGGCAGTTATCTCCTTTGCAGTTGGATGGCTTTAGAGATCGTATGATTTTTTCTGTCTCTAATATGGATATTTGTCTGAAGCTGAATGGGTGAGGAATGTTAGGCTGGTTTAGAGCGGACTGTGATTGAGGTATGGATTCAGTTTGCAAGAGCAGGGAGGCTTTATTATTTGCAATTTTGGTTTGGAGCAGACTAATTTTGCCCACCAGGGCATTTTGTATATTAGTGCACCAGAGTTTATTTTTAGGGATGTTATCAGTCGGGGGTATGGGTGATTCCATTTCCCGGAGGATAGAGAATAGTTCCTTGGTATCTGATTTAGCCTTAGATATTCTGTTGTTAAAGGTATTTCTTTTGGTACTTATAATTGGTCCAGTCGTCAATGTCCTGTGCTTACCTGAAGCTTAACCTCTCCAAGACTGAATGTCCTGCCACTTTTTAAAGGTACTACCATCCCAAAGTACCTGAGAGACCACAGGGGAACAGGATCGAAGACTAATCTGGGACCCCTGGAGGACTCCTGAGGCTAGAAGATGCTCTTCCTCGTCACAGTACCTTTGGTGCCTTGGCAGGCATAGTGGCAGAGTTTCTCGGTTTCACACGAGGATTCCCTTCGAGGTTGGACCCTCCATGGAAAAAGGTACCACTGGGATGTTGAGTCCAAGAAGAAAAATGGAACCAAAGTTTTTCTGAAGTGCAGCAATTTTTCTCTTTGCGGTGCTCTCCATTGCTCAACAAATTCTGACTGTAGCAGTCCTGGGAAGAAGGATCTTACTCTGGGCTTCTAACAGGCTTGGCAGGTGAGTGAGACTCCTGGAGACGTTCAATGACTTATGGTGGTGACTGGTGCAGAGGTTGTTTTTGGTTTTGGGATTTCGCAGTTTTCCAACTTTTGGTTCCTCAGCGGCTGCAGCACAGACCTTTGGATGCCGTCTTGTGACTTAGACTCTACAACTGGAGTGGACCACAGACCCTCACAAGTCTGGACCCTCGGGACATCTTTGTTAGATTCTGGTGGCAGGAACCCCACCGGCGAACCTTTCTCTCCACTTAGCGATCCTTGACCTTCTCTGGTGGGGGAAAAAGTGGTCAGTGATGCCAAGGATGTCCCTTGAAGTATTCTTCAGCAGTTTGGAGTTTTCACAGCTCTCGGTGTCAAGGAGCACTATGCCATGGTATCCCCTCTTCTGGGTGCTACACTCCAAATGGCTTCCAGCGGTAACGAACGCTCCTCTGGACCCTGGGTGACACCACTGGATTTCTTGGACCCAAAATGTCCAGGTATTCCTCTTCTGGATTCACGCAGATCCCTTCTCCAGACGGTAGGCACACAGTATTAGCTTACAGGGTACTCCTGATGAAGAGCAGCAGGTTGCACGCTGGTCTCTTGTAGCTCGAGGAGAGGTCTATTAGGAAGGTCCTCTCTTGGATCAGCACAGCAGCTTTTGGATTTCAATGAAGAGTAGCAGCTGCGATCTCCTTCCTGCAGCTGCACTCCAGGGATCAGCTTTGGTTTCGACTTCAGTTTCCCAACAAATTGGTGAGTGCAGGGACACTAGTTATACACATGTTTCCCATTCACTCGGGCTCAGCCAGGCTCAGTTAACCAATCACGCCAAAGGGCATTAATGCAGGCAGGTAGCCAATCAGGCTCACGTGCATTTAGGCCATTCACTTCACCCAGACACCCATAACAAAAAATGTGGATTGGGGTAATCATCCAGCCTTTCAGCACACTAAACTGCATTCATGTCCGCTTCAGTCAGAGCTGTCTCAGAAATTGTGTAGCGCACAGAAACTAGACACCCACACCACAGAATGTGTGTTCACTTCTGAATCCATTCACACAGGTCCCATCCCAAAGGTGTACCCACCCACACACATCCCCTGGGAAGGCTCCAGTGAGTCTGACAGGAGGCAGCCCCAGAGCCATATGTGGTGTTTCCACCCAACAGCCAATCAGGAGGTAGGGACAGAGTTAGGCCTTTCAAGGACTTTGGGCAATGAGGTGAAAGGCAGTAGAAACCAAGAGGCCACAGTGGCCATCTTGCCTTTCTTCAGGTATCCATTGATTCCTATGGCAGGGCCTGGCTGTAACAAAAATGGAGGACACTCGTAGCCACTGCCAAGTCAGCATGTAGCTGTCACCAGCCCATACCCTGCTCTGTGGGGAAAACACAGGTGCCCGAAAACACACGTGTGCAAGAGTGTATGGCCATCCATGGGTGCCATAGGGGTATCTGATGGGGGTTGTTCACCAAAAGGAAAACAAAAGAGTTGCAGTGCCAGAGGTCCAGCCTGGACCTCGGTGGCAGAAAACAAAGTAAACACACACACAAGTGGTAGGACAAGGACTAGGAGGCCCTGTCTCGCCAAAAGGCATTTCTAGCATCATATTCTCAGCCCCCCACCCCCCAAACTGAGGTTAGGGTGACTGATCTCCCACAAGATTGTCACCCTCATCCAGACGGTCAACATATGACTCTTCCGTGGCCTATGCACAATGGTGAAGTCTAGCCCTTTCAAGCTAATGGACCACCTGAGCAGTTTGGGGTTTTCATCCTTCATCTGCATAAGCCACTTTACGAGGATATGGTCAGTTTGGACCATGAAGGCAGACACTGTTAGGTAAGGTCTAAAACACTTCTTTTCAACAGTGGCACACCTACGTTCCCTAACCTTGAGTTGCCTATTGATGATCATTGAGGTGTTCTCTCCCTTTGTCGTCTGAGACAAGACCACTCCAATTCCAGTGGCACAGGCATCAGTTTGCACAATAAAGAGTTTGCTGTAGTCAGGGGAACTCAAGACGGGTGCCCTGCACAGACGTACCTTCAAGCCATCAAAGGCCTTTAACAGTCTTCACTCCAATTAACCTTCTTAGGTTGTTTGGGTGATGTCAGAGCTGTCGGAGGGGCAGCTATGGTGCCATAGTCTCCCATGAAGTTTCTGTAGTATGCAATGAGGTCCAAAAACACTCTCACCTGGGTTTGAGTAGAGGGAGTGTCCCAGTCTTGTACAGCTTGTACATTACTAGGGAGAGGTTGGATTCAACCCCCTCCTACCTCATGACCAAGGTAGGTAACCTTCGCCTGTGCTATCTGGCATTTGGTTGCCTTGATAGTGAGGTTGGCCCTTGTCACGGCCTGCAAAACCCTATCAAGTGTGTCAAATGCTCTTCCCAGGTAGAACTGTAGACAGCAATTTCATCCAGGTAGGCCACACAAGGCCACCAGTTCACTGAGCGCATGATTGACTAACCTTTGGAAGGTGGCAGGGGCATTCCTCAACGCAAAGTGCATAACTCTAAACTGGTAAAGCCATGCTGGTGTTGAGAAAGCAGTTTTCTCCTTGGCTTGGTCAGTCACCAGTTGTAAGGTCAAAGGTGCTCACAAACTTGGCAGGCCTATCTTGTCTACAAACTCATTTGCCCTGTGCAATCGCTGTGCATCAGTCTTGGTGACTGCATTGACTCCTCTGTAGTCCACACAGAACCTCCAATCCTTGGTGCCTGCCTCAGATTTTGCCTTGGGGACAAGGACCACTGGGCTAGGCCATGGACTGGTTGAGGGTTCAATGACGCCCAAGTCCAACATCTTGGCAACCTCTGCCTGGATGTGGTTCTTAAGTGTCTGACATCCTGTAGCATCTGCATTTGACGGATCTATGTGAAATGACCAAATGCAAAAGTCTGACTTTTTTTTTTCTCCCCATTTTTACGCAAATATATGTGTGGGGGGATACCCCCCACAGCACCCCTCCCGCCGCCTTACCCCTATACATTTTTATTAACTTTAACACCCCCCTCCCTCCCATATAAAAAAAAAGTGCGGAAAATGGGGGGTCAGACTTTTTTTGGAGGAGGGACTTTTTGCACTCTGTCATTATGTCCTATTCCCATTTGACCGGTACGCTGTCATAGTGTCAATATCATGCCTACACCATGGGGTAAGGCCTGGTCTCCATCCACCTCGCCATCCTGAGGGTTGCTATGCAGCAAATCAGGAAGGGGCTCACTCTCATACTCTTTTTGTTCTGAAGCTAGCAAGAGGTGTGAGACTTATCTCCTGTGGATAGGTTTCAGCGTTTTGACATGGACGATTTGAGGAGCTACCCCAAGAACACCCGTGCCAACCAGATAGTTGACCTCATCCATTTTGAAGATTATCCTAAAATGTCCAGTCCAGTTATCTGCCAAAGGTTGAGGCTTGGAAGGCTCCATCGCAAGGATTTCTTGACCAGGAGTCCAATCCACCTGTGAGGCCTAAAGGTCATGCCAGTACTTCAATTCTTGGCTTGCCTTAAGTTTTGCTGTCGCCTGACCCATCATATGTGCCATCCTCATGAGTCCTATAACATAATCACCCCACTTGCTTGGCAGGACCTGGAGGGGTTTGCTTCCAAACCTTCTCGTACTAAGGCAAGGGGCCCCCTCACTGGATGATCAAAGAGGAGCTCAAAGGAAAGGATCTGAAACAAACACCTTCTTGATGTACCTCTCTGTAGGCAACCAGCAGGCATGGTAGGAGGATATCCCATTTCCTCCTTAGGGGCTCTTGTAAAACACCCAACATGCCCTTGAGAGTCTTGTTAAATCTCTCAACCCAGTCCATGGTCTGAGGATGGTAGGAGGTGGAGAATGTCTGTTACACTACATTCCTTCCATGTAGCTTGCATGTAGCTAGACAAGAAGTTGTTTCCTGACAGAAATCACTTCTTTAGGAAAACTAACTGGTGAAAAACCCTGCAACCACCTTAGCAGTTATGGTCCGAAGGGGTATAGCCTCGGTACATGGTGGCATGATCTACCAGTACCAGAATGAACCTGTTTCCACCTGATGTTGGAGGGTCTAGACGACCAACAATGTTGATGCCCACCCTCTCAAATGGTATGACGACTGGCAAAGGCTGCAGTTTAATTGTTTATTCATAAAGCGCTTATACACCGGTGGAGTGCTTCAAAGCACTTCAAGGCGGGAAGGGAGCAAGGGTGTACAGTAATCATTCTTAGGCCTTGATGTTTCTGAATGATCTAACAGAAAAACTAGCATACTAGGCCTGACAGCATTTCTCCTAGTGCAAGTGCTTGAAGTCTTACAGTAGCCACCAAGTTAAGGAGGGGGGGAAACAAACTGGGGGTGGGACAGGACAGACTAACCTATTAGTCCTAGTACATTTAGGTCATGTATGCGCACATACAGAGGTGCGAGGAATGGGGGTTCGGGTTAGGGGCGGGGGAGGAACAAACACGTCCAGTCCAGTAGGGTCCTGGGTTAAGTGCAGAGAGGTAGCCCCGCTCATGGAGCATAAGCTGAAAGTGCAGTAATGCTGAGCATAGTGCAGTGGCCTGGAGGCAAGTGTAAAAGACTGGCGGGGGAGCCTGGGACCTTTAAGGCTCTGGAGGTGAACCAGGCAACCAGTTAGCAAAAATTGAATAGAGTTAGGGAGGAGAAAGAGGAAGGCAGGTGGAGAGAGAAAGGTTAGCAGGGGAGAGAGGAGGGAAGGTCTTGAGGAGTCTCCAGAACTTAAGGTACTCCGGCTCAAGACGGAGCGAGGCAGGGAGGCTGTTCAAAAGGAAGGCACCTGCAGAAGATAGATTTACCCCCAAATCGATGTTTGTGAAATCGGCTCACCCGCAGAGAGTTGGAGGACAACGATTGAGAGGGAGAGTATTTAGGAAGAGAGCGTGGGGCAAGGACACTGCCTCCCGTCTTGTCAGGCAACTGACAAGTGAGACACATCTTGCAGTGAGTTCCTCTTCTACTCCCATCCTGGGCCAATACAAGTGGGCTGAGAGCCTTTGCCTGGTCGTCTTAGTGCCAAGATGACCAGCTACGGGTACCTCAGGTGCCAACTGCAAAAAGGAAGATCCTGTATACCTGGGGTACATCCAACCTCAGGATGGTGAGGTGGAGGGAGTGCAACTCTCTCCAGATCTGACACCAGAGCAACAAAAGGCCTGCATGGTTCTCTGTAAATTAGCTCAGCCTCCCAACACATCTTAAAAGACTTAGGCACTTCACCTTATGCCTGGGCCTGTTTCCTTAGACCATCAAGAGTGTCAGTCTCTCTGGCCCTTCTAGAAATCTGTCTGAGATGGCCCACCTTCAGCTAACAAGCATTGGAGGTCTGGGTGATCCTCTGGGGGTGAGGACCTCTCCCTGAGGAGGGTCCTCGATCATTGAGTCTAGGGTCACCACTGGGCCTAGTCCCTCAACAGCTGGAAGAGAAGGAGCTCCCTTCACAGAGGTGGTTTTCTGACTCTTCCTCTTAGCCTTGGGTTTCCCCTTTGGCTTGGGTACCTGTCCGTCAGTTCCTGTGTGACCTAGTGACTGCACGAGCAGTTGGGCGTATCCCATCAGAGCTCAACCCCCTTTCTACTAAGTCATTTCCCAACAAAATGTTGGCAGGCACATTGTCCGGAACCAGGACAGGAAGCTTTGCTCTCTTGCCATCAATGTGAATGATGACTAGGGCTACAGAAGAAAGTTTGAGAGCCCCACCAGCTAACCTGGTGGTTCTCAGAGGAGCACCAACATAGTCGTCTGGCCTGAGCAGGGTCCTGTCCACCCCTGTCATGCTAGCCCCAGTGTCTCTCAATCCAGTGAAAGGCGGCCATTTATGAGGACACTTCTAAAGAAATCTATGTGGGATAGTAGCCAGTACTTCTGAGTACTGATCCCAGGCCCCAAGGGACACTTGGGATATGTCTGCAGGACCACCAAAGGAGATTCCTGGAGAGGATGGGAGGACAGTGGCCTCTACCTCAGGCATAGGGTAAGGATAGGTCATGCTGACAGCCTGGACACCAAGTGTCTTACCTTTACACTTGAGGTCTCCCTTTCTGTGGTCCAAGGCTCCACAGTCCCATCAGGTACCAGGAATGTGGGGAACTGAATTGGATCCACTGGCAGCCTGCTTTGCAGCAGGAGCACCACTACTGACTCCCACCCCCATGGGACTTATCTCCACATCTCCACTAGATGTATGGACCTTAGAATTATTAGATGCATTCTGATGTGGCTGCTTCTTGGACAACCTTCTGAGGGTGTCCCTTTTTCTTTGTCCTTTCCACTGGGATCCTTGGGGGATACCCTGTGGGAGACCAATTTGGCCAACTTAAAGGGGTGCAAGATATTCTGGTCAGCAATGTACTGACTCCGCCTTGGAAAAATGTTCACAAAACAGGAGGTGAGACAATTCAATACAAGACTTCACTTTGTAACCATCAACCCATCCCATCCCATCCGTGGAGCACTCACAGGTGTCTTGTCAAACATGGCACCCAAAGCAGCTTGCATACACTCATACAGGCTTCTTTCTTCCACACTCAGTTTCAGAATAGTCATAACCAGTCTGAGGTACTTTACTTGACAAACACTTAGCCCATTCTCTATGGTCAACATCAAGGATACCACAAGCCATTTCAAATGCTACTATCCATTGGAGGATATCTGGAAAAGAACACACACACACACTCACACTCACTTTCTTTCTCTGTGGCAACACCTTTCTTCAGCTCTGCTTCAGTCATTAACCTTTTGTATTCAAAGGACTAATTTCACCCTCAATAACTCAAGCTCCAGGGCACTAGCCTGAGAAACAATGCTGGGATTTGGAATAGAAGTGACGGGATAGGTGGAAATCCCATTGGCAACATCTGTGACTTAACCAGGGTTAAGGACCACATCAGAGCCTCCCCATTATCATCCTGTTTATCACAATCAGCCTGGTAGTCCACAAGGGCAGCTATCAGCTCTTCCCTAGACTTAAATTCAAAGTTTATTTCTCTCATTTCACAAGCACTCTGGAGAGCCTCTAAACTCATTCTAGTCAATCTACCATTTGCAATAGTTTCCATTGTTTGTAGTGTAGTTAGCAGTATACACCACTAAACCCTAAAGTAGTAAAGAAGTGTGGATATTTTGTATTAGCAAGGTTAAACACTGTGTCTTAAAACCAGTGATCTCACTGCTGTTCCACCAATTTGAAGACTGGAGGGGGTATCTACTTCTGCCCTCTATAGAGTTGGGACAAAGACACAGAGCACCGCAGCCAAGATTCTCTATATGATGGCTTGGACGAGCAACCAAGGGCTAAGCACGCGGGAGGTGATGCAGGCAGGTTCTTAAAGGCATGGTCCAGTAAAAATTTGTATTGTCCCTACGGGTCTGCCATGTTTTTTAAGCCGAAGTTGCTCGATTTTAGAAAACTTTCCTATGGACCTTGCCCGAGTTTTTGTCCATTAAACGCACGCGAAAACAGGCACCAGGGAGCCGCCATTTTGTGATAATCCTATCACTTGCCGCATCGCCCTGGCTGACCTGCTTCTGCGGCACTAAATCAAATCCCCCGCCCCTGAGCCTGACATTATCAAAACATTCATATTCCCCGCCTCTCTCCGTGACTTTACTGTGCTGCGTAGGCAAACGCGCCCAGTCGTCTTCTACGCGACTCCACCCAGAAACCAACACAGACCATCTCACAGCACAGCGCACCACAATTCGGAATATGAAACTGTACTTTAAAATCAAACAGCAACACAGTACATTTGGTAAAGTACATTTATTTGACATTAAATGCTTAGAGAATATTCAGCAATTGCCATATGAACTCCGAAAGCCATTTATTTTCTTTTATCTGTATCTGCAAATCTGTCTAAGTTTATATTGAGTCACGCGCTGTTCCTTTATGGTACACAGGGTGTTGCTTTTCGTTAAAAGAAGCACTTTGGAAGCATGGTGAACCGCAAGGCTGTTCCATCAAGTAGGCACTAGGCCAGCGTAAAGGTTGATATGTTGCTTCTAGCCACTAGTACAGCGTAAGGGCATGTGGGCCCTTGGCGATCGTCCCATAATATGGTTAACATGCTCCATTTGTTCACACGAAGCTGCAGGTGTCTATTGAAGAATCCGTCTGCCGGTGTCTCAAACGGATGACAGTAGCAGAACGGGATCAAATGCCTGTTATGAAAACAAAAAAATTATTTTATTTATTACGGCCGATCAGAAACTATTTCCTTGCAAGGATAGTTCAATGGAGTATGTTCGGCTCTAAAATCAATGCAAAAAGTAACGAAATAAATCGAGGCCAACACACAATGAGAAACGACAGTCTACATGCGTGTGGAATGATATATGATATGACATTTGTAACGCGCCTATACACAAGTGTTTCAAGGCGCGACGAGGCGGGGGGGAACAAGGGCAGACAGACAACGATCCTACTAGGCCAGGTGTCTTTCAGATCGCGCAAGGGGAAGGGGAGAGTGGGGTAAAAGTGCTGTACATGGTTAGTAGAATACAAGATAAATAGGGACAGCTGGTGGCAAGTGAAAGGTAAATGCCGGGAGAAGGGGCTGAAGGATACAGAGACAGTCCCGTAGTGCAAGTAGGCAGTGCAGGGAAAAGTGGCTGGGCCAAGGACCGAGATACGTGAGACCTGTGGACCTGCATGCCCATGTGCCCACTACAAACACGTTTTCCTTGCTTTTCCTAGCTCTTCATTTATTCGTGCATCATTCATTAATTCTTCATTCCGGTATAAAAGCGTCTAAAGATTTACTCACATTATATTTGAAATTTCCATTGTGTCTCTGCGTAATGCAGTCTGTAAATCCGACCGTGCTCTTGACAACGATTTTTCGTATACTGAACTGAAATGAAACTCGGTCTAGTTTCTGAATTTTCTAGTTTCTGAATTTTCTGTCTTATCGTCTCTTACGTTATTGCGTACCCCCTTCAAATGAAGTTCTTTCGGCATGGTCCCTGTCTCAAGGTCAAAAAACAATAGACCCATATACTTCCAGTGTGACTTGTGGGCCTCTTCTGGGCGCGAGCTGAAAATCAAAGCCGCTGTCCTTCGCATTCTTTATTTGCAACATCCCGTAATAAAGGCATCTGTGAGAACTTGAAGTTTAGAATCCCTCTATGTAGTGCACCACAATGTGCAAATGCAAACTGGCTTCTCACCCAAATGCCACGGCCCGCTTGGCGCGTTCTAAGGCCCCCAATTTTGTCCCCGTTGTCTGCGAGCTTTGCAGCCTCAAAGAATCAGAACTATGGAGACATTTAATTTTTGGCGGATGTTCATGGAAATTATAAAGTACCACAGGAGTTGAGTTAAAAGTGAGATTTATTGTTTGCTTGTTTTATTATTTGCAATACGCAAGCCTCCTCTCCATTTACAGTGCGCAACAGTGCGCAGCATTTACATTTACATGAGATGAGACATGAGAAAAATATATACATGCACATATATGCGTTGAATAGAGAGAATTCAAAGTTGACACCCAGCTTGTTCGCCACCCATGATGGTGAAGGTAGGGGTTAGGGTTACAGGTACACTGTACAATAACATGTATTTACAAAAAGACAATCGTATTGCAATTATTTAAACTGGGATTTGTACTTCACAACCTGCTGTGCTTCTGGTGGAAATGGCACAGTTGCAATGTTCGGTGGCAATGGATCACTGCTCTGCACAGAAACGTCCAAAATTCCATATCTGTGCTTCTCTAACACAGCAACAATAAGGCCTTTCACAAAGTCGAACTGCATTTCATCATAGACTGGTTTTATCACCCATTGCTTACTTCGTTTTGAAAACACCTTAGTGTAGAGAGGCATCCTTACTTTACCCCTAGTCCTAGATTGTTCACGTCTGACATTGCTGTTATGGGCCAAGACCGCTAGTAGAGTGTGATGTTTCATGCCCCGAAAGCTAAAATGCAAGCGCTTTGGCCTGTACTTTAGGCACATATTGTGGAACACCTCCAAATCTACTGTGTGACTGAATTCTGTCAGTCCTCTCAAATCTCTTGATAGAGTTTTGTCAAAAACAATCTTCTTAATGGCTTTGTGTGTCGGTGAAGATGGAATCAACCACTTCTTCTTCCTTGCCTCCTCTGGGGACAAAGGGTCATGTTCACATTGGTGGAAATGTAGGTTTTCTAACCAGCGGTGAACGTTGGTACAGTGGTGCATCAGTGACCGCCATTTTGCAAGTTGTATTTCCTCTGACCCTTCACAAGTTTTTGAGCTCCACCAAAGATGGTTGGTGATAGACTGGGACCACTGCAAAATACTTTCAAAACCTTTTTTTTTTTCCTGCAGCCGAGATTTTCTTACTGATTGATTTAGCAAGATGCCATACGTCAAATTGATGATTAATAAGCGGGAACTGCTCTCTCATTGTCTTGGCAATTGAAACGTGTCTGTCCGTGGCTATGAGGTCGATGTGCATTCCCCTTGATTGTAGATATTCCACTGATTTTATAAATCCTAGTTTCTCCATGGCCACTGAGGATGTACATTGTGTTACCTGCACGACCACCAAACTCACAATTTTCTTACTATCCATGTCCTGAAAGTGGTAGGTGCAGTACTTGGCAGAAAATCCAGGGCTGTCGCACTGTCCATCGCCGGCTAGTCTGAAACGTTTCCCCTTCGAATGTACTTGCTAGAGACAATTGTTCAATTTTCCAAGCATCACTAATGGCCGGAAACGGATAATCACGTTGGCATATGAAGTACAGCGATTTAGAAATGAAATGGAGTCCCACAAACTGAAAGAAAGCCTCTAGCTTTCTAAAACTGGAGCCACTAAAAAGTGATGCAGCTGCACACAGTAGATTGCCTGCTGGCATTTTCCCCAGCATCGTTTGTGCAGACCATGAGAACCTATGATTTAATCGACAGGCGGCATTTATTTTGACGTTACTGCCTTTTATTTGACGAGTTACATTAATCAATGGCTTCCCACATACTTTCCCTCTAACTGAATGCCCACATTTCAGCATACTTATAATTTCCATCAAACAACTGTCGAATACAATGTATTTGCTCTCTTTCATTAGACTGTCATCCTGCGTCAACGTTGTTTCGGCCTGTGACGTTGCGGAGATTTCAACACATTGGAAAGTAATATCGCTGCTATCAAGTTCTGATGCGTCTATGGATGCTGCGGCTGGTTCAGTCTCTGTCATTTCGACATCTGCTACTTCAACATTGATGGGAGAACACAACAATGTCGACATGTTTTTGGGTGGCAATTTTTTGGTGGGTGTAGATTGTGTGAATTGATCTGCAACTACTTCAGAGCTATCTTCAATACATTCAGTAGCATCTTCTTGTGGTGGTGCGGTCGCACTGTAGCAATGGTCCAATGCAACTTTGCTGTATTCTCCAAACACAGTTAATTCATGTTCTGGCCATTGGACATGAGCATCTCGAGCCTGAACACGCCTCGCCTCAATTAATAGTTCCTCCATAGTGTACATGGTCTGGCAAGCAACATCTCTCATTCGCTCCACTGTCTGTGTATGTATAGTTCTGACACCCACGGGTAACTAGAGGAGAGATTGGAAAAGGGATGTTCAGTTTAAACACAAGATAAAGTGTAGTCCAATTGACAGGAAAAAAACATAATAGTCCCCAGCACAAACTTTTTTTTAAAGTTATGAACTATTTGTAGCTAACCTTTTTTTTAGGTTTTTCTTTCTTTGCAACTTCTTTGACTCGACCTTCAACATCTGCACGCTGTAGCTCCAATTCGTTTCCGCATGTCCTCCCTTCCTCTTGCGCTGCAACAACTATATTTTCTGTATCCGCATAGACAGCATGGAATGAGGCTCCATCGTCTCCCTGAAACATAGTACTTTCATTACTAGGTATAAAAATATTGTTAGCATAAAACACACGTGAGAACGAACACACAAGTACATCTCAATAGCCAAACATGATTTAAACATTGTGTGCAACAATCAAACAACAAGTATTCGACCAGTGATGATCTTTTTCGATGGAACTGTCAGTATCCATACCTCTGGCTCTGCATGGACTGCCATGAATGGTTGTATTGGAGAGGAGGCATCAGCATCTCCCTGAAACACAGTACTTGCATTAGGCAATATTGGAAACATACACACACTTGGGGTCGACGGCACAGGTACATATAAAGAGATAACCACAAATGATGCATTGTCTAAAACAATCAAGGAAAATATAAATATGCAGATTTCATCGACTTATTTCTCCGATTCCTTTACATCTGCATCATCAAAATGGGATGTTGTGATTGTAGTGGAAGCTCCCTCGTCTCCCTGAAACACAGCACTTGCGTTAATAGGGAAGAAAGTATAGCAAATGGAATCACGTTATGTGATCACGCATGATGGAGCTGTCAGTATCCATACCTCGTGCTGCTGAAGAACATCTATGGATGTTGCAAATGTAGTGCGCACTTCCGAAAGCTGTTGTGCCGATTCTTATGCGCATGGTCCCGCTTCCACTTCCCCTGGAATTACTTGAATGTCAGGCTCCGCATCAAGTGCCGGGGTTGACGCTCCATCAACTGCCTGAAACCTAGTACTTGCATTAGTGAGGATTACAATAGTGAAAACATAACACACACATGGGGTCGACAGCACAGGTACATATCAACGGCTAACCACAAATGAAACCTTGTGTAGAACAATCAAACGACAAGAATTTCAGCTCTGATGATGACGCTCGATGGAGCTGTCAGTATCCATACCTCCTGCTGGTGAAGAACATCTAGAAATGTTGTATATGTGGCGGACGCTTCAGCATCTCCCTGAAAGACAGTACTTGCATTAGTATGGATAACACTAATTCTAACTGAAAACAAACACCAGTGGATGATAACTAAGGTGTATATCAATTGGAAAGCACTAACCAAACATTTGGTAAAATAATTACATGATAGAATAAAACTATTACTTGACATGCATAAAACAAGTCTGTAGCGGATTAGCCCAGTAAGATTACCTAATACGCGCTAGAAGTGGTTGATAACTGCGACCACGTCAAGGATGTAGAATGTTCTTGCTTCAGATTCAAGGGATAGTCAAGAAGTTGTTAAGGTCAATTAATGATTGATAATGAAATGCCAATATTAAAAATAGCCATGTAAGGCGACATAATACTTGAAAAATGCTCAATACAGCACAGTTCACTGTTCCCATATATATACATTTCGTTTGTCGGTTATGAAATCGAAAAAGAATATATTGATAAATGTCATTATTCAAAAAGCTATACACTCATATCAATATAGAAATTATTACAAGGGATAGAACACCTACAATATCAATTAATCCATTCGGCTACCTACACACTACCGCAAGGCCTAAAGCTAAATCCGGACACTTGACCCACCGGTGGCGGAATGTGGACGAATAGAGTGGGAATAGCGTTTTCAAGCAATTTCCGTGTCGTTCGCCGTTTATTCTTCTTTGTTACCCAACATGTTGTGTACATGTCCAAGGAAAAGTGCCGGCTGCAGATGCGGTATCGATCACCCCTCTTGTCCTGTAAGACTTGTTGGACTCTACTTTCCAGCTCATCCAGTGGATATCCGCAATGTCTGACCCATTCTCTTATTCGATCAACAGTTTTCGGGAATACATGCATTGTAGTGCCTTCAGATTTCGCATGGGTCTTCGAAGGGCAACCGCTAATCGAACAGGCAGGCATTGTTGATAAATCTGAGAAGTAAATATTGACTTTATTATACAATCTTCATGAATAAAGATTTGATACAAAAGTAAATGAATCATACAATGATCAATGCAAGGTTTGTTTTGGTCGCAGGAACTATACCAGTTCATTATGTGCGGCTTAGTATTTGCATAAGTTGCAGAAATGTATAAATGATGTGACTAAAATCTGAACATGTGACTGGTCCCTTGGATGTTCTGTCTTGCACGAGAAGGAAACATGCTTACATTATAGACTGGACCCCCGATGGATGCAATTCGATGACAATAGACAAAGATGAAAATAAATAGATCTATCGATAGCATAGCAATGGAAACTCAAGTCAATAGCAATGAGACCAATGAACATAGCACTATTGTGTACTCTACTCGCAAATAGATAGAAATTTAAAAATCTGCGAAATATGACTAGGATACATGGCCTTACCTTGACCAACAAACAGTTGGATTCAGCAAGCAGAGCAGTATGTTGCAGGAGAATAGGTGGGTGGCCACAGGTAGCACACTGATGGGTTTGCTCTAAGCGGTCACAGAAGTTCACGGATAGCACGAGGACGAGCAGATTAGCGTAGATCTCAGTGATTGCCAGGTAGCACGTTCAGGAGTTGACTTGCAAAGCACAAAGATGTTCTCATGAGACATATCAATTGGTTTATAAAGTATTAGAAACGGGTGTGTTTGTGAATGAATGACGTATGTATGTCGTGGTCTTAGTGGGGCGGCCTGCTTCACGGGGAGGCCTGGCTGGAGACATGGGATCTGAGGAGGCCATGTTACCGATGGCCCCTGGGCGTGGGATACCTTTTGAAGTGCACATGCGGTTTGGCACCTTGGCCGTTTGCGCCCGTGACAGCCCCCCATGCCAGCGCTCCTCCCCGGGTGCGAACCGCCTTTGATAGAGGGGGTGGGATGGATGGGCCTGGGGCGTGCAGATAAGGCACAGGAAGATTGCTGAATGGAGACACACTTATGTTGATTGCAGGGGGGCGGCCTGCTTCAAGGGGAGGCCTGGCTGGAGACACTGGGTCTGAGGAGACCATGTGACCGATGGCCCCTTGGCGTGGGATACCTTTTGAAGTGTACATGTTGTTTGGCACCTTGGCCGTTCGCGCCCCAGACAGCCCCACATGCCAGCGCTCATCCACGGGTGCGAACTGCCTTTGATAGTATATTGTTGCTTCTCAATAACAAATGCCACATACCGGAGATTCTTGTGAGCACAGACCCACACTTCAACCGGTGTATTATAGTGGTCAAGACCCTTAACCTAAGGCCTGTATAATCCAATGGTAATTGTTAGTATAGATTTTTTTGTGACTTTTATAGAGACATAACCTACTAAAAGACTTTGAACAAGTGTTATTTAGCGCATGCATTATCGAGAATATGTTATGTTAGCTTAGATAGATAGTGACCACCCTGCTTCACAGCGACCAGACCTTCACCCATTCGGAGCACAGATGTCTAACGTCCATCCTTGAATGGAGACACACTTGATTCATTTAAAAAATCGAAACAACCGTTGTTAAAATATATGTGGTGTTTTATTTTGTATCTTATTTTCATGACACAAAAATACAAGACTTTAAAGATTATACAGATCAGGTTGCAGCACAGCGAGAGAAAATCCCCTGTACTGACCGCTGTCACTCGGGAACGTTTCTCTTATGGCACGAACGGCACAGGTGGGTATCACTCTTCGAACACGGTGTCCAAGCCTCCCGTGGAGCCACCATGTAAAGGAACGATAGGCCACCAGCCTGTACCACCTGTGAAAAGGAATGAAACAAACTGTTTTTAAATGACCAAGATAAGTTTAATAAACGTTTGTTGTCAATGAAAATTCTTGTAACTAATGGCATTCTGCACGGACAAATGCTATCTAGACAATGCACACTATTGAACGACTTTCATGCGTTACTATGATATGAATATATAATTTTGGATCTAGTAGAAGAGCATGAAATAGGAGTGACATGACAAGCAGAGTATACTTACTCGTTACTCGGATTACGAGGACGAACAGTTGCGCGAAGTTCGTGCATAAGCACCATCATTATTCTCAACACGGCCCGTGTGAGGCAGGCTGCCCTGAAGTCTGGCAGCTCGGTGATGCATTGCGGTCGTGGCTCGCCTTCCGAAATGTAGGCCAGGCATCCCGAGTTTTCTCGGCAGCAGCAGTTCTCGTCCTCGGGTTGGCATTAGCTCGCACCGATTGCATGTGAACCAGGTGGAGACGCCGTCCATGCGACTAGGCCCAGGCTCTTCATCTGTTGAATCGTCCTCCCAACTGCCGTCCGAATCCCCATCGTTTTCGCGTGCTTCCCTTTCCAGTAGTTCCTCCTCGGTATACTCGGGCTCGTACATGTAGGGCATTATTGTAGCCATTGTGTGGTAAACAAAGTAAAATAATTTACAGAGATGGTACAGGTGTTCACACGGGTTACAAGCGGCAAAGGTAGCTGACCAGAGCACAGAAACGAGTCACAAAATACTCAAAGTAACACACAGATAGAGGAATGGAATCGAAAAACTGCTGCTGTGTGTTGGGAAACGGTCTGTTTATACTTATTGAGGAAAGAGGCGTCCTGCCATTTCCATGGCGACACGTCATTAGCTGAGGTGCAGCGATTGTTGACACGAGACGTGCCTTGGCGTTGGGAAATGGGCGGTACGATCTGCTGATGACAGGCTCAGGGGATTTGATTTAGTGCCGCAGAAGCAGGTCAGCCAGGGCGATGCGGCAAGTGATAGGATTATCTCAGAATGGCGGCTCCCTGGTGCCTGTTTTCGCGTGCGTTTAATGGACGAAAACTCGGGTAAGGGCCATCGGAAAGTTTTCCAAAATCGAGCCAATTAGGCTTAAAAAAACATGGCCGACCCGTAGGGACAATACACATTTTTACTGGACCATGCCTTTAAGTACAGTGAGTCCAGAAGCCCCCACAATAGAATGTCAACACCCTTTGTTGGGTGATAACATAGCTTCTTTATATCAAGTAAGGTTCAGTAATATATATTTAAATAATAACACTTTGTACTCAGGCAGTTCTATCCAAAAGAATGGCAAATGTATACACTCTGTTGTACCACAACATACTTAAATTCAGTAATAAATGCACCAACTGCAGACAGTTTTAAATAGGCATGCACATTCTTATGTGAGGCGTAACAGCTTAGATTAGGGAAGAAAGGCAGGTTAGTTATTAACAGTGGCAAAATGCTTTCTTTTGGCTAGAAACACAATTCTTTGTGAGGATCCCCCCACCTGGGCAAACCTGTAGGGGAACAGTTAGGGAGTAACTTATCTTGTCTTTTACAGTCCAGTCCAGAAATGTTTTTAACAGTTCTACCACCCCAAAGTACCTGAGAGGCCACAGAGAACAGGTTCCAAGATGTAACTGGGACCCCGGGATGACTCCTGAGGATAGAAGATTCTCTTCCTCGTCACAGTACCTTTGGTGCCTTGGCAGGCGAAGTGGCAGAGTTTTAACGGTTTCACTCAACTATTCCCTTCGAGGATGGACTCCTCTTGGAAGAAGGAGCCACTGGGATGTTGAGTCCAAGAAGAATATGGAACCAAAGTCTTTCTGAAGTGCAGCAGTTTTGCTCTTCGCAGTGCTCTCTGTTGGTCGACAATTTCTCCTACTGTAGGAGTCCTGGGGAGATGAAACTTGCTGTGGGCTCCTTAAAGGCTTGGCAGATGATTAAGTCCCCTGGGACCCTTTGATGACTTCTGGCGTGACAGGTTCATAGATCACTATTGGTGTCAGGTTTTCGGAATATTGCGATTTTGGCAACCTGGACTCAACCACTCGAGTGGAGCTCAGACCCCCACGACGTCTGGACCCTCAGGAGGTATTCATTAGCTTCTGGTCATGGGAAAATCTACCGACTGACCTTCCACTGCACTCAGCAACTCTGGACTCTCCCCGGTGGGAAAAAGTGGTCAGTGATGATGGCAAGGATGTCCCTTGAAATGTTCTTAGGCAGTTTGGAACTTTTGCAGCTCCAGGTGTCCAGCAGCACTATGCCAGGGTATCCCCTCTTCTGGGTGGTAGACAGCAACGACATCCAGCTGTCACAAAACTACTTCCGACCCTGAGCAGCGCCAATGGACTGCTTCAACTCAAGATGTCTGGGAACTCCTTCAGGACTCACGAAGACCCCTTCTCTGGACGGCAGGCACACAGGACTGGCTTCCAGGATACTTCAATGAAGAGTAGCAGGTTTGCATGATGGTCCCTCGTAGCTCGGGAAGAGGTCTCCTTAGCAGGTCTTTTCTGGATCAGTCCTTGGGATACATGGCAGCTTTCGGATAACATTCAAGAAATGCAGCAGCAGACTTCTCTTCCAGCTCGGTTTCAAGGAACAGCTTCTTCTTGCTTCAACTTCAGCTTCTGAACAAATTGGGTAAGTGAGAGATCCCCAGATATACACTCCCAACTCCATTCACACAGGTACCACCACTAGAGTGTACACACAACACCTGGGAAGGCTCCAGTCAGTCTTACAGGAGGCAGCCCCAGAGCCATATATGGTATTTCCACCCAACAGCCAGTCAGAGGGAAAGGTAACAGAGACATGTATGGCGCCATTCAGGAGCAAGGGACAGAGTCAGGGCTTCCTAGAACTTTGGGAAATAAGGTAAAGGGCAATAGAAGCCAAGAGGTTGAGGCCACAATGGCAATCTTGTCTTTCTTCAGGAATCCATTGATTCCCTTGACGGGGCCTGGGTGTCCCTAAAACGGAGGAGCCTCTGAGCCACTGCCAAGTTCGCATGTAGCTGCCACCAGCCCATACCCTGCTCTGTGGGCAACACACAGGTGCCCAGAAACACACACAAGGGTGTACCTCCACACATGGGTGCCATAAGGGTATCCCATGGAGGTTGTTCACCAAAAGGAAAACAAGAGCTGCACTGCCAGAGATTCTAGACTGGACCTCGGTGGCAGAAAACATAAAGCAAAAACATACAGAGAAGTGGTAGGACAAGGACTAGGAGGCCCTGTCTCTCCAAAAAGCATTTCCAGCATCACGGTAATAACTATTATTACAGCACTTATAAACTGGAGGATTCCATATAATCTGCTATATTTCAAACTTGAGGGTTATGATGATCGTCTCTACCATTTCTATTCTTTGAAAATAGCAATATTTTTTATTGGATATTAAATAAAAGCAAGACATTTGAGTGGGGGTGTATGTTGGAATGGAAAAAGGGTTTGTTTAGTCTGTGTTTAGACATTGGGCCTCATTATATGGTTGGAGGTAGCCTTGACGGTAAGACCGGCAAGGCTACCTCCAAACCGGCATGAAAATCCGGCACCCTCGAATGGGCAATTACCGGGGTATTCCGGCCCTGTCGGACCCGGTAACTGCCCTTTCGCGAGTGCCGGTGCCGGTATATCCCCCATTCCCATTTCAGCCTCATAGGGCTCAATGGGAATGGGAATGGGGATTCCTGTAGCACCGGCACCGTTCATAATGATGCCGGTGCTAGAGGCTTGCTGTGCTTGCGGGTGCCTTTCATTCCACCAGGACAGACCTGGCGGAATGAAAGGCACCCACAGCACAACTCGGAGTTTGCCGGTCCGGATAGAACGATACTGGTAAGCTTACCGGTACCGTTGCATCTGGACCGGCAACCTTGTAATGAGGCCCATTATCTTTTATATCTTGTTCACATTGCTTCATTTCTTCTTTTGTGAAATTGTTACTGGTGACGTGCATGACGTTCGTTAGTATAGACACTTGAATTAGGTTAGATCCCTATGAGATCTTTCGCCCCTTTAGAATATTTGCGCAGCGAGATTGAAGATGTTTACTAATTGAGGTTTACAATATCACGGGAGCACTTTATTGTTGTAGGTGGCACTTTATTGTTTTTTAGCTACCACTCTGTATTTTAATGACTTTCAGCAGAATTTTTACAGTGTTGTATGTATTTATAACCGATGTATAAATAAAAACGTATGTAATTGATTCCAGAGGATAGTGTGTTCTAAACTCGCTTGCACCGGCCAGGAAGACTGAATGTATCTATAGGTTATTAGTCCCAGGGACATCTGCCTGCTGCTTTATCAAACACCCTAGAGTCTTCTACTGTATGGTTTGGTATAGTTCTTTACCATATCCTGCACAATAGAAAATTGTTCTCCGATTTGCACTTATTTGGACAAAAACTACAGTTTTCTGTATTGAATAGAGATGTAATATGATTTTAAAAGTGCATAGACGTCTAAACCTAAACTAAAAGTATCTTGCTTCTCCCCAAGGAAAAAAGCTTGCAAATATTTTGAACAAGGCAAAGGAACTTGTCCGTTTGGAGGGAAATGCCTTTATCTGCACGCTTACCCAGATGGCACACGAGCGGAACCTGAGAAACCACGGAAGCAGCTCAGCTCTGAGGGAACTGTTCGGGTAAAATGAAGCTGCATGTTTTTATGTTACTCTACATAGTTGTGGTGTGGAATTCCTATAGCCCGACTCCCAGGACTTACTTTTAACTAGTGCGTTACCTCCGTCATGGCTAGCAAGTGTGTGTTGGGGACTAGGCTGCATGACTCCAGCAATTGGTGTTGGTTGCATTGTGGTGGGAGAATTCTATTGCCAGAATGGGTGGGATTGTCAAAGGTCTCCCTCTTTCAAAATTGCAGTCAGTCTCCTTTAACATTGAAATGTTGCTCTAACTGCACTCGACCCCGTTAAAATGCATTTGACTGAAATCTGAACGTGGACGGCAAAGGCATGAAAACCTATTTTTGGACTAAGAACGAATATAAAGTTCTGATTAATGTAAAGGACTTTCAGTGGGGTTGGTTGTAATACTGGCAGAAGTGGTTTTAGCTCAGCATGCTAAGAGGAAGGATGAATGTAGTTCTGAGACAGAATTACTAAACCCTAGAGACGGTGGTCTTGACTTGCCAAAGATTATTGGCACCGAGCAGATTATTCAGGTGTCAACAACAATTGCGAAGCTGTGTTTTGTCCTTGTAAATGTGCTGCCACTGGCTTAAAAAATTCATGCACCTCCTCAGTTTTTTTTTATCAATTTCACATCATCTCAAGTAGCGGTCATACTAAATAGAAGGTAATAATATAAATCTCATTCATCTTTATGCAAACACCATCCTTTTCATCTTTTCTGCTGCAAGACCGCTATATTCTCAGTTTAGCACTACAGATCAAACCTACCAACTTGGCCTCAAAGCTCATTGTGCCTCATTCTCCCTGCTCCCACAGCCACCAAAGTGAATTGAGAATGAAACCGCGTAATCTCCATACCTGCAGTTGGTTGTATTAGAAAGTGTAATCTGGAAGCTTAACTTTGTTATTGTGATGGTTTGGATAGCTAAATTATGTAATTGTGCTGCTCAAGTTATGTATACATTTATTTTATCTATGGTAGGTCCTAATTTTATATTGTTAAGTATAAAAACACATGATTTGAGAGAGCTAATTGAAGTTACAACTGAATATGCTGTGTTGCATTACTTTCTTAAAATGTACCCCAACCAACCACAGACGAAGAAAAGAAAGGGCCATACAAAGCCCCCATTTCAGCCTTCACATCTGCGTTGGGTCCCATTCCCCCAGCATACCCAGATAACTGGGACGGATACGGCCACAACGATATGGTCCGAGCAGGCAGCGGTTCCCCGCAGCCTACAGTGTCCCCACCGGACGAGGTGGGATCGTCCCACTCTATGATCGCCAGAGCCTCCGAGCTGTTCCAGCTCATGCCCGAAGAAACGATGGAGGGTTTCTTGTACCAGAGGAACGAGGCCAAGAAGAAGATGATCATGGCGGTGGCCCTCCTGGACGACGTGGGGGAGGAGGGTCTAGCCCTCTTGAACACCACTTGCACAACTCCAGCCAACCGGGATAGACTGGAGAAGAAGTAACAGGCACCGGAAAGCCGCACCCAAGTGCCTGAGGTCATAACCATCGCCGGATTCGGTGCTTTCGGAGTCCGCGAAGGAGTGGTTACCTAACCCGTCATCTTCAGTCCCTCCGGACAGTCAGGTTTAAGGAACTCATGGTGGCAACAGTAAAGACAGACACAAGTGATCACAGTTCAAGGGTGTTTATTAAACTGTATATGTGGGTTGTAAAAAGACCTAATCTAAACATAAATCTAAGAAGGGAGCAAGCTACGAGCATCAAATAATAATGCGTCCGTTCTAGTGGCGTCTCGTCAAAAAAGGGCCTATGCTAAGAAAAACCCATTGCCAATCCTTACGCTAAATACAAACCAAGAGTCTGGGATAGGGTTCAAAGGAAAGAAAAAAGTGTTCTCAGGCACTGTTGAGCAGCCAAGCGTAATGGCTGCTTAGCCGTTGAGCTCTGTGCTACAGCGTGAATATTGATAAAGAAGACGCCGCAATCCGATGCCAATCAAGCAACTGCTATACAGATGAGCCTACGAACCTCTGGGGCATACTTGTGCCGAAACTGAGTTCCCTGCAGCTCTAGAAAGGGAGATATGGCCAACTGCATGGGACATCCCTGATCCACCCAGAGCAGCAATCATATGCAGCCTGACTCTACTTCCTGCGCTGTCCCTGCGGCAGGAGAGAAAGTTGCAGCAGCTCTGCAGCTCCCTGCAGCGCCAGCTACCTGCATACTGAGCCCTATTGGCAGTCCCTCGTTCCAACAAGATCCCGCAAACCTAAGGCCAATTACTAATTGTAATTTCCCATTAAAAATACTAGACAAGATTGCCACCGAACTACTCCAGGAATTTGTGGACAATAACAACTTGCTCCACCCACAACAATCGGGATTCAGGACAGCTCACAGTACAGAATCTGCGTTATTAGATCTGCAGACAGAAATGTTCAGCATCCTTGACAAAGGCAAGACAGGATTGTTAATCCTATTGGACCTCTCGGCAGCCTTTGATCTGCTAGATCATCAGAGGCTCCGAGAGGCCCTTGACCGTTCTGGGAATTGCTCACAAGAGGCTATAGACTGGGTGTCCTCCTTCTTACAAGACAGACAATCTAAGATTGTCTGGGGCAAACACTCCTTGCAACCAAAACCAGTGGATTGTGGAGTCCCACAGGCCGCTATTTTCTCCCCCCTACTATTCAACCTATACATGCGTTGCCTATGCACACTGTTGACCCAACTCGGTATATTTTTTACCAACGACACTCAATTGGTGTTTGAACTTACGGGGGACTGTGAACAGTATAGCGAAAAACTTTCGATAATATACAACACCATTGAAAGTTGGATGAAGACAAATTGGATGTGCCTGAATGCTACCAAAACGGATCTTATGATCTTTGGATCACCCCATGCTAGAAAAAAATAAGCTCATCATACACCACATTCAAAATTAAAGAAATGCAGATTAAAATATCAGAAAAAGTTAAAACACTATGCATATAATCTACAGGCATCCCTGGGAGCAGAAGCACACACAGCCTACCTTAAAAGGAACTGTCAATACCATCAGAAACTACTGAAAAAAATCAGACCCCTGCTAAGTCAACAAAACAGTACAACCATGACTAGAGCGACTATCCTCTCCCGGTTGGACTATGGTAATTCCCTACTACTGGGTGCTAGCAGCAAATGCCTCAAACAATGCCAAGTGATCCAGAACAACGCCATAAGAACTATTACCGGAAAACCGAAAAGAGAGCATGCCACAAATGACAGAAAGGATCTACACTGGCTAGCTATCGAGGAACGCATCACATTTAAAGCCATTACCCTGGTACATCGATGTTTATTCGGTAAAGCGCCGATATACCTGAAAAATCAATTCAAGTGGCATGATCCATGTCGTAACCTAAGATCAAACAACACAGGCCTACTCCAAGTAAAACCAACAAAAAAAGCTAATGGTTTAGGCAGGGACTTCACGACAAAGCAGTCCTAAAATGGAATGAACTACCCCCCGCACTGAGACTGGAAACTAATCACCTATGTTTCAGAAATAAACTAAAGACACTCCTGTTCAAATACGACACCATCTCCTAGATACACCTATATTCCTATCGTAGCAATAGTAAACTGATATGTTGTGTGTGGCTCATGCCGTTGTCCCGTTTACCTGAATAACCATGTCTGTCTTTGTGTAATGCGCTCCGATGCCCGTGGGCTGCAGCGCTATACAAATACATAAAAACAAATACAAATCTATTAATCCTGGGCCGGGGCCCCGCGGGGAATAAGCCTGCCTGCTCCACATGCCCTGTCCTTCAGACCCTGTGGAGGGGTTGGTCGGCCCGTCGCCATCCTATGCTACCCCCCTGGTGGAGAAGGCTTTGGCCTGCTGCGGCCAGCCTGGCCCATCAACTTTGTGCAGAAGCCGGTGCGTTGGGGCGAGGCGTGCCTCTTCCCCCTCCATGCCAGCGAATTAAGGTGAGCGAAACTACCCCCCTCCCAGATCATCCCGTGAGCCCTCTGAGACCAGACATCAGCCCGGACGAACACCGGAGGGGGAGACAGATGGGCCGGCGCCGCCCCCACCTCCCCGCTGGGAAGATTACACAACATGCTGTGCCGGGTCATGTTATCAGGGCGGATTGGCAATGCACAGGGAGAGGCCGCTACCCTGTGCCGGTGGTGTGGGGTGGCGAACACCGCCCCCTCCCCTGGCATGCTGAGTGGCCCCTGGGCCTAACTAACAGTCAGGAGCACATTCTAGATGCTGCAGCCACTTCCTTGTTGGCAAAGTGACAACATGGACAATCCCACGACCTGAAATACCCTGCCTGGTCCCCCCAGGAATATAGTGGTGCAGTACCACCCGGATTAGGTCCTCTGAATTTAGAAGGTCTCTCTCTTGGAGACAAGACAAATCGAGCGATTGGGGCTGGTGAGGCAGCCCCGGGCCGACTGTGCATACACTGGTGGGGGTGGCGCCCCTGTCCCCCACTTTGACATAACTGGTAACACGAGGATCCGGACCTCACCCGCCTGCCGCATATAACATGCCTCTTGCCCCCCACATGTCGCTAACTCCTAATTAAGCCAAACCTGAGCAGTGGGAGAGAGTCTAGTACAAAGAACTGGGATGGAACATGGAGCCACTGATTCTACTGCCACTATACACCCTGGTACACCCAGTTAAACATCAGCCTTCATTACACAGCACCCACATTCGCATTGTCGAGGAAGCCCTAACTAGAAACATGGAATTGGCTGTGGAAAACCTGCTCAAAGATTTACTGGACCACCCATACCTTTCCACCCCTTCTTCACTATAGAGCGGGCCCATCAAGCTCTCTCCCCCAAGCCCAAACCAGGAGACTTTCCCAGACCAATCATCGCGAAGGTACTGAGCTATCGAGAGCGAGACCATCTTCTTCGTCTAGCCAGAGAAAAGAACGAACTGAGATTGGGCTCCCAAATCATCCGGATATTCCCCAGCTTTTCTATCCCGGTGCAACAGGAACACAGTCAGTTCATAGGGGTTAGGAAAATGCTCTGAGAGCGTAACATCATATGTTCCCGGTGCGTCTGAAGCTCCAGTTCCGGGGCAAACGTAACTTTTTCACGGCCCCGAGCGAAGCAGTGAAGTTCATAGAAGCACAGATCCCTTTAAACGATCGTCTTGCTGAACCTGCGGAGTAAGAATGTACCTGTTTAATTGTTTCTTTAACCCTGTCTCATGTTCAATGATCCCAGAGTTAATACGAGTCAATAGTAGTATATGTATAGTATTTACCATCCTGTCGTCCTTTACATAATGGATGTGATATTCCAAATATATGGTAATATGCTTCGCGGCAACGGCACACCCCATTGCAGTTGCTTAGTGTGAATTGGGGCAACATTCCCCATGTGCCATGTTGGAACAAGGGGCCAGTTGGGGAGTAGCCACACTGCTGGTTTGGGCGAGGCAGTGGGTGCAGGCGGGGGAGGGGGGTACAGGCTCTGCGTCCTTGGATGTTAAAACTGTTAAAAGATTGGTGATGGAGAACTCTGAGGTTTTTGTTCTGCATTGCATAAGTAGAGATACCGATGGTAAATGCAGTGTACGATACGGTTTACGGGTTATTACAAGGGTTATGGCATAACAGCTGAAAATAATTAGTTGGAATATACAGGGCCTATGTAACTTTACTAAAACTTGCAAAATAATATCCTATGTACAAAGACATAGAGCTTACGTTTTGTTCCGGCAGGAAACCCATGCTAAGCAAGGTACATGTCGCAACATTACCCCTTTGTGGGGGTACAGATATTTCACATCCTACTCCAAACTGGTACTTGTGAATACATAATGTCCCAACACCGACTCACCGAAGTTCTTTAACCACATAGGGGACATCTTGGTGGGGTACTTTGGAATACCAAATTATGAGGCATAGACATGAAACTGATCCTAGACGCTCTCTGGATGGAACAAATACAGCACCTCGCTCCCGATCCAGAGCGCCCCGCAGATTGAAGTCCCTCATCCAATCATTGGGCCTATGTGACGCATGGCATATAGCTCATCCTCAGTCAAGGAATACACTTTCTACTCCTCGGTTCGTGACATATCCTCTTATCTGATTCACTAATGGGGAAAGTGCGTGAAGCCGACATCAGACCACGTACGTTGTCTGACCATTCTCCAGTGATATTATCACTAAATGAGTGGCAGGCATAAGGGCTGCACCTGAAGGCTCAAGACAGCTGCTTTGGAGGACATAGTGTTCCGAGCTGACATTAAGGCTGACATAGAGACCTTCTTTGCCTGCAACGCTGCCGGCTCCACATACCACTGCACTAGGTGGCAGGCCTTTAATGTATATATATTAGAGGAATTCTTAAAAGCATACAGAGAGACTTGGAGAAGTTCGAAATGGCCCTGAAAAAGCTTGAAATGGAGTTTCTGATGCTTGTTAATCTGCTTAGAATCACATGCTGTGCATATGGTCTGACATCCAGTGGTAACAGCAGAGTATTGCATCTTGTCTTTCGGGGACCGAAAGGGGACGTCGGCATAGGCGTGTCTGTAACACTATCCCTATCGTGACTTGTAGTGTACCCAAAATCCCACATGTGCCGAGGTCCCTCAGATTGTTTTTTTCCGCCTAGATAACTGGTCGCCCTATAGCGGACATTGTTTATCTTAAACCGACTTGTTGGTTATTCCCCCTTTAAGTCATTTCGACGCCAAGAACAACTTCGACGAAGACTACAGGGGACTTGTCTACGGCAGTGGATTTCGGCGCCTACGATCCGGCGGCTGAAACATCCACGTGGCCGGGCCTTCTGGCCCGCCTTTACAGTAGGGAGAGTGGGGTCGGGTGGCCATATTTCCGGTACGTCTTTCCTCGTTCCCCCTCTTTACTCTCTAGGTCTGGTCATCTTCCTCTTTTGCTATGGAAATGACTCCTTTTAGGGTCTGCCCTAAGTGCAGGGTCAGATAACCCGTGGAAAGACGAACACAGGACGTGCAACTCCTGCCTCCCCTTAGATCACGACGAGAAGCGGTGTGTGGCTTGTAAACTCCTTCTGCCTAAGACCCTTATGGAGCGATGTGTAAAGCGGTGGACCGTGTACGGAACCCCCTTTCCCCCACCGCCACACCCGCCGAAAGTGACGGGGGCACCTCCGATGACCAGACATCTGTTGCGGATGTGATAGACCTCGAGGCGGACACTTCTAGGTCTGCCACACCCATCCCCGACCCTTTAAGGCCTGACTCTGGTCTTGCTTCAGGGACAACACCCGGCGACGGGGGCGTAAAATTGCATTACATTAAGCACACAATCCCTAAACCTATTTTGACAGGTATGTTGAAAAAGGTGAAAGGGCCAGCAAGGCCGTTGACAATTTCGGCAGATTCCTCGGATCATTCAGATCCAAAGCCTTCCCCGCATCCGCAGCAGCGTCTTGCATTCCAAAACACACAAGGGCGCTACCCCTAAATCAGGTTTACACGTCGAAGCGTGTAAATCCGACGGTCCCGAAGGCCGCGGTAGGCCCAAAAATCACGACTAGGCCGCAAGGCAAAAAAACGACTGCTAGGCCCTCTAACGCAGCGGAAGGCAATAAATCCACTGATAGTCTTTCGGACCCACTAACTCATGCCGATTCGGCGGTAATCTAACACAGCTTCGCGAGAATTTCTTCGGCGGTTGGGCTTATTCCTGTTCCACCAAAAAACATGGGGCAGGCCGCGGACAAATCTTTGGATACGCCATGGTGCCCCGATTCTCACAATACCTATGAGGACAGTCAAGAGCCTCTTTCCAACACCCCGAGAGACAATTTTCAGCACCAAAGGGCGGAAGTCGACGCTTTCCACCCATAGGCCCTTCTCGGTCCTCTAAATGGACAAGGGAGAAATTTGGAGGGTGTATGGGACCGTCTTGAAAGAATTATCAATTTTTCTGAGCATCCTTCCCCGAAAGGATCTCGTGGAGAGCCTAATCTTCAATCTGCTTCACATTTTCAAGAAGACCAGCCTTCTGTCCCAGTCCATCATGAAGAACTCATCCAGATATATACTTATCGGGACATTTACAGTGAAGATGAAGATCCTTCCTTCCTTCCTACAGAATTACGATGAGGACCAGGCGGATGCCACGGACAATTGGGAAGAAACCCAGCAAGTGGGGACGGACCCATGGACGCTCCCCCATCAAGATCAGGACACTGATGTATTGTGCCTGGATTCCCCTCCGTCCACCCCGGCTCACCAGGCCTCGCTTGTAGACGACCAAATGGCCTTCAATACCATGTTAAAGAAGGCAACTGAGCATTTTCAAATCTCTACTCAAGAGCCAGGGGCTGAGCAGGACTTTATAAGATATTCTTAAGGAGAAACCTCCCTCTAGCCAGGCCATTCCCTTCCTCAATTCTATTAAGAGAAGATTGGCTCCCTCTATGGTGTCACCAGCTCCAACCCTGGCAGTGCATCCAAGAGTTGAAAAGGTTTTTCGGCCAGCTCCTTCGGACCGTCAGTACATTTTTAAGGGCACGCCACCCCCAATTACCTGGTAGTGACTACCACCCAGAAATGGGCGCCTCCCCTTGCTACAGGGGAGGCGCCTCCAGATAGAGAATCCAAGAGGCTATATGCCCTAGTTAAAAAGATTACCTCGGCTGCCGCATATACCACTCGCATAGCGAATAACACTACACTATTGGTGAGTTATGCTGACGCTCAGTGGAACCTAGTACAGGAAGGTCTCCAAGAGGTCCCAGAGCCCGTCGGGTCCAAGCTTCTCACTATTGTGGCCGAAGGCAGGCAAGTGAACCAGAATGTAATAAAGAACACTCTGGACACGGCTGAAACAGCAGGCAGGTCTTCGGCCCAAGGAACCTTACTCAAAAGGCACTCTTAGCTTCGTACCTCGGGGTTTAAGCCTGAAACACAGGCCTCTCTCATCAATAAACTAAGTGAAGAAGCTAACCTCTTCAGAAAGGCGGTAGATGAGGCCCTAGAAACAGCCAAAAAAGAGCATGAGACTCCACAATTCAGACCACCGCACTCACAGCGCCTTTCACCGGACCATCTGGAGATCCTGAATCAAGAGGTGGAAGCGCTGCTGGGAAAGGATGCCATAGAAGCTGTCCCTATTTTTTATATTCTTCAGGTAAACAAGTGTATTTATTCAGTGTACTTCCTTGTACCCAAAAAGGACCTCACCATGCGCCCTATTCTAGACCTGCGCCCAGCGAACAAGTTTATAAAACCTCCAAAGTTTTGCATGGTAACGCTACAGGAGGTGATCCCACTGTTGAAACAAGGGGACTACATGGCAACACTGGACATGAAAGATGCATACTTTCATATTTCAATATTGCCAGCGCACAGAAAATATCTAAGGTTCATGATAGATTACAGGCATTACCAATTAAAGGTACTCCCCTACGACATCGCCTTGGCACCAAGGCAGTTTACAAAGGTCCTGACAATAGCTGCAGCACACCTGCACAGGTTATCCGTCCCGGTTTACCCTTAACTCTACGACTGGCTCATTACAGGGGGCTCGTACGACGCGTGTTTTTTGAACACCCCAAAGACCGTAGACCTTCTGTTCAGTCTGGGGTTCTCCATCAACGAGAAGAAATCCAGTCTTATCCCCAGTGAAATAAAACAATTTCTGGGAGATCTAATCCGGACAAAAGACGGCCTCGTCTTCCCCTTCAACGAGAGGGTTCAGAACATGCCTTTTCAGAGCCTTCAATATGTAGCCAGTCAGGAGGTGACAGTGCGCAAAGCCATGCGTTTTCTAGGAATGATTACGTTGTGCATATACTTGGTGCCCCACGCACGGCTGTGCGTGCGGCCCATGCAAGAGTGGCTCCACAGCCAGTGGTGTCATGCCAGCGGACAATGGGAAGATCTGGTAGTTGTCTCTCCAGCCCTTGTTCTCGCTCTGCAGTTGTCGTCAAGAGAAAACCTCTTGAAGGGGAAGACCTTCACCACCCCTGCAGTGGAAGCCACTCTCACGACAGACGCATCTCTCATGGGGTGGGGTGGGGGCTCGCCTGCTTCAGCAGACAGCACATGGAGTGTGGTCCCCTCAAGTAGTGTCCAACCATATAAATTTGCTAGCGCTATTTGCCGTATTCAAGGCATTAAAGGCCTTTCCGATGCAACTACAAGGGAAGACAGTGCTGATTCTAACAGACAGTACTACAGCCATGTAGTACCTAAACAAACATGGGGGCACTCAATCTCCGGGGCTATCCAAGCTGTCCCAAAACATTTGGATATGGGCTCTCAGACATAAGATGTTTCTGTTGTCCCAACGTGTTCCAGGGGAATTCAATCTTCTGACAGACGAATGGCGTCTGCACAAAGACATTGTGTCCAGCGTCTTCGCAGAATAGGGCTTCCCAGACATTGACCTGTTCACAACTCAGGAGAACGCCCAATGCCAAGACTACGCCTCCAGGTACCCCCACAACCGCTCCAAGGGGCACGGTCTCTGGATAACATGATCAGGGAAATTTGACTATCCCTCCTCCTACCCCCCTGCCCGACTCCCCTTCTCAACAAGATAGTGCACAAGATGCACTAGGAACCATTTACCATAATACTGGTGGCCCCCATGTGGGCCCGCCAACCCTGGTTCGCTCATCTGATGGAAATGTCCCTCTCCACACCAGTAAAACTACCCTGCCCGTACTACATGTTGTCTCAGGACAGGGGGGAGACCCTACACCCATGCCCACCGCCTCTGAACTTAGCAGCTTGGCTCTTGAGGTCATAGAATTTGGACACCTACAGCTCCCTCAGAGGTGCATGAACATACTCAGGGAAGCTAGAAAACCCAACACACGTTATTGCTATGGCAGCAAATAGAAACATTTTGTCATCTAGTGTAATTCCAAGGGAGTCAATCCCATCGATTGCTCACCCACACACATTGTGCTGGAACTAACCCATCGGTTAGACACTGGGTTGGTCTTCAATTCCCTAAAGGTTCATCTGGCTGCTCTTTCAGCCTACACCACATCACAACAAAAGGTGTTGTGGTGGAAGATACCAGTGATTAAGGCCTTTATGGAAAGGGTTAAGAGGATTTAACCTCCCATTTCTCAGCCAGCTCCTGGGTGGGACCTAAATGTAGTTTTGACCAGGCTCGTGGGAGCTCCCTTTGTCTGAATAAAGCAAGTCTAAAAGACCTGACTTATAAAACGGCCTTCCTAGGGGCTATCACTTCTATTAGAAGGGTTAGCGAAGCACAGGCACTTTCTGTTCTAGACCCCTTTGTGACAGTCCACGGGGATAAGGTAGTTCTGTGCACTCACCACAGATTTGCACTTAAATTCATCTCGATGTTCCATGTGAACCAATCGATTGAACTACCTACCTTTTTCCAGAATCCCACTAACATAGCCGAAAGAAGCCTACACACACACTAGATGTGTGCAGGGCAGTCATGTTCTACCTGGAAAGAACTAAACCACTGAGGAAAACGAACCAATTTTTGTTTTCGGTGGCAGCTGGTAGAGAAGGGGATCCGGTCTCTAAATCAGCTATCTCAAAATGGATTGTCAAATGCATCACACTATGTTACACTCTTGCTAAGAGAGAACTGCCCTCCAAGCCTTGTGCACATACTACTCGGGGCACTGCGACATCCATAGCATTCATTGCAAATGGTCCCCTTGAGTCCATTTGCAAAGCAGCAACCTGGAGTTCTGTACACACCTTTACAAAACACTATTGCCTGGACACTCATTCTAGGTCTGATTCTCAGGTGGGCCAAGCAGTACTAAGACATCTTTTCTCTACTGTTCCTTCTCACAACCCACCTCCAACTCCGGGTACTGCTCGCTAGTCTTTGCACAGCATGTGATTCTAAGCAGATTAACAAGCATCAGAAGACATGCATAATTTACCGTAATAGTATTTCTGATGATTGTATCTGCTTAGATCCACATGCGCCCTCCCTATCTTCCCGCTCGGGATGGAAGGAACATAGACTTCTTACTACTTCTCTCTTCTTCATGTACTTGCTCACAATAGCCATGGGCTGCCTCATGGGAGAAAAAAAGAAAAAATACAATCCGAGAGACCTTGGTGTGTGAGGGATTTTGGGTACTCTACACGTCACAATAGGGATAGTGTTACAGACACGCCTATGCCGACGTCCCCTTTCGGTCCCCGAAAGACAAGATGCAATACTCTGCGGTTACCACTCGATGTCGGACCATATGCACAGCATGTGAATCTTAGCAGATACAATCATCAGAAATGCTATTACGGTAAGTAATGCATGTCATTCACGATCCTCCGATCCCCTGCTGCTGGCACAAGTACGTAGGAAGCTGAACAAATTGGAAGACCACGCTTCTAGGGAAGTCTGTTACTTCTCCCGCATTCAGACGGCCAGGAGGGATGGGGAAGGAGACAGGCCCGGGAAGACACTGGCGAGAGTGGTCCAGTCTGAGAGGGGGGGGTCCCAGGTAGATGGCATCCTAGATGAGCAGGGGAATACTAAATGGTCAGACACGGAAGTGGCTGGGGCTTTCCGTGATTTCTACTGCACACTATACACCTCTGAACAACCATGTGGTGAACAGGCCATACCCTCATTGTTTCAGGATACCCCAGTATCATGTACTAGCTCCCAAGCCAGAGAGAAACTTGAGTGCCCTGTCGCACTGGAAGAAATTATGTCGGTCATTACTAGTCTACCCAAAGGGGGGGGAAGGGGTCCCTGGTCCCAGATGGCCTCACCCAAGAGTTTTATCAGGACTATGCAGCGGTATTAGCCCCCAATCTGTTAGTGTGGGAGGAGTCCCTTCAAAGTCCATTATGCCTGAATCGCTCCGGGAGGCTGTGATCACAGTACTCCTTAAACCTCACAAACCAGCAGTAATTGAGGCACTTACAGACCCCTATCCCTCATGAACTGTGACACTAAAATATATGCCAAGATCCTGGTCAACTGTCTCCTCCCGTTGATGCCACATCTGGTCCATCCAGATCAGGCTGGATTTATCCCGGGAAGATCCACAGCGCAAAATGTTAGCGGCTGTTCAATGTTATGGCCAGAATAAACCCGGGGGCTAAGGTGGTGGCGGTAACTAGACACACCCAAAAGGCCTGTGAGTTCCTGCTAAGTATCCTGGAAAGGATGGGGGTAGGTCCCAACATGATTCAATATATTAAATGACTGTATACACAACCACTAGCCAAAGTTCTGGTCACCTCATGTACATCTGAATAAAATTCCAACTGGGAAGAGGTACCCGACAGGATTGCCCACTTTCCCCTATCCTATTTGCTTTGGCCATTGAACCCATAGCAGATTCGATCAGGAAACATGGGCACCGTGGTATCCGCTTAGCTGGCCCACCTGAGATCATATCCCTATATGCAGACGATGTGCTGTTATACGTCAGAGAGAATAAGTGGCTTACCAACCTGCGATAAAATCTTACTAAAAACTGCTTCTTTAACACATAAGTGCCTGAATAACGCTGCCCCACGCTATATCTCAAAGATTCAACAGAAAATCATCCAACCGGCCAACAAGAACGGCCAATTCTAATTACCTGATGGTTCCTTGGTTTAAACCCACCAAAGTGGGAGGGTGCAGCTTCCCAGTTAAAGCTGCTCATCTCTGGAACTCCACAACCCACCACCCCCCAACAACCTCCCTCGCTAAGGTCAGACCAAACCTACCTGCACTTTAGACACAATATTATCAACTGGATCAAAGAAAACTACCGCTAAACATGTAGTGTGTCCCTCCGGTTCGCACCCCATACCCTGTATTGTGTATAGTTCTGCATTTGTGAATATATTGTTATTAGACTGCCCTAACCTGTCTGTATATAATATCTAGATTTCTATACTTCTCTACTGTACCTGTATAAATATACTTACTGTACTCTACTGTATATATATCCTGTTGCAGATCTCTGCACAGCTCTCTAACCCAAGCTGAAAATGGTCAGGTTTCTTCTGCGCCCTGATACCTTTGGGTCTAGCAAGCATTATAAAAAATAAAACAAACAAACCCTCATACTAGCCTTGACCCTATTCTCCAGGACATGAACAGATTGGCGGATTCTGTGGCTTTACAATTAACTTTTCCAAGTCTGAAATTTTCCCTCTTACTAATAATACCCAGGAGTACTGTGGTACCTTGCCTCTTTGTTGGTCCCCTGACTACATTAAATATCTGGGGGTGGTGGTTTCTAGAACCCACGCCTCCTTACTCAGGGACAACTATGACGCAATCAGGGCCCATGTGGAAAATAAACCTATTAGAGGGAAAGCTCTGCCCCTGCAGCAAAGTTATTGCTGATCAAAATGACGCTGTTTCCCAAAATACTGTACACGTTTGCCAACGTCCCGGTTTGGCCAGGGAAACCCTACTTCGCCAAGATACACGGTCTCCTGGCGCAGTTCCTGTAGCATGCTGGGGCAGTCGGCATGAAATGGGTGGATGGAGAGGACCTTTCCATACGAGAAAGGTGGTATCACAGCACCATACTTGGAGCTGGACTGCACAGCTGCCCAAGCACAATTCACCACATTCTGGTATCCCATGGAGCAGCCACCCCCATCCTGTCAAGTTGGAAATGCAAGCTGCAGGTAATACGGAACTAAAAACGTTACTACTGGACCGGCAATATAAGGATGACCCGGTCGCCTCCACAGTTAGTGCCTGGCGGTCAATACTAGCCCTTATTGGTGTTGATCGCCCATATTTTCGATGGCTCGCTCTGTGGAAATTCCCAGAGCTGAACCCAACATGGGACAGGACAGTGCAGTTGAGATGGGAGCGATTGGGGTATGGGGCATTGGCAGATTTATTCCTGGTTGGGATATTCCTTACACCTTCTACATGGAAACATGGGCATTCGACATAGGGTGGGGAGCCACAACAATACTACAGGATCCCCGCTGCAGTGTCAGCTACATGGCCCGAATACCCTTGCGAACCTCCTGAGATGCCTATTCTCACCTATATTGCTAACTCTGGGGATTGCAGACACATTCTCTCTACTCTTATAAATCAGTGCTGTACAAAATGGCTTCCCCCAGCTACACGCGCATGTGACAGGTGGTCCAAACGAATGGGTTCTGACCTTACTGACGTCGAATGGGGACATATGTGCAAACTCGCCAGGAAAGTATCACTAAACCTCAGATTTAAGTGCATGCAGTTTAAACTACTGAATAAACTATATTGTACTCCTGCTAGGTTAACCAAGATGTCCCCATCGGTGGAACATCGCTGCCCCAGATGCCAACACACAACCTGCTGGTCACCTACACACGTTCTGGGCCTGTGCCTATCTAAATGATTTTTGGGAAAACATCCTTGGTACCTTATCCGGAGTGGTGAGCTCCCCTGTGGAACGAAACCCACTCGGAGCATTATTTGGTATATGGCCGGAACTCCAGAGCGAAAGACACTCAGCATTTGCAACTATGGGTTGCATGATCGCTGAGAGAGCCATCATTTTGAGATGGAAAGATTTTTTTAAAAAAAAACAGGGTGAAAGAATAGTTCCTAGCATTGACCTGGGCTCAGGAAAACAAAGAACAATATGCTTGCACCCTTCTCCCTCATCCCGACCTTGTGATTTCTGGACGGAATTCTGTTCCTACTTGGCTACAACTGAAACCATAGTCTAGGACACACCTGATGTACAGTATCCCTGAACCTGTAATTAAAATGTTTGCCAGCACAAGATTATGTGCAATACACTGTTTGACTCCGTTATGTATTTTTATGCACAAACTATATCTGTTTGAGATTATATGCCATCTGTTGTACTCTAAATTGCCAATAATAAATAAAGGTGAAAAAAAGTGTTCACAAATAATAAGTCAGGATGCAGTAGTATGGGTCGCCCTTTCCCCGGTTTTGAGCATGGGACAAGGCAAGGCTCAGGAGCACAGCATATGCTCAAGCTTTCCCAGCACAAGACTACAGTCCCACTCTCCGTTATCAGGACTTCGGTGGTTAAGTCCCTTTTTTACACAAAGTCTCTTGCCTCAGAGGATCTGATGTGTTCCAAAATAATAAACAAAAGTTCCTTTCTGCTTGCACGTTGGGTGAGGCCTTTTCACCCTTGAATCCCCCTCTTCCAGGCTCAGATCTACAAAAATGTCTCTGTGATATCAGGACCTTCGGTGGTTGGTTCTCTTGCTTCCGAGGGCTTGATGGGTTCAAAGTAACTAACAAAAAAGTTCAACAAGTTACTCTCAGATTGTGCTTGGTTAATAATTGTTCATTCCTTGCTCCCCCTCTTCTGGGCTTAAACCCCTCTTGAATATCAGCCTTCCTCCGTCGGGTTCACTCTGGCTTGTATTCAAAAGACTTTCTCTGTTGCATTCACGGGTCGGTGGGTGAAGGCCTTTCACCATTCTCACATCTTAATGTCTTTTTAAACAGTTCACGGTGGACATCCCTCTGCCGGGTTCACTCTTGTCAACACACCTTTTATCAGTGACTTTTGGCTTCGTCCCCTCTTTATCGGCACACCTCCATCGGGTTCACTCTTGCCTATTTTGTCAGTCCTACGATTCCTTGTACAGTTCTTATGATGTGGGATTCACTTCCCTTAGCTTCACGATCATCTCTCTGTCAAAGACTTTCGACTTTAAAGAGGATTTTACTAGACCCCTGTATGACCTCTTTGACCCCTTTCTCGCACCATTCCCAGGGCCTTCTGGTAACGGTAGTTCCAACCATAGGTTAATTGGCCAGAGTTTCTCAAGTGATCACCCATGTGGTGTCTGACTCCTCTGTAGCTGGTTTTCCCTTCTCATATTAAAATAACAGTTCTTTGTACTTCCTTCAATTGGCCGTTTTTGCTACTTTTGTTCAAACACACTTGGTTTCTTATCAGCTGTCATCTCGACTTAGCGGCTGTGATGAACCGCTTGGTTTTTCTTGTCTCTGGAGTCAAGCCGGTACCACAGTGGGAAGCGTCTCCTCTCGGGTTGGTTATCAGCAACGGAGGGCCTTGTGTAATGTTTACTTTTGCTGTAACACACGCTGAATATTGTTTGCGGTCTCACGATTCCTTCTGTGGAGGTTTCACAGGCATTGCTTGGAAAGGGCAAGGTCGCTTCTCTCCTTGTCACCCTGTCGGTTCGCCCTGTCTTACTCCTCTTGAACTGCTGTGCTGTGTTAGCTCTCTCATCGTGCACTCTGCCTTGCTCGTCTTGTGCTCTCATTCTCCACCTTTTATCCCTGTGGGGAAAGGAAAGGGCCGTCCGGTGTGTGCGATCCTGACTCTGCCTGACACTTGTGTCGGGACCCGTCAGGCAAACGGCTCTAGGGTTAGTCCGTTGTTTTTCGTTTTGGGGGAAAGTGTTCATGTCTGAAAAGGGATAGGTAGAGTATTAGAGTATTCTGTGTGGTAGGATGTTGAAGAGGTGTTGCATGGAATTGTGTCCTTTTGTCCGAGGGGTTTTGGTAAAAAAAAAAAACGGAATGATCAGGATTATCATAAAATGACCAGGAAGAATTGTGGGAATGGTAGGGTTTAGTCTGAGCAGATTGGGAGTGCCGGAAATAATAATCGGAGGGACGGGAAGGAGAATGGCTGGGATCTTAGGGGATTTATTATATATGGGTTTGTTGAATTTGGACAAGAGATGCAACGTGAGGAATGGAAGCAAATGTGGTCCACCCTACAAAAGCATTAGGTACTCCGTCCTCCTTACGTTCCTCTTCGGTATAATACTGCGTCTCACCTGGGGCATTCCCCCAGGCACAACCCAGAGTTCCCCCATCCAGGTGATCCTTCTCGCTCTTTCGCCCCCAAGGTTGGGATCTGAGCGTGTCAGCCCTTCTTTGGTCACCTGAATAAGGGATTCTCGAGGTCCGCTTGGGAGAACACTGCCAGGTTTCTCACAGCGGGTAAGAAGTTGGATGCCATGGGGAGGACAGTGATTTACACTGCAGCGTCCACCATCAAGGTAGCCAACGCACTGGCGATCCTAGTTCGGTATGACTGGGTGCTGTGGTACAAGCTGGGTCCTCCCAGACGACAATAGGATGGAGGCGATTGCCCTCTTCCAGGATGGAGAGGTAGCGTCCGATCACACCCTCATAGTGGCGCTGGACATGGCCGACACAGGGTTCCGGCAGATGGGGAACGGTATCTGCCTTCGTCGCCAAGGCTGGATGAAGGCCACGAATTACCGCCAGGTGGTCCAAATGAAGGTACTGGACATGCCTGTTGACGGAAGGTCTACGACGAGTTCCTGCAGGCCATCAAGGTGGATACAGAGATGGGCCGTGCCCTGGGCACCCTCCAACAGCACTGCTCTTCCTTTCGTTCCTCAGAGGAAAGTCGGGCAGGTTTTCAAAAGGTTTCTCCTCCTCATCCCGTCAACCTTCCAGATCCGCGACCCAGGAAGCACACAGAGGCCATTCCCAGGCCTACATGGGAGGAGGACAGCGTTGTTGCCAGCAGGGCAGGACAGGTCGCCGAAGCAATCCTGAACCAGACAAGACGTCGGGGCCCCCACCCGTGCACCCCGTTGGGAGGCCGGCTGACTAAGTTCGTCAGCGAGTGGGAAAAGATCACCACCGACAGATCGGTGCTGGATACTCTCACCCAAAGCATACCCTGGAATTTCAGCACAGGTGTCCGCGGATCACGCAGGTGGCCCGTCAGGTGCAGCATGTCCCTCAGCTCTTGGAGGAAGTGCAGGCCATGCTACGAAAAGGGGTGATAGAGCTGGTTCCTCAGACTCCAGGGCTCTGGAGTAGACTCCAGATACTTCTTGGTAAGAAAGAAGACCCGGGGGGCTGGAGGCCCATTTTAGACTTGCGACATCTGAACAAGTACCTCAAGTCTCAGAAATGCAGGATGGTCACCTTGCAGCACATGCTCGCCCAACTGGAAAGCAGGGATTTCTTGACGTCGCTGGATCTGGAGGACGCCTACTTCCACGTCCCCATTCAAAGGAAACACCAGAAGGTTCTACTCTTCATAGTGCAGGGACAGCACTACCCGTTCAAGGCCCTACCCTTCAGCTTGAAGCCAGCTCTAGAGACTTCACGAAGTGCCTGCCACCGGTGGCGGCCCCTCTGCATCTACAGGGGATTCCCGTTGACCCTTAGCTCAACGACTGGCTAATCCGGGCCCGCTCGAGAGATTCGGCCGCCAGACACACTGAGACGGCCATCAAGCTGCTGGCGGTTCTGGGATTCTCCATCAACTATCCACAGTCCTGCTTATACCATCGCAGAATGCGCTGTTCCTGGGGACCAGACTGACCTGTTCTGCCTCACATCACCCTCGGAGGAGAGGGTAGCAGCCATTCAGGGGAAGGTGCAGCAGATGTTGTCGATGAAGACTGCCACGGTGTGGGGCATGATGCCATCCTGCATCTACCTCATTTGGCTCTGCAGGTCACAGATGAGGCCTCTTCAGGAGTTCCTGGATGTGAGCTGGGTACAAGTGTCTGGAAACTTCGTGGACAAGATCACTCTGGACGGTGAGTTCCGTCAGGCGATAAATTGGTGGGGCGACGGCTCCATCATCGCCCATGGCACAGGGTTTCAGAACCCTCCATTCCAGGTAACTGTCACAACGGATGCTTCCCTGGAAAGCTGGTGAGCCCACACCGGACGTCTGCATGCCAGAGGCCTGTGGCTACCGGAGGAGAAGGATCTCCATATCAATATCCTGGAGCTACGGCAGTTATCTGGGCCCCAAACTCGTTCCTTCCGTCTCTGAAGGGCAAGGTGGTGAGGATCTTCACAGACAACACCAACACAGTGTTCTACATCAGGAAACAAGGGGACACTCGATCCCTGGTGCTCTGCAGGGAAGCGCAGGAATTGTGGCTCTGGGCCATTGGACAAGAAATGTTCCTCATCCCCCGTCACCTAGCGGGAGTCAAGAACACTATAGGTGACTCCCTCAGCAGGGAGTTGCACTTCTGCCAAGAGTGGGAACTTGGCAGGACCAGGTGGACTGCATCTTTGGGGCAGGCACCAGATCGATCTGTTTGCGACGGGGGCAAACTCCAAATGCCAGAAGTTCGCCAGCAGATTCCACCAGCCGAGTGGCTTGAGGGATGCAGTCTCCTTCCCATCGGCAGGGATGTTTCTGTACTCGTTTCCTCTGTTGCCTCTCCTGCTACGAGTCATCAACACACTCCGTGTCCGTGCAGGATGATGCTGATCGCTCAAGTGTGGCCGAGGCAGATTTAGTACCCGGACCTTCTCGGCCTGTCAGCGTCGCCGCCGGTCAAGCTACCAGTGGTCCCGGATCTTCTCACCAGAGAAGGAGGCGCAATCCTGCATCACAACGCAGGATCGCTCAACCTGAGGGCTTGGCTCCTGTATCCCTAGAGTTTGGAGGATATGAAATGCCGGTCGACTACAGGGAGGTCCTAGCCAAGGTCAGGGAATCGTCGACTCTGAAGTGCTACATCACAAGTGAAAGCGTTTTGCTATGTGGTGCCGGTCGCAGAAGATTACACGTCTTGGGGGCAATGGTCTGCAGATTCTTTCATACTTGCTATCCTTAGCCAAGGCAGGACTGGCGCACTCCTCGATCAAAGTACGTCTGGCTGCTATCTCCCGCTACACCAGGTCTCCAGGAAGGTCTTCACGTTGGTCTCAATGACTCATCAAAGAGTTCCTCAAAGAACTTTTGCGATCTTTCCTGCCAATGAAGGCTCCTGCCCCTGCGTAGGAACTCAGCATGGTTGTGACGAGGCTCATGGCGGCCCACCATTCCGGCTGGTGTGCCCCTGCTGGACTTCTGCAGGGCTTCTACATGGAGGTCCACACACACACCTTCACGAAATTCTACTGTGTTGACAGGGATTCCAGGGAGGAGTCCAGACTTGGCCAAGCAGCAACCTTTTTGCTTGCGATGAGTCTGTTCCAGAGGTAAGAGTGAATTGCTTCTGTGGAGCCTTGCCATCTCCCATGGTTGTATAATGTTGTACTGCTGTGTATTCGTTATTCATGAGCATGTGAATCCATGCCAGACCCCATGCTGCAGAAGGAACAAGTTACTTACCTGTAACTATTGTTCTCCAGAAGGGGTTTGGCATGGATTCACATGCAAACCCTCCCTTCCTCCCCTCTGCAGCTCTTCTTGGTCATACTGCCACCTTACGTGCTTACCAAATCTGAAGATGGCTGCCAGAGGAGGGGCTTATGGAGAGGACTGTCATTTGCTAGAACCAGTATGACCTAGAGTACAGTGATTGGTTTATGGCAGAAATACAGTAAGTGAAACTGTTTTTATTTTACTGAGGATTCCCAGCCTAACAACGGGTAATATTCATGAGCATGGGAATCCATGCCAGACCCTTTCTGGAGAACAATAGTTAAGTAACTTGTTCCATCCCTCACCTATTGGAAGCCAATGGGCCAGCAAAAGGGCTACCCTAAAAGTTGTCCATCAGACCTGGGCAGACTGGAAGATTCAGAAAACCTATCGGACTAAGGATACCCATACTTTATCGTTTAATCCACTTCCAACTTCTGTTTGATCAGCATGCGCCAAATAGGATACCTTGGTATATGTTAAGGGACGAATCCCTCATTCTAATAGACATTACCCTAATCCAGCCTGTTTGCCTTTCTAATAAAAATCTGTTGAATGTCATATTACCTCGTGCTCTGTTGTTGACTTCATCACAGAGTGCCATTTACAACATTGCAGGGGTCATTTCCTCCTAAAATGAAACCAAAGAAGAGTGCATTAAAAAGAAAAAATGGATTAGGCACCCCCTGGTGACTCAGACATCATGATCTATACAATGCCATCCGCTCACTCCGGAATGGGAGTCATGATGAGGATTAGCTTACTTATAGAACCTCAGCACTTTCTTTGAAGCACCTCAGGTTTTTCTTGAAATAAAATAACGAGCAATGATTTAACAGGCAACCCATTTGGTTAACTCATCTTTGTGGTGAGGTTACGATGTCAGATTTGAAAAGCTACACTCTTGGCATGAAGATGGCCACTTAGCAGACACATCTTTGGTAACTATATCATTTGAATTATTTCGTCAAGTGTGCCATCACTACGTTAATGATTTTGCACTAACCCCACGATACCGATTTCCTCCTGCAAATAGCTTTGAATTATTGTAACGATTAGATCGATCAGCCAGTAATAATAAGCCAGGCTTTGTGGGTTAGATCATTACATTGTTAGTCCAGTCTCCATCCTTCTATCTCTCTAAAGGGAAGATTAAGAAAATGCTCGTGTTACATGCATTTTAGAGTTTGCAGTTGGTTAACAGAATGATGATTGATCACTGCAAAAAAGATGTTTCAGTAAGAAAGGTTTTCTCCAATAGTAGCGTGAACAATACAGGCACAGTGTACCTCAGATAATCAAGGACTTGGTTGTCTAAGTAACATCAGATCATGCTTTTCGGATCTGAAAATATTACCGTGCAATACCATAGATGCCGTCGAACTGGAGACAAAGCCACTAACGTAATTGGAAACTGCTCAGTTAGTAACGCAATGTTTTGTTTATTATTATTCTCATACAATGGAATATAAATTCATTCAACGCTCACATAAAATCATCAGTTAATCACCTCTGTATGCGAAACACCACAAAGTATAAACACAACAAAACATATACAGTTGTTAATCATACAATTTAAAGACAAAACGTCAATCACTGCAAACCTAATAAATGCTCTATACTGATTCACGCTCGTACGTTGTTCTTTAAAGTGTCTAGGGCAATTCTGGAAGATGGTTTACTAGCAGATTATGTAGAGGCTTGATATAAAGATATTAACGAGGATAACGGAAATATAAGATCCATTTGAGACACCACAGTCTACTATTTCCGGTTGTGACATGAATATACCACATTTAGCCCTAAATACTCTGTTGCCTAGAAAGGATGCAATCCACTCAGATGCACTACACCCTTTTCACTTCCTTCATGCAATGCATCAGGAGAGAATGGTTTAGTATCAAACACTGCAGACAAATCTAGGAAAATGATCAGACCACCGTTGCCCCGGTTTCAAATTTGTGGTAGATGGTCCTCTACATCTAATAATGGCATTTTGGTCCCTGGGTGTGGCGAAACCCTGATTGCCACCAATGCCACCAAAGACCACCTGCTTGTTGACTAGCAATTGTATCTAGACTTTTAAAAGAAATGGCACATTAATATTTGGACTTTGATTAGCGCACCCCTACGGGCTTAAATAGGTTTAAATGGGTAGAGTAACAGGGTTTGAAATTGAGATTCAATAGACAGGAGCTAAAACCAGCTCCTGGGTGTCGGGCATCATTCTTTACGCAGGAGCTACCAAAGATGCTCCTTTAACTTTTTGTCCATTTTGTATGAACCATTGTCTTTACATGGGTATTAAATGTGTTCTAATGCTTCATTAACATTCTCAAATACTGAAAGTTAATGTCATTTTTACATGTTTGAAAGGCACCCGTTGGCCCTAGGAGCCAAAACTAGCTCCTGGTAGTTGTTGGTTTCAAGCTAACCATGCTCCACTATGTTAGAAGCATGATCTAAGTACCCCATCCCGCAAGACCGCAGTACGAAGAGCATTGTTTTTCTGCTTCAGCGTATCAGAACAAAAAAAAAAAATTCAAAACATAAATGCCCGCCAGGAGAGGGATTCCCGGCCGGGTATTAATTGCACTTATTGCATCAGCACATTCCTAAAACAAGATGGGTATTGATATCCAGAGCAACTGTTCATATTTGCAGTAAACTTTGTTTATTTATTGCATTTGATAATACGCCCAAAAGGTGTAGGTTACAATAATTTTTAAACATATTGGTAACAAAGAAAACATGGTAAGAGAATGAACATTGTGCAACTTGGCAATGTGATGCAATGGTTCAGGACCGAGAGCCTGGGGACTAGGCAATGGTGCATTATACATATATGGTTCAGCTGGAAGGTTAGAATTTGTTAAAGAGCCAGGTTTTTAGTAATTTCTTGAATTGCATATGGGAGGGGTTCATTGCTTATGTTGGGAGGTAGTGAATTCCCGGTTCTGGGTGCTGCTACCGGGAAACTGGAATTTCCTGTTCTAGCGTTCTTGATGGAGGGATGAGTAGGTGGGTGGTGGAATTGGATCTGAGGGTTCTGGTTGCTTATTTGCGCATAAGGGATTGATTAAGGTAGGTGGGGGCATTTAGTGTGACACACTTGTGTGATGGTGAGTGGTTTGTGGAGTATTCTGGATTGAATCGGGAGCCAGTGTGCTTCTCTCCTATATTGCAATGTGTTCCCTTTTGGTGATTCAAAGCGCTCGTCTTAGGGCTTTGTTCTGCAGGAGTTGCATTTTAGTAAGGTTTTTCTTAGTGGTGCCTAGGAGGAGTATGTTGCAGTAGTCCAGCTTGGACATAATGAGGGCTCTTGCTGGAGTAATACAATTTTGAGGAGTCAGAAATGGCGACTGAGGACAATACGTTGTGTGTATGCAGTGGAAGAGGCAAGTGTGTTAATGAGTTTGCACGTAGTGAGGCTTGAATGTTGGTATACGCCTAGAGTTTTGACCTGGTTTAAGATGGCGATGGGGGTGCCGTCTATGATGATAGGTCACACGAAGATTATACATCTATTCAAACATGCGGGAGCACCTACAATGAGGATCTCAGTTATTTCTCTGTTGAGGCAGAGGCCGTTTGTCGCCATCAAATTCTGGATGAGGGAGTAAATAATGTTAAGAAGAATAGTGTCCTGTTCAAGATTGCCTGTGTTTGGGATGAGTATTTTCGTATCATCCGCACAATTGGTGTATATTGCACCCATAGAGTCTAGTGCAGCAAAGAGGAGTTTGGTATAGGCATAGTAGGGTGTGGGGGAGAGGCAGTAGCCTTGCAGGATGTCTAAAGGAACTGTTATGGGATCTGCTGCTTCTTCTCAGATGGCTACTCTGGAGGTCCAGTCTGACAGATGATTTGATCCAGGAGGTTGCGTCCTTGGAGAAGTGGAAATTTTGTGAGTGTTAAGGATAATTTGTCATGGTCCACCAGCTCAAATGTGGCTGGGACGGAAACCAGATTGTCTGTCTCCTAAGAGATGATTGTTCTCTAGGTGGGTTTGTACTCGGGTATAGGCAATTTTGTCTGACTTTAAGGAGGAAGGGGACAGTGGTGATGGGTCTGAAAGTACTGGGGATAGCGGGATCTAGTGTGGGTTTTTTAAGGAGGGGCGTGACCCAGGATTCTTTTATTTTAGCAGGAATATAGTTGGAGGTGAAGGAGGCATTTATGAAGTTAGTCATAATGGGAGCTAGGGTAGGGGCACAAGCCTTAACTAGTTTGGCTGGGAAGCTGTCGTCTTTACAATTGGAGGGTTTGAGCGAGGCTATAGTCGTAAGTACTTAGGCTGGGATGACTGAAGTGAAGTGGAATTGGGGTACTGTCTTAGTATTATCCAGTTTTATAAGGGGGGGGGGTGGGGTTCAGCGGTGTGACAGTAGCTTTCTTTGCAGGATGATTTTGACTTGCAGTCTTTCAGCGAGTTCATTTTGGAGGCTAGGGCGTTCTGGATAGTAGTACACCATACTTTGCTCATGATAGTTGGGCTCAGTGATGGGATGGGTGTTTCTAGTTCTCTGATGATTTGAGAATAATTCTTTGCTATTTGAGGCAGCATTGGTGATAAGTAAGTTCAGGGAGTTAGCTTTGTGGTTAATTACTGCGAATTTATAGGTTTTGGAGATGGATTGGAGTTAGTTTTTGGATTCACTGGATAAGTGTTCTTGGGCTGGTGGTTGATGTACATTTAAAATCAAAAGACTGGGAAGACCTGGGGCATAGTTGTAATGGGCTGTGGTTGCAGCAATATTTGTTAGAATGTTTATACTAGTATCTATTGAGATAGCATTGCTAATACTAATTTCTTTTTAAATTTGAGGAGGTTTAGATTTCATCAACCACACTAGAGCGGATTGTACTTTAGTTGTTAAGGCATGGACTTTCCTTTTGGTTTAGGATTTTAAGTATCTCTGTACGGGAGTTGATTTATCTATTTTTGAGCAAAAAAAGTTGTTTCACTTTGTGGCCGTCTGGAAGTACTGCATGCTTGTTTTAGGTTTGTGCAATTAGAGCGTTTGGGACCTTTTTTCCAATTTCACTCAACTCTTTCAAAGGCGGACCTTTCAAACCTGGATGCAACTGTGTTCTTTAGCTGTCTTCCAATGTTAAGTGATAGTGAAGATTTTGTGCCGCAGGTTTTTGTAACAATGGGTGGTCCATAATCTTATTAGGAGCTCTGGTAAAAGGAATGGCTCAAGGCTGGATACTAAATAGTATTGCTGTATGATTGGATCCATCGACGGGTTCATTTCTGTGGCATAATATTCCAAGAGATAACCAAAAACAAAATGTGTCTCTTGATGAGTTGGGTCAGCGGCCATGAAATCAAAATCAAAACCTTTGAGTGCACTACCACCAAGATCAGCTTGGGAACTATTAGTGTATTTAAAATCACCTAATTTGATCAGAGGTGATATGATATGGCATTGTAATGCGCCTATACACAAGTGCTTCAAGGCCTGACAAGGCAAGGAAGGGGAACAGAGGGAGGACGGAGACAGCGATCTTACTAGGCCAAGTGACATTGAGGTCACGCAAGTGCAGGGGACAGGGGGGGGTAAAAGTGCCAGGGGAAAGGGGAGGCGGCAGTGCTGTACATGGGATCAAAACCATAACAAGAAGTGTGGCCATCATGTGGCAGGTACAAGGAAAAGTGCAGACAGCAGGTGTCCAAAAGTGCAAGTAGGGGGGACTGTATGTTTACAGATACAGACCCAAGTGCAAGGGTTGCTGGGGGGCAGTGCAGGTGTGCAACTGTGCAGGCAGGGACCTGGGCCCGTTATCGGAGGGTAGCCAGGTGACCAGTGTAGTATCGCACAGGAAATCAGCAGGGGAGAGGAAGAGAGAAGGCAGAAGCAAAGAGGAAGGTCTTGAGGTGCTTTCGGAACCGGAGATGGTTCTCCTCAAGTTTCGGAGAGGCAGGGAGGCTGTTCCAGAACGAGGCCCCAGCCGAAGAAAGAGATCTACCACCAACTCGTTGCTTGGTGAAGCGACTGACCCTGAGGGTGTTGGAGGTGAAGGAGCAAAGAGCTCGAATAGGAAAGGATTTACAAAGAGAGAGTTGGAGGTATTGAGGACCCAGGCCCCAGAAGGCCTTGTGGACAATGCAGAGGGTCATGAACTTAATCCTTGCAGCCTCTGGGAGCCAATGCAGAGATTTCAGTGCTGAGAGATATGATCCCTGGGCTTGAGGCCAAGGACAAGTTTTGCAGTCCTGTTCTGGATGAGTTTCAGAGGGCGGAGAGTAGAAGCAGGCAGATTTTTTTTTTTTTTATTATATTTGGTTTCAAATTTAAAACTTTTACAACATTACATGTACAATATATAGAATGCAAGTGTGCAATAGATGGTAAAAGGTATAGTACATACATCGACTGATTTTTTAAAAAATTATAAAACAAAGACCAAATGAATCGAAGGACCAATTTCTAAGAAATTCTAAAAATTACATAAAACAAGAACATACGTTCATATATATATAGACAAGCAGAGTGTTAGTACTAGTGCAAATAGGCAGTATCATTGTTTCTTGTGCAAAATAGCAGCATGTCTACTTTCACTGGAACATTACAACATCGGAGTAATTTGTTTAAAAAGAAACCAACAATGAATAAAAACAGGTACTCCACATATACAAAATTTAGGAATGCAGGAATAAATCCATCCTAAATACAACCGCCAAAAAAGTGCATAATCCAGTTGGTCTTTATAAAGAGATTAAGTGCAATGAGGCAACAGTTTTAAAATAAGTCCCAGATGAGCATTGGGAGACATCTCTTTGTAAGCCATCGTAAAATCACATGGAAGATTGTTTTCAAACTAGAGGGCAACATAATTGCATATCCCAAAAGGGGTAAGACTGTGAAACAAACTACTGACAATGGTCTACAGCTCTGTACATGGCTTGCTCAGATACAGATTTAAGGTTTTAACAAAAACGTATTAGAGTGAAAACCTGCTGAACAACTTTTCACACCGTGATGATCCACAACATAAACATAAAAGTTCAAATCAAAATGAAGTAAATTGTATGATACTGATGATATAGGCGAGCAGGTTTGAGCAGCGCATTTAGATTCTGATATAAGCTTAAGAAAGAGCCAAGATTACCCCCTTCTCAGTTTTATTTAAGGGCCAGTGCCTGATTAATCTGAACCAGGAGATGGGTTAATGCCAGCATGATCTTAAGGGAGGTACCCATCATAAAGCATGCCCACAAGGATCCACGTCAAAGGTAGGTCTCCCCAATGATGTCCTACCCAAACGCAGTAATTCGCTGTCAGTTAAAAAATATGCAAAAAAATCACCAAATGTTTGCGTGTTTCTAGATGATTTGCACCATTGCAGAACCTGCACTGATCTACAGTCAGTTTGATTTTTCTCATACGTCCACATCTGGTTTAGCTTTAACCTTAGATACATTTCTTGTGCCCTACTTGAGGGAAAACATTAAAGGTAGAGTTGACGTGGTTGCCGTTTCAAAGTAAACATTGCGTTCTCCATGTAACAGGTATATTGACTTTAATGCGTCAAAAGTTTGCACCAATCACAGTCGAGGAGTTTTCTTTTTACCTGTTGCGGTCTAGTCAATAGATCATCCAACCCTAGACAGATTTTTGAAAGGAGTGTTTCCATGTTTAATTGAAAGGCAACCATCGAGGAGGGTTGTCCAAGTTCCAGCATCTTCTGCAGTTCCTCATAAATCGAGTTTGGAAAGGGAGCATTAATTTTGATATAATTATTGAGAAGCCTCTGCTGATAACGGACCGAAAGAGTGACCAGTCCCAAAGAACCGAAAGAACGACCAGTCCCAATTCGTGTCTCAGTACCATATTCGGAAGAGAATTTGCTAGGTTCACACACTGCTTTCACATTCTGGCTTGAAGTAATCTAAGAAGGGGAGGATTTTGGCTATGCAGATGTCTAACCCATACAAGATTAATGGCTCGGCTTTTAAACAATCGAATTCAAACAAGGGCCCCATGGTGAATTTGCAACGTATTTTGTAAATAATCTGCATTTGACAGATTAACAGTTTAACTTTGTTGTTAAGGGATGCTCTCCACATTACCAACAACTGTAGATCTGTAAAATTATATAGCCCAAATAGTAGACCTCATGGGCACGTGGAATGGGAATTTCATTAATGGACCACACATAGGATACCATTATTGAAAATAATAATCCTGGATTTTTTTGCACTGGAGATTAGATTGAGATCATTTGAATAATGTGCGAATAGATGGAGTTTCGCCTGCAGCCCAAAAGGAGTCCGGTCAAATAGCAGAATGTCATCGGCAAATGCCAACCAATTAAGTGACATTCTGCCAATTTTCACTGGAAACGAGACCGCAGAGTCTCAGATTTTATCCATATCAGATAAATTGCAACCCTGTAACACACACACTTGTCAGAATAGGTTCAGTAAGTGACCAATCTGCGTTTGTTCTGACCATATAACTTGTGTTGGTGTGGAGTTTCACCATCAGCCTAATAAGAGGCAGCGGGAGACCAAAAATTACCAATTCATTCCAAAGAGAGTTCCGGATTATGCAGTCAAAAGCAGAGGTTAGGTTGAGTGAGGCCAAATAAATGGGTCCCAACCTATTTGGTAACATGATAAGGTATGATTGTTACAAATATGAGTGTCAAGGTGATTGAAAATAAGAATTGCGAAAACCTTTGCAGGGGCGTCCAATAGGGTGATGGGTCGAAAATTGGCAGGGTCAGATGCATCGCCTTTTTTGTATATAGGCACTATTGTAGCTGTACACCATGTCACAGGAATAGTGTTGGTACAGAAGATGTTGTCAAATTTGTATTTTAGGATTCAAGCCCACAGCCAAGGATCTTGTTTCAGGACGCAGGGTAGAATCCCATCAGGCCAGGCGCTTTAGAGTGGTTGAACTGTGCAATGGCCAAATGGATGTCTACAAGAGACCATGGGCAGGTTCCTGAAGATGCCATCAATTTTGGATTGAGAGAGGCATGTAAAATCGCGTGGGAGCCTTAATTTCTTAGTGATATGAGGTCCATACATCACTGGATATGGAGGTTTGTAACACAGAAGTGATCAGAGAGGTAGCTCTTCTAAGAGCGGCCCAAATAGAACGTCTATTATTTTTACATAGGTCTCCTAAGATTTTTTGATTATCTTGTGTGTGTAAAAGATGTTTGATTTGATTAGGTTCCTATATTGATTTACAATCTTTTTCTTATGGACAAGAATGACTTCAATAGATAGATTAGTGCATTGAAGGGCTCTAATCTGAGCACCCTTTTCCTTCTTTAGTAGATACATTTGTCGATTTAAAGGAGTGCGTAGGAGTATACTTAGAAGATTTATGTTTATTATAGATTCGTGAAAGTTTCCTGAATGAAACGAACATTGTAATCTTCTAACGATTGAGGAGGCCGATTAGTTCATTGCTTTGTCTTTGAGGATATATTTGCCGCCGGGGAGGCACCAGCTCTAAATAAGCAATGAACTAATCGGTCTCCCTGTTTGAATGAAAAAGCACTGGGGTTAACCCCAACTGCTCCAGGTCTACAACTGAAGACACGGGCTGGATGTTATCATCAGCGTTGGTTCTGCCACAGTTTAGAGGAGTCGTGACTCTTCAAAGATATTTTGGGGCCATTTCGCCCAGGCTCAACAGTCGGGTCTTGGGGGCTTTCTTCCGCCTGGTGCGTGCTGATGGTATTAGGAGTTAGATTGGTCACGACTCTTAAACTCAAGTTAGTGTGAGAAGTCGATGGAATGACTGGAAAGAGGGGAGAATTATGTGATGCAGTAGGTATTGCGGACAAGATCTTCCGATTTTCTTACCCACTTTTTTAATTGATGTAATGGGATAGAAGATCGACATTTGGGATTGTTTTGTGTGAGGTATGAATGAGGGAAAAAAGGGAGCATTGAGGTTGATTTTGTCAAGGTGGAAGTTATCTCAGTAGGGATCGTAATGTGAGGGTCTTTGTGACTTTCGTCAGCTTTGGGGATAGTTACAGATGTTTGCATGCTGGTTGCAATATTTGTTTGAGTGGGTTTGGTACCGTTGAGATGTGACGCTGAAGGAGTATTGGTCATGGGAGGAATACATTTAACTTAAAGGGCTATCCTGCTTTCGTTGTTTAGTTGAGTGAGATCCAGTAATCCATCTTCCTGGGACAGATTAGCAAGGTTTTGCATATTTGAACTGTGTGCCTTCATTTTAGGTGTTTTTTTTTAAAAAAATAGGGGGGGGCAGAGAATTTTGAGCTTTGCGAGACAGATGACGAAGGGATGAAGTGGGTCCTTCAAGGTCCTCACATTGCACCTCTCTCATTCCATTGGACCCCATATGTGGTGACTCTTGGTCCATAAATTAGTGAGGGCTGATGGACTGTCTGCAATGATGATCGATGGAGCTGTCTCCTCTTCCATCTGTGCATTTGGCAACGTGCCCTTGGATGGGATACAGAGGTTGGGTACCTGATCCATTCCTTTTGTTTTTTTTTTCCATCTCTCAGACTTTCGCCGAGTTAGTTAACACATTTGGAGCCATACTTCCTTAATTTCGTTATAAAGTGGATCCCCCGGAGTGGAGATAGATGCCATGAAAGCTTGAGCATAGGTTTTTGAAGCATCTGGGACACGTTTCACAAGGTATATATATGTAGGGCTTTATTAAATACAATATTTATACAAGTTACAGGGACATAAAAGGGTATATGAACGGAGCGGCAAAGGGGCATGTCCTTCAGCTACTCCAACCACCAGATTCTCCTCCATTCCATCCCTGCATTCTCATTCTCCTCCTGGATTGTTCACTACATCATCACCATTAGATGTAGCTCACATACTACACATCCCTCTTCTTCCACAAAATCTTCCTCAGTCTGTTAAATGATTCGGTCTCCGATAGTTCCTGCCAAATCTTGATCTTGAACATTGTGCCCCCATCGGTATGTGTATAGAATTTGATAAGGATAAACTCTGGTTCTCTAAATTCTCATCCTTACCAACTCTCTACGTTTTGTTCACCATTACTACCATTTAACATCACCATTACACAACCATATTCCATACTCTCCCATCACTTGTTCTTATGGCATGTTTGAAAACTTCACTCACTTTAATAGGCTTGGACCCCTTATTCCCTTTTATCCTCAATGACTCTGGTAGCTAATTCTTACATAACCTCCTATATAAGGCTTCTTGTTGTCTCTAATTTCCTGTTATCATAACATGCCTTGGTGTTGCCCTGCCTTTGTCTGATCCTATTTCCTACATCTTTAGTAGACACTTCCATACCAGGCACATCACTCATCCATCCTGGATATAACTTGGTGGTCACTTTCGTGCCTCTCTCAATTCAAATGGCGTCACTCCGGTCGTCCAATGTGGAGTGAATCTATGTGCTATGACAGTCATTCTAACAACTTCCTTCCAATATTTTCCATTCAACCACGCCCATCTAATTGCATCCTTGAGTATTCTGATATATCTCTCCACAATTCCATTAGTTTGAGGGTGATAAATTGCACTCGTTAAATAAGTAATGGACTTACTCTCCTTGGAAACAAATTGAGAGTCAATGTCAGATAATATTGTTTCAGGATATCGTTCACGACCACACATTTCTTCTAGGAAATTAATAATATTCTTGGTTGTACCATTCATCAACATCTTCACTTCTGCCCATCTGGTCAGCATATCAATCACAACTACACAAAACATCTGATACCCATCACTCCACACAGGGCCTAAAATATCTATACCTACTTTTTTCCATGGTCTATCTGGTATGTCAGCCATAACCATTGGGTACCTTTCACTCACACAACTCTTGTCTGACTTATTGCAAAGGATACAGTTTCTGACTCTTCTTAATTTGTGCATCACAGCCCGGCCACCAATATGTATTCCTTATTCTGTTCTTGTATTTGATATGTCCAAGTTCTATTAATCGCTCCCTAATTCCTTCAGGTGGAATTAGTCTGTCTCCTCTCAATAGATATCCATTCTGGCAACTCAATTGTCCCTGATGCTCCAAAATCCTTCAACCCCTGCTTCTTGAATTCTATTCTTGTGAATTGTTCTTTTGTTGATGCTTTCCATCACAAATTTCAATTTAGGATCTTTGCTCATCTCTAGTAACCACTCATCTTTGGAGATGGCTACATCTTGAAGCACACAGATCATTTCTTGTTGTTCTTCGATCTCTTCACCTTCTTCCTGAATATTTGTCAATCTGGATAGACAATCTGCAGCATAATTCTTTACTCCTGGAATGTATTTTATTGTTACGTCAAATTCTTGCAACCTGGAAACCCATCTTCTTATCCTATCCTCCTGACCTTTGGTCATGAACACTTCAACAAGCGGTTTATGGTCAGTATTCACTTCAAAGCTTGTTCCCCATACAAAACTCCTGAATTTATTAATGGCCAACATAATGGCCAATGCTTTCTTTTCTATAGTTGCATACATTGTCTCTGATCCCTTTAATAATCTTGAAGCAAACGCAATAATTTTCTCTTCCCCTTCACTCACTTGAGTCAACACTGCTCCCAGCCAACATTACTAGCAACTGTTGGGATTATTGTATTGTCCGTCATCGACGTACATAGTTTTTTAAAGCTGATGCTGTACTCAAAGAATCGTTTATGTACTTAAACTCTCTCTCACATTCTTCATTCCATTCAAATCTTACATTGTTCTTTGTAAGTTCTCTCAATATAGCTGTATGGTCAGTAAACTTTCTTACATATTTCGAGTAATACTCAGCCATGCCTAAGAATGTTCAGTTGTTCTTTGTTGCTGGGAGTGGCCATTTTTCCTATTGCCGAAATCAATTCTGGTCTGGGTGCAATTCCTTCTTTCGATATAACATGGCCCAAATAGTCTATTTCTTTTCTATTAATTTTTGTTTTTTCCTTGCTGAGAGTCATGCCTACTTTATGTAGTTTTCTTTAAACTTTCTCCAATCTTTTATCATGTTCTTGTTGGTTGTTTGCATATATGAGAATGTCGTCCTGAAAAAAATTATGCGTTCATCACCATCGAATATGTGATGCATAATTTTTTTAAATACTGAGGCTGCTGAAATGAGACCAAATGGCATTCTCCGGTATTGGTATAGTCCCTCGGGTGTGATGAAAGCAGTTAAATGCCTTGATTCTTTATGCAGTAAAACCTGATGGTATGCAGACGTGAGATCTAATATTGAAAATATTTTAACCGATCCCATAGTTGATAGTAATTCTTGAATATTGGACAAAGGGTGTGTTTTTGGGATAATGCACTTGTTCAGTTCCCTAAGATCAATGCACACCCGGACCTTCCCTGAGCTTTTTCTCACAACTACTAGCGGTGACACCCATTCCGCAGCATCAATTCTCTCAATCATTCCTTGTTCTTCCAACTTTTTTAGTTTTCTTCACTTCCTCTCTCATTGCTAATGGAACTCTCCTCAATTTTTGGGCGACAGACTTGCACTTTTCCTTGAGTTGTATGCGATGTGTAATACCTTTCACACAACCCATTTCCTCCTTAAATACTTAATCTTTTATCCTTTCTGTACTAATTTCCATCGATTCTATAACATATACAGACTCTTCAGCACTGGCATCTAACCATACTTTGAGCCATGCTTGGTGGGTGCAACTGAGTAAAGGCGATGCCCCCTTCTTTGATACATATACTTTTCCAGTAGTCATTCTATCCTTGAAAGACAACGTAGCTCTGAACCATCCTATGATGTCTATTTTGACTCCACCATAATCACAGGGATTAATATCAGGTTCATTCAACCATCTCGGACCAATTTCTTTCCATACTGCTTCTGGCAGCAATGTATATTTTGCTCCGGAATCGGTCATCATTCTGATTAGATTACCATTTATCTTGATAAGTCTTTGGACTTTCTAATCCTACGTCGCTTCTATCATCACAGATGGCAAATACGCATTATTCTTCTTCATTTTCTCCTTCATTGCCAAGCCAATTCATGTTGCTTCTGTCTATCCTGCAGCACTTGGCCAGGTGTCCCTTTCCATTTCAGTTCTTACAAATTATGTGGATAGCAGGACATTCAGGACTGTTGGCCCAGTGTGTTGGACTGTCACATCTGAAACAAGTCTTGATCCTTCCTCTGCCTCTTGAACTAATTTGGGGTCGTTGCATATTTGGGAAACGCCCCCTATTATATCCACTGTATCCACGTCCATATCCTCTACTTCTGATCTCTCCATTATATCGAAAAGCATTTTGCGTCTTGAAGTCAGCAGTCTTTTTTTGTCATTGGTTTATTTCCGCTGTTAAGCTGTGTTGTTTGAACAGCATTTATAGTAGTTTCTGTTTTCAATGTGGTACTTTTCACTCTATCTTCTAAGGTTTTACACAATTCTCCATGTGTTCTACCTCTTTTGCGATGCGCATGACAACATCAAAAGGTGGGTCATCCTCCGCCCACAATCTCTCTCTGATCTTGGTACTATTACATTCCAACATAAACTGATCTCTGTCTTTGCTCTAACTGGTGCCCGAACTTACAGTTCTTTGCTAGTTTCCTCAGACTTGTCACAAATTGTTCAACACTCTCACCGGCTTCTTGTTACATTTTTCCAAATGTGTATCTTTCCAGTACAGTGCTCATTTTCTTTTCATAGTGCTTGTTCAGTTTTGCAGTGCACTTTTCATACTCGTTCATATCCCCATCATCAAGTAAGTCTGGTAAGTCTTCATATTTCTCCTGGCCTGCTGGTCCCAGACAATGTAGTAATAATGCTTTCTTTCTTTCCACGCTGTAATTTGTGCCACACACCACAGTGGCATAATGCTCAAAGGATTTCAACCACCTTCTCCAAGGTAAGTTCGGTTCTCCTGGTTCCATTAAAAGCATAGCCAGTGGTGGAACATTATGCATCGACATATCTGTGGTACTGATGCGATCTCCTGAACTGCATAAATCAATCACTGCGTCTATCACTGGACTTTGTTGTATATATATTTCTGAGGTTTGTGGATTCTGCTTAGATCACATGCTGTGCATAGGCCGACATCTAGTGGAAGCTGCAGAGTATTAGTTTGTTTTTCGAAACTCGAAAATGGGCGTCGACACAGGGCGTGCCAGTAATACTATCCCTAGTGTGACGTCCACTGTACCCAAGATCCCTCACGCGTCTAGGATCCTCAGATTGTTTTTTTCCCCCATACTGGTCGGAAGCATTTTGCGGAGTCCCCTGGCCTTAGCCATACTTTTGCTAAAATATTGATTAATTGACATCCTTCCCCATCCCAACATCGAACTTCGACACTCGACGCCGGCTGGAGAAGAAATCGACCGCCATCTGCTGCACAACGGATTTGGGCCTCGTAAGGCCTCTGGCCTCGGCCCTGCAAGTAGGGAGGGTGGGGGGTTGGACATACTCTACACTCTTGGTATATAGGTACACCTTATACATTTCCTACACTTAACAGCCCGCTGCCTCAAGGTGCGTATGGAGGGTACCCCTTTTCAATTCTGCCCCAAGTGCAATCGCAAATACCCTTGGGTCGACGGGCACGCCACGTGCAATCTCTGCTTGCCGAGGGACCACCCCGAAGCGAACTGCAGAGCGTGTAGTAGGTTTAAACCTAAGACACTTAAGGACCGTTCGACGAAGCGTTGGGCCACCACACCAGGCAGGCGGCCATGGCAGCGGAGGGCGCCTTCAGCGATGGCAGCAACGCCGTGCTTTCGGACGGCGAGGGCATTACGGCGTCGAAAGACAGCCGAGCGCAGGTCCCTGACCTCGGAAGGTCGTCCGACAGGGCGGCTATGGGGAAGACCCTCGGCGACACAGGCGCTTCACACACCACCCACACTAAACACACGAAGTCCAACCGAGACTCGACAAAGTCGAGTGCTCGGAAAGAGGCACAAACGGAACGGTCCGAATCAGTGTCCTCTGGGTGTTCGAGATCGCCGCATGACTCCAGGCAATCATCCACTCTTGCCAAGAGTGCCTCGCTCCATAGGCTAACAGAAGTTCGATCGTCGGAAGACGAAGACGACTTCCACCCCCAAGCCGCACTCCAGGAGTCAGAGCCCGCAGACAAGATTAGCGCGGCCCCACGTTCGAAGGACAGGGACTCTACCCCCGATCCTCGACGCCAGGCGTCGAAAACCTCCAGAGCCACAAAGGGACAGGGAAAACACTTTTCCACTCACGGGGAGGGGGTAAAACAGCAGAAGAAGCAGCCTCTGCACTCTTCCACACCTGTGAAACACTCCACTCCTCCTAAACAGGTGACAAGACCAGGTCTGCTGATATTTCAAAAAGCAGCAAATCTACTCAAGATAAATCTCCAAAACTTTCTGAGAGAGCCATTCCCAGTTCCAAAAAATGGTCCAGTGATGACATAGATCGGGTCATGTCAAGGATGTCTTCTTTGGCTGACTTTTACGATAAAAATCCAGACCATTTCCTTTCATATGATCCACAAGGGGCTACACCTTCAGGCTCTAATGATCCTATCCCCCAAGTAAGAAGCCCCGGTTTGAGACACCGATGAGGTCTACAGACCCCTTCGAGGTACAACCATACTCACGGCCATACTCACTGTATCAAGGAGAGACTTCCTTTGGTGAGGACCAAGAATTTGGCATTGTAGAAGAGCAAACTGGGACGGGCTACTATGGGGACGATGAGGACCAAGAAGAGGAAGACCCTGAAACCTACAGAGTAGATTCCCCGGTAGAAAAGGAAGCCCCGGTTACCGACTCCCCTGTCGATAACCAACCCGTCCTGAACGAGATTCTAGCACGTGCAGCAGAACATTTCCATATTGACACCCACGGTGTCCAGGAGGAGAGGGACTTCGCAGAGGAGTTAGTGGGAGAAAGGAGGCCTGTTGCCCAGACCATCCCTATCCTCAAGTCTATTCAGCGAAGAATAGACCCGTCCCTGGTAAACCCAAACCTCACTAGAGCAGTCAATCCCAGAGTTGAAAAACTTTTCAGGGCAGCCCAGTCTGACCCTCTCTGTATAAGAGGACACCTGAAGCCAGACTCCCTAGTTGTCACTAACACTTGTAAGAGGGCTGGAACACCCTTGTCATCGTCCGAAGCTCCTCCAGACAAGGAGAGCAAAAAACTATATGGTTTTGGCAGGAAAGTAGCCTCAACGTCTGCCTATCAGGCAAGGATTGCAAACTCCACCACCCTGTTGGCCAGCTACAACTGCCATCAGTGGGAAGAAGTCGCGGCACTCATAGCCTCTGCACCAGAACCCTTAAAGGGCCAGTTAGCTCGGATTTCCGCAGAGGGTAGAGCCGTGTCTGGTTGCATTTTAAAAGCAACCTTTGACGCCGCGGACAACGCAGGCAGATTGATAGCAGAAGGTACTGTTATCAAGAGACATGCGTGGATACGGCAGTCTGGTTTTAAGGCAGAAACCCAGGCATCATTGTTGGACAAACCGGTGGAAGCCGATCTGTTGTTTGGTAAGGCGGTCGAGGACGCACTGAAGAATGCCAAGGACGAATACGAGACACTCAAGTCCCTTGGCCAGTTAACCAATAAACCCCCTAACCAGAGAGGGAATAGTAATTTTCGTCGCCCATGCGGCCAAAATTCCCAGAGAGGATCTGACTATTCCCAGGGGCAGGGTACACAGTGGAACAACAGCCAACAGTCTACCCAGGGTTACGGCAGGGGTAATAGGAGAGGACGTGGTAAAGGCAGAGGCAGCCACAGCAAGGGAGGCGGCACGCCTCCACCAAAGCAGTGACACTCAGTTCAGGGTCCCTTCTCACGCAACCCCAGTAGGGGGACGTATTTCCAACTTCACCCAGGCTTGGGAAGGGATCACATCAGACAAATGGGTGCTGTCAACAGTATCGACAGGGTACTGTATAGAACTACTGCACCGTCCCCTGAACCATCCTCCACGACAAAGAGTACATTCTTTAGAACATCAGAAGATTCTCCTCGAGGAGATCGCCATTCTGCTAGCAAAGGACGCAATAGAACTCGTCCCGGGACACCAGGTAAACAAGGGTATTTATTCAACTTACTTCCTTGTGCCAAACAATGCGCACAGTATTGGACTTACGGCCTGCCAACAAGTATGTCAAGCCCCAAAAGTTTCGTATGACTACGCTACAAGAGGTAATCCCCTCCTAAAAAAGGGGGATTACATGGCAACCTTGGATATGAAAGATGCCCATTTTCATATTTCCATGTTCCCAGCGCACAGAAGGTACTTGCGTTTCAAGATGGACAGTCGGCACTACCAATTCAAGGTACTGCCCTTCGGGATAGCTTCGGCACCAAGGGTGTTCACCAAGGTGCTGGCGGTGGCGGCTGCACACCTATGCAGGGAGGCAATCCCGGTGTACCCTTATCTGGACGACTGGCTCATAACGGGGGAAACCCCAGTAATTTGCAGGACAAACATTGAAAGGACTATCGATCTCCTCCACGAATTAGGCTTCTCAATCAAGGAGGAAAAAGTCAAGCCTGGTGCCAAGCACCTCCAAACAGTTCCTAGGATCAATCCTAGATACTCAAGAGGGGTTGACCTTTCCTTCAGAGGAAAGAATTCGGACTATACTACTGCAAATTCCGCAATCAATATCAGTCCGGTCACCAAATAACGGTACGCAAAGCAATGCGTTTACTGGGCATGATGGCGTCCTGTATTTACCTGGCCCCCCACGCGCGCCTGCGCATGCGCGCCATGTAGGAATGGTTGGTGAAACAGTGGTCTCGGGCAAGTGGTCAGTGGGACGATCTAGTGGTCGTTTCGCCAACACTAGTACAAAGCCTTCACTGGTGGACAAGAGAGAATCTTGCACAGGGAAAACCCTTTTACGATCCCGAAGTACAGGCAGTAGTCACTACCGATGCATGTCTGACGGGGTGGGGAGCTCACCATCTCCACCACACAGCTCAGGGTCTCTGGTCTCCCTCAGTGGCCAAGAACCACATCAACCTGCTAGAGCTTCTGGCAGTATTCAGAGCGCTTCAAGCGTTCGAGCCCCACCTACTAAACCTGTCAGTGCAAATCCGGACGGACAGCACAACAGCCATGTTCTACCTGAACAAGCAAGGAGGAACTTGTTCGCCAAATCTGTCCAAGCTTGCCCAGAAAATCTGGATATGGGCACTCAGACAGAACATCTTCCTGTCATCACAACCTGTTCCAGGGGAGCTCAATTCCCTAGCAGATGCTCTGAGCAGAGACTCCCTCCCAGAGGAACACGAATGGGTTCTACACAGAGAGGTCGTAGAAGATACCTTCTCTCAGTGGGGTTTCCCCACTATAGACTTATTCGCCACAAGTGAAAACAGACAATGCCCAGGTTCCCCAACCAGACTCCCAGGGGAACGCCCTGTGGATGAACTGGTAAGGGATGTTTGCTTACGCTTTTCCACCAACTCCTCATCAGGAAGGTGGTGAACAAGATGAACAGAGGGTTGATGACGCTCGTCCTAGTTGCTCCCATGTGGGCAAGACAACCGTGGTTCCCACACCTACGCAGGATGGCGGTGTGCAAGCCCATCAAACTTCCAGCCTGGTACAACCTACTGTCCCAGCACCAAGGTCAAACAGTGCATCAGCAACCCAACTCAATGAACCTGGCAGCATGGCTCCTGAGGTCATAGAGTTTGGACATCTCAATTTACCACAGAGGTGAATGGACATCCTAAAGGAATCTAGGAAACCAAACACAAGGCACTGTTACTTTGACAAGTGGAAGAAATTTGTTATCTGGTGCCAGAGTAGACCAATCAACCCAGCTGATTGCACTCCTTCCACTATTGTTACATACATGCTCCACCTGCTAGATGCAGGATTGGTTTTTAACTCACTGAAAGTACACCTGGCAGCCCTGTCGGCATACACCACTTCCCATGACAAGGTCACGTGGTGGAAAGTACCAGTAGTTAAAGCCTTCATGGAAGGAGTAAAGAGACTTCACCCTCCTATTTCAAACCCACCACCAGGGTTGGACCTTAATGTGGTGCTATCTAAGCTCATGGGCCCCCCTTTCGAGCCCATGCATGAAAGCAGTCTCAAACAGCTGACTTATAAAACGGCCTTCTTAGTAGCTATTACTTCTATAAGAAGGGTCCGTGAAATTCAGGCTCTGTCAGTGCAGGATCCCTTCTTTACTATCCATAAAGACAAACTGGTTTTACGCACACACCCTAGGTTCGCACCCAAGTTTATATCTAAATTCCACGTAAACCAGTCCATCGAGCTTCCGGCTTTCTTCCAGGACCCTCAAAGCTCGGCTGAGGTGAAACTACACACCCTAGATGTGCGTAGGGCGGTCCTCTACAATGTAAATAAAACCAGACCGCTAAGGAAAACAGATCAACTGTTTGTCTCCGTAGCTACAGGCAGAGAGGGGGATCGCGTCTCTAAAGGTGCCATCTCGAAGTGGATTATTAACTGTATCCAGCTGTGTTACTCACTCTCTGAAAGAACTCTGCCTTTCACGCCAAGAGCCCACTCTACTAGAGGCATTGGGGCCACTCTGGCTTTCATTGCAAATGTACCCCTTGACACCATTTGCAAAGCAGCTACTTGGAGCTCTATTCACACTTTTACTCAGCATTACTGCATTGACACCCATTCCAAGGCAGATACACAAGTGGGACAAGCGGTTCTAAGACACTTATTTGCTCATGACCCTTCTCACATCCCACCTCCTTCTTCAGGTACTGCTCGCTAATCTATGCACAGCATGTGATCTAAGCAGATTCCACAAGCCTCAGAAGGGATACATTACTCACCGTAATCGTATTTCTGATGCTTGTATCTGCTTAGATTCACATTCCTCCCCTCTGAGAGAAGGCGCATGGTTGCTTGTAGTCTTACCTTTCTATCTATCTGCTTGGATTATCTGTACTCGCGCTTCTCCTCATGCTACCTCATGTCAGAAAAAATACAATCTGAGGATCCTAGACGCGTGAGGGATCTTGGGTACAGTGGACGTCACACTAGGGATAGTATTACTGGCACGCCCTGTGTCGACGCCCATTTTCGAGTTTCGAAAAACAAACTGTAATACTCTGCAGCTTCCACTAGATGTCGGCATATGCACAGCATGTGAATCTAAGCAGATACAAGCATCAGAAATACGATTACGGTGAGTAATGTATCCCATATATATATTTCAAACAACAATATATCAATTAATAAACTGCATCAAGTTCGCTAGATGGAACTGTGCCTGTCGAGGTCTATAATGATGCACATGAAACGGTGATGTCTGCCCTTTTTTTTTTTTTTTTTTTCTGTGAGGAGTAGCAGGGGATCGTAGGTAATCTTTATTTTCTCATTCGTCGTCATTTATTGATTTATTATTATTCCACTTTTATTCGGTTGTGCTGCGTGCGCATGGACACGTGATCCTGACCAGAGCGTAAGTTTACTGCAACGAGTGAGAGGAGGGTGAATAAATGATCTTCACTAATTCGCCGTTTCGTGCGTTTACCCTTGTTTGTTTAGAATGTGGGGGGTGAATAAATTACCCAATACACACAAATTAGCAATTTGAATGCTTAGGTAAAATTCTGCACTTCTTTCACGTACGTGACGTCACGGCGGTTCCCTTACTCTAAAGCGGCTTGCAACAATATTTCCTATGATGCGGTCACATAAATTGCATTTCCCGTGTTCGTAAGTACGCCCTTTTCATACATCACAGCTTCCATACCTTTCAATTTTGTGGGTGCTTCACTGTACACTTTTAGCAACAATACAGGCAGGATCGCGTGGGGCTGCTTCTTTGCTTCTTGTAATTCTGTATCCTCGTCACCACGTGAAGCATCCAGGACACGTTTCACAAGATATATATATATGTTACAGGGACATAAAAGGGGATATGAACGGTGCGGCAAAGGGGCAGATCCTTCAGCTACTCCAACCGCCAGATTCTCCTCCGCTCCATTCCATCTCTGCATTCTCATTCTCCTCCTGGATTGTTCACTACATCATCACCATTAGATGTAGTTCACATACTACAGTTTTTGTGACATCGCACTCTTGGGCGCTCTTATTTTACCCACTGTGCTGGCAGCAATTCCAACTGTTACCGTTTGTGTAAACTTGGATATTACTAACGGCTTGACTACGGGTGGTTCATGGGAGAGATTATTGGCCTTAACAAATTCCATCGCGCATATGAATCCTTCAAGTTTGGTAATCTTTGACATTATTTCAACCTTAGTACATTTAATATCTCTAAGTTCTAAGTGTGTGAGTTTGTGGCTCTACTCCAGCAGGTTGAGAATTATAGATAGGACTGTAAACTCCTGCACAGTTAATGTGGCCTCAGGAAAAGGCAAAAGATTGTGAGTTTGATTAATATGAAGGTGAGGAGGGGATCTTTGTGCAGATGGCAGAATCGCGGGGTGCGAAAGAAACTTGTGGGTCAAGATTTCCTCACGGTCCATACCTGGTTTTGAGAATAAAGAGCTTGCAAATGGGTTAAATGGATTGTTGGAAGACAAATTGGCAAATTTATTGTGAGAAGACCGCGGGTTGGGTGGAAAGTGGCTCTCATTAAAAAAATTTACCTCGTCGATTCCACCACCCGAGGCCATGAGAGGAGTTCAGGGGCTCAGAGAAAGACGTGCTCGTTTTTCGAGCTGTGCAAGAACTGCAGGCTGGAACATAGAAACATCCACAATTGTTTTATTACAGATTTGAAAGTCATTATTAGAATAATGGTGCACAGTGGCTGAGTGAGCGGCAATTCGATATCGTGAGCCTCGTACACTCTTGAACAAGTGGGAACGTTTAGGAGTCATATTTTTGGACATTTGTGGGGTGCCATAGCTTTCTAGAGTCCCTATAGAGTTATAGGAGGAGCTCACATGTCCATTCATGGTAGTATGCATAATAGGCAAAGTGGCTAGTGATCTCACATCTTGAGGAGACTTGACATCAGATTTTGCTCATAAGTCCTCAGTTTTGAAAGTGGGTTCTGGTGGTACAGAGGTGTTAGGAGTCTGAGGTAGGGGGGTCATTGCAAACTCGCCTGCTGCGAAGTCCACCCACCATAATGAGAAACAGTGAACAGAATTTATCACAGCAGCAAATTCACAACTGGTACACGCTAACTGTTAACCTGGGTTACGTGTTTCCGTGGCTTACTTTTTCATAACTAGACACAGGGTGGATATAAACAGTCGAGTATTGAATTGAATTGAATTGAAAGCATGGGAAGACAAATTAAAACAGGCTGACTCCAAACGCTAAGGAGGTACGTTAAGCATCCAAACTAAACGCTACAGCAAAAATGTGCTCTAGTCTCCTCTGATTGGATGGAAAATAGAGTTGAATCGACAGTGGTTGAGCAAAACCAGTGAGGAGGAGTATATAATTAAAAGGCAAACCCAAAAATGCAAAGAAGGCGGCCAGAATATACACACTTACTTGCAGAAAAAGATCGGACAGAGTGTGCAAATACGGTCAAACGTTAGTGCTGGCAGCACAACGTAAAAAGCAAAGCGGGGCGACCCGCCTCCAGTCTAACCGCACAACAGCACTGGCACTTGCAGTGCACTTCCAGATGCACATGCACCATGGACTTTGAGGGCTTGCTGGGAGGTGGGGGGGCACGGCCAAGGCACACTGTGCAGATCTATAATACAAAAGAGAACAGAAACACGTAAACAACGTGTGATGAGAGTAAGGACCCAGCCAAGACCCCGCGAGCAAATCGCTGTACGTAAATATAAGAGTAAAGTCCCAGAGTTATATTTGCTGGGAGGTGTAATCCATGATAGCGTTTCGCCGCTATCCAGTGGAGAGATGCTTCTTCTTGTGCATAGGGGTCCAGCACAGGATACCACTGTTGAGCGCGGGTCGCAGGTGGTTGGAGCAGCGGTCCTGACTGCACAACAGCACTGGCACTGCACTTCCAGAGGCATGCGCATGCACTGTGGACTTTAAGGGATTGCTGCGCAGTGGGGGGCAGGGCCAAGGCACGCTGTGCAGATTGGGATGTGTAGTTCTTGATAGTATTTTGCTGCTATCCTGTGGAGAGATGTTTCTTGTGCATAGGGGTCCATCACAGGATACCGCTGTTGAGCGTGGGTCGTAGGTGGATGGAGCAGCGGTCTTGGCAGCACAACAGCACTGGCACTTCTAGTGCACTTCCAGATGCAGGCAGATTTAGAAAGAGGCTGTTGCTGTAGTCCAGCCTAGAGAGAACCAGAGCTCTAGAGACATTGAGATTCTGGGGGGAAGGAGAGGAAAGGAAGAATACTTCTAATGAGGTGCAGTTGGTAGTTTGACTTCTTAGAGATGTCATAGATGTGAAGAGAAAAGGAGAGTGTGGAGTCTAAGATGACCTCTAGGTTCTTATCCTCAAAGGTGGGTGCAGGAAGAGGGTCAAGGGAGGCTGGCCAGAGAGTGACCGGAAAGGAGGGTGTAGGTGTGCCGATGAGGAGAATCTGTCTTACTGGCAGGCGGAAACTTTCATTAAGGGAAGAGCAACCTCAAATAGATTTTAAAGATGGTTTGAATCACAGTTGGGAGGGTGCTAAATGATGAGCAATTGAATGTAAAAAGACCAACGAAAGATCATTTTTGCGCTTAAGATTTCGCAGGAAGTGCTAGGAGTAAATGGAACTATATTTCGTATGTCATGTAAGGCACACTATATAGAATACAAGCATGCTTCTTAAAGTGATCAAAGAGGGAAACGTGCTAGCTGTTGTGGGTGGCCAGACTCCTCTGTATAGCTATGTCAACTTTCTATAGGTCTGTCGGTTTGGTGTAGGATTAGGAATCCCGGATATTCACAAATACTGTTATGGAGCCAACTTCCCACAGAGCACAACATAAATTAAATCCTTAAATCCAACTCTATTGTGTTTTTCTTAACTGTGGGACAGCATCTGGCTCAGGGTCCAAGGTTAATTTCAGGATTCAACACCTCTTAGGGTTCACATGTTACCTCAGGCTCAATGTATCTCCTCAGCATGCTTCTGTGGTTTTTTGACATTTAGATAGTATTATTGCAAATAGATTATATAGTAGGAGCAAAGAAAAGGACATGGAATCGATCATTTTAAAACGGTCACGTATGTCAATATAACACACATACAATACAGATTTGTCAAATGTTTATATGCATTGGGATGCATTCAAAGCATTTCAAGAAGTTGGAGTACTGCATTCTCAAAAATAAGAAAAACATAGGAATAGATTTGCAGTTGGAAAGCAAGATAAAGACCAAAAATGGATGCACAAGTTACACAATATAAAAACAATCTAATGATCAATACTTAAATATATCTAACTGAACTACCCAGCATCGTCCGGGATTTCACTTCTCCGAATTTTACATCTCTAATCGGTAAGTCTCACTTCAGTTTCTTCAGCAGTTTAATTCCTTCATTGTTCAGCAGCACTAATTCTCTCAACAGCAAGTCATGTTTCAGTTTCTTCAGCAGTTCTGTCACTTATTTTTTTTTTTTTAGCAGCACAAGTTCTCTTGACTAGTAAGTTGTGTTTCAGGTTCTTCAGCACTTACATTGGTCTATCAGCTTCATGGTCTTCAGAACTTCCTTCTTCAGAATGTTGATCATGTTTCAGCTTCGATGCGCGATGATGAGCATTTTCTACAAATGACATGTAGGTGGTGGTGTAATACCACTAAACGTAATGTCTAAAAACAAAGCCGAAAAACAAAAAAGATTAATTATCTCGGGAACGGGATGACATATCGAGCCAGAAATAGCTGCAACAATTTGACAATGAAATACAGAATATTCCTTGTAAAACTCATGATACCAGACCTCATCGTTCACCAGGAATGTCGCCAGGTCGGCACTTACAAACCCACAAAGAAACCCAACTTTATTTTTTATATATACATATATACTATATATTTACTGAAAAAACTTTGTTAAAGGGACGTTATGGTTACAAGTAAAAGTGAAAAACCTCAGAAATTCACCAGTTATGCTAAGCTAAGCAACCATAACTCGTGCCACCACAGTCCACTGTTAAGACTAACACCCATGACATCAAAGATGCCTACCGTTAGCAACCAGAGAGAATCATGGGTGGGGCAGTTCTTTACCATTGTTGGAAATGTATCAAAGGCTAAAGCTACCAAAGTGAAATGCACTGAGTGCAACTTTGAATTCAGTCACAGACTACCTGGACAGTACTCCTACGGGACCACCTCCATGCAACGCCACACCAAATCCAACCACCGCAATGCTCTCAAAGGTTTTTCCTTTCTTAGCAAGTAGTAGGCTGTCTTCCTCCACCTCATCTTGCTCAACCAATACTGTAACCACACAGCCTACTTCTGTGGCACACAAAATCCCACCAGATGCTATCTTGGAATCCATTAAAAAGGCTATTGATCCATATCTTTCAAAGACAACAGTCCTCTGCGTATACTGCAACCCACCACTCGACAGGGGGAAGCAATTTCGAAGTGCTTTTGAAGCTGTAATCAAGGAGCATGAGAAACACTGCCCCCTACCTTATAAGTAGCACAAAAGCAACATCTTCCCGTGTTCACCTGCCGCTCCATATTAGTGTTTGGTGCCTCTTCCCTCATTTCCCTCCCCACCTTACGTTCTAACTTCGTCTGCAAAAAAAAGACATAAAAAACAACAAAAGAGAGGTTCCTTTAGGAACCACCTTTCACAGTTAAAAAATGGAACTAAAAAAGAAAATCGTATAGTCTCCATCTACTTTACATTCCTCAGTAAAGCACATAGACTCAATAATATTTTCCAAGATTTCCATTAGCATTTTGTGTTATGCTAATGGGAATAATGTGGCGTTCGTCCCCCGTTCCAGGCACTGGAACGGGGGTTAACGGGCCAGCAGTCCAAGTTATTGGCCCAAGCGAAGCAAAGGGCGATATGAGGGCTCCGGACCATTATCCCCCATTCTAGCCCCTGCAATGGGGGATGAAAGCCATTGGCACCACAGGTTCCTGGGGAGATAAAAAAAAAGATTTTTCTTCCTAAATGTAGGGAGGAAAATTCTTTTCCAAGATGGCCACCATGGAAAGGGAAGACGGGCTGCATACAGAGCCACTCTTCCCTTTCCATGGCAGCCTGCAGAAGGCGAAGAGAGAACCCTATGATATGGCATTTATAACGCGCCTATACACAAGTGTTTCAAGGCGTGACGAGGCAAGGGAGGGGGAACAGAGGGAAGACAGACAGCGATCCTACTAGGCCAAGTGTCATTCAGATCACGCAAGTGCATGGGAAGGGGGGGAGTGTGGGGGGCAAGGGCGAGGGGACAGTGCAGTGCATGGGATAATAGAATAAATAATAGTAAAAGTAAGGCCAGCAGGTGGCAAGTGCAAGGGTAAGTGCAGGCATCGGGTGTCAAGTGCTGGTAGTGGGACTGTAGGGATACAGAAAACAGTTCCCAAGTGCGGGGGATTCCAGGAAGGCAGTACAGGTGTGCGATTGACAGGGGAGGGATCCCGGGCCTGAGATCAGAGGGTGGCCAGGCAACCAGTGCAGAAGAAGAAGAAGAAGAAGAAGAACAACAACTTGGTTATGACCTTGTGCCATTACCCAAACAATCTGGTCACAGCCCATGGCGTACCTCAGTCACCAAAGGTATATCACTATGTTTGTACCTACATTATGACACTTGTCAAAAAATAAAACATGGGCACATTTGCAAAACCATGCTGTAAGGTCCTTGCCAACGCTCCTTCCACAAGTTTGCTGGAAATCCAGCCAAGTTTTATTTTTCCCAAAATGTATATACATAAAATAGTCATATAACTTAGTTGCCACTTGACAGAATCCATTCATACTTTACACAAACACTCAAGGTTGGGTGTATAATCTTTCTGAGAAAGTTTGTCCATTTTCGTCCAACGGCAACAAAGTTATAAGCCATCTAAAAATGTTGAGACCCCTTCTAATGTAGCCCCCTCTTAACAAAATCCCACCAAACTTTACAAATAAATGTATATCTAGATATAAAATCTTTTTGCAAACTTTTGTGTGGAGTCATCAAATGGCACCCCACTTATAAGCCTTTACAATGTTTTGAGACCCCCCCACCCTCTAATTTTGTTCAATCTTGACAAAACAGCTCCACACCTTCCAGGACCATTCAGAATCAGGTCTATAATAACATTCCAGAATTCCATGCAGTATCACTGAGTGGCGCCAAGATTATAAGCCATCCAAAAACAGCTTTTTCCCAACCTAGTATTGCAGAAATAGGCATAGATGTCCTCGAACATCACAGCACTGTGCCTGAACATCCGGACTGTGGACTTCGGGGGTGGAAAATTAGTTTTTTTGGCTTCTTACGGCCATATTCCATTCCATCCTCATCACCCCCACAGAGATTGTTTGAGTTTGACAAGTGTAAGTTTGTGTTTTTTAATACGTTTTTATGGCGATGTTTGCGGACACGGTGGATGTCTGCGAATCCAACATGGTTGGCGTTTCCAAAAATCTGATGCTTCTCACCAGCCAATCGGCGGGCGCGCCCGATGTCCGCGGACCTCTCGTCGTCCTCTGGACCAATCAGAGGCCTGTCTGCAGACCGTACAGGGAAGTCAGTCCACGGATCGCACCCAGATATCACTAATTTTCATTTACTTACATTTTGGCCATTTTAAAAGAAACTACTGAATGGATTTATACCAAATTTACAAAAGCACGCTTTCGTGACCAAGTGGCCGCTCCTGACGCAAATTTGATGAAAATCCGTCCAGCGGTTGGGCTGTAGGCATGAGCAAAGAATGTTTTCCATTGCGTTTATGAAAACAAAACATTTGGGATCCCCTTACAACTTTGCCTCCGCACCCCCTTTGTGAAACCTCCCCAAACTTGTCAAAACAATTCAGAGGGGGCCATATAAATTTGTTGCAAAGATTGGTAAGGATTCGTCCAGGGGGAGTAAAGTTATAAGCCGCCCAAAAAAAGTGCTCTTTCTAGGAGTTGAGCAATTTGACCATAACTACAGGGTTGCCAGAGCAGGCCCTGTAATATAGATACGAGTAGAGTAAGCAACTTTTTTTTTTTAACAAGTTTATAGCCAAGGGAAACAACATATAAAATGTTTACTACTCCATCCAGGAATTATAAAATTTCAATAAAGCGTTTGCAGGCATCGTAATTAGGATTGGATAAACGGGAGCTACAAGCAGCTCCTGGGTATCCAGAACTAACCGGTCACCATGAGCGACCACTGGGTAAGGAGGAGCTAGTACATAGCGTTTCGCCAATCTAACTTTCAAATACAATGCAAACATATCATTGTATGCATTATTTATTACCCCTTATGCTTTAAATGTCCTATAAATGTGCCCTAATTTTGATAGATTGTCCCAAATGCACAGTTTAAATTCACGTAGTTGTGTTTTTTCCGAATTACTTGTCTTGTGGAGCCAAAAGTAGCTCCTGGTAACTGTCTGTTTTAAGCTAGCCAGGCTCTTATAAGCAGGAGCTAAATAGCTCCCAGCTGACCCTCTATTTCAAACTCTGGTTTGTGATAACCTTTCGGAAGTAATATCACACCATTACAAATTAAAGCAGCTATGCAGCTAGCATGGATGTTTCTTTAGTCTCATTGTGTGTTTTACTGCCAAAGCCAGCTTGGTGAGTGTTCATACGTGGGGGGGGAGGGAATGTTGGGACAGCCAGCATGAATGTTTGATTAATGGCATGTTTTACTGACAATGTATGGGCAAATCTTACGTGGTGACTGTATTTATGTGGAGGTTGGGTGAGAGATATGTCTGAGCAGCCAGACTGGATCTTTCTTTAGTGGCATGACCTGTTTTTCTGGCAATACATGGGGAAAAGCCAACTTGGTGAGTGCTCTTACACAGGAAGGGAGTTGTCAGAGCAGCCAGCATGGACTTTTCTTTATTGGCATATTTTACTGACATTTTAGTGAGCAAAGCCAACTTGATTAGTGTTCGTACATGGGGGGCGGGGGGGCCACTACATCGGGACACACAGAATGGATGTTTCTTTACATTTGTTTCACATGACAAGCTTTACTGATAGCATGGACATTTTCTCACAGTGGCATGACATGTTTTACTGGTATCATGGGCAAGCCAACATGATTCATGTTCTTACAGTTAATACTGGCCTACGTTGGTTCAGTCAATAAAGACCTGTTTTGTTACAGTAGCAGGGATATTTTTAATAGCATTGTGGATATACACTGAAAGGGCTACCATGAAAATCTTGTTTTTGTTGTACACTTGTACAATACCAGGCTATATTGCGGTCAAAGGCATCATGACAATGCTCATATGCCCTGCTTCTGACTTGGGACCTATTGGATTCTTTCATGAGTTAACTATATAGCAATACAAAATCGATTGCAAGCTGTCTGGCTTTTTACACAACACAGTGTGCTGTAAAATGCACCATTTTCATCCGTTATTTAAATAATGTTCTCAGGGGGAGGCTACTTGGACCTCTCTAGGTTGGTTTAGGCTCACTTGATGTCCTCAGTCCCTCCCCCATATTCACAGGAAATGTTCAGGGCCCTTCAATCAAAACATATATCTGCCTCCACAATACCAGTAGCTTTTTCGATTGGTGAAAGCATACAGGGAGATAACTGAAAGTGCTCCGGTCTAAACTATGTAACAATCGGAGGTGTGTCTGAGGGCAGGGAAGTGTTACTAGCTCATCAGACAGAATGGAAACAATGCTGTGCTCTGACAATCCCACCAAATACTTGTAATTGTAGACTGCTATCCTTTGTCAGTAGTGCCTGTTCTAATAATTGACTTTACTGCACTACCTCCACAGGATAGACTTATTCTAACATGAAGAATCTTGCATCACTAAACCAAATCTCAAAGGGACTGGGTAACGCAGCTGATTTGTCATTATGATGTTCTTCAGAATGCACAGAAGCAATCACAAGGATTCATGTTGAGTTTAATAGCCCTACTAAACAAATAAACAAAGCATGGATACAAGTTGTAATGCTGTTTGCTGGTAAACTGGTGGCTACAAGTTTGATTTTATTAAAATAAAACGATGCTTTTATTTTTTTTTTAATTTTTATTTTTCTGATGCATTGTTGAATGGTAAAGTATGCATAGTTTTTTGCAATTTTTATTTTTCTGATGCATTGTTGAATGGTAAAGTATGCATAGTTTTTTGCAATGTCCTTAAAGCATAGAAATGGTAGATTTAAAAAATATGTTCTGGGGAGAATTGTGCATGCTTCTGAAAATTCTTAGGTTATGTCAAAGATTATAATTTTTATTCCTAGTATGTACATTCTTTTTGTATGATTTTTGTTAAGTTGAGTCCAATGTCATTGTTCAATAGCTGCCACTTTATACAGACTATTGGTTGAAGTCATCAGACAATAATTACATAGTGGCAAAACAAAACACACAGAACATGAGTTGAATAATGGTCAAAATTGTAGTCATGCATGTGAAACAGTTTCAAAGCTTGTTTTTTTTTTTTACTTGAAACGTAATCGATTATTTTTTGTATTAGTGTTGTAAAATAACTTGGTATCAAACAGACAGGACAGTATTCAATAGCTGTTAGCAAATATTTGACACAAAGCCAGGGTGAAAATCAGGGTGACTGAGTTGGTCCATTTAATTCCCAACAAGTCTTTGACTAATAGATTCTTGTTGAAATAGTTTCGATTGATCGCACTCCTGTGGAACTATGAAGGGTAGAAGTATAAAGAATGTAATTGAGACAGGATATTTTAATGTGTGTTGATTGTTTCTTTTTTATTCTTATAGACCAGTTGTGATAAACTTCCTTTCTATGTGAAGCCTAAGGGGGCCCATTTACAGAATAGAGTATCTCTGGGCACTGGATTCCATAGTTGCTATGGATCATTTCATAGTCTGGATCCATTCAGTGAAATGTTGGTCTTTGTGGATTCACTGTCTGATGTGGGGCATCATGTAGACCTTTGACCTTTACTGTTTTGTTAGGTTATTTTGTATTTCAGATCTATACCTGATATAAAGGAGTCAGTGTATCAATTGATGCCAATATCCATAGATGGAGGTTTTCAAATATTGAATAACAATCGTTAATGCATCCTTTGGTTTTGGCACAAATGCGTCTCAATTTTCTGCACGATTTTGGAAACTTGCATGTTTAATTACTAATGCTGTTATATTTGTAGACAATTTTTCATCACATGCTTAAAACAGATGCATCCTTGAATAGAACGAATCTGCTATGCTTCAAAGTCATAACTGTATAGCAGTCAAGAAGACTCTGCTCTGTTTTATAATCAAAATTCTTCCAAACCTCTTTCAGTTCTTGAACTCTGTTCGACTGTGGGATTTCATTGAAGACCGAGAAAGCCGTGGATTGCAAAATACAGACGAAAGGGATGAAGTGGCTGAACTTGGAGATCTCTTTATGCACCTATCTGGGGTAGATCAAGACTCTGCTGCTCCCTCAGACTGAAGGCACAGCAACTCGGTTTGCTCTTCTGCGGCAGTTCTTATTTTAATATGGACTTGCAGACCTGTGTACCAGTGGAACTTAAGAACTGTTTGCATTGTTAAAACATTGATCAGGGGACAATCTGGATAATGCTTGTACTTGAAATAAAACCAGGAAAGGTGCACCCACAAACTATGAAAATCAACATTCATGATAATTTGTTTCTCTAAAAAGAGCAGTAGACTGTATCAATTAATTTCACTCTGCATCTTCAGTTATCTTTCAATTTGAGAGTACAGTTGTGTTCATAGTACATACATGTGAAGATATCCTTTGCACAAATGGACACTGCTGAAGTTAAACACATCTTCAACCCACATTATGTTGTACAGTGCCTGCAACATTACCTACAGTTTATCTTTAGGAAGAGTTGTTCTTGGAAGTCACCAGAGTTGCGGTTTGTTGTTGATGTAGCAGGATCATAATCCCACTATTGGAATGTTTCCCTTGCACCAGAGAATATCCCATGATTGTTAGTTTCAAAGAGAACCCCTGGGAACTTTATTTTAAAAACAATTTGTTAAACCTCTGTCCAGTACTGCCCCCCCCCACTCTTTAAGCTGCATTGAGTAGAAATGTACCCGGTAAAATCCCTTGGCAACCTCCTTTTGTATGCATGTTTTCTATAGGAGGGAAGTAGCCTGACCCACATATCAGTGCTTTCCCCACAGTGTTGCTTGGCAATCTCATCAACCCTGGCATATAGACATGCATGAAATCCTTCAACAATGAACAGTAAATGCAAGGATGACTGTGAGGTTGTGAAGTTGGGGTAAAAAAATAGAAATTGAGTACTGAATGATTTATGTGGGACACTTGTTGCCGTGTGTGTGCATGTGTGTATGTGTGTGTGTATGTATATATGTATTTTTGTATATATATATATATATATATATATATATATATATATATATATATATATATATCCTTGTGTGATAATACCTTTTAAAGATTATTGCACCATTCATTAGATCTTTCCTAAATAAACAACTCTTAAGACATGGGAGGCCGTACAGGTGGTCAGTATTCCGTTAATATTGTGATGTGATATATAAGTAACTTTCCTGCTAAGTAATCACTTTGCTTGCATACTACCTCAATCTAATCCAGCTGTTTTTATGAGGGCTCAGCTCATAGTCTGAGCAAGGATATTCTGGCATGCAGTAGTCAAAAGGATCACCCAGTGCAATTCTGAGAACTCGACTTGGTCAAGTTATAATATTGGTATTGATAAGACATGACCTTGGGAAAGACAAAGGAGACAAATGATTTGTTACATTTAAAGAAGACTTGTTTCCCTCCCATCCTTGCGTTCTATCTGTGGCTACATCCATGTTTAATGGTATTCTGCTGAGACACTGATTGATCTTTCCCCCCCCTCAAGAAATTGCCTGTCCTGCAACAAAGGTAGTCTTTTTACATTTTTCTACCTATCTACAAAAACCATGAAACCTGATGTTGCAGTCCAAAGTCTACAGAGGCTTCAGTAACCCAACTATCCTCTTGCTTGTTTATTTAATACCTCACAATGGCATTTGCTTTCATAATCAGAACGTAGTAATTGTGGACCAGCACTTACAAAGACTTAAAAAGCATTTGTCATCTGCCAGCAAGTCGAAGAAGGTGCCACATCCATCTGTACCAGAACCATACTTAAAATAAAAATAAAAGCATGAGCACAAATGAATGAACAACATATGTATTTTCTTGGCACAAAGCAAAATCAGTCATTTCTGCTATGGTTGTGGTCATATCTTTGCCAGTTTCAGATCTGTATTTCTTCTGTAGAATTATCTCACTTTCTGGGCATGGTTTTGATAGACAATGTATTTCCTACAGAAAGATTGTTTAACACTCTTACAGTGACACCACCTCCCTTTCTTTTTCTGAGGGTACCCTATGTCTGAAACCTGTGGCTGTAGCTATTTTGGACTTTAACGTCCACAGTTGTAGATCCTTAATTATGCTGGCTAGATTGTATTGAAATAGAAGTGCAAAACATCTATAGAGCTAAAGGTTGCATACCCCTTTCACCACCATGGCCTCAAACCTTTTTTTTAAATTATACTCTATTTTGTATTAACAAAAGCCCAGGTATCAAGGCTAGATACTATTTAGCCATTGTAACATAAAACAAATACCTTGGATCTTGACACCCACAAGGAACAGCTGGTGTATAAAGCTTCTTACCTATTCCAGATTTTGCAAGCCATCCCTTAACATACATATTCTCAGACTGTTCTTGTGTGGTAAGATTGACCACAAAGTCTTATTGTCCGTTTTTGAACCAACTTGGCATCACACTTGTTGATTGTCTAGATTCTTCTGACATATTACTGGAACCAGTTCCTGTGATCCTACCAGCCCCTATTCAGAAAGCTCCTCCACCTGGAGAAAATGAACTCCGTCCAATGTGAGTATAGAGTTCTATCATGATGAAGTATATGCAGGCTTTGAATATTCCCTCTAGAGAAAGTAATTTATTGACTGTTTTACAAAGGTCCTACCTATTGTGGTGGCACATCTTAACCCCAGAGGTGTGATGCATCTTTTCTTACCCTGGCCACTTGTTGTCTGGAATTTACAGTAAGCCATCCAAAGACTGAGTTGGTCGTGACCAAAAAATCAGAGAGGTTCTAGAAAGCAGGGAATTGAAAGCCTTTTCTCTTCTAGGAAGTTTTTTAATCCTTCTGTCATTTATTTTTTGATTAATCATTTTATCTCAGCATGCTGATTTCCGAGATTGGACTTGATCCCAACCCTTTCTTTCCATGGGGTGCTGCTAGTGCCATCGGTTCTGTGAAAATCCATATAAATCCTTGTCTGATTCAGTACATCAAATATTGGTCTTGACAGACTACTCAGAATATGCATGATTGCACTAATATCAGAATGTAAAGTCGCCTCGTAACAAATACCATTAATATTGACATGGACCTTCAAGCTATTTTCTCAGCTCTCAAATCATTTCTTCCTCAACCCTTAGAAAATGGTGTGGCCATGCTAAACACTCAGTTTCCAAAATGAATTACTCAGGCTACCAACTAAATTTGCTGTGCCAAGTTAACTGTATTGCAGCCCTGAGAGAACTCGGCCACATCTCACTAGTAGTGTGACCTGGATTCATTATGCGGTTTTCTCTGGGCATGTATAGTGCCACAGTGTATACAAATGTCAACCAGTGTCTGTTTCTTGTGTTACTGGTAAAGACCTACAACTTCTAACCTGCAATAGTGTACACACGTGCTGCTCTGACAATGTTTGTAAAGCCTGCCCTGCTCTGATGCTTTCCAACTTTTCTCAAACTGAGAGAGGAGGCTGGTGTTCTGATCCCAATCACAAGTAGAATGAAGTTATTGTTCGCAACCCTGTGCGCTAGGATCACTTTTGGACTGCAACATTTAAAAAAGAAATCTTAATTACAAGGAAGGGGGCTAGATAGATTCACTGCATAATTTGCATTGAAATGTCTAAGCATTAAGAAGGCTTTTTCTCTTCATAGGATCAACTCCAAGTATAGTGTAACCATCAATAGTCTATCGAGAGATCTATTCGAAAAAATAGATATGAGGAGAATACCGAACATTTGTAATTCAGCAGAGATACCATAAAAGAACTGGCGATTACAACAGCACCAACATACTCATGTTAAGGTAGACTAATGTAGAACACTTTGTAATACACGAATTTGGCTTCTCTGTGTAAAACAATATGTAGAAGCATTACTGAGCCAATTGGAGCCAGACAGCATTGTGGCAAGACAGAATCTCACGACCACGGATGGAATACATCTCAATGCTAACACTAAAGCCGGATTAATAAGCAATCGAGTCACCACAGTTCCTGTTTCCAATCATACTATGCACTAAAACAGATGCAGGGTTAGGTGGATTGTGCTGCTCTTACAAAACTAAGCCCCTTACAGAAACCCATTCAGATCACCAGAACAACACAACTCGAAAGTTTTCCTAAACCAACAAAGAGGAACTCTCTCCCATGTTCTGTGCATACTAGCGATGGATATTTGGAACTGGACCAATTAACATTTGGTGATTGGTGTCTGTGTATCTCGAGTGCAAAGGCAATGCCATGGTGTGTGCTATAAGCAGACCCCACCTCCATGAATGGGCACACTCCAGTTGTAGTTTGCATGATTTAAAGCCGTTGGCGTTCACTTCAAATGCACCTATTTTCGACTTGCAATAACTCTTGATGTAATTTTTACATGTCCTCATTAGGACTTGTCATATAGGCTCTGCATGATGCTCTCCTTTTGGATAGGTTGAACAAGACTATGGATTTACTTCCGAAGATACTTCAAAATTTCATGCCATTCATCTGGTACTTCCAGGTTGGCCATGCCAGATTTGGTTTTCAGATATGTCCTGTCTATCGGGACATTCTTTATTGACTGCTTCAGGTTCCAGATGTCTTTACTCATCTAAACAACTGCCTCTGCCACCACCTTCCTCCATCACTGAACTGCAGACTTTGGTTTTTGGGGGGGTTAGCTTATGTTCACTTAAATGTTTAAGGACAGGCTGTTGATGATGGGTGCAGCAAGAACAGTCTACCGAATTCTGAACTATTTGCTTTTGGGTACTGTTCTATGTAGAAAAAAATGAATTCTTTCGTGCCTCAGTAGACCGTGCCATGCTTTTAATCACCTATTTGGCTGGTACAGGAATTTTCTTGAGCTTCATCTCGCTTTTTGCTATGTATTGTACCCTTCCAAAGAGCACATTGTTTGTTTGATTTAAATAACATGTAATTTTGATGATCATATCGGTTTACATGTCCCATTAGAGAACGCACCACCCCAGGGCTTGAACGACGATTTAGGAGCCCTTATGTACAAACAATGTCAGGTAATTGATTCCTGGAAAGCTGCCCATCAAGCTGTATAGTGGCTATCACGTCAGCTCGGTGCCCTACATGATCTTCAAAAGATACTTTCATTGTTTTTCAAAAGGACAAAATGGTCTCAACTTACAATCCATGTGGTTATGACCAAACTAGACCTTTGAGTCTGCTGCCTCCTTTATGTCGGGGGCAAAAATGCTAGCCGCGGCATTCCTATTTGTTCTTTTTTTTGGGTCTGTTTTTACAGGGAGGTGTACTCCCTGTACCTGAATTATCCTTCTATCACCCCACCATCTATATACCTTGCTATTACTAGTGTGTTGTGACCAGTGTTTAAACCGCAGGGAAAACAAAATATCCCCCAGTTCCGGAATAAACAAAATCCCTATTTTAATCTAATTATCAGTTTCCTCTGAAACTACTTGCTTCTACAAATGTTCAGCGTTTCCTTTTTCACCTACAAGAAGGGTGCATGAGTATCTGTGGCTTCTATACATATTACCTCTTTCATTAGGTCACACGTCCTGAACACAAATTATACTTCAGATGCTGACATTTGTATTTTTCTTTATCTGAGTCAACCAGTTTTTTTTCATAAGCAGCAATAATCCATTGAGGTAAAAAATGTTGCATATGCTAGATGCAAAAATATCATAATGCCTTTTCCTGGAAAAAGACAGCATTTTTGAGGAATTCTCGACTGGTGTTTGATGTTTCGTCACGTGTGTTAAAGATAGCCAAAGCACATTTCAAGCTCCATGAAGTGTGCAGTATTCTGCTGGATATTGTTGGTAGTCGGTCAAAGGTTTTATTACTACAGCCGAAGCTGTTGGTACTGCGTTCCTAATATATGTTGTATTATTGAAGCATACATACATTGACGTCTGTGTATGCCTTTTCCAAAAACTATTGTTTGGTTTGTAGTTGGTTCTTTTTTTTTTTTTTTCCTTCTTCCAATTATGTTGTGCACTTTTAGTGGTGAAACTGCTTTAAATGACTGAATAAAGTTAAACTTAGTTATGTATCCAAGTTCTGCTATCACCATTCGCTCCGATCACACCCCCAGTGACTGCCCTCACTTAGTGAAGGTTTATTTATTGGAAAGCAAAACTGAATAAAATTGCACTTTAAGACATCTGGGACACGGCTCAACACATGAATGGCATTTTGTGCTGCATTTGTTAGTTTCCAAGGTACCCTCCACTCTGGTGAAGGGTTGGGATAGCGATGCCACGTGTAGAGAAAATAATTCTGAATTCAACAATACATGGCAAATGCAATTTGTTGTACATTATCACTGTGTATGTAACATACCAGGTAACGTGAAGCATTTCTACGCTTTCACTGTAGTGGTTTTGAAGACACCAAAGAAAATGACATTTATTCAGCAGAAGGGAACATCAAGTGCTCTGAAATTCTGCCCATCGTTTTCGGAAATGATAAAAGTAAACTTCATCAGGAACCAGGAGTAGCCTCTCCATTAGCAAAGTAAGAACCATCTAGCAGCTACTATATATGCATGGGGTTTAATCTATTCGTCCTCATTTGCCAAAAAGTCCATTTATGAAATTACGATGGTCGCACCTCCAGTTACGAATAATAAACTGGGGTGATGTTCATCATCTTCGAGTTACTCCCCCCTTTCAATGTTTGTTTTGTTTGAGTCCAAAACCAATGAACTATCTCCGTTTTCTTGTTGGTAGAAGGCGTCGACATTTCAGCCAGAGGTCTCGCTTCCTTTGTCTAGTTGAGCAATAGGTGATTTTTACAGTTTTGTTGAGTGCATTTCAGTAGCAGGCATAACTAGCAGAATGACAATGGATAGGAAAGATTATGCATTGCAGAAGCATATCCTAAATTATGCTAATTATTGAAATTAATATTTATTAAGTCAGTATTCCATTATCAAACGGAACATTTCACTGTAGAATCATTAATAACTGCAGATGAAAGTAAACACTTTTACACTGTGAGGTCTTCTAGATAAACGTGCAGATTCAGTGAACGTGGGCTGGTTCGCCTACATATTTTGAAAGTGACACCATTACTTGGCATTTGCAATTAAGCCTTTTCCAAGATTCATATTATGTTTTCTCTGGTGCAAGGGATATATTTAAATGTGACAATTCCTCACAAGAGTGTATGTTATCGATAGCTCGACAGTGTAATATACTGCACAACTTTACATTCATTGTAAGATAATCATGTCAGTGGGTTGGTATTTTTTCTAAAGATTTACATACATACATTGTTTTTCAGGCATGTACTCAAGACCTTTGTGGATATGTAATCGAGTTTTCTTTCAGGTAAACGGACAATATGGATTGGAAAATGTGTATGACGCAATACTGTGGAACAAATGCTTGTATGGGCTTTGGATACGCGCAACAACCAAATGAAGGCCGAATGAGAATCGAAGAAATACGAAGTCAAAAGGAGGACGTTTATGAAATTGAGCATTAGGATGTCTAAAATAAAGCACGCATGTTTTCATTTCACAAGCAGGCCATCCACATGCTGAATACTAAGTTCACATTTTCTGTGTTGTAGCAGTTTAGTGACTCAATCCTTTCATGTTGAATGTTATTTTTAAGGGGAATGCTCTTCAATGGATGATGATATGGCAGTATGCTCTGTAGTAGTCCCATGCAATGTGGTGTCATGGTTTTCTAGTTTAATTGTAGAAGCAACACCTTACAACTGTGGTTGTTGACCCATCAAGTAGCTTTTTTATTGAATGTCATTTGTAAATGTTTCCCACAAACATCAAGATGGTGTGCCCAGGCGTTGATTGGATGCACTTTGAGACAGAGGCCATGGACTGTACTGTCATGAATACAATCACAATGAGAAAATCCGGATGTTGTACTAAATGATGCCTCACTATGAACCACAGTGGGGGAAAACTGAAGAGAAACATTATCAAAGATTAATGTATTTTTTTCAAGTGTGACACCTTTCTTTAAATCGGGGCATATAGAAATTTAGCAGGGCATTGGATTGGCATGATGCTTAAGTGGTCTCATTTGAACTTTTTTATGAGGTGAAAATTATGTGTGGGTATAAGGTCTGCAGGGAGTGAAACATGTTCAGGGAAACCTGTAGCGGTCTAGATTGGGACTGTCTAGATCATGAGACCGTTGTATAGTAAGTTATCGCATTGTGTTGTAGTTTTTAATCTGTTCAACAATACATCCATGTATTCAAGAGTAAAATGGTAACTCGTCAGCAAAAAAAGACTGTGCTTTGCTGCTGAGCTGCAAACTGATCTGTGTGCGATAGGATGAGCAGCGTGGTCAGTGTTATTTATACATGCTTACATCTTCCAGAAATAGCAGATGACAGGGCAGTCTTTTCTCGTGGCATTGCTGTTCCTTTATTTAAAATCTATGCTGATATAACTTTTGCTCGGAGTACCTGATTCTTATTAAATACAAGAATATATTTTAAAAAAACATCATGCATTGTGTGTACATATAATTTAGTTATTAGTGCCTTGGACAGAAAAGTGTAGAATATTTTTGAGTTCTTACCTAATAAAGTTTTACATATTGAATTGTTGCAGATTGCTCTCATTTCTGTTTTTACTTGCAGTACATCACTTTGTGATCCAGCGAGACACAAAGTCTGCAATGACCGACTCAAATACGAGATGGAAAAGCCCTGTGTGTAGAAATGCCTGCATTATACACACAGTTTAAAGCAAAATATGTGGGCATCAGTGTGGAAGTACTGTAGCGTAGATATTTATTCTATGCATTGCTTCAGTTAAATTCAGTCTAAGAGAAGATTCATATTGCGGTTAGTGATATTTAGGAAGGCTGGTCCCCAAATCTTTTTATATAAATAAAACGTTGATCTCTGTTAGACTGAACTGTGAGTAAAATACTTTCTGTGGTCGCTTCCAATCTACTTGCTGCAAATTTTGTTTCAGGTATACCGTGGGGCTACACTTCAGGGCAAAATGAAAGAAAGCAGTCTCAATTGTGCTCATTTCAGAAAAGGCCATGCTGACAAATAGTGGTACATTGGATAGAACATGCAGTCCTCAATGATCAAATCCTCATAACCTGGTATGTTTTGCTTAATTGCTTGTGGTCCATTTACTGGCCACATTAACCCGTGAGATCCCATTCCCATGCAGACTGAAGTGCCCCCTCCCCCACGTGTTGGCATGAAGCACATTACAAATGAATTGCAAAAATCCAAATGAGTTTACTCTTCATAAATTTTATTGAGCTTGCGTAGAGTCTGAGCACTTTTTAAAAGAAATTACTTTATATTTTATTTTTTAAAAAGGTCTATTTAAATGTGCCACAATTGTATAAATCCTTTTGTAGTGTGCAACGAGCTTTAAGAAAAACAGTCACAGGGTGTTAATCTCTTGGCCCATGTTTAGTGCATTGTTGGATATGGTTGAGCGGTCATTTTTATTTTAACCAAGAACCCTATACGAAGCAGAGATTATTTTCTGCCAAGACCCTGAACAGTCTGATTCCTAAACCTAGGTCAATTTCTTTAATTAGTTCCGAGCGAAACATACAAAATTAAATCCTGAAAACCTGCTTGGGGAAGCTTTGTCCATATTTAATCAATATAGAGGCAATGCACAGTTTGTTAAAGAGCATCGCTCTCATTGATTAGCATCTGGGGCTGGGTGCACAACCAATCGGATTATTCTGATTGCAGCCTTTACCTAGCAGTGCATCCCAAGCAGCCTATTGACTCCTCTGGCTCTTTACCCTACCCGCCGCTTAGGGCACCCTTCCTTCCTGCCATCCACTTTCCCAAGGGAGCATGTCTCCCCTTCCACCACTCCTGAGCCTACTGCCTCTCCTCTGCCAGAGACCACTTCAATTAATTAATGTTTTATAACATACTTAATAAGCGCAGGACCAAGATTCGAACCTGTGTTGCTCTGTGTTGTCTTGCTTCCAAGACAAACGCGTTGCCTCTGAGCTATTCTCCTGGCCCCAGCTTTCATAGAAATGGAAAATCGGCTCCTCCGGGAGGCCACATCCACCATTTTAATTGCCACCATCTCGCCTGTATTCAGATGCATTTCGCGCTTTGAGCAGTACATTTCTTCTCACCAAAATAAAGGTAGTCAGAGATTGCTCCAGGGTGCTAATAGCAACAGTGCATTCTCTCGTGGCCTGAATCGATATCTGGTTAGTTGCTGTTACCAGTGGGTATAAACCACCAGAGAAGGCAGCATTGCCAAATTGTTCAAATACTATGCAACATAAAGGTGGTCATTTTCAATCGGGTGGTGTTAAATATGGAGGCGTAAAAGTTAGGCATTTTCCGTGATTTTCCAAGGGTTTAGGGGGGCCGAAAAGTGGAGTCTGCATATCTGCTTTAATTTTGTCCTCCATATTGGAAGACCACCCGGTTTAATGCCTGTGTGAGATTTCATGCAGGTTTAAAACCAGTGGATTCCTATGTAATACACCTCGCATTTGCACATGATAAATAGCAGGCAGATTCGAGAGGAGTCCATTATAAAACGCCTCACAATTGCATTCCGCTTTGTAAATGACCAAGCTGTAGACCCAACAGCATGCGAGTACTGGCGATCCCGGCATGCAATTTGCATTTCTTTCAAAAATGACCCTCATTGTGTCTGGCCAGAAAGGCAGAGGCACACACTGAATTAATGTGAAGTTGGGATCTAGCAAGGAATTGAACCAGTAGGAGTCCATGTTCAAAGCTAAAACATAACCTGGCATGAGTATGTCATAGTTCTACTAGGTACATTCTGTAAAGATCTCAAAGGTAGGCTCCTCTATCCCAATTTTTCTCTTAGGAGAGGAAACAGTGCAGTAGTACTTGTTGAGTAGTGCTGGTTTTCCTGGCCTTGAAATTGCTCTTTGAAAAAATTTGAAGGGGGCAGTTTGGTCGGGAAAGTTGGCTAGCTGGGTTGAAGATAGTAGCTTCTTAATTGGAGCCATCATTCTCCCTCTCTTTTATCTGGTGTCAGAGGTGCGGAGAGACTGGCAATTAGGAGCAGGAACATATGTAAGCTAATGGCTGACTGAAAATCAGGGCACCAGACATAAATTAACTGTGGGTACCCCCAACCTTAATAGACTGTGTTCTAATGATGGACAACAGAGGAATTGAGCTTGCGGAGATCTGCTAACCACATGTGCACCCAGTGAGTCTGCAGGATGTGGTGAGGAAAAGGTGTCAAAGGAGATGTGCAGAGAATTAAATGGAACTTGATTGAATGGACAGCCATGCTAAAGCGGCACTAACTTGAGTATTCAATGTTAACGTGCTATTCAGGGTTGGGTCATTGTCCACAGGTACCTGGCCAACAGAATGGTGTCCAAGTGTTTTTTATTTAGTATCTGAACTTCAGTTTTGTCTGGATTTATTTTTAGGAAGTTTGAGTCCATCTAGACCTTGATGGCGAAAAAGGCAGCCTCTAATCTTACTAGAGAGATTGTCTGCTCCTCCTTTGAGGTTTACCAAGATCTTTGTGCCATCAACTTTATTAAAACAAGTTTACACCGGATTGGTGTAGGACCTCCATTAGTGGGTGAAGGTACAAATGAAAAAGGAGAGGTAACCGGGCTGAACACTGATGCACACCACATTTCAGGTGTTTGGGTGGGGACAAAACCCAGGTGTGTTTGTTGCATATGTTCCTCCAGAAAAGATCTGATCCAATTCATCACAAGTTACTTGGATTCCCAGATTGTGGAGCCTCTAGAGTAGTATTTGCTGGTCAACTGTGTCAAACACTATGAACAAGTCAAATAATATTAAAACGCCAGTTTCATTTCTATCTACTTTACCTCTTAAATGGTCCATGACTGAGGTAGGTAATGAGTTCAGTTCTGCACAGAGGCCTGAAACGTTTTCCACAAAACATTGGAGCTGAGGTCCAAGGAAAGCTTTTTTAACAAGGGTTTAATGAGAGCATTTCTAGGCATTCGGGGTCACTACCAGTGGACAGGGAAGCGTTAAGAAGAGAGAACCTCTTATCCGAGAGAGCTCGGCTTACATCACATGCAATTTTGGGTGGTAATAAATCTAGATGAGACGCAGAGTTTTTAGCAACGCCAGAAGGTACCTGATTTCTTGGCTGGCAAGTTCAGTTTGAGTAAAAAATATCGGTTGTCTGGCCCGATTGTGGCTGTGCCTCACATAGGCTAGTATGGTTTAGCTCTGTTATAATTTTCTCAATCTTGCCTGAAAAATGAGAGGCTAATTGTTCAGCTAGCATTTGAGATGGAATAATGCGGAAACATGTTACAAAGCTCATTTACCACTGCAAAATATCTTCATGATTGTATTGGGGACAGAAGCAAATTTTATAGTAAAATGCTTTTTTGGCATCTTTTAGCCAATTGGTGTTAAGGTTTCTAAGATCCTCACTGTTATCAGAGTGTCGCCACTTCTCTAAATTCTGACTTTACGACACAAAGTATTAAGACCTGAAGTGAACCATTTTTTATTTGTACCGGGGCAGGGTCTAAGCAGCGGAAGTGGAGCATGTTTATCAATTATCTCTGTGGTGAGAAGATCTAGATTCCCAAGTAAATTGTTTTGCATCCTTGTTCTCAGTTGAATTCTGGGCTGTCGGTAGTGTGGCAAGTAAGTCAGATACAGATTATTTGTGATTCTATTCCAAGGGAAAGACTATGATTGGGGGTTAGGTGCTGCTGTCTCACCATGTAGCTGTAAAGAGGGAATTGAAAAAGGTATTGTGTGGTCAGTCCAGGTGAAGGGGGTTGGTATGGAGACCAAAATGTCTAATGTGCATGCAAAAAGTTTATCTAATACATGGCTTGCTTTGTGGATAGGATGTTTGACGAGGCTGTAATTATGACGTTTTTATCTGTTTACAATTTGGTCCAAAAAATAAAATCAGGCAGAGCAATTAATCTAGTATTTATCATAACAGCCAAGCGTTTGTCGAAGAAGTTCCGCTTGGGATCAGTAGATCTGTACACCAGTAGGAAGTTAGTAGCTTTAGCTTGTATGACATTGAATTGTAGGGAACATAATTGTGCAGCAATGTTTGTTGGGCATGTTAGTGCTGTTATATTTAACTTGGATTTAAAAATAATAGCAAATATATCACCTTGTTTATTAATACAAGACATTGAGTTATATTTATAATTGCTAGCAGTAAGGTCTGAGAAAATGATAGGGTTGTCTTCCGGGATCCAATTTCTGTCAGAAAAAGCAAGTCAAGATCAGATTCTGCAGTTAAATATGTATAATAAAAATCTACTGATCTGGCATTTAAAAATAGACATTGAAGGTCTTTCTGAACCTCCTTTTGTGGGCTGTGGGACACATTTTTAAATATATGTGCATACAGGTTTCTCAATGAATATTTTTTAGACAGTGGGATATAATGATATACATTTTTTTATATTTTTTTATTAGTGTTTTTGGTTAAAAAAAGCAAACCTTTTACCACTATAAAAGCCTTTTATCTCTTTAAAAGAACAACATTTTTATACAACATTAATTAATACCTTACTTACAAAATTATCAAATTATTCTAAACCGTTTCTATGTCATGGAATACCCTTGTCAAACATTTCCCTCCTTTGGTATAAATTAAAGGTTTTCAGGCTGCAGATAGTGTTGTCTCCCAAGTTATGTGATCAAGAAGCTCACTAGTTTCCATTGCAAGAAAGTTGGATACTAAGCGAAACACGTGTTGACTATTGCACATGAAGTTATTGGAACCCGGAACCCTAATATTGCGTATTGAATCACTACAACTGTAACAATGGCTTATGGAGTCATGTAATTATACCCCATTATCTGTAATACTGATCAGTCAGAGCTTGAAAAAGGTCCAATATTTTGAACTCGCTTTAGATTAATATTTGCTGAATAATCACCAACATGTGGGACAACTCCCCTGTGCCAAGGGTGCAGGGCTTCATATCTTGCATGCCATGAGACAATCAAGCAGTTCCCGCCAATGGCAAAAACAAGCTAGTAAACTATCAATTCATACGTGTATTAAAACAAATGACAAATCACATACAAACTCAATCTGTGGCTCAGGATGGGTTTGTGGGGAAAGTGCGGAATTGAAAATTGTATGTACTCTCCCAGCACACTGCTGCATTATAATATTGAGTTGGTACTGTAAACTGTCATCTTTAAACAACTCTTTCTTGCCCTGTGTGATGTGAGGCTTTAGGTGTTACTGTGCATGTCCTTGTGATGAAGCCTCTCCACCTAGTTTGTAGCTAGGCTCACCTCTACATCTCTCCCTTCTGATGTGTTTCCTGTTTGGCATATGTAAGCGTGTTTTATGCTTCTGCTTTTGTAGGAAAAGCTGTATATTCAGCTCCACTAAATGTATCACTTTATGCTGTCCTTCCTGATAACACTGTCTCAAGAGAGTGCAGCTGATATCAAAGACTTGTATAGTGGGGCTTTGTTCCATGCTTGTAACATTGTTTCAGTATGATTCCTTGCCCTGTCTGGACCTTCCCTTTCATTGAAATGCATCTGTTCCATTGGGTATAAGAGAACGGTGCATTGAGGGAGGGGCTTTCTTACTTGCGTCGAAGTCTTGTATGGTCGTTGGTTTGTTTCGTCCTGATGCTTGCTTTATATTAATACATTGTTCACCAATCTACGAATAGTCGGTGGTTATTTTTCGATGGCAAGTTTGGTGCCTGCGATGTCGGAATCCTGCTGCTGTGTGGCCAAGTCCAAGGGTCACCAGCACACCTCCCGTTGATCCCCATTTGACCCTGAAGAGATGATTTTGTCGAAGGGGAGAGCTGGCCAGAGTGCCCGGAGACTCGGGGAAGGTGGACAGAGCAGATGCGGAAGACAAGCCGACCAAAAATCATGTGTTGGTAATTGCATTCATTTATTGTCATGTCTTGTATAGTACTGTTTGAAGCTGTTTGGGGTAAATTCTTGGCTTTGGTTAAATAATTTGGAAACTGTGTGAATATCCAAGAATAAAGCAGGGAACGTACCCTGCCCACAGAACTGATTATCTGAATAAGAAAAAGTAAAAGCGGTTTGCCACCACAGCTTAGAATAAAAAAAAAAAGAAAAATCAGCACATCCATGCTCCCTACTGACTTAACATGACTGCTGCGTCGGTCAGAGTAGTGTAGTATGGATCAGGGGCTAGGATGGATGGGTTCTGTGTAGGTGTGAAGAAAATATTTTGGATTAGAGCCTTACGATTGTCCTGTCTAAACTGGTACCTTGATACTTGAAACCCTAAATGTGCAACTAATTTGCATCCCCAGTTTATATTTCACTCTCTTTGCTATACTAGTACGGGAGCTGTAACAGGTTTTGTTTCTACCGATTATGTGTCTCGCCTTTGACTCTTGCCTAACCATGTCTCTGAAATACTGCTCTGCATTGTGGGTAGCGTAATGGGGGATACAAGATGCGAACCAGCAGTCATCTGAATATGAGCAACACCTGCGGGTGTTACAGAAGTTTCTGTACATGGAGGAACGGCGGTCAGGTGGTGATACCTGAGCTTCCAAAGAGATGTGGCAGAGCGGTCAGCTATGAGCAGTACCAACCCAGCCAGCCACGGGACACAATGGCTCCCTATACAGACTGAGTTAGGAACGGACTTGGACCCATAATAAATCATCTTATTTTACCCATGTGTTAATGGGTTCAGGTCAGTCTTGCCTAGTGCCACTTCCTCCTAAAGAAAACTCAACACACTTCATGTTTTCTCACTACTTGCCAAAAGCATGCAAGTACATGGATAAATGGCATGAATATACACAGCGTGAGTAAGCTAAACACTTAACCCAGGAAGGGACATTTGACTTAGATATGATAACAAACCTATGCAAGGCATTAGAAAAGAATGGTGCAGGTGTACAACGACGACAATGGGACAGTTATCTAGATTAGTATACCAAATCTACTAAAAGACGCGGGCACTGAAAGACACCCAAGAAAAGGTCCAGGAGTAAGTTCAATCCCTGAAAACTCAGTACTCCAACATGCAGGTACCGGCCCACAAAGCCGGGTGCAAATGTTTATTTCCCGTGAACCAAGGGGAGCCCCCGCCAAAGGAAACACCTGAAGATATTCTGGACACTTACAACTCTGCCATGTTAAATGTTGCACCCGACCATCAACCGACTAGCCCAGACTCTACCCAACCACCAACCTATCATCAATCCACGACTATAAACCCTATGGTCGGCCCATTCACCCACGAAATACAAGCCCAGATTGCCAAGCTTTTTTTTTTGCCTTACTCAGCCATGTTTGAAGGGTTTCTGAATTTGATAGCCAAGACCAGTATTGGTACATTCCAGCTGGGACAGCTCCATGGAGGAGGCAATACCTTAGTTACTGTACACGCCCCTTATAGCGCTACTGATTTGTTTGATATTGTTCATAGATTACCAAAGATACGAGAGGATCCGGTTAAGTTCCAAGAGGAACTTCTGATGAATTATTTGTTGCGAGCAGTGTCGCCCACAGATACATTTACTCTTCTGAAAGTACGTGTCAATTGGTCAGCTAAAGAACCTGCCACCTCCAGCGATCTGAAAAACTTTACTGATAGACTGGTACAAACTATCACTGAAGTTTGACCTCCAAAGACTGATTGGTCTAAAATAATGCATGCAATCAAGTCGAGGGGGAAAATCCAGTGGAATACCTCAAACATTTGAACAATACTCTGGGGGCGGTAACAGTCATTATAGCACCTCAAGCTGTGATGGATCAGTTTGTTATGGGTTTGCAACCTAGGGTATCAGAGGAAATTGAGGTAATGCTAATAGAATGGGAAGGAAAGGGTTTGGTAGAGTTTTTATTAGCTGCACAGCACTTTATTGAACCGGTCGAAAGACCGAAAGAAACTACTGAAGTCAAACCTATGGCATTGCAGATATAGAGTTTACAACATTACCAGGGAAGGGAAGGCTTTCGCCCCATACCAGGAGTGCGATTATGGGGGAGAGGAGCACCCCAATCATATGAAGCAAAGCAATCTGCTGAGGGTTATTACACGAACATGTACAGTGATCAGTGTAATTACTGCAGAGTTTGGACACTGGAACGCCAAGTGTCCACATCAGCCTCAGTATGATGGTCAAGCTGGACAGACCACCACACCAAGCGGAATGACTAGGTCCCAGCCTCCACCAACATCACTCCAGACTGATGGTTAGGATTGTCAGCGGTTTACAGTAGCAATATTATAATTATGCATGGAGCATACTGATCTTTCACAAACGGGATATAGTTGGCTTAATAAAAATATATTCCCGATGAATTCTTGTTTGCAAATATTTGAAAAAGAGAGAACCTTTCTTGCATAACATTCCCACCCAGTGTTTTGGCCCGCTCTTAAGAGAGTTGAGGAAATGATTGCTGCTGCACTCTCCATTAGCACCTTTTGAACTTGCAGTGAACCGAAAAAGAGTGGTGGAGAGACGCTACAGGGCAAGAGGGGAATGCAGGATGAGCTATACTTTCAGCAAATAAGGTAATTTAAATAACTATCTGTGCAAATTTAATTAGCAAATTTACAGAAGTGCATAGGAAATTGCTATGCAACACTGGTAATTTTATGCCTTGTAGTGAAAGGTCATCCTGTCACAATTGCAGTTCCCCATGCTGTCTTGTCATTAATGCCTAAAGGAAAGACCCATCATGTATCCAATTCCTGTCTCACCTGATATGAAAATATGCTTATGCCTGCCGCTAATGTAACGTGAACCGATCTCAGTCCTTAATCCTGCTTCTCTGCTGCCAACTCCACAGGACAGGGAACCGCATGACTGTCCGGTTGTTGTAGATATGCTTCTGTCACCCCATGCTGATTTTTCAGATGTGTCCTTATTCATCCCTGATCTGATTTTCTTTTTTCGTGGATGGCTCGTCCATCCGTGTCCCAGAAACTGGGGAATAGGTCTCTGGTTATTCTCTATGTACCCCCATGGCATCTTAGAAGCAGATCGATTACTGATGCCCAGATCTGCACAAGTTGCTGAATGCGTGACTCTCACCTGTGCCTCTGCCAGGATATATTGGCTACGATGTATACCAACTCCAGGTATGCTCACAGGGTTGTTCAAGACCTTGGAGTCCTTTGGAAGCAGCCTGTGTATTTAACATCCATGGGCACTCCAATATTGAATAGAAAATATGTGTCTGCCTTATTGAATGCATTGTTGCTTCCTGCAGCTGTAGCTATTGGTAAATGTAAAAGAAATTAACCATTTCAGTAATTTACAGCCCAAGGAAATACACTAGCAGAAGGTGCAGCTCATACAGTGGCCTTAAACAGGCCCCTGGCTCCTAATGATATTATGGTTTGTGTTTCAGTCTCACGGTCACTGATCGCTTCCCTTTCCATCCTGGCAATCCTCCAAGACCAAGCCCCTGAAGCTGAAAAGGTGACCTGGACCGAACGTCACTGATAGTTCGGAGTAACACTCCCTGTGGCGTTCCCTAGATGACCAAGTGGTAGCACCCAAATTACTACTCCCTTATCGGTCCGTGAAGCTCATGGCTTAGCCCATTCAGGTAAAAATGCTATGATTAGCCTACTGAATCGAGATTGGATTGCCGCTGGTTTAATATCTATGGCTCAAGGATATTATGAGAACTGGGTTACATGATTGACACACAATGCTGGGAGAGCGGTGCCATGAGGCTGTCTGCACATGCAGTACCGGAGAGAGCCCTTCGTACATGAGCAGACAGACTTCATGCAGCTCCACACCTGTATGAACTTTACTTATTGTTTAGTGATGGTAGATGTATTCTCTGGGTGTGTAGAGGCTTACCCATGCAGAAAGGCAGGTGCTGTTACAGTTGCAAAAAAAGTTGTTGGCAGTGTTCATACCCTGATTTAGATTGCAACTCAGTGTAGAGAGCGACTTGGGCAACTATTTCACTGGTCAGGTCATTAAAGAAGTGTACAAAGGTCTAGAAATAGCGCAACAGTTCCATTGCGTTTATCATCCCCAGTCTAGCACGCATGTAGGATGCCACAATGGGGATCTGAAGTTCAGCCTGTCTAAAGTGTGTAAGGAAACTGGGTTAAAGTGGTCCCAAGTCTTGCCCCTGGTTCTGTTTGCCATGGGCAATAATCCCCAGCGTAAACTCAAACTGTCCACGAAATCCTCACAGATCGCCCCATGAGAATGGGAACTGCACCTCCAACAGTTCTCCCACATCCAAAGTTTGCCTTTAGAGGCTAATACTTTAGTCCAATAATGTTGCATGTTGATTAAAACGGTTAGATATCTCCACGCTCAGGCCCATGAAGGCCTGTCTGAACAAGCTACTGAGCCCTGTTACCCTTTATAGCCAGGGGAATGGGTCCTGGGGAAGGTCCATCATTGGAAATTTGTGCTCCAGCCTGGGTGGCACGTGCCGTTTCAGGTCCTCCTAACTACAAACACTGCAATTAAATGTGCTGGGATCCCAGCCTTGAATCATGTAGCACATTGTTGCAAGATCGCCACCCCAGTCGACGACACCACCTCCACTTTGACCGAACTTCCTTAACTTGGCTCTGGTCCCACCGCGACCACCGACTCCTCCACGAGTGGCGCTGCCGGTTGTTTGCCGATGTTGGACTCTTGCAGCACTTCTGGAATGGAACAACCAGTATCCTCATGTGCTGAACCAGGACTCGGAGCTTCTGAAACTCTTCCACACAGTGAGCTTCCTGTGGGAGCTATTGAGCTTCCTCAGTCAGTCGAAGCCCCAGAAGAACTGACTTGCATTCAGACCTCACTTCTGGCATACCTCCTTCAGTGCCCGACCCCACCTGCTACTCTCAAATTCAGCAGGAATATTAGCAAGATCAATACCTGTCTCATTAGCCCACTCATCACCTGAGGTCTCTGAGAGATCTTCCGAGGGTTCTTCAGATGATGTGTCCTTCTTCTTTCCGCTCCAGGCACTCGCAACGTCCTTCTTTCCTTTCTTCTGGTAGAGGTAAGGACAGGCTCCCCCGGAGGCCACTTTGCCTAGTAGGCAACCTGTCTGGGGAGCCCACCCCAGACCAGGGAAAAGCTGAGACTAAAAAACCCTGGTGTTGCCTGCAGCAGTTGTTTAACTGTCTGGCAGTACTTGAGGAGAGGTCTGATATTCCTTGAAGAACTGAGGTAACATAGGGCCTCATTACGAGTTGGTCGGTAAAAAAAGCAAATTACCAGCATGCCGGTGCAACCATGTCCATGTAGCACTGCTGGCGGAATCAGCGGTTGATTACGAGTCAGCGTACACATGCATACCGGCATGCTGGTAATAGCTGTACCGGAATGCCGGTAAGGCCCTCCAAACTCCCGATAGTGGCATCATCAATGCCGCACACACCGTCACTAGATTCCTAGATGCCGCAAGGAACGGTACCGTTGATACCGGTATCATAAATACCGGTACCGGAAGCAACGTCATCGCTCCAGAACGGGAAATGCACTGATGGCCATCTTTAAAAACACAATCTATTGCTATCTTCTGCCTACAGCACCTGGATTGGTGGACTGTGTCAGCAAGGTGATGGCCAAGGCAACCAGAAAAGGCACAGTGCCCTGTGAAAGCCTCGTTTTAGTGATGAGGAACTCAACATGCTCGCCGACACACTGGATGAGCACGCAAATGCTCGCCGACACACTGGATGAGCACGCAGATGTTGTGCTCTGCGCAGACCTGCACCGTGCGGCACAAATCAGCAAAAATAAAATCTGGGAGGAGGTGACGCACAAAGTCTCTGTGGAGGGGACAATCCCATACACTGTAAAAGACTGCAGGAAACGCTGGGACGATCTGCTGCTGCGTGTCCGCAACATCCTCAACAAATCGCAGCCAGGTCCAGCCCACAGGTGGGGAGGCATCATCCCCTAAAAAGATGGCTTGTTGGGAGGGAACATGCACATCTGTCATAGACATGGAGGCCATCGAGGGGGTTGGCTATTCCGAGATGGGAGTCCCTTCATTTGCCGATGACGGTGAGTGGCCCTTAGCATAACACAAAAGACACCACACACACACACCTAATACCCCAAGTACAATGGTGGGATCCAAAAGGCAAGTAGATGAGAGCAAATACACAGCCCATCACCTCTGACGTAAAGTGAGCCCCTAAAAAAAAAAACGCAAAATCTCTGCCATGAAAACACATAAACCCTACTGACACAAACCACATGAGTCCCCGATAGCAGACACATGCACCATCTGCATGCACACACACACACACACACACACACACACACACACACACACACATATACCTCACCGTACAGATGCAGGCCTGATGACTGCGCCATCCCATAGCATGGTGCACACATCACCACTACCGATTGCACACTTGACACACCAACCATGACCATGCACAAAGTGTAAACACCAATGCAACAACGCACATTGTGCAAGCAAACCTGACCCACATCTAGAGAACACATGGCCAAAACACGCAAGCCACGATACACTTGTCGGCCACCCAACAGACACCATGCCCATCATGGCTGCACCAGAAGGATGCAGCCCCCCCCCCACCCCCCACACCACCAACTCCTGTAAGCACCATGACTGCCCCTCCAACATGTACACGAGAATGCACAGGACTCAAAATGAACTAGCATCGATGTATGTAGGATGCATGTTTACCCATGACTGATGCCCTGCCTCTCCCCCTCCCCCCCCCAGACACTGGATCAGACAGCGAGGTGGAACACACTGCAACACCAACAAAGACACCTGCACACTTGAGCCGAGGCTCCAACAACGCCTCCAGGCCTTCCACATCAAGGGCTGGCCAGAAGTAAACCACTGCTCCCAAGCCAGAGCCCCCCAGCCAACAGGGAGCACAGGCTGGAGACCCTGGCGAGCAGCTACCACCAACACTCCAGAAGGAGCCCCAGCAAGGACACACTGCTGCCATGAAGGCACCCATGCCAAAAGGCACACTTGCCACAAATCTCCCCACAAAAGAGAACATCGGCCCCACAGGAAACACCTCAGGTGGAAGAGGAGGGATCACCTCCGGCCAGTGATGTGGAGGGGCCACAGTCGACGGCCACCAGTGATCTTGGAGAGGTGGCACAATCTGCGAAATCATAGCGTGGAGGAGCTGGAGGAAGAAGACACTGAAGTCTATAGCTTGCCTGAGGACTTGCTGGACACCATAACCATGCTGGACAACCTACAGTTCTCACCCGAGCCTGGCTCCGGTGGACACGCCTCTGCGGATGACATTCCTGTAGTAGTACGCAGGCCAGGAACCACGCACGCACGCACACACCACCCCCTCCCATGCAACCACCAGCTGCGCAATCCATCCAGGACTTGGAGGGGCGGTTGACCCGCATGGAGGAGCGCCAGCAGGCCATGCATGACATGGTCAAGCAATATGTTGCGGAAGGAGAAGCCACATGCCTGGCCATGCAAGAGTACACCAGTACAATAAGCTGTGCTGTCTACCGTGTGGACTGGCGCGTGCGTGAGGGCATGGCAGCAATGACACGGGCTGTCACCCAGTTGGTTGCCGCCATGGCCCAACATCGTGATGCAGTGGCTGACCCACAAACCCCACCCTCGACCCCCTCAACCCTGGTGAGTTCTACCCAGACAAGCCCGGTGCAGAGGTCACTGCGCAGTATGCGCTGCCCGAACAAACAGCCCACTCCACCTAAAAGGGGGCATCAGTAGCCTGACACACATTGACATGTCAGGAGGGGGTCCAGTTGAAAATGAAGTGGTTGCAAGGGTGGGTGGGTGTGTGTGTGGGTGTGGGTCGGTGTTGGCAGGTGGGCGGGTGGGGGTGTGGGGATGTTGGGGGGTGGGGGGAGTGAGTGTGGGGATGTTGGGCGGTGGGGGTTTTGGGGGGTAGTTTGTTGTATATTGAGGGGTAGAGGTCCACGTTGGTTCCTGTTCACTGTACATAGTTTTAATTAATTTAATACATTGCTTTTTGCGTTTGTGTCAATTTATTTCTTAACAGTGCCCAGTGCTCAGTGTCCACTATTCCGAGTGCCTTGTGTTGCCCAGTCCATCAAAAGTATTGTGCAATCAAAGTTTGGCATACAACACGTCCTTCATTCACATTGTGCTGTGATCGATATGCGTCTTCTTCACCATCATCCTTCTCATATTCTGGTCCATGTCAGAGTGCAGGGGTATGTTGTGCCGGATGCACATGTTGTGCAGCATGGCACATGCCAACACTATATTGACCACCTTCTCAGGCCTGTATACGAGTGCCCCACCCAACCTGCTGAGGCAGCGAAAACAGGCCAAAAGTCTACTCAATTGTGAAACAAGTGCGTGCATGTGCACGGTTGTAGTCCTGTTTGTGTCTTTTGACTGGTTGCCTGATGGGGGTCAGAAGCCACAGCTTCAGGGGATACCAGGCATCACCTGCACAGGAGCAATGGAAAATGTATTTTGAACATTGTTGTCATTCCTTGTGTGCAATGCATGTACAGTGTTCATGGTCGCATGCCACAGAATCATCATGACTGCATTTGGCATTTCCTTATAGTAAGAACCAGGTAAGTGTACTTGGGGATGATCCATGCTTGGGAGGTATGTGTGCCGTTCAGGTTTTAGGGACCTTTCCATCAGGTACAGCACTCACACAAATGAGTTGATAATGACCATGATCTGCTGACATCTGATGGGTGTGTTGCATTTGAACTTTGTACTATACATGTGGTGTGCATCATGACCTATTTGCCTTATGTGCTTCATGATACACAGTGGTTTGCTAATCATGTTTACGACTACTTGATGTCACCATGTACTTGTCCATCACTGCCTTTCCCCATATGACCAAGGCCCAATGGCAATGGTGGTATGGTCCGCCAGTGACGGCAAAACATTTTGTGATGGGACTGGGTGTGTACTGGCATGGTGGAGCAGAGGTATTGTGGATGGGTCCTGCGCCAATCGCTCATATGTTAGTGGTGGTAACTGATTGGGGATTACATTAGTTTCCTTGCTTGCACCATTGCAATTGTAAGTGTTCCTTGAGGTGCCTGTGCCGGTATACTGGTCTGCGGTGTACCTGTGGGGTGGGTGCAGTGACAGAGATTTCCATGTGTGGCAGTTGGATTTGCCACAGGCATGGCTGCATGTCCCGTGATGGACTTTGCTCCGCTCATGTATTTCAGGCATTGTGCCTGCAGGGTGGTACATCATGATACCCATGGTTCATTAACGCACAGCTATGTAGGCATGCCACATCTGCATCCATTGGCTGTGTCGAACATTCTGTAGAGGTGACTGGGGTCACAGTTTTGCCACCCAGGTTGCTGTGTCCCCCCCCCCCCCGAACAACACCCCTCATACCTCAGCCAGCAGACAGGTTGTCTATGCTTGTGCCCCCCCCCCCCCCGGCAACACCCCTCATACCCTAGCCAGCAGACAGGTTGCCTATGCTTTTGCCCCCCCCCGGCAACACCCCTCATACCCCAGCCAGCAGACAGGTTGCCTATACTTGTTCCCCCCCACCCCCCAGGCAACACCCCTCATACCCCAGCCAGCAGACAGGTTGTCTATGCGTGTGGTCCAACCCCCCCAGGCAACACCCCTCATTGCCCTGTTGTTGGATTTACCCAGCAGCCAGGTATGTTGTGCAGCGCGTCGTGCCATGTAGCAGGGAAGCGTGGAGTTGTGCAGCACCATGGCATCATGTGTGGATCCCGGGAATCTTGCACAGCAATGCGTAATTAATTGGCTTGCATCGTACACCATCTGGACATTCACGGAATGGTAGTGTCCTTTTGCGCCACACTACCTCCTCAGCATGCCGGACTACCAGCTCCACATGCGTGCAGTCGATGGCACCGATTATGTTTGGCATGCCTGTCAGTGCATAGCATGCTATTTTGAAAGCATTCACCTCCACAGTCTGTGGTAAATATGTGGTCCCTTCCATGTTTCAGGAGGGCATCTAGCACCTGGTTGAGCAATGCCATGCTGCTGCCCCACTGTGTGCTGGTAGGTGCCTGTGGGAAGGAAGTGCAACACAGACACTACCTTCAGCAAGGGTGGTGCCTGTCTGGATGTTGATGAGGCTTGCCAGGTCGTCATGGATGAGGTCCATTATTGTGCATATGGTGTCCATGTCCAGGCGGTACCGGGTGTGGATCTCTGCAGGGGTTAGGTCAAATGGACTGGCCCTTGGCGAGGTATTGGTGGCTGCCTGTGGGTATAACTGCCTGTCCCGGTGGTATGTGCTGGCTCTGTCTCACCCTCCTTCTCCTCCTGCGCATCCTCTGCATTCCCTGGTTCAATGCCTCCTGGGTTAGTAGCAGTGCAGGCATGTCCTCCAGCCCCAGTATTCAACTGCTAATCGTAGCATTTTGGGTGTGGTGTGTGGGTGTACTCCTTTTGTGCTGTGCTAGACTCCATTGCCTCCACCTGCCTTGATTGTGTGCACCTGTGGCAGGTTTCTACACAGCAGATAGCTATTTACGGCTGTCCTGTGATGCCAGTGTTAACGACATCATGGTAACCATTATTACCGGCGTCTGGATGCTGGTAAGTGCATGTCCGTGCACCTCGTAAAACTCACTGCCTTGCGACATGATGGTATTACTGACATGGCTGCTACCCGGTCACAGCGGGTTGCCATGGCCACTGGACAGGAACCCCAGTTTACATCCCCTAAAGGGTCGAGTTGGCTTTGCGTTATTCTGCCTAAGCAGCATAACGCTCACCGCTGCCTGAGAAGCATCTTACCTGTTTTCCAGTGCAACCATCTCGGAGAAGCCTCTTACCTGTCTCCCAGCAAACATCTCGGAGAAGCATCTTGCCTGTTCTCCAACAAAACCATCTCAGAGAAGCTTCTTATCTGCATAGCCAGCCAAACCATTGCAGAGGCGCAACTTACCCGTTTTCTCCATCAGAACCAGCTGAATCATCGCTGAAGCGTCTCTCACCTGCTCGCAGTGACTCCATCCACAATCAACCAGAGCTCACTTACCTGGCTCGTGGAATACAACTACCGACTGCGCGACTTACCTGACCTTCAGCTCAGACACCAACTCGGAAGATCTACAGGGTCAGCTTTGTTGCGGTTGCAGGCATTCTTCACCTGCCACCAGGTCCGTGCAACGCAACTCTTCTCCAAGCGCCGCTAGACTGTACCTGCAGGAGGAAAGAACAAATAAGGTTAGAAACCTAACAGACATTTGTTACGGTCGCACGCCATCGCATCTAGCGCTTACCTTTGGATTCCAACTTGTCATCTTCTTGGGAACACTTCGAAGTCCTCCACCAGCGCACGGCTCTGCTGGGCCGCCATCACCTATAAAGGAGAAAGAGACATTATTAAGAGTACGAACTTAGATCATGTGACAAGGCATTAATACTTATATTAACAACAAACATCACAAAAACTCCTACCTTCAAAATGGTTCGGTCACAGCCGGCCTGGGCCACCACATCTATGGACCAGTGAAGCAACTGGGTCATCTTGAAGCGCCCCTGCTGATGAGAAGCAGGACGGAGAGCTTGTCCTAACTATAGATCAGGTGAGCCTATATGAGTAAATGCTTACTTATCTAATTTTGGCATGAAAGGTCCGAGGGGAGTCACGATACCTCCACAACCTTCTCATTGCCTCTCGTGTTCCCGCAGTGGCAGTACCAACATCCAGAACAGTGTACTTGGCAGCAGCTGGGGGTGAGAACCGATTGCGGGGAGCCGAATCCAGGGAGGGCTCCAACCGTGCCCCAACATCCCCACAGAGACCAGGTGAGCGTAACATGGGTCCCTGCAGATGCCGGTAGCACCGGCATCGCGGGTCGTAATGCACCGGTCCGGTAGACAATGCCAGTATTCACCTACCAGTATCGTTATTCCCGGACCGGCAATCTTGTAATGAGGCCCATAGTCTTAAGCAGGAGATTCACTACAGGTCCCAGCATGCATTGGGGAATGTTGATTCCCGTACGAGGGTCAAATAGGAAATGTAAGGTTAAAGAAAGGTATGGTAAACCAGCAGGAGTCCGGGAAATCACTCGGGAACAGAGTGCGAGAAGTCTGCAATGAAAGAGGGAGACCGGAACGTGAGCCGGTAACCCGAAACGGCACTAGCAACCAAAAGGAGGATCCCGCCCAGGATGCAGAGAAGCCAGGAAAGCAAAGGCAGGGAGCAGGGAAGAACAGGAATGCTCCCGAGGGCAATGAGGACAGGGGGAAAAACAGGTAGCCGAATAACAAACACTAGCATCAACCTACCCAAGCACAGGGTTGCAACGTGCTGGCCTGTGTACCCGGGTGATGTATATAAGCAATAGCAGCGGCCATGATGGGAGACCAGACCGCTGCCTCACGTTACAGGGATGACGTGATGGAACTATTAGTGTGCCCCCCAGCGATCCCATACCCGCCAGGGTCTGATCGTGACAGCTACTCACAACACAGCCCCCAAAATGTGAGCTTTGTGGCGCTGTGGAAGAGCTCCCAGCAAGCAGTAACTCTGAATAAAGTGGCAACTGGCTAGGTCACTTGCTCCTGGATTTGTCCCGTCAATGATGATGAATCCTCCTGAGGTGGCGGTGCATTGGCAAAGAGAAGAAGCAACCACTGTTGACTCGCTGATACCTGCAAGTGTTGGTCCCTGATGTTACCACCTGCTGGTCATTCTTTGTTTTGATGACCCACATATGCATGTGGTTTTGGTATTTTTAATAGCTTTAGTTTGAACTTTAGAACAGTGACATTTACCTTGCTGAAACCTCAGAGCCTATAACATTTATATTGCCCCATCCCAGACCAGGTATGCACCAAGCCTGCAGCACTTCACCTTTCCTCCACAGCAACTGGCCTTGTACATTACACCAATGCAAGTCCAGTTGCCGTGGAGGAAAGGTGAAGTGCTGCAGGCTTGGTGCTGGGAACTGTTTATGGGAACAAGCAAACGTCATTATTACTTGTCCACCAATTCCAGTGTAGTTATCAATAATGTCACATTTTCCTTCAACCCTAATTTTTCATTTTCTCAAAACGGGTGCACCACATATTCCCAAACCAGTTTAATTTTTGGAGGCACAGCTGATCCCTGACTGACCATTAAATGGTGAGGGAGTTGTTACATGGGGTATGTCCTGCCTGTAGTGCCTAGTACTCCAACCTTTCCAGATCATCCCTGCCCCAGGAGAAGCACTGCCTGGGAAGATTGTGTTATTGGTGTAGGATATCTCATACCAGCTCTTGGGATTAAGATAAACTGAGACAGTCTGGACCCAATTGTCACAGTTGGTAGAGGATATTGCAATTTTCATGGCGCCCTCCTTGTATTACCCTGTGAACATGCAGCCATCCAAACCATGATGCATCAGACCTGTATGGATTTAGACAATGTCCTTGCATCTGAGCAATCTTGAAGCGCGAGTGCTGTACTTTCATACCGAGTTATGTAAGTAATATGTCATGCTACTGAAGAACTGTTATGATATGCCTGCATGTGATGTTTGCTTCCCTAAGGATGTATATAATGAGACCTGGTTTGAAGGTCTCATGCGAGGGGATTGCGCGCAAATGGAGATGAACATTTTATGTACTCCCCTAGCACAATGCTGCATTATAATATTGAGAAAGTACTGTCATGTTTAAACAACTGTTTCTTGCATATGCGTGGTAAGGATTTAGGCTTTACTACGCATGTCCACACTCTTTGCCTAGTGTGTAGCTATACTCGCCTCTACATCTCTTGCATCTCAATGTGTTAGAGTTTTTTGATTGATTATTTATTTATTATGCACTTGTACACAAGTGTTTCAAAGCGCAACCATGAATGTGAGGGGGAGACATAGTGAAGACGAGACAAATGATCTTACTAGGCATGGTACATTCAGATTATGCAGGTGAACAGAAAAGGAAGTGCGTGTGGGTGGGGAAGCAATAGGGACAAGTGTGCCCATTCCCTTCAGAACATGGATTAAGTGCAGAGGGATACCACTCTCATGGGTCATAATCGAAGTGCAGTAGTGCTGCAGCAAGTGCAAGGCTCGGGGTCAGTGCAGGGGACTTGCGCGGAAGCTTGGGACCTGTGAGGCTCTGAAGGTACACCAGGCAGCCAGTCAGCGAAATTGAGCAGAAGTGGAGGAGAGAGAGCAGAAAGAGTTGGTAAGCAGGGGACGGGGAGAGAGAATGAGAATGAGAAGGAGGCGGCGAAGAGGAAAGTCTTGAGGAGTTTCCAGAATTTAAGGAGATCCGGCTCAAGGCGGCAAGAGGGAGGGAGGCTCCCCCCAGGTCTCTACTTGGAGAAGCGGCTGACCCACAGAGAGTTGGAGGAAGACGAGCAGAGGGCTCAGGAAGATGAGTATTTAGGAAGCAATTGTTGTAGATAAAGTGGGTCCAAGCCCCAGAAAGCCTTGCGGACAATGCAAAGGGTCTTGAACTTAATCCTTGCAGCCACAGGGAGCCAGTGAAGGGATTTCAGCGTGGGAGAGATGCGATCGCTGGGCTTGAGGCCAAGGATAAGTCTTGCGGTTCTGTTCGGGATGAGTTGAAGAGGACGGAGGGTAGAAGAGAGAGGGCAGGTTTCTAAAGAGACTTGCAATAGTCCAGACAAGAGAGGACCAGGGCTCTGAAGATGGCGAGCCTTAGGGGAAGGTGAGAAAAGATAGAATACCTCTGAGAAGGTGCAGTTGGTAGTGGGACATTTAGAGATGTCTGTGATGTGTGAGGAGAAGGAGAAAGTGAAGTCGAAGATGACCCCCCCCCCCAATGTTTTCTGCCTCGTTGGCATGTTTTAGGCTCCTGCTTTCTTAGGAAAAGCAGCTTTAGCAGATTGAAGCCCTCATACTGTAAGCATGCTCACCTGCCTCAACCGTGTGTAAACCTCTGAGGAGTATATTCAGCTCCACTAAATGGATCACTTTACGCTGTCCTTCCTGATAACACTGTCTCAAGATGTGAAAATGCACCTGCGATCAATAGGCAGTCCCCATATTTACTGACCACATCAGAACAGGTTTTCGAACATGTTTCACAGCATGCCCTCGACATTTCTGAATTTTCAAGCTTGAGTTGGTTGGCTGACACCATGGGTATCTGTTTCCCATTTACTTTTATCGACTCCATGTTCTTCTCATAACATACTTCAGGCTTCCATCAGCATGCTATAAAACCTTATCTACAGTTCTGATTCCCACAGCAAAGGTATGTTTTCCAGGATGGGGTCTGGCATGGATTCACATGCTCATAAATATTCCCTGTCGTCAGTCTGGGAATCCTCGGTAAAGAAAAAATAATTTTGTTTAGTTTCTGAACTGTCTTTCTACTAATAACCAATCACTGGTCTCGGGGTCATACTGCCCCCAGCCAATGGGCATACCTAAGCCCCTCCTCTGGCAGCCATCTTCAAATTTTTACCGAACGTTCAAGGGTTGGAAGTCTTCATGCTTAGCTCTCAAGATTTTACTGTGTATTGCATTTTTTCGAAGCGTTTACTCTTATTTTTTCAGTCAATTCGAGCCCAAGCTCCACCGATTCTTCTTCCGATCAACGGGGACCCATTTCGGAATGTTCTACTCCCCTCAAGGGCGGGTTTCTGTTGAATTACTCTTCTTGGAGGATTCCGGAAGACCCTTGAGGCCTACCCAGAGTCGGACATGGCCCAGGACAAAGGAAATTAGACGCCTACTGGATCCAAACTGTTTAGGAACTGCCCAGGATGTGGACTGCAGAACGTCTTTAAGAAGGACCATCGTAAATGACTCCAGCAGCAGGTGAGAAGCAGTAGTCAGAGCGGTCTTCTAAGACCTTTTGATGGCGCTCCGGCGACAGAGGCCCAATAAAAGGCAAAGGACTGCGAGTCCGCGGGCACTGGGAGCGCCGTTGGTTCGGGCTCCTCGGTTGTCAGGTAGGGCACGAAGTCACCAACGCCATCATCCACGAGCCAATGCTCTGTTCCGGTGAAAAGGAAGTATGGTAAGCTTCGGGAGAAGCCCCGGTCGATCCCGGTGGAGAAAGCCAAGGGGGCGCGAGGCGGTGACCCTCCCTCTAAGGTGAAGGCCTCGGACGCGCCCAAGGTCATGAAGGCCCTGATTCACCCGGCAAAGGCCTCGATTGAAGGAGTCGTGGCGGCTCTGGCGAAGCCTGCGGGGGCTACCTGTCATGATGCCTACCTCCAAGGTGCCAGACAGGACCCAGCTACCCCAGAGGCAGACATCATGTCTTCAAGGGAAGTCACAACAGCCTCAAATAGGGGCTCTTTGGACTCAGTCCTGGCGCCTTTGGCGCCAGTCTCATATCGGGCCACAGTCCTGGCGCCATAGGTGCCGGCTCATAAAAGGGGACTTTGTGTTAAAGGTGCTTAGTGTTAACTTACCTGATGCAGACCATGCTGCAACATCCAGGCCTTCTGAGGCCTGAATGGGACTACTTTATCTTTGGAACTAAACCACACGGGTGTGGTCAGGGGAGGAATACATACCTGAGAGGAAGGATACATACCTGGAACTACTTTGAAGGCTATTTAAGCCACGCCCAAGCAGCAACTCACGCTTCGCGTTGTTCTGCATCTAGCAGCTGGACGCTCACCGTGTTTGCTCCTGCATTCTGTCTTCTGCCACTCCTGCCAGCATCCCAGAACACCGGCAAAGAGAGAAGAGAAGAGAAAAGGGTAAAGAAGAGTCCTTACCTGCTAAATCCGCATTCCGGAGACATCTCGCTGACGGTCCTGAAAAGAAAGATATCCATTTAAAAGCATATCTCATCGATCGCTGCAGCGCCGCATCTCACTCACCTGTACAAGGTACCACCATGTTCTACGGTGACATCTGGGCTCACAGCCACATCACCGAGCCTAGGGAGAAAAAGACAAGAATAAAGCTGAGTGGGGAAAGAAAACAAGGAAACCTTAATTTCCATTACAAAGCTTACCTGTTGGGTTATTCCAACTTCATTTCGGGTCGGTGCCGCATCCTGGCATTTCCGGACCCCGGCCCCTAAGGGGAAAAGGAGACATCAGCGTTAGTGGGCGCATGAAAAGACGTTACCCAACGCCCATTAAAGACTTACCTGATTTCTTCTGGATTGATCTTTGTTTCGGGTCGGTGCCGCATCCAGGCATTTCCGGACCCCGGCCCCTATGGGGAAAAAAGACATTCAGCGTTAGTGGGCGCATTGATACAAGGACACTGAGAGAACTCATCAACCCCCCCCTAGTCTCATTCTTCGGTTCCACAGCTCTTCTCGGAATAGTTTCCGCACCTGAAAAAGAGACAACAAACAATTATTATTGCGGAGTCATACTCATTAACAGAATCCTTACGGTACTATACCGGGAAAACAAAACTTGAACCCTCTACAATCAAAATCCCAGTGAAGTAACTGGATACAACGCGCCCCTGCATGAGAAGCAGGATGGAGAGCTCAACTTTTCAAACCCTAAGGTGAGACTTCACGTGGGGGTCGCAGGAGGGTTTCGTAGAGGGGTGAGAAGGAAGCGGGAGGCTTATACTTTCTCCCGCAGATTGTTAATACTCCCTTTTCACATACAGAAAGATATTCCTGCGAGCCAGACAAGCCAGATTCGAAGGTCCGGTCCAGTCCATCTTCCGGGTCCTGCGCTTCACCATAGAAGAAGCAACAACACTCCAAACCAGACCTGCGCCTCCGTGGGAGTCAGGAGAGCGTAACAGAACGCAAAGCCTACCTACAATTTCCCACCAGGTCCTATGGAAACTTCCGAGACAGACCAGCTGGCTCAGCTTTTGGGGGAATTAAGGGCAGAAGTACACTCCGCCCGCCAGGAAACAAATGCTCTCAAAAGAGAATTAATCTTATCCAAGGAAAGAACTGATGACCTGGCCAAACGATTGTTGCAGGGTCAAGCAGGACAAACTCCTTTACCTAGTTCTGGGGGTAATGACTCGTCAATGGTTTCGAATAACCGGTACAAATCAATCTACCTGGAAACATGCCTTTGGCCCCGCCTGAACGTTTTGCGGGGGACCCCAAGAAATATGCCGTTTTTATGAACAAATGTCGCCTACACTTTCTATGCAGACCTGGGGCCTTCCCTAATGATCAAACCAAGGTAGTCTTTGTATTATCTTATCTCAGTGGCTGTGCTGCCGATTGGTCTGTTCCGTTGGTAAGTCAGGGTGACCCAATTCTCCAGGATTTTCAAAGCTTCCAGGCGAGCATGGAAAGATTATTCGCTCGACACTCTCAGGAACAGGCCCTTGACAACGAACTACTATCCTTACGACAAGGTAACCAAGATCTCTTATCTTATATTGCCACCTTTAATGGGTTGGTTGTAGAAACGGGGTGGCCCGCAAATAAAAGGATCACACTATTTCATCGAGGCCTGCGCGGAGACCTTAAGGATGTTCTAGCTCAAATAGTAAATCCACCTCAAGCCTGCGCAGAATACATAGACTAAGTGGTCCAACTTGACCACAGACTGCAAACTAGAAAAGCAGATCGGTCCAAGTTCGAAACTCGAGTGCTGATCAAAACTCACGCTAACCCTAAGAGTACCGACGTTTCAGAACCTATGCAGATCGGCGGTGTTAAAGGACCATTGACGCAGAAGGAACGAGAGAGAAGACGGCAAAAGCAACTATGTCTCTATTGCGGGGCTTCTGGTCACTTTCTACGAGACTGCACGGTAAAGCCACCTAAGAAGGTGGTTGGAGCCACGGACAACAATTTAATAGAACCTGATTCGGGAAACGGTCAAGCCCGACAAGCGTAGAAGTCCGCTTGCCGAGCTTGAAAACAGACCCTTTGACCTCGCATTTTGTCATGCCAATGGTGCTCGTGGACCCGAAACAGCCTCAGCGGTTGCATTCTATAAAAGCATACATCGACAGTGGAGCTATTGGAAACTACGTAGATCGTGAATTGGCCTCCAGGATTAATCTTCCTCTCCGTCCGAAAAGGATGTCATTACTACAGTAGATGGAACCGAAATAGCCTCAGGGCCGGTAACACATTCCACTACAGAAATGACACTAGTGGGACAGGATGAACATCGGGAAGCAATTGTGTTCGATGTAATCAAGGCCCCACAATTTCAAGTAATTCTAGGAATCCCTTGGTTAGAAACACATAATCCTCGAATTGACTCGCGAGCAAAGAGAATAACCTTTCCTGATTGTGAACTGACTTGTTATCCTAGAAATCCAGATATGGGTCTGGCCACAGTAACTTCCACCACGATACAACTACCAGTTGAATACCAAGAGTTCCAAGACGTTTTTCAAAAAGAACAGGCGAACACGTTACCTCCCCACCGGTCGTACGATTGTCAAATCGACCTGGTACCCAATGATCAACCGCCCTGTAGTAGGATTTATGCTCTTACTGAACCTGAGAACGTTCATTTGCGTCAGTATTTAGATCAGTATCTTGCCAACGGTTTTATTCGCCTGTCAAAGTCTCCTGTTTCCTCAGCTCTGTTCTTCGTGCCGAAAAAAGAAGGCGACCTTAGAACATGTATTGACTACCGCGCCCTAAATCAAATAATGATTAAGAATCATTATCCTCTGCCTCTGATCCCTGAACTTCTTGACCAGGTAAAAGATGCTTGTATATACACCAAGTTAGATCTCCGAGGAGCTTATCACCTGGTACGTATAAAAGAAGGCGACGAATGGAAGACTGCATTCCGCACCAAATATGGGCTCTTTGAATATCAGGTGATGCCCTTCGGATTATGCAATGCACCTGCCGCCTTTCAATACTTTATGAATGATGTTGTTCGGGAACTTATCGATGTTTGTGTCATCGTATATATCGATGACATCCTGGTATACTCCTCCTCGGAATCCGAACACAGAAAACATGTCAGGACAGTTCTTGAGAAATTGCGCCAGCACAACCTGTTTGCGAAACTCGAAAAATGCGTTTTTCATACCACAGAGGTCGAGTTCCTCGGATTCATCCTGACACCTAAAGGAGTCCGAATGGACTCGCGAAAGGTGGACACCATCCTCAAATGGCCATCTCCTAACTCTGTTAAGGGGGTTCAGAGTATGCTTGACTTTGCCAATTTCTATCGAAGAGTCATCCCGGAATTTTCTCGAGTGGTTCAACCCATAACAGCCCTCTTACGGAAGAATAAACATTTCGAATGGACTCCTGAGGCAGAACAGGCCTTTCAAGACCTAATGACCAAATTCACCTCCGCCCCTGTATTGAAGCATCCGCGCCCATATCTCCCTTACATTGTTGAAACTGACGCTTCCAGTTTGGCCATGGGTGCTGTCTTGTCTCAAAGGGATCCAGAAACTAACCAGATGCACCCTGTAGCCTTTTGGTCCAGGAAATTCATGGCTCCTGAAATCAATTACGCAATCACCGACAAAGAATTACTAGCTATTAAGTCTGCCTTCAAGGCTTGGCGTCATTACCTCCTCGGCGCAAGACACACCATTACGGTGATTACAGATCATAGGAATTTGCAATATCTAAAAACGGCCAAAGCCCAATCATCCTGCCAACTCCGATGGGCTTTATTCTTTGCAGAATTTGATTTCATAATCACCTACCGCCCTGGTTGCAAGAATGGCAAAGCGGACGCTTTATCCCGGTTTGGAATGGATGAAACAAATTCAAACTTAGAACCAGTACCAATTATACCCGAACAAAGAATTTTAGGCTTGACCTCTTTGCAAACTATAGAGGACGTTCAAACTCGAGTTAAACAACTTTTAAATTCCACAGCCTTGCAAGAATGGACTCAAAAGGGGTCACACTTTTCCGTTAATAACGATTTACCGTACTTCCAGGGGCGGTTATTTCTGCCCAACAAAGAACTGCAAGAATTGGTCATTGCTCACTATCATGATACATTAATGGAAGGACATCCTGGTATCGCAAAAACTGAGGAAAAGATCAAACGACAATTCTGGTGGCCATCCTGGAGAAAAGACATAAAATCTTTTGTGATGTCTTGCGGAATTTGCGCCCAAAATAAAGGTCAAAAGAAGAGACCAGCCGGTCTCCTACAACCCTTGGATATTCCACCGGCCCCTTGGCACACCTTGTCAATAGACTTTATTACCGACCTGCCTCCTTGCTATGGATATAACACTATCTTGGTAATCGTGGATCTGTTCTCCAAGATGGCCCACTTTATCCCTTTAAAAGGGGTACCTTCAGCCTCCATCTTGGCCAAGGAATTTCTGGAAAACATAGTTCGTATGCATGGTTTTCCATCCATATTAATCTCAGACCGAGGAAGCCAATTTATTTCCCAATTTTGGAGGAAATGTTGCCAACTGGCACAAATTGATGTACGCTCATCCACTAGTCACCACCCCCAGACCGATGGTCAAACCGAGAGGACTAACCAAAACCTTGAACAATATCTTCGGTGCATGTTGCATCAATCTGAAAACAGCTGGAAAGATATTCTATGGATCGCAGAGTATGCATATAACAATTCTGTACATTCTGGAACAAGACAAACCCCTTTTTACACCTTGTATGGTCATCATCCTAGAACCTCAGACCTAGACCCTCCTCAAAACCTGGAAATGCCTGCAGTTGATCATTTGCTTTCTACTATAACCCGAGCCTTCAAGGAAGCTATAACTCATTTGCAACAAGCCAATAAAAAAATCCAAAGAAAATGCTGATCTACATCGGAGTGAAGCACCTTCGTACCAGATTGGAGACCAGATTGGTGTGACTGGCAACCAAGCATTTGCCTCTCAAAGGACCGCAGACTTTTAATCCCAGATACATTGGACCCTATCCCATCAAAGCTATAATTAACCCGGTGGCCTTTAAACTCGATCTACCAGCCAACATGCAAATTCATCCCGTTTTTCATGCATCACTGTTAAAACCGGTGCAGCCTGGAACCAGACTAAGCAAACCACCTGAACCAATTCAAATCGATGGGGAATTAGAATTTGAAGTTAAGGATATATTGGATTCCAAAATGTTAAAATCAAAACTCTTCTATCTAGTTGATTGGAAGGGGTACGGACCTCAGGAAAGATCTTGGGAACCAAGTGACCATGTACACGCCCCGCGATTAGTGCAAAGATTCCACCGAAAATTCCCAAGCAAGCCGAAACCCCTGGAAAGGACGACCTTGGGAGGGGCCTTGGGAGGGGGTACTGTCATGATGCCTACCTCCAAGGTGCCAGACAGGACCCAGCTACCCCAGAGGCAGACATCATGTCTTCAAGGGAAGTCACAACAGCCTCAAGTAGGGGCTCTTTGGACTCAGTCCTGGCGCCAGGCTCATATCGGGCCACAGTCCCGATATGACTTTGTGTAAAAGGGGACTTTGTGTTAAAGGTGCTTAGTGTTAACTTACCTGATGCAGACCATGCTGCAACATCCAGGCCTTCTGAGGCCTGAATGGGACTACTTTATCTTTGGAACTACTTAACCACACAGGTGTGGTCAGGGGAGGAATATATACGAGAGAGCAAGGATACATACCTGGAACTACTTTGAAGGCTATTCAAGCCACGCCAAAGCAGCAACTCGCGCTTCGCGTTGTTCTGCATCTAGCAGCTGGACGCTCACCGTGTTTGCTCCTGCATTCTGTCTTCTGCCACTCCTGCCAGCATCCCAGAACACCGGCAAAGAGAGAAGAGAAGAGAAAAGGGTAAAGAAGAGTCCTTACCTGCTAAATCTGCATTCCGGAGACATCTCGCCGACGGTCCTGAAAAGAAAGATATCCATTTAAAAGCATTTCGCATCGATCGCTGCAGCGCTGCATCTCACTCACCTGTACAAGGTACCACCACGTTCTACGGCGACATCTGGACTCGCAGCCACATCACCGCGCCTATGGAGAAAGAGACAAGAATAAAGGTGAGTGGGGAAAGAAAACAAGGAAACCTTAATTTCCATTACAAAGCTTACCTGTTGGTTTATTCCAACTTCATTTCGGGTCGGTGCCGCATCCTGGCATTTCCGGACCCCGGCCCCTAAGGGGAAAAAGAGACATCAGCGTTAGCGGTCGCATGAAAAGACGTTACCCAACGCCCATTAAAGACTTACCTGATTTCTTCTGGATTGATCGTTGTTTCGGGTCGGTGCCGCATCCAGGCATTTCCGGACCCCGGCCCCTATGGGGAAAAAAGACATCAGCGTTAGTGAGCGCATTGATACAAGGACACTGAGAGAACTCTCATCAAGCTCACCAGAGTCTCATTCTTCGGTTCCACAGCTCTTCTCGGAATAGTTTCCGCACCTAAAAAAGAGACAACGAACAATTATTATTGCGGAATCATACTCATTAACAGAATCCTTACGGTACTATACCGGGAAAACAAAACTTGAACCCTTTACAATCAAAATCCCAGTGAAGTAACTGGATACAACGCGCCCCTGCATGAGAAGCAGGATGGAGAGCTCAACCTTTCAAACCCTAAGGTGAGACTTCACGTTGGGGTCGCAGGAGGGTTTCGTAGAGGGGTGACAAGGGAGCGGGAGGCTTATACTTTCTCCCACAGATTGTTAATACTCCCTTTTCACATACAGAAAGATATTCCTGCGAGCCAGACAAGCCAGATTCGAAGGTCCGGTCTAGTCCATCTTCCGGGTCCTGCGCTTCACCATAGAAGAAGCAACAACACTCCAAACCAGACCTGCGCCTCTGTGGGAGTCAGGTGAGCGTAACACTACCCCAGTGGAGACGACTTCCGGGCCTAGCGTTTCCCTGCCACCCGGAGGGAAACATCTTTCCAGCCTATCGAGAAGACCCCGTGATACCCCGGGACGAGAAAGAGGGGGGCACGGTAGCCCTAACGGACACGGATACTACCACTGAGGATGAGCTGGCTGGTGTCAAAGCTATCCTGGACAAGAAGTTCGAGGACGTCAGTACCTACGGGAGGGATCCCGATGAGGCGGACGTAGAGAGCAACGGTGGAGCCGACGAGAAGCCGCCGGCGGTGGAGGAAATGGAGGATGCCACGCTCCAGCCATCGCTCCTGTCGCAGCCGATGCCCACGCCACAGGACAATTCAGGAGCAGTCTTGATGGCTTTGCAGACCCTGTGTACGGAGATAAGGATAAGGTTGCCCTTACCCCCAGCGGACGATCCATCGGCACCTGGACCGTCGGGGAGCCCACTGAGCAAGCAGAGGTGAGTCCATCCTCCCCCCCTCTCTTCCAGCCTTCACCCCCATCCCCTCCTCCGAGGGACAAGACGAGGACGGAGACAGCGACGACGGGGACTGACGACGGTGGCAACGACGGAATGGATCTCCCATCACCTCCGCCTGGGCTTTTCCCCCCCGACGAAATTGCCTCCTTTCATGCCAGGAGCACCAAGGCATCAGAGCTTTTCCAGCTGTGCCCCGAGGAAAAAAGGAAAGCGGGATTTCTTTACCAACGACGGGAAGCCAAGAGGAAAACCGTACTCTCAGTCCCGCTGTTGGATGACATATGGGACGAAGGACTGTCCCTTCTAAAGAACCCTTCCACGGTCCCTGCGAAGAGAGACTGGTACGAGAAGAAGTACCGGGTCCCGGATTCTGCTCCTATGTGCCTCAGGGTGCAACTGACCCCAGAATCCGTAGTCTCTACGGCAGCCAAGAAGAGCCAGACAGCAAGGGAAAATAGCTAGACTCCATGGGACATCGAATCATCGCGTCGGCAGCGACGACCATTAATGCCTTTGCGATCGTGGTCCGCTATGATAGGGAGCTGTGGTTCAAGATCGCCCCTATCCTGGACTTCCTCCCGGACAACAAGAAGGCGCAGTCCCTGGAAATCCTGCAAGACGGCGAGGTGAGGTGCATTGGATCACGCCAGCACTGTAGCTAAAGACATCGCTGATACTGGTTTTCGTCAGATGGGCAACAGCGTTTGCCTACGCCGGTGTAGGTGGCTCAGGGCCACCGACTTCCGTCGGGATGTACAGGCGAGGGTACTGGACATGGCCTTCGACGGAAACAACCTGTTCCGGAAAGCGGAGGACAAGTCGCTACAGGCCATCAAAGCGGACACCTAGACGGCCCGTGCCCTAGGCAGTCTTCATCAACAACAGCTGTCCTTTCGGACCGCCAGAGGCAAATCCTAAGGTGCCTCCAAAGTATTCGGTGGCCGTTCATAGTCGTACCGCGAAGCTGCCCATTCTTCGTCACAAGAAGCTTACAGAGGCTGCAGCAAGGCCGGTGGATTCCGTCGTCACCAAGGAGCCCAGGGTGGCAAGGCCTCGACGAAACAGGACTGAACCGGCCGTGACGTCGGGCTCCCACCTAAGCACCCCAGTGGGAGGCCGGCTGGCGAACTTCTTTGGCGTGTGGGAGTCCATCTCCACCAACCGTTGGGTGCTTGATGCCCTGGCCCACGGGCACACTCTGGAGTTCCAAAGGAAGTGCCCCTGTTTCCCACCTGTGGCCAGGAAAGAAAACCACATTCCACAGCTGCTTCTGGAGGTACGAGCTATGCTGAGAAAGGGCACGATAGAATTTGTCCCAAACAGGTTCCGGGCCTCCGGAGTATACTCACGGTACTTCCTAGTCTGTAAGAAGACCGGCAACTGGTGGCCCATCCTGGACCTTCAGCGCGTCAACAAATACATCAAAGCCCAGAAGTTCCGGATGGTTACCCTTCAGCACGTGCTGGGACAGCTGGAGGAAGGCGACTTCCTATCGTCGCTGGACTTGGAGGATGCCTACTTTCACATCCCCACACACAAAGGACATCGAAAGTTCCTACGTTTTGTGGTCAAAGGGCGGCACTACCAGTTCAAGGCTTGAAGTTGGCCCCAAGGGTCTTTACCAAGTGCCTGGCACCGGTGGCGGCGCGGCTGCACCTGCAGGGGATCCACGTATACCGCTACCTGGGCGATTGGCTCTTTCGAGCAAAGTCAAGAGAACTCGCTGTCGACCATACAGCAAAGACCATCCGCCTACTCACCGAACTGGGATTCTCGATCAACTTTGCGAAGTCCCACTTGGTACTGTCGCAGGACGCCCTGTTCCTGGGAGCCAGACTCGACACTGTGGTGCGATTGGCCTCACCGTCGGAGGAAAGGACGAGGGCCATCCTGGGCAAGGTACAATGGCTGTTGACTATGGAAGTGGCCAGGGTGAGGGCCATCAAGTCTCTGCTTGGCATGAGGTCACCATGCATCTACCTTGTGGGTCTGTGCAGGTTGCGGATGCGCCCACTGCAGGAGTTCCTCGACGCCCGTTGGATGCAAGTGGCGGGAAGCTTCGAAGACAAGATCCCACTGAACAAGACTTTCCGTCAAGCGATACGGTGGTGGGGCAACCGTGCGCATCTCGCGGCGGGCATGGACTTCCAGACCCCAGCGCACCAGGAAACAGTGATGACGGCCCCCTCCCTGGAGGGAAGGGGAGTGCACACCGGAGACCTCCACGCAAGAGGCCTTTGGCTCCCGGAGGAGAGGTCCCTGCACATCAACGTCCTGGAGCTCCGGGCTGTGTTCTAGGCACTCAGGTCTTTCCTTCCATCCCTCAAGGGCAAGGTGGTATGGGTCTTCACCGACAACAGCACTACAATGTTCTACATCCTGAAGCAGGAGGGTACCAGATACCCAGCCCTATCCAGGGAAGCGCAGGCTCTGTGGCACTGGGCCGTCACCCAGGGGATATTCCTGGTACCTTTTCATCTGGCAGGAGTGAAAAACATTGTTGCCAACTCACTCAGCTGCGCTCCTGCCACAAGTGGGAACTTTGGCAGGATCAAGTAGATCTCATATTCCGACGGTGGGGCAGTCCCCAGACCGATCTGTTTGAGACAGCGACGAACACCAAGTGCCAGAGGTTTCCCCGGCCGGGGAGCATGGGTGATGCATTCTCCTTCCCCTGGGACGGCCTGTTCCTGTATGCATTCCCACCATTGCTGCTGCTTCTACGACTCATCAGTCAACTCAGACGGTCCCGGTGCAGGATGAACCTCATCGCACCGGCGTGGCTGAGGCAGATATGGTTCCCGGACCTTCTGGACATGTCAGCGTCCCCCCCCAGTCAAACTGCCGACGGACGCAGATCTTCTCGCCAGGGAAGGAGGCGCCATCCTACATCACAATCTGGGATCGCTGAACCTGCAGGCCAGGCTCCTGCAGCACTAGAGTTCGGAGGCTACGACATCCCGGCGGACTGCTAGGAAGTCCTTACAAAGGCCAGGTCATCCTCGACTCTTAAGTGCTATGGACATAAGTGGAAGAGGTTCTCTGTCTGGTGCCGTGCACAGAAGATCAACCCCCTACGGATCACGGCCCCTCAAGTGCTGCCGTACTTGCTGTCACTGGCCAAGGCAGGGCTGGCACATGCCTCTATCAAAATCCATCTAGCGGCTATCTCCCGCTACACCAGAACTCCGGGGCAGTCGTCGCTGTGGTCGCATTGCCTGGTGAAGGAATTCATGAAAGGACTGTTCCGCTTGTTCTGCTCGTTCCCGCCGGTGAAGGTTCCAGCCCCGGCGTGGGAGCTCAATGTGGTGCTGACTAGGCTCATGGGTCCACCATTCGATCCCCTGCACTCGGCACCGCTGAAGTTCCTATCATGGCAGACAGCTTTTCTTGTGACCATTGCCTCCGCACGACGAGTGCCCAAGGTGCCGTTGCACTTCTATCACTTGGTGTTACCTGTTTTCTTCCCGTTGCCTTCGTCACTGGCTGAGAGGACTTTGCACTCGCTGGATGTGCCTAGAGCGCTGAAGTTCTACGTGGACCGCACAAGGAGTTTTCCGAAGACATCACAGCTGTTTGTGAACTTTGGACCTGTGAACCAAGGGAAGGCCCTCTCGAAGGCTTCCATTTCCAGATGGCTCTCCAGCTGCATCATGCACTGTCACCGGTTGGCAAACCGACCTTTGCCTGGCCATCCAAGAGCCCATTCAACCAGAGCGATCGCTGCTACTACGGCAGTCCTGTCTGGTGTGCCCCTGCTGGACATCTGCAGAGCTGCTACATGGAGGTCGACGCACACCTTCACAAGATTCTACTGCGTCAACCGGGATTCCAGGGAGGAGTCCAGAGTCGGCCAGGCAGCGCTGCATAACCTGTTCGCTTGAAGGTGAGCCTGGTAAGGAGGTAAGAGATGCTTAATGTTGAGTTGTTGAAATGCTTAATGTTGAGTCTTGCCACCTCCCATGGTTGTGCATGTGTGTACTGCTATGTATTCTTGTATTCATGAGCATGTGAATCCATGCCAGACCCCATGCTGGAGAAGGAACAAGTTACTTACTTGTAACTGTTGTTCGCCAGCATGGGTCTGGCATGGATTCACATGCGAACCCTCCCTCCAACCCCTCTGCGGCTCTTCTCTTGGTCCTACTGCCACTTTACGTGCTACCAAATCTGAAGATGGCTGCCAGAGGAGGGGCTTAGGTAGAGGGCAGTCATTGGCTGGGGGCAGTATGACCCAGAGACCAGTGATTGGTTATTAGTAGAAAGACATTTCAGAAACTAAACTGAAACTGATTTTTTCTTTACTGAGGATTCCCAGCCTGACGACAGGGAATATTCATGAGCATGTAAATCCATGCCAGACCCATGCTGGAGAACAACAGTTACAGGTAAGTAACTTGTTCCATCTCCACAACAAAAAGACTCCTTTCTCAAGTGCAACAAATAGCTTCTCCATTGAGGACTTATTTGAAGAACTTGGCTCCAAGGGGTTCTACTTGTTGCATCTGTGCCATTAGTACTACATACGCAACAGTCTCCACTTACAAATACAAAGCTCTCTCTCGCATCTTGTATTTTGTGAATGTGGCTCCTGCTGCTCCTCCAAATCAGTCTCATCTCAGCCAGAGAGCCTCACCATTTACAGAGAAAGAACTGCACCCATCGGAAGAGAATACCACAGAAGAGGGGCACAAGAGCCTAGGTAAGAGATTCCTTTTTAGAATGTTGTCTCCCAAACCACAGAACTGCAATCTCCTCCATCTTCACAGGTCTTCCCTTACAGAGTACAAGAGGGCTGGAACATCTGTGAAGGCCAGATGCTAAGGCCTATCGTTCCTGTCTCGGCCAGTCTTGTTTGCCATCTGGGGAATGGCATGAACAGGCTGCCAAGATCCTAATTGGCCTGCAGCTCCATTGAGCTCCATTGGCCCTGCATACTCTATTAAGAGGGCCGCTGCTGTGCTGTGCAGAAACACAGGCTCTCAGCCTGCTCCAACAGACCTGAATGCTGATTGGATGATGGCCGACTCAACTATGGCTACTACCTCCAGCCGGGAGGCGCAGGCATCTATCTGCAAAGGCCAGATGCTGAGGCCTATCGTCCTGTCTCAGCCGGCAAAGTTGCAGAATGCCAGCACTCTTCCCAGCCAGTCCTGCTACGAGATGCTGTCTGACTACCTCTTACCCAGAAGGTTAGCCCTGCCCGTTGCATCCGAAATATGCATCGGCTTTACAATATATACCTATTGTCACCTCTATGCCCTGCTGTACCGTCCGGTGAAACCTTGCCCTACTGCCTCCTACTTTGCTGCCCCCCACCCCCTGCCCTGCCCTTCTCTTCTCTATGATCCGACATGCTGGCTTCCGCCACAGATGCACTTTGCATCAATCGCCTATTCAACCCATATGAAGGTCACTCTGCCCTGACTTAAAAACAATTAGACTCATTTATACACCCGCACACTGTGGTCTACTACCCCCACCCCGTTCCTCCCCCCACTACATGCTAGACACCCCAAAACAGAGTCATATCTCCCACTGATGAGCCTGAAGAACGCAATCGCGCCATGAACATGCCTGCTGCAGTCACCACTCTGATACCTTCCAGGGTACACAGTGCTTGCTCTCGGAGGCCCCACCATGGACATATGCACACCACATGAACTGTACGCCAGAAAAGGCATGCTGAACGGCTGCCCATATATACCACCCTGCCTCAGACTGTCATGATGCCTACCCCCGGGCATCCGGATCGAGTGCATCAGCACCGGGAGCAGGCATCCAGATATTTATCAAAGCCCCAACAGCCCCGGCTGGGGGCTGTTTGCGTTCAGTCCTGGCGCCATAGGCGCCAGGCTCCTAGATATTACTTACCTCATGCAGACCATGCTGCAACTGAATCCAAGCAAACGTGAGGCCTGGATGGGACTATTTTATTACAGGGACTATTTTTTACTCGGGTGTGGTTCTGGGGAACTTCTTACCTGGAACTACTTTGGAGGCTATTTAAACCACGCCCAATCAGCAGCACACGCTTCGCATTATTCTGCATTCTGCAGTGTAACGCTCACCGTGCCTGCAAGCCTGCATCCAGTCTTCTGCCATGCCCGCCTCGAATCCGGAGCTCCTAGAAAAAGGGGAAAGGAAGGAGGAAAGGTTAGATCACGAACATCATTTCTATTTCTTACCTGTTTCCGGACCCAGCACGTCTCCGAGCCTGGAAAGAACATTATTCCAACACGCGTCGCATAGCCAGCTGCAGCGCCGCGTTATACTCACCAGTCCACAGCATCTTTCGACTTGGCACTGCCTCCATCTTTTTCGTCGTCGAACTCCAGCATCTGGGGAAAACCAAATAAACAACAAGGTGAGCCGGGAAGCTGACAAATACCATTTCTTTACCATAGACTTACCTGATTTACCACCGGAGGAGTTACCCTTTAACATGCCACATCTTCATATGCCGCACCTATAAAGGGAGAGAAAACAACAAGTCAAACTCCTGCAACTTTTACCGGATAGTGTTGGGGAAATACAGACTCTTACCTAAATGCCATCAGCTACCTCCAGGCAATATTCTTTCGGACCCAGCTGCAATTCAAAAAAGAAGGGAATGGAACAAGAGTGAACATCGGACACATTGAACTCTTTTGAACTTTATAAGCCCCGGAGTCAATAGCCGGAACTCCTCCGGTACCTTCAAGCCAGTGAAGTAACTGGTATTTACGGGCCCCTGCGTGTCACGCAGGATGGAGAGCTCATCATTCAAATACATAAGGTGAGCTTAATCCAACCCCCATTTCATCGAGCAATCCTGTGCAAGTGGTTCTACCAGGGAGCATTCCTTTAGCTCCACCCGAACGCTTTGCTGGGGACCCGAAAAGGTTCGCTGTGTTCATGAACCAATGCCGCTTGCATTTTTATGCAGACCTGGCGCCTTTCCAAATGACAAGCCAAGGTAGCCTTTGTACTATCATACCTTAGTGGCAGCGCAGCGGATTGGTCAATTCCACTAGTCAACCAGGATGACCCTCTTCTTCGGGATTTTCAGGGTTTTCAATTAAGCATGGAAATACTATTCACCAGACATTCACAGGGACAGGCCCTAGATAACAAACTTTTATCCCTACGACAGGGTAATCGGGATCTGCTAACCTATATCGCAACCTTCAATAGGTTGGTGGTGGAAACCGGATGTCCTGAGGCAAAACGAATTACATTATTTCATTGTGGTGTTCGGGGTGAACTCAAAGATCTTCTGGCCCAAGTTGTGAATCCACCTCAGGATTGCGCAGAATATATAGACTTAGTGGTCCAATTAGACCACCGACTTCAGACTAGAAAAGCTGATCGAGCTAAGTTCGAGAATCGGGTATTGGTTAAACCCAACGTTACCCCAAAAGGAACAGATGCATCAGAACCTATGCAGATCGGGGGGGTTAAGGCACCTTTAACCCAAAAGGAAAGGGAAAGGAGACAGCAGATGCAACTGTGTCTGTACTGTGGGGCCTCCGGACATTTTCTACAGGATTGCCCTATAAAACTATCCAAGAAAATAGTCGGAGTTGCTGACAGAAACCAAACCGAACCTGATTCTGGAAATGACCACCCCCGACAAGCGTAGAGGTCCACTTGCCGAGCTTAAAGAAGGACACTCAGACCTCACACCTAATCATACCAATGGTCCTTATTAACCCAAGGCAGCCATCGCGTATGCATGCAGTAAGGGCATACATTGATAGCGGGGCTGTAGGAAACTATATGGACCACAAACTGGCTTCTAGGATGAATCTACCTCTTTGCAAAAAGACCACTTCGGATGTCATCACCACAGTCGATGGAACTGAAATTGCCTCTGGGCCTGTAACTCATTCCACTACAGAGATGACACTGTTGGGTCAAGATGGGCATCGAGAGACTATTTTGTTTGATTAAATCAAAGCCCCGCAGTTCCAAATAATACTGGGGATACCTTGGTTGGAAACACATAATCCTAGTATTGATTGGCGAGAGAAGAGAATAACCTTCACGGATTGTGCACACACCTGTTACCCGGAAAAGACCTTGAACAAAGGCCTGGCCACAGTCACTAGCCCAGCTATGCAGTTACCTCAGGAATATCAAGAATTCCAGGATGTTTTCCAAAAAGAACAGGCAAACACCTTACCACCTCACAGATCATACGATTGTCAAATCGATCTCCTACCCGGTGCACAACCTCCATGCAGTAGAATCTACGCCCTTATTGAACCCAAAAACCTTCACCTACGAGAATACTTGGACCAATGCCTTGCTAATGGCTTAATTCGTCCATCCAAGTCCCCTGCATCCTCAGCTTTATTCTTCGTGCCTAAAAAGGAAGGTGACCTCAGAACGTGCATAGACTACCACGCATTAAATCAGATTACGGTGAAGAACCGATACCCATTGCCTCTGATCCCCGAATTACTAGACCAAGTAAAGGATACTTGCATCTACACTAAATTGGATCTCCGAGGGGCATATCATCTGGTACGTGTAAAAAAAGGCGATGAATGGAAGACTGCCTTCCGCACCAAGTACGGATTATTCAAATATCAGGTGATGCCCTTCGGGTTGTGCAATGCACCAGCAGCCTTCCAGTATTTTATGAACGATGTCCTTTCGTGAACTCATTGACGTCTGTGTTGTCGTATACATAGACGATATTCTGGTGTACTCCTCTTCAGAATCAGACCATGTTAAGCACGTTTGTGCAGTCCTCGAGAAACTACGCCAGCATAAGTTATATGCAAAATTGGAAAAATGTGTTTTTCATGCTACAGAAGTTGAATTCCTTGGATTCATCCGGACTCCAAAAGGAGTTTGAATGGACTCTCGAAAGGTGGACGCGATTCTCAAGTGGCCATCACCCAGTTCAGTTAAAGGGGTACAAAGCATGCTTGGATTTGCTAATTTCTACCGCAGATTTATTCCAGACTTCTCACATGTTGTACACCCCATCACAGGACTTTTACGAAAAAACAAACGCTTCTTGTGGACCGAAGAGGCTGAAAAAGCCTTCCAAGAGCTAAAATTGAAATTCACGTCGGCACCTGTCTTAAGGCATCCATGCCCGAGCTTCCATACATAGTTGAAACCGATGCATCCAGTTTAGCCATAGGGGCTGTCCTATCCCAGAAGGATCCCAAAACTGGTCAACTTCATCCAGTAGCATTTTGGTCCAGAAAGTTCTCGGCACCCGAGTTAAACTATGCGGTTACCGATAAAGAGCTGTTAGCCATCAAATCCGCCTTCAAGGCTTGGCGGCATTATCTTCTCGGTGCCAGGCACACCATCACTGTAATCACCGATCACAGGAATTTGCAATATCTGAAGACAACCAAGGCCCAATCATCACGTCAACTTAGGTGGGCATTATTCTTTGCAGAATTCGATTTCGTGATCACTTATCGACCAGGTTGTAAAAATGGCAAGGCAGATGCCTTATCCCAAATAGGAATGGGAGAAGCATACTCGAACCCAGAACCGGTACCTATAATTTCAGAATAAAGAATTCTTGGCATAACTACTCTACAGACTCTAGAGATATTCATTTGAAAATCCAACAACTTTTCAGTTCAGCAGCCCTGCAGGACTGGGTTAAAAAGGGCCCAGATTATTCAGTCATCAATGACCTACCTTACTATCAAGGGCGTCTATTCTTACCACACAAGGAACTACAAAAACTAGTCATCTCCAATTACCATGATGCTTTGATAGAAGGGCACCCAGGTATTGCAAAAACGGGAGCTAAAGTTAAGACAATTCTGGTGGCCCACCTGGCGAAAAGACGTAAAGTCATTTGTACTGTCTTGTGGCATATGCGCCCAAAATAAAAGTCAGAAGAAAAAACCAGCTGGTCTTTTACAACCTTTAGATACTCCACACACACCCTGGCACACTTTGTCTTTAGACTTTATTACAGATCTACCTCTGTGTAATGGGTTTAACACCATTCTAGTTATTGTGGATCTTTTTTCCAAGATGGCCCACTTTATTCCTTTAAAAGGATTACCTTCCGCTTCAATTTTGGTCAAGGAATTTCTCGAAAACATTGTTTGAATACATGGATTTCCTTCCGTATTGATCTCTGACCGAGGTAGTCGGTTCATTTCGCAATTTTGGAAAAAATGTTGTCAATTGGCGCAAATCGACGTAAGGTTATCAACAAGTCACCATCCCCAAACCGATGGTCAGACGGAGAGGACCAACCAGACACTTGAAAAATACCTACGTTGTATGCTTCACCAAACCGAAAGTAATTGGAAGGATATTTTATGGATTTCTGAATACGCATACAACAACTCAGTACATTCAGGAACCGGACAAAGCCCCTTTTATACCATATAAGGACATCATCCTCGAACCTCAGAACTCGATTCGCCCCAGCACTTAAAAATGCCGGCAGTGACTCATCTGCACTCAACTATTACACAAGCCTTTAACGAGGCAACAGATCATTTGAAACAAGCAAAAGAGAAATACAAGAAGAACGCTGATCAACATAGAAGTGAGACTCCACCATACCAGATTGGGGATCAAGTTTGGCTGGCTACAAAACACATACCTCTGAAAGGAACTCAGACTTTTAATCCTAGATATTTGGGACCTTACACCATTAAGGCCATTATCAAGCCGGTGTCTGTCAAATTAGAATTACCCTCTAATATGCAGATTCATCCTGTCTTTCATGTTTCACTTCTAAAACCAGTTCAACCCGGGACAAGATTAACCAAACCACCTGACCCAAGCCTAATAGATGGAGAACCAAAAACATCCTGGACTCTAAGATGGTTATATCTAGACTTTTTTATTTAATCGACGAAGGGTTACGGACCTCAAGAAAGGTCATGGGAACCTAGTGACCATGTTCATGCTTCTCGGTTGGTGAAAAAATTCCATCTGAACTTCCCAGACAAACCAGGGCCAAGGGGAAGAACAACTTTGGGAGGGGCCTTGGGGGGGAGTGCTGTCATGATGCCTACCCCCGGGCATCCGGATCGAGTCCATCAGCCCTGGGGGCAGGCATCCAGATAATTATCAAAACCCCAACAGCCCCGGCTGGGGGCTCTTCGGGCGCCAGGCTCATAGACATTACTTACCTCATGCAGACCATGCTGCAACTGTATCCAAGCCAACGTGAGGCCTGGATGGGACTATTTTATTACAGGGACTATTTTTTTACTCGGGTGTGGTTCTGGGGAACTTCTTACCTGGAACTACTTTGGAGGCTATTTAAACCACGCCTGCTCAGCAGCACACGCTTTGCGTTATTCTGCATTCTGCAGCGTAACGCTCACCATACCTGCAAGCCTGCATCCAGTCTTCTGCCACGCCCGCCTCGAATCCGGAGCTCCTAGAAAAAGGGGAAAAGAAGGAGGAAAGGTTAGATCACGAACATCATTTCTATTCCTTACCTGATTCTGGACCCAGCACGTCTCTGAGCCTGGAAAGAACATTATTCCAACACGCGTCGCATCCCCAGCTGCAGCGTCGCGTTATACTCACCAGTCCACAGCATCTTTCGACTTGGCACTTCCTCCATCTTTTTCGTCGTCGAAATCCAGCATCTGGGGAAAACCAAAGAAACACAAGGTGAGCCGGGAAGCCGACAAATACCATCTCTTTACCATAGAGTTACCTGATTAACCAACGGAGGCATTACCCTTTAACATGTCACATCTTCATATGCCGCACCTATAAAGGGAGAGAAAACAACAAGTCAAACTCCTGCAACTTTTACCAGACAGTGTTGGGAAATACAGACTCTTACCTAAACGCCATCAGCTACCTCCAGGCAATATTCTTCCGGACCCAGCTGCAATTCAAAAAAGAAGGGAATGGAGCAAGAGTGAACATCGGACATATTGAACTCTTTTGAACTTTATAAGCCCCGGAGTCAATAGCTGGAACTCCTCCAGTACCTTCAAGCCAGTGAAGTAACTGGTATCTACGCGCCCCTGCGTGTCACACAGGATGGAGAGCTCATCATTCAAATACATAAGGTGAGCTTACTAAAAGGGAATATCAGAGGTGATTAGTGGGGAGATCGAGAGCAGCGGGGGGTCCTTGCTAAAATCCACGGGTGGCTAAATCCCTTTCTCCACTTGCAGGAGAATACTTCTTCAGGTCAAGCAGACGAAACTCTCATCTCTGCACTACGCATCACGTTGGTGGAGACCGCAGCTTCGCCCCTGTGGGAACCAGGTGAGCATAACACAGACCTCACGCAATTTGAGCAACCTCCTAAACACCAATGGCATACCTCAGGCCATACCGTACCTGTGGAATATTACTCCCCAGATACCCTTATGGCCTTTCCAACAAACCCTCCTTGCCAACTTAACCATAGGGAGTACATTTAATTCCATGCCTCATCCACTAAGCGAATGCACCATGCACCTGGCTTCACGATCAGTCCCCATAGCTACTTTTCACTTCACTACTATTCACTTCCTCCTCCTAAAACACATTGTATATCGCACGGCTCCCCAGGCATGCCTGCACCCCACGTCTGTCCCACCTACCACCACTTCATTGACCAATGATGCCCAGACCAACGCAGCGCCGCTCATTCCTGTGCCTGAGGAGCTCCCTGTTAAATGTGCCCTACTCGACAGCAGACCCCTGGTAGCATATGACATCCTCAACCTAATTACATCAAATGACCTTGACATCTTTGCATTGTCAGAAACCTGGTTCAAGCCTACCTTTGGGCCTGTGCTCTCCGTTGCTGTCCCCAATGGCTTTTCCCTACTCCGCTGTGACAGAATTACAAGGATACTATCACCCTGCACTCACTCAACATAGCCCCACTTCCTAACTGCAAATCTATATCTGTCAAACTAAAAGTACACCCAATGCAACCATCACTCTCCACCTCATTTACTGACCTCCAGGCCCACTTGCCACATTCAAAGACACTGGGCCTCATTAAGAGTTTGGCGGCAGCCATGGAGCAAATCGGGCTCCTTTACCGGGTTCCCAGAATGGGGAATTACCGGGCCATTGCGAGTTCGGAGAGCCCGGTAATTCCTCCCTCTGGTAACCCGGGCCCGGACCTTCCCCATTCCCATCTGAGCCCCCATAGGGCTCAATGGGAATGGGAGAGGGAGCTAACAGGCCGATTATGACCGGCCCGTTGTTAGCTCCCTCTTTCACCTCGCGGGACCCGGAACGACGCCTGGGGACCTCGTAATGTGGCAGAATGGTGTTAACGGGCCCGTCACCATTAGCTGAGCCCATTAACCCCTTGGATAATGAGGCTGCTGTGCCGGCCAGCGCTTTGGAAGCATTCAAATGCACTCAACTGGTCACTGACCATACACACACACACACACACACACACACACATCCATGGCTGCATGCTAGACTGGATCTTTGATCGTAACAGCAACATCCCTTGCCCATGGTCAGACCACAACACCATCCCCTTGACCATCTCGCCCCCAAGCCAACTCTGACTCCATGCACCAGACCGTCATGGCCCGTAGCACTCGCAACCTTACCAGTGTTCGAATCATCCCGCTCCTCAGGCACCCTTTCCACACACCAATGACACCACCTCCTTGGTAAAACACTAAAACACCTTGCTCAGTAAGACTCTTGACTTTCTGGCCCCACTCAAGGCCCGAAAACCAAGAAACACCAAACACCTCAACTCATGGTTTACCCAAGAACTTGAGGACACCCGTGCAAAAAAAGAGCAGCTGAAACTAACTGCCACAAAGAACCCACCTCTACACTAACAAAGCTGATTTCACTATGACCTCCCACCATTACAGACTGTCAAAGCAGCCGCATATAACAAAAGAATCACCAGGGCCTCCTCCAGCTTTTGTGAACTATTTGCCATCCTTAGGGAGCTGGGAACCCCCTCCCTCCCTCCCACCCACCACCATCATCAAAGATAACTCTTGGTGTAACACCATCTAAGATACCCTCACCAACAAAATTGCACTATTGCAAGCAAAGGTCACTGCCAAACGTTCCAGTGCCCTGCAGCCCCACAGTCCACAACCAAGTTTGTCAAGACACCTACCTACTGATACCTTAAAGGTTTAGGGAATACAAGAAAAGAGAGAACGTGTCTTGGGTTGACTGTTGCGCATATGAACATAATTGGGTGGATTGATGGATACAAGTTGAAGACCTTTGTTGAATTGTCCCACCTTTTTTTTTTTTTGTTTTTTAAACAATTTTCTGAAGCCTGTTCACCAGAGCTGTGGCATTGCATGGCTAACCAGAATGTTTTGCATCCCTTTAACCTGGCCCGGCTGGCTGACTAGTGGGTCTCCCACCGGGTGTCCCCCACCATTCCCAGTTGAAGGATAAGTACAAAGAGAAAGGGACCTCTCAGAATCGTGAGGAGTCCCATAGGCACTCACAGTCGAATAAGCCTAAACATCCCTCTCCTATGACACCCAAATCTATTCAGGATAAATCTCATGGAGGTTCCAGCAAGAGTAGGGGTCCTCCTGCTGCAAAGCAGGCTCCCAGTGGATCCGGTACAGTACGTCATATTCCTGGCACTTGGTGGGACTGTGGGCCTCTGGAACACAAAATGGGTGACCCCAAGTGTAAAGGTAAGGCACTTGGATTCCAGGTGGTCAGCCTGACCTACCCTTGCTTTATGCCTGAGGTGGAGGCCACTGTCCTCCCCTCCTCTCCAGGATTCACCTTTGGTGCTCCTGCAGAGATTTCCCTAGTGTCCCTTAGCTACCATCCCACAGAATACCCGCTGATTTTGTGTCCTCCTAAATGGCCAGCCTTACACTGGTTTGAGAGACACTGGGGCAAGCATGACAGTGGTGGACAAGACCCTGCTCATGCCAGAGGACTATGTAGGTGCTCCTCTGTTAACTATTATGTTAACTGGTGGGCCTCCCAAATTATCCCCTGTAGCCCTGGTCACCATACAGATTGAGGACAAGACAACAAAGCTTCCTGTCCTGGTTCAGGACAATGTGCCTGCCCACATATTGTTGGGGAATGACTTAGTGCAGTTGTGGCTGATGGGCTACCCCTGACTGCTGCTGAAGTCACTAGGTCGCAGGCCAACCACGGTCTGACTGATAGTTTCCCACGCCAAAAGGGAGACCCAAGGCAAGAAGGAACAGCAAAAGGACCACCTCTGTGAAGGATGCTCCTTCTCTTTCTGCTGTTTCAGCAACACCTACTGGTATCCAAGCTCTGGATGGGCTAGGCCCAGTGGTAACCCTAGACTCAACTCCTGAGGGGGAAGAGCCAGAAGACCCTCCTCAGGGAGAGGTATTCAACCCAGAGGATCACCCTGACCTTCAATGCCTGCTGGATGAAGGCGGTCTCTCTAGGGGAGACTTCTGTAAGGATCTGAGAGAGTACCACTCTTTCGAGGGTCTAAGGAAACAGGCCCAAGCACAAAGTGAAGTGCCTAGGTCATTCATATTGGGAACGTGAGCTCCTTTGTAGTGAGCCCACAAAACCTGAACCAAATTGGTGGTGCCCAAGCTTTACAGGCCCTTCCTTCTGCAGTTGGCTCATAAGGTGCCCATAGCCCGTCATATTGGTGCTAAGAAGACAAAGGCTCTGTGCACATTTCTACTGGTCCAGAACGGAAGTAGAAGCAGAGACCCTCTGCCGGACCTGTCCCACTTTTCAGTTGTCTGGCAAGACTGGAGGCAGTGTCATTGCCCCACTGCAGCCTTTGCCAGTATTTGGCACACCATTTGAGAGGGTCGGCATCAACATTGTCAATCCCTTGGAGCCTCCCACATCAGGTGGACTCTGGTTCATCCTGGTACTGGTTGATCATGCCACCAGATACCCATAGGCTATACCCCTCCGGACCATAATGACCAAGGTGTTTGCCAGGGCTCTCCTGGGCATTTGTACCAGAGTTGGTTTTCCTAAACAGGTGGTCTCTGACAGAGGATCCAACTTCATGTCTAATTACATGCAAGTAATGTGGGGTAATGTACAAGCTCTCTACATCCTACCACCCCAAACCAATGGTCTGGTTGAGCGGTTTAACAAAACACACAAAGGCATTTTGGGTGCTTATTAAGAGCCCTTAAAGAGGAAATGGGATATCCTCCTACCATGCCTGCTGTTGGCCTATGTAGAGTTGCCTCAAGAGTGTGTTGGTTTCAGCCCCTCTGAGCTTCCCTTTGGACATCCAGTGAGGAGGTCCCTTGCCTTAATCAGAGAAGGTTTGGAAGCCACCCCTCCAGGTCCTGCCAAGCAAGTGGGGCACTATGTGTTAGGCCTCAGAAGGAGGATGGCACAGATGATTGATCAGGCATCAGCAGACCTTAAGGCAAGCCAAGAATTGAATAAGTACTGGCATGACCTTAAGGCCTCACAAGTGGATTGGACTCCAGGCCAGGTGATCCTTGTGATGGAGCTTACCAAGCCTAGAGTTCTGGCAGACAAGTGGACTGGACTCTTCCGGATACTCTCCTAGATGGGTGAGGCCAACTATCTGGTTAACTTGGGAGTCTCTGTGGTAGCCCCTTAGATATTCCATGTTAACAGGCTCAAGTCTTTCCACAGAAGAGAAGTCGTCTCATGTATTCTGCTAGCTTCAGAGCAAAAGGAGAATGAGAGTGAGCCCGTTCCTGATTTGCTGCATAGCAACCCTCAGGATGGATCAGTGGAGGGAGTACATCCCTCTCCCGAACTGACAACAGAGCAGCAGAGGGCCTCCAGGGCTTTGCTCCGGCAGTATGCCTCTCTGTTCTCACTGACAACAGGCCTCACCCTGTGGTGTAGACTCAAAATTAACACTGGCGACAGTGTACCTTTCAAAAGCAGATGCTATCGGATGTCAGACACTGTTAAGAATCACATCCAGGCAGAGGTCGCCAGGATTTTGGATCTGGGTGTAATTGAACCTGTAATTGAACCCTCAACCAGTCCCTGGTCGTGCCCCGAGGCCCTTGTCCCCAAGGCAAGCTCCTAGGCCGGTTCCAAAGATTGTAGGTTCTGTGTGGACTACAAGACTGATGCTCACCCATTGCCCAGGGCTAATGAGCTTGTGGACACCATATGTGCTGCCAAGTTTGTTAGCACCTTTGACCTCACCTCAGGCAATTGACAAATGGCTCTGATGGACCAGGCCAAGGAAACCACTGTGTTCTCAACATCTAGGGGCTCTACCAGTTTATAGTCATGCTTTTTGGGTTGAGGAATGCACCTGGCACCTTCCAAAGGTTGGTCAATCATGCACTCAGTGGACTTGAGGTCTTTTGTGTTGCCTTTCTAGACTACATAGCTGTCTACAGTTCCACTTCAGATGAGCATTTGACTGACTTGGATAAGGTGGTGCAGGCCTTGAAAAGGGCTAACCTCACTGTGAAGGACACCAAGTGCCAGATAGGTCGGGGGAAGATCACTTGCCTTGGTCATGAGGTAGCAGGGGGTCGAATCCAACCCCTCCCCAATAAGGTACAGGATGTATATGACTTGGAGACTCCCACTACTAAAACCCAGGTGAGAGCTTTTTTGAGCCTCACTGGGCACTACCGAAACTTCATGGCAGACTATGGCACCATAGCTGTCCCTGTGACATCGCCCAAACAAACTAGAAATGTTAATTGGACTGACTGTCAGAGGGCCTTTGTTGGTCTGTGTAAGGCACCTATGTTGTGTGCTCCTGATTACAGCAAACACTTTATTGTTCAAACTGATGCCTGTGACACCGGAATTGGAGCTGTTTTGTCCCAGTTAGATGATAAAGGGAGAGAACATTCCATTATCTTCATCAGTAGACAACTCAATGGTAGAGAATCTAAGTGTGCTACTGTTGAATTAAGTATAGTTTGGAGCCGTAGGTGTTTTGGGCCTTACCTTACTGTGTCTATCTTCAAGGTCCAAACGGACCATAAGCCATTAAAGTGGCTTATGCAGATGAAGGATGAAAACCCCAAACTACTCAGGTGGTCCATTAGCCTGCAAGGGCTGGACTTCACTATTAAGCATAGACCATGGAAATGTCATGTTAATGCAGATGGCCTTTCCAGAAGGTATGTTGACCAATTGGATGAGCGTGTCAATCTCTTGGGATATTAGACCACCCTAACCTCAGTCTGGAGGGACTGTGATGCTTGATATGCATTGGAGGGATGGGGCCTCCCCGTCTTATCCTCTACTCCCTTATTAGTGTTCTGTGATATTTTCTGCACAGGAGTCCAATTGGGACCCCTGGCAGTACAGCTTGTTCTCTTTTTGTTCGTGGTGAACGGAGACCGTTGGGATACCCTTAGTGCACCCATGGGTTGGGGTACAACCCTGTACCCCTAGTGTATGTTTTTGGGCACTTGTGTGTTGCCCACAGAGCAGGGTATGGGCTTGTGGCAGCTTCATGCTGATGTGAAAGGAGCTCTTAGTATCCTGCATGCTGGGATACCCAGGCCCTGCCGTAGGAATCAGTGGATTCCTGATAGAAGGCAAGATGGCCCCTGGGGCCTCTTGGTTTCTATTGCCTGTTACCTTGTTTTCCCAAAGTCCTGGACAGCCCTGACTCTGTCCTTTCACCTGACTGGCTTATGGCAGTTGGGGACCTGGCCACTCAGTTCATCTTCTTTGGGGAGGCCTCATACCCCATATGGGGCCACCCGATCGCATGTTGGGGTGGTGGCCTGCTATCAACAATGCCTGGGCGTGTGGGGGCATCCAGACTCACTGCTGCATCACAACTGTCCTTTTTGGCAGTCCCCATAGGCTATGGGAGCCGTCTGACATCACAGCCGCACCTGTTGCCCCTTGCTATGGGCACTGCACCTTCCATACTGGGATAGTCCTTGCTGCCCTGCACTTTCTGCTTCATGTCGTTGGAGGGATGCTGGGGGGTGGGCAGTGTAGTCTTCACCTGAGCCACGATGACGGAGCAGCCCTGGTACTTGTCTTTAACTGGGCTGCGATGACAGAGCATGTTAGGACTTCTCTCTTCACATGCGGTGCTCCAGCAGCACAGGCCTTTCTTTGCTGCCCCACCAGCCAAATGCTGGCAGACTTCCCCATGCCACCTGCCATATGCCTCCCTGGAGGACATTTTGCGCTGGGCTGTCAAGGGCACGGCCGGTGCGCCCGATTCAGTGACTTGCACTGGACAGCTCTTTTTTTTTTTCTTCACCCGTGCAGCACCAAGCATGCTGCCCAGGGCCTTGATAACAATGTGCTTGTCCGGTCTGGCCCCCGGTGGGCCAACCATATCTACAACTCTGTGGGTGCTCTGAGCACAAAGCCTGGCTCCACGGTGATACTGAGCCGCATGAGCCTCGCTCATGAACATTATTGAATCAGCAGGGACCCGTTCAAGGACCCTACGCCCCAAGGAGATCTGTCATCTCTTTTCTCTGTTCCCCCCTCTCCCACCAATTTATGGCTGTTCTTTAAAAAAAAAAATGTGTAGCCTCAGCCGCGTCCATTCTTGGGCAGGGGAGTTATTTTTGTCCCTACTTTTTCTTTATTGCAATACATTTCAACCAGCCCCATCGTGGGCTTGATAGATCAGTCCCAACACTTTAACCCCCCTCCAACCTACTTCTGCAGGAGTCTGTCCTGATACATTCTGGTTTCACCATCACCGTCATGTGGCCAATGCTGGATTTGACTTTTATGAACTTCACGGTGTGTCACGCTTTCTCATGGTGTCCCTGAATCGTGATGTTCCCATCTTCATCTTGTATCCAGGCTTGCAACATTATGTGTTACTACTGACTTCTGCAATTGTATTTGCTCTCCTCTTTTGCTTCTCTACTCTTTTTGACTGCTTACTCTCTGTTTGTTCCTCCTCTCCCTTTTCTTATCTCCTCTCCTCCTCCCCTTACTTTCTTCTATGCACTTACTCTATCAGAATTGTCCCTGGAACTAGTATGATAGCAACCTCGTCTGTCTCCTCCCCCTCCTCTTACTAGCCCCCCCCAGGACTATCTGAAATGTCATCAGGCCTAGTACGATAATCGCTTGTTTTGTTCCTCCCCTCCCTTTCTGCAACCCTCTCCCTCACCTTTTGTTTTCTCTGGCTCTACCAGATATGTCATCATGCCTACTACGGAATTTCCTGTCTGTTTCCATTTCCTTCCCACTCTCCCCCGCCCTTCCATATCTATGTCTTAGCTCTTGCACTATCTGAAAAGTTGTCATGCCAAGTACGATAGTTAATTTCACATCCTTACTATTCATGGCCTGTAAGAATGTGATTGTATTTTCCCTTTTTCACTCCCTTGCCTTGAAGCGCTTTGAAACACATTGTGTATATGAACTATATATATATATATATATATATATATATGTGATCATATCATATATATGGTATTTTGGGGAAGTCCAGGCCAGACTGGCTGGAGCCTTCCCACTGACTGTATGTTGTGGCTACACCTTTGGTGTGGGGCCTGTGTGAATAGATTGTTTGACCAATATGCATTCTATGCTCTGGGTGTTTCGTTTCTGTGTGTGACACAATGAATAAGCCCTGCCTGAAACTGACATGAATGCAATGTAGAGTGCTGAAAGGCTGCATGCTTGACCCAATCCACATTCCTTGTTATGGGTGTCTGGGTGGAAGTGAATGGCCTGAATGCCTGTGAGCCTGATTGGATGCCTGCCTGCTTGAATGCCTTTCTGTGTGATTGGCTGTAACGCTCACCTGATAACCACAGGGACGCCACTCAGCCTGATTGGACCACTCACGATCTCGAAGCCTTCCCTTGGAATCTGTTCAAACGAGGATTGGCCCTGAAATACAGGAGTTTCGGATTTTAACTTTACTGTCTCGGGTTGCTTGACCCCCACCTCCCTTGAGGACCAAACCTTCCCCTATGTCCTCTCCCCACCTTGTTTTCTTGTATTGTGTGGTCTCCATCCTGCTTCTCGTGCAGGGGAGCATTGTTTGATGTGGGCGCGGCGCGACCTAGTTGCTTCACTGGTGCGGGCCCAATGAGTCGGCACTTGCTGTAACTCCAGTCGGACAAGGTAGGTTTGTTGATTTTGGTGAACTGTCCTTTTCTTTCCTCTTGCCCCTAATAATGTCTCCTCTTCTCTCTTTAGGTGTTGGAGGGGGTCGTTGATGGTGTCATGCTGCTTAGGGACCGAGCACAAAGTGGTGAGTGAAAGTGCGATGCGCTGCGCTGTTTGCCTTTTTCTTGTGCTGACCTATGTCTCTCTTTTTCCCTTGCAGGCTGCTGCAATGTCCCAGTATGGGTGCCGACTGAGAGAATAAGTAGCAGTGAGTAAAGCATAATGCACAGCGCCTTCTTGTCTTTTATGTGCTAACCTGTGTTGTTTTTTCTCCTTTGTAGGTCGATGGGGTGCTGCGGAACTGAAGTGACCAGGAGCGGCTCGAGTCCAGGTAAGCATGTAATTATTCTTGCTGTTTTTTGGGGAATCGGAATATGAGAACGCTTACAAATGTCTCTTCCCTTCGTTCTTTTCTTCCCAGGATGCAGCGTTCCGCAATAGAGATGGTGCCGCCGAGATGCTGTCCACTGGACCAGAGGAACGATGGATGGAAGCAGGATTCTCCTCAAGGTAAGTGTTGGGCTAATGTTGTTCTTGTTCTTTCAGGTACGCGGTAAGCGGAGGAAAGGCGAAGATCTCAGGAGACCGATCCGAACGTGGTGAGTGTCACGCTGCAGGCGCAGAATAACGCAAAGTGCGTTTCTCTGCCTGGGCGTGGTTTATATAGCCTGCAGGTATCCCTAGGTCAAACCACACCCAAAAAGCTAGACTGCATAGTTCGGTTCATGGAACTGAGCTATGTGGGGGCATCCATATTGCACAAAGTGCATTACCAAGTCCAGTTTCCAAGGCCTTCCTTTGAGCATGTATGAGCCTGGCGCTACAGGCTCCAGGACTGACTTCAAGTGTCTCAGATGAGATGGGGAGGCATTTAAGGCCCATATGGAGGATCGTGGCCTGGCTCCAGTGTTTTGCCTATGAGGGTTAGGGACAGGGATCATGACAGCACTCCCCCCCCCCCCCCCCTAAGGCCCCTCTCAGGGTAGTTCGTCTGCCTGGCCCTGGTTTGGTTGGGTGGTTTTGATGGAACCTTTTTAGCAAACAAGGCACATGGATATACTTGCAAGGTTCCCATGTTCTGTCTTGCGGCCATACCCTTTCCAGTCCACTAGCTAGTATAGTTTAGATCTGGCATACTTTGAGTCCAGAATATCCTTGACCTCAAATTCTGGTTCGCCATTGATCACCACTGGTTTTGGTGGTGGTGTAACACGGGTTTCAGGTTGAACAGGTTTCAAGAGAGATACGTGGAACACAGAATGAATTTGGATGTTGGATGGTAATGTTAGTTGAACTGCTACTGGATTTATCACAGATGTGATGGTAAAAAGACCTAGGTATCGTGGGCGGAACGTCCGGGTTCCTTTTATGGCACATGTTTAGATGCCAACCAGACTTCGTCTCCAACCTGGTAATTGGGGGGCCTTTCCACGACTCTGGTCAGCAAATTTCTTTTGATGGTTCTTAGTTTGGGGTAAATGTGCAACTGCCCTTTTAAAGGTTTGAGAAATGGTTGTGTGTAAGGTTTTAATTGCTGGCATTTCCAAAGGTAGTAGCGACATATAGATCGGAAGTGCTTGGATGACTGCTGTATATGGTATAAAAGGGCGTCTGCCCAGTACCTCTGTGTAGAGAATTATTGTAGGCATATTCAGCTATCCACAACATGTCCGTCCAACTCTCTTCTACTTGATGTAGCATACAGCGTAGGTATTGCTCGAGTGTTTGGTTCGTTCTCTCCGTTTCGCCATGGTGACTGGTGGATAATCGGATGTCGATTTGGGCCATAGAACAACACTTCCTCCAGAAGTTAGACACAAATTGAGTACCTCGATCTGAGATCAGTACTGAAGGAAACCCATGGCGCCATAAGATGTGTTCGAGAAACACTTTCGCCAAACCAGAGGCGTTTGGGAGACCCTTAAAAGGAATGAAGTGTGCCATTTTTGAAAATAGGTCCACAACCACTAGAATGGTGTTAAATCCTTGACTGGGTGGTAAATCAGTAATAAAATCGAGGGACAGCGTATGCTAGGGCGCTGGTGGAATTTCCAATGGTTGAAGGAGTCCAGCTGGTTTTTGCTTCGATGATTTATTTTGTGCACACACACCTCAGGATAGGATGAATTGGATAATGTCCTTAAGCCACGTGGGCCACCAGTAGCTTCGTTTTACCTTGGCTAGAGTTTTTGAAATTCCAGGATGGCCCTCGATTAAGGAGTCGTGATAACCGGACATGACTTGCTCTTGTAATTCTTTATTCGGCAGGAATAAACGGTTCATGAAATAGGGTAGTTGGTTTTTAATTGTGTGATGTTCTGCTTGTGTACTCCACTCTTCTAATCGCTCAGGACTCATCAAGCGTTGGATTTCCTCATGTATCTCACTCCGAGTTATGGTTGCTGTAATGCCCAGGAGTTTGTCACTTGGAAAAATGGCTATTGGATCGGGGGTCTTGTATACCTGTTCATCAATACCCATATGGGAAAGGGCACCTAATACCGGTCGTAACGTGATCACGTAATCATATTCAGCGTAGAAACGGGCCCAGCGTAGTTGCCGTGAAGATTGAGCCTTTGCTGTTTTTAGGTATCGTAGATTGCGATGGTCAGTTATTACAGTGATTGTGTGCCTGGCACCTAGGAGATAATGTTGCCAGGCCTTAAAAGCTGACTTGATGGCTAGGAGTTCTTTGTCTGTGATAGCGTAATTGAGCTTGGGTGGTGTGAATTTACGCGACCAGAAGGCTACAGCGGGCAATTGACCAGTTTCTGGGTCCTTTTGTGAGAGAACAGCTCCCATTGCCATACTTGAGGTGTCCGTTTCCACAAAGTAAAGGAGGTCTGGGCGAGGGTGACGTAGAATCGGGGCGGAAGTGAACCTCACCTTGAGTTCCCAGAAGGCCTACTCTGCTTCTTCTGTCCATTGGAACTTCTTATTGCATTTTCTTAACAATGATGTGATTGGATGCACTATTTGTGAAAAACCTGGGATGAATCGATGGTAGAAGTTTGCGAAACCCAACATGCTCTGGAATCCCTTGAATGAATTTGGCGATGGCCAATTTAGGATAGCATCTACCTTGTGCACATTCATTCAAATTCATTTTGGGGTGAGGACGAAACCGAGGAACTCCACTTCGGAGACATGAAATGAGCATTTTTTGAGTTTGGCATAAAGCTGATGTTGGCAGAGTTTTGCCAGAACAGATCGAACATGCTTGACTTCGTCCAGTTTTGAGGCAGTATATACCAGGATATCATCAATACAAACTGGGGCACAGATGTCGGTTAATTCCCTTAAGACATTGTTCATGAAGTACTGGAATGCAGCGGGAGCGTTGCAAAGGCCAAAGGGCATTACCTGATATTCATACAGGCCATATTTGGTACAAAAGGCAGTTTTCCATTCGTCACCCTTTTTCACTCGAACAAGATGTTACACTCCTCTAAGGTCCAATATTGTGTAGATTTGGGTGTCCTTAACTTGATCTAACAGTTCTGGAATGAGTGGTAGGTGGTAGCAATTTTTTTTACAGTGATTTGCTTTAATGCGTAATAGTCGATGCAAGTCCTCAAATCCCCTTCCTTCTTCGGCACGAAGAATAGAGGAGAGGCTGCTGGCGACTTCGAGGGGCGTATGAAACCGTTGGCCAGGTATTGATCTAAGTAGGACTTTAAATGCTGGTTTTCTGGTTCTGTGAGTGCGTAGATTCGCCCACAAGGGATCTGTGCGCCGGGTATCAGGTCGATCTGGCAATCATATGGTCTGTGCGGCGGTAAGGTATTAGCTTGTTCTTTCTGAAATACATCTTGAAAGTCCTGGTATTCACTTGGTAGGATACCGGTTACCCCCAGAGTTGTTGCCCTGTTCCATGAGCAGAAGTACTAGTATCAGTCTACTGTTTTCCTGGTAAGAATCAGCATATCCAGTTCTCCAAGCGGACACACTGCGTTCCTAGGTAGATAAAAAAGAGACATTTAGAACAGAGAAAAGGCATGCAAGAATTATGATGCCATCAATCGCAATAAGACCTACCTGAAAGACACTACAAGGGCAGCAGTCAATGAAGTAACTGGACCGCCCGCGCCCACAAAAGACAATGCGCCCCTGCCCAGAGAGCAGGATGGAGAGCCCACCGATTCCGACAACCAGGTGAGAAGAGAACATAGAGGGACTGGAAACACAAGGGAGGTGGGGGAAAATTTACCTTGGTCGCCCAGTCCTAATATAGTCTTCATTTCCAGGCAGAATCCCATAGACACCGAGACCACACCAGGGAATCATTGTTACGCTCACCTGGTATCCACAGGGACGCCACCCAGCCGGGTTACTCGCTGGTATGGTTCTCAGCTTTGCCCTGATGTGGTCTGCGGGGAAGGTTCTGCCTTGTGGTAGAATTAGGCGTGCTCTCTGTCCTGCCTTCTTTGCAGGGGCGCGTTGTCTTTCATGGGCGAGTGCGGTCCAGTTACTTCACTGACGCCGGCCCGTTTGATATTGTTCAGTTAGGTCTTATTGCTGTTGTTTAGTTTTGTTGCTATCCTGCATGCCTTTCTTTGTTTAAAATGTCTCTTTTTTTCTCCCTTAGGTATGCAGAGCTTCAGCGCGGCGAACTGGCTTGGTTGAGCCCCGCTGGTAAATGATGGCGCATTAAGCGCCATGATGCGGTAAGTAAGCGCTATGCGTAGCGCTGCAAAGTCTTGCCTTTGCTAACCTGTGTTTTCCTTCCTTGTAGGTCGCGGTGTTCTTCAGCGCGAGTGGAATGCCCGGAGTGGTGCCAGCCGAGAGGCGACCAGCCAGGTAAGCCTTTTGAGCAGTTCGTAATTTGTAAATGTCTCTACTGCTTTCTTTAATGTTGCATCTATCTTCCTCTTTCAGGTTGTTCTGTCCGGGAGGCGTGCAGATTCGAGGAAGCTGTTCTCAGTAGCTGCGAGTGTTTAAAGAGGAAGTCTGCAGGTAAGATGCTCCTGCTAATGATGTTCCTTTTCTCTCCTTGCAGGTTCTGCTTCTCCGAGGTTCGAGGGAATAGCTGGACACGGTGAGCGTCACGTTGCAAGCTGCAAAGTAACGCGAAGCATGTTGTCTTGCTCGGGTGTGGTTTAAATAGCCCCAACAAAATAGTCCAGGTAAAGTAGTCCCTAGGCTACCAAACCCAAAACACTAGACCGCATAGCTTGGTTCTTAGGACCCAAGCTATGTGGATGTCTCCATGTTGGCTGACAATACAATAAAGTAGTCCCCAAGCACATTGTTTTTCATGGTGTATCAGCCTGGCGCCATGAAGGCTTTTGAAGAGGATGCCAGGCTCTAGAGGCCCGAGTTCTGACTCCTTCTGGCCAATGGGTTTGCCAGAGGGGGTTTTGGGCGTGGGTCGTGACAATCATTGGGAAGGGCACCAACAACCAACTGGCTGGGTGGTGTCCCCGTGGATACCAGGTGAGCGTAACAGCTATGTATGTTAATAAGTCTTGGTTTCCTTGACGAAGGGACACAAGTTTGTTGTCTAATGCCTGTCCATGGGTTGCGACGTGCGAAGAGTTTCTCCATCTCCTGCTGAAAACCCCTGAAGTCATGTAGCAAAGGATCATCCTGACTGACAAAGGGTACAGACCAGTCTGCAGCACTGCCGCTCAGATAAGATAGCACGAAAGCAACCCGTGATTGGTCATTTGGAAAGGCCCCAGGCCTACAAAGGAAATGAAGAAAGCATTGGTTCATAAATGTTGCATACTTCTTGGGATCTCCCGTGAATCGTTCAGGTGGGGCCAAAGGAACTGCCCCAGGATGGGTTATCTGTACAGGATTGGCTGATGGTCCTGGCATTGATGAAACGTTACAGGGCAATGGTGCATGTCCCGCCTGTGAATGGAGAAGTTGCCGGCTCAAGTTGTCAGTGTGTTGCCTTCTTTAGCGACTATCAACTCTCTCCTCAGGGTATTGGTCTCCTGCCTGGCTGAATGTACCTCCGCACGTAACTGCCCCAGCATTTGGGCTAACTGGTCGGTTTCTGACGTTTCCATGACTTCCAGATGGATTATGGTATAAAGGCTTTGCGTTCTGTAACGCTCACCTGATATCCACGGGGACGCCACTCAGCCTGATTTGACCACTCACGATCTCGAACCCTTCCATTGGAATATGTTCGACCAAGGATTGGGCCTGAAATACAGGAGTTTCGATTTTAACTTTACTATCTCTGGTTGCTTGACCCCCCCACCTCTCTTGAGGACCAAACCTTCCCCTATGTCCTCTCCTCACCTTGTTTTCTTGTATCGTGCGCTCTCCGTCCTGCTTCTCGGTGCAGGGGTGCTTTGTTTGATGTGGGCGTGGCGCGACCTAGTTGCTTCACTTGTGCGGGCCCAATGAGTCTGAACTTGCTGTAACTCCAGTCCGACAAGGTAGGTTTGTTGATTTTGGTGAATCTGTTCTCTTGCCCCTAATAATGTCTCCTCTTCTCTCTTTAGGTGTTGGAGGGGGTCGTTGATGGTGTCGTGCTGCTTAGGGGCCAAGCACAAAACGGTGAGTGGAAGTGCGGTGCTGTTTGCCTTTTTCTTTTTCTGACCTATGTCTCTCTTTTTCCCTTGCAGGCTGCTGCAATGTCCCAGTATGGCTGCCGGCAGAGAGAATAAGTAGCGGTGAGTAAAGCGTAATGCACTGCGCCTTCTTATCTTTTATGTGCTAACCTGTGTTGTGTTTCCTCCTTTGTAGGTCAATGGTGTGCTCCGGAACTGAAGTGACCATGAGCAGCTCGAGTCCAGGTAAGCGTGTGTTTATTCTTGCTGTTTATTGGGGAATCGGAATATGAGAACGCTTACTAATGTCTCTTCCCTTCGTTCTTTTCTTTTCAGGTACGCGGTATGCAGAGGAAAGGCGAAGATCTCAGGAGACCAATCCGAACGCAGTGAGTGTAATGCTGCAGGCGCAGAGTAACGCAAAGCGTGTTTCTCTGCCCGAGCGTGGTTTATATAGCCTCCAGTTATCCCAGGTATCCCTAGGTCGAACCACACCCAAAAAGCTAGACCGGATAGCTCAGTTCATGGAACTGCACTATGTGGGAGCATCCATATTGCACAAAGTGCATTACCAAGTCCAGTGTCCAAGTTTTTCCTTTGAACATGTATGAGCCTGGCGCCACAGGCACCAGGACTGACTCCAAGTGGGTCTCAGATGAGATGGGGAGGCCTTTAAGGCCCATATGGAGGATTGTGTCCTGGCTCCAGTGTTTTGCCTAAGAGGGTTAGGGACAGGGATCATGACATTGGCTGACTGAGCCTGGCTCAGCCAGAGTGAATGAGGGACAGATGGTATATCTGGGGACCTTGCAATTACAATTTGTTCAGAAGCTGAAGTTGAAACTTGAAGCTGATCCTTGAAGCCCAGCTGGAGGAGAAGATTGCTGCTGCTGCATTTCCTTCGAAGTAATCTAAGAGCTGTTGAGTCTGTTGAGGACCGATCCAAGAGAGGACCTGGCTAGGAGACCTCTCCCAGAGCTACGAGGGGCCATTGTGAAAAAACTGCTGCTTTTCATCGAAGCACCCTGAAAGCCAGTTCTGTAAGTCTGACGTCCGGAGAAGGGGTCTTTTGAGAATTCTGAAGAGAGTGCCGGGACACAGTCGTCGAAGTCCATTGGTGTTGACCAGGGTCGGAAGATTTCCATGACTGCTGGAAGGCCAGTCAAATCGTGTTGCCCAGAGGCAGTGACACCTTGACGCTGTGCTGCTTGATGCCCAGAGCCGAGAAAGCTCCACTTTGCTTGAGAACATTTGACAGAGGGCTCCCTTGCCTTCACCGCCGACCACTTTATCCCACCGCAGAAAGCGTAAGTCGCTGAAGAAAGTGCACTGTAGGGTTTCCCGCAACCCAAAGCCGATAAAGACTTCCTGAGGATGCTGACAGAGTGAAGATCCAAGGCCCAGCCGTGGTCGAGTCCCGATCGCAGAAGCTATCCCGAGGTACGTGCTGCAGCACCGACAGGCCAGAGGACCGCCGAACGCGACACCCGACGCCCACTGCTAGGCCTACATTATCACCGCTGAATGCCTTTCAAGTCCACAGTCTTATTTGTGGCACCGAACATTTTGCATCGAGGCCTACCGCATGCCTCACCTTCTCAGGACTTCCACCATTGAGGAAACTATCGATCGTCAAAGAGCATTGTGACAGTCAAAGCTGCTGTATCACTGCAAGTGTTCCACTTTTCTTCGAGAATATAAATGCCCAGTGGCTCCTTCTTCAAAGAACGGCCATCCTCAAAGAATACAGTCAAAGAAACTCTTCCACTTAAGGTACATTAGGGTGGTTGAACTTTTTAACCAGGAAGCAAGGCTTTTTGAGCATTTATGGACTGGGCTTGTTAATTCTTTTATTATAGGTTGCCCATGTGGGGGGGGTCCTCATACAGAATTTTGCATCGATCTCCAAAGAAGGCATTCTGCCGATGCGTAACTTTAACCTGCATTCCTTCTGTATTTTCTATGCTGATACACCTTACTGAATGATTTGTATGCTCTATTATAACTGCCAGCAGTGGATGCATTTTAAAGGAGTCTAAATGTGGTGCTACATAGAAGTGTATAGATTTGTCATTATAGTATTATCAGAGTAGAAAGTGTTTTATTGAATTGTGTGTATATATATATATATATAATTTCTGAGGCTTGTGGAATCTGCTTAGATCACATGCCGTGCATAGTCTGACATCTAGTGGAAGCTGCAGAGTATTGCAGTTTGTTTTGCGAAACTCGAAAAGGGCAGTCGAACTTGGGCGTGCCAGTAATACTGTCCCTAGTGTGACATCCCCTGTACCCCTAATCCCTCCCGCGTGTAGGACCCTCAGTCTGTTTTTTTCCGCCATGCTAATCGGACGCATGTTCCGGCGTTCCCTCGGCTTTAGCCGTATATACTTACAATTACTGTTAAAAAATGTTCCCATTCACTTCCACCCTACGGCGAAGATCGACGCCGGTGAAGATCGAGGAAGCCAGCCATCGGGGACTGCCACAATGGTCTTTGGGGCCTTGGAAGGAATCTGGCCTCGGCCCTGTACAGTAGGGAGTGGTCATATGTTAGGCAGAAACCTGTGCAGTTCCCTTAGGGACCACTGCAAAAAGTTTAAGTCTACAGGAGTTAGCAGTAAACCCAATTGGTAGCAGTCTGCACCACCCAGATTTACCTGGTAGCTGTGGCTGAGCAGTCAGACTTCTCTCAAGAAGTTAGGCAGTATATAGAGTATACACAATAGAGCTAAAAATACAGTAGCACAAGCAAACACTGACCAGAGCTTGGGTATAAAAGTATATAATTCTTTATTTAAAAACACACTTGTAAAAAATACACTGGCACTAATATGTCAAGCAAGTTCAAACACAGTCACTAGAAGTATACACACCTCCCTAATTAATTATTTGACAAGTCTAGGTTAAGACACTACTTATTTAGCAAAACAGAGGTGAGCGCGTAACCGTAGATGGCACTGCAATACTTTGTTTAAAAAGGGAGAGAAAAGGCAGAATAGGAAAAACACACAGTACCAACACTTTTAAGAAACCACAGCAAGTCAAGAAAGGCAGGGTCTACTGTAGAGCAAAAAGTTCATAGGCCAGGCCCACTCTTGGAGAGAGCAAGGCGGAATGTGCCCAAGATCACACAGTGGAAATGCACTCAAAGTCTTTGCAGAAAAGTGAAGAGGTTGGATCAAGTTAGAAAGGTAATGTTAACAGGTCTGAGGTCACCCCAGGAAAGAGAGACAAGGATTTACGGGACACCTTGGACAGTCTGTTGCAAGGGAGACCAGGCGGGACACAATACCTGAAATGGTGAGAAAGCTCCAGCGGGCGCAGTTGTTCCTGGCAGTGGGTGCAAGTCGGGGCTTCGTCCAGGGGAAGAGAAGATCTCAGCGTGGAGGAAAGCTGGAGGTCGTTGCTCTGCCAGGGAAGAAACCAGCCACGGAGTTTCTCGGTTAAAAGATACTACCCTTTTATTCGCGGTAGTGGTGACGCGTGGCTATCCGGCCGCCGGGGTGCTTGGCACTGGGACGATTCGACCACGAGACGATCCAGGAAGGTGAAAAAGGCGAACTGGTTGGTCCCACCAGCACAAGGGGAAGAAGACTCTCCTGGAAGAAGATCCCCTCTGTCGTCGGGAAAGTGGTGAGTTTCGCACAGCAGGGCTCCACCGGTGGTGTCTTCGTTGTAGATGGCTCAGCTTCTCCCCTCTTCGGATTCGTTAGGTCCTGTGGCGACTTCTCAGGTTCCAGTCCCCAAAGCCCTGCTTTTATGCAGAAAACCCCCCATTCATCAGCCTAGCTGTCAATCAAACATGCTAAGTGGTGAGCCGGGCGGCTCACCACTGGGCCAATCACACAAGAGTGCAACTTGAGTTGCCAAGGTGCCTATTCCCCCCCTCCCACACATCCTGTAGACCCAGACGGTGGCACCACTTTTGGAGGCTTCTGTGCAGAAGCCCGCCAAAAGTGGAACAAAGGGCTCGACTTGGGTTAGGGTTTCAGAGGCGAACACAAATGCCATTTTAAAACCGAGTCCTGGCAAAAAGACCCAACCGGGGAATAAATATTAATTAAATAACCCAGCGGTATCTTTAACATTGCACCAAAAAGTGGTGCGTTTAAAATGAATGGGAAAATCCCATCGACTGCCACCACCCAGAAACTCAACAAGGTGGGGACTGGACAGTGCCCCCCTTGGAAAACAGACCCAGGGGCAATTGAATTACCCCTACCAGTACTTCCACAATATGATGGTTTGTACTGGTTCTGTTCACAATTTGAGACTAGTAAAGCCAATGGTGACTTTACATGCCCTGGGAGACAGTAGTCAGTCCCAGGGTATGGAGTCTAGGTTTGGGGGTCACTATGACACCCCTGCGTTACTGCACTGAGGGTGCTGTGTAACACACATACCAAAAACACATGAAGCCCTATGGAGTTAAAGACCCCATAGCCCATAAAACACATTACATAGTCAAAGGACATTCTCAAATCATGCCTAAGAGTGGGAGAAAAAGAGTCTCTTAGCAGGAGAAAAAAATAAACCCCAAAAATGCTGCTGGGGGACTCACTAGGCTTGGGAAATTAGCCTTTACAGAGAATTCTCCCTAACATCATACAGGCTTCTTTCCCACCTTTTTCCTACATATACCCACCTGCTGCCATTTTGTAACATATGGAGGGTACTCCATTCAAGTTCTGCCCTAATTGTAATAGGAAGTTTCCCTGGGTGGATAAGCACAATACGTGAAATCTGTGTCTCCCATGAGACCATCCCGAGGCTACCTGTCGAGCTTGTAAGCGCTCCAAGCCGAAAACCCTTAAGGACCACTCAACTAAACGCTGGGCCCACTACACCAGGCAGCTAGAGGCCATGGAAGTGAAGGGCACATTGAGAGAATCGGATGGCGAGGGCAAAGGGGTGACTTCAGACACCCACACGCATGCCCCCGACCCTGAAGGACTGGCTGGCGGCAAGAGCACTACACACACTACCTCCACTAAACACATCAGCCCCGGCCGTGACTCGACACGCGTGTCGAGCGATTGGCAACGGAAGACACCAAGAGAGCGGTCCAATGAATCTGTGTCCTCTGGGCATTGCCGTTCGCCTCATGACAAAGACCAACCGTCGGTTGGTTGATAAAGGTGACGCACTATCAATAGTCTCAGAGGCCCGATCGTCAGATGACGATTCTGCCCTCTATCCTTCTCAGTCAAGACACGTAGCGTCTACACACGAAATTTGACGTCCTCCCTTGAATATCACCTCCGAAACTCGACGCGAGGTGTCAAATCCCTCGGAGGCCCCTAAAAACACTGGAAAACATTCTTCTAGTCATGGGAAGGGGATAAACAACATAAAAGGTCGTCTTCAGAAAGAGAAACAGAAGTCTTCTAAATCAATAGAAAAGTCCAAGGTCGTTGACTCTACCACTAAAAGTAAAGTCATTCCTCCCACTGCTCACGATATGGGCATTGATGAGGAACCAGAACAGGTTGTTCTTATTCCTAGCTCCAGAGAATGGAACGCAGCAGATATTGATAGGGTCATGAGAAGGATGTCATTTATGACTGACTTTTATGAAAAAGACCCTAATTACTTTCATAGTTATGCCAACACCCCGGCTACCTCTGCCCCTTCGGGTGTGAGGCAATACCTAAATCCTCTCAGCACCCTGTTAATAAACTACGCTCTGACGCCCCGGCTCAGGGCTTGGTCACTGACTCCTTTGTGGTTGAATCTTACCACCCTGATTCATATTGTGATGAAACTGAACCACAATTGGTGGAAGAGCAGACAGGGGTCTCTTATTATGGGGATGACTAGGAGGAGGAGGAGGCTGAAGCCTACAATCTTGACTCCCTGATTCCTAAAGACCCCCCGGTGCATGACTTGCTGGTAGATAGCCAGTACCTCATTGAGGAGTGATTGGTTAAGGCAGCTGCCCATTTTCATATTGACACGCAGGGTGTCCAAGAAGACATGGATTTTGCTGAAGAGATCCTAGGAGACAAGAGAGCCATTACTCAGGCTATCCCTATATATATATTTTTCCACTTACATTTTATTGAACATTTTTCAACAAAGAAGCAAAGCCATCAACCTTTGATAATCTCAAATGAAACATAGCCGAAAAAACACTCCCCCCTGTTCTACAACCGAACCCATGAAGGGCATGGAGACTCAGTTACCAACCAGCCAGGGACCAAACGAACAACCGAAGCTGACTGTGTGGGCTCAACCAAAACAGAAGGAGAAAACAAGCAAATCGAAGTTGGAAAGCTTATACGAAGCAAAATTCACATCACACCCCAACTATCTTATAGTATCATTGTTTCACATTCCTCATGAAGCAAAACTACCATCCAATCTTGAAGAGAAGATGTCATGGTATCGTGGGTTAAGGCTGAGAGTTTCTCGTATGTAAATATAGTCCAGAGTTTGGCGAGCCAGACTTACTTGGAGGGCACCGGGCTGCTTTTCCATCCTTGAGCTAGGGCAAGTCTCCCTGCCCGCAACATGGCCTGGACCACCATTGGCAAAGCGGGCACCATCGCATCCGGGGACGGGATGGGATGCCAAAGAGAAGTTCAAGGGGGTGCAGCGGCAGGTCAGCACCCGAGATCTCCTTAATCCAACTCAACAGCTCTGACCAGTATATCTGTATTGCAGGGCATTCACACGAAAGGTGGAACCATGATCCGTGCTGGCCACAGTTCCTCGGACAAAGGGGGGGGGGACACACCAGAGTACATCCTAGCAAGTCTCTCTGGTGTGAGGTGCCAAGCGTGAAGTATCTTAAAGTTGTGTTCCATAGCTGCGGTGCATAAAGAGCCAGAGAAAAGAGACTTAAAAATAGTAGACCACATGGATTCCTCCACCACCCCTCCCACTGCTTCTTGAAGCCCTGTCTATTCTCGACATCTGCTGTAATTAGGGCATTGTAGAATTTAGAGAGGGACCCTCTCCTCGTCTTGGATTCCACAATCACATTTTCAAGAGGCGTTAGGGGGCGAGCCAATTTGTCAACCCAACGCCTATCAGTTAGAATCCCCTTCTCTCGAATGTATTCAAAAATCGACATCGGGGCAGTCCCCATAGCTTCAACCAGGCTGTCATAATCAATAAATGCACCCTGTCAAAAGAGTTGTGCTGTCCGTTCTAGGCCCACATCCGACCACTCCTGAGTCCCTCATGAATTCCTATTCCCCAACTCAAGCGGGGGACCCCACAGCGATGCCAAAGGGGAGGGCCAGGAAGAAAGGGAAGAGTTCCCCCTGTTGTCTCTCCATACTTTCCATAGCACCGACAAGATGGGATGATTTCTCATCTTACCTGGGAGACATTTACGGGGGGACCATAGGAGATCCCTCACTTTTCTGGGTTGGACAGGCATGTCTTCGATATACGACCAATAGGTCCTCATATCATCCCTGGAGTGCTCCAACATTACTCGTAACCGATCTGCCTTGTAGTAACACCGAAAGTCAGGGAACCCAAACCCCCCCAAGGACCTTGGGAATGTTAGGACTTCATACTTTACCCCTCAATTTATTTTCCCATTCCAAATAAATCAAAGGACCATCGAGTGAAGGTATTTGAAGAAAGAGTAAGGGAAAAAAGGTAAAGGTGCAGCGGTAATATATTCATCTTAATTGACACCATATGGCCAAACCAAGAGAGCGTCAAGGGAGCTCACTGATGCAAATCTGAATTTATCCTGGCAAGGACCGGGGGATAATTCAATTCAAAGAGGAGGGACAGGTCCCTCGGGAGGAGAACCCCCAAGTACAGTGCGCTCAACTCTAACACCCCCCCCAACGATTCCTTTCCCTCAACCTTAGCGTCTACTCTGCCCATGGGCATCAAAGAAGATTTTGCAACATTAATTTTCAACCCAGAAAAAATGCCAAAGGAGCCACTCAAGTTTAGAAAGTTTGGGAGAGACCTCTGGAGATTGGTAACATATGGCAAAATGTCATCTGTGAAAAGCGAAAGCTTAAAGTCGAGGTCTCCACAGCGGATCCCTGTTATCCCTTGATGGCATCTTATGTCTACAGCGAGAGGCTCCATCGCAAGGGCATAGAGAAGGGGTGAGATTGGACAGCTTGCCGAGTCCCCCTAGATAGAGCGAACGAAGCTGAAGTCGTCCCATTTACCGCCACTCTAGCTGTAGGGCCGTTATACGAGATAGCAATCCACCTACAAAACTTGACTCCCAACCCCATCCTCTGCAGGACCTTGCTCATAAGCCCACTCAAACCGGTCGAAGGCTTTTTCCGAATCTAATGACAGGAGATAGGCCTCCTCCTCTGTAACCGCACCTTGTGCATCAAGTCCAATGATTCCCTAATGTTATCTCCCCCTTGCCTCCCAGAGATGAAACCCACCTGATATCCATGCACCAACAACGGGAGGTGCTGAGCCAGCCTATTAGACAGCAATTTGGCCAGAACCTTCGTGTTGAGCAGGAAATAGGACGGTAGGACTGACATTTTTTCAGATCTTTTCCACCCTTGGGGATAACTACGATACGGGCCTAAAGCTTTGACTGCGGAAGGCAACCAGAGTCTAGACCAGAGTTGAAAAGCCTCGATAAGAACAGGGCGAGTGCGGAGCGAAAGGATTTGTAAAAGAAAACCGTGTACCCATCATCCCCCGGGGTAGTGTCCGTTTTCATCGAACTAATAGTATCAATTACTTCCTGAGGTGTAATGGGTCTCTCCAATGGGTCAGACTTCTCAGGGGGGAGGCAGGGAAGTGGCACGGAGTCCAGAAAACTGTGTATATCTGCTCCATCCCCAGCATATTCTGACCTATACAGACACTCACAATATAAGCAGAACTTCTCCGATATCCCAGGATCATCTCTACAGTACGTTCCATCCGGGAGGACCAGCAAGTCTACCCTCCTACTATTCCTGAGCTCTCATAGCCTCCAGGCTAATATTTTATCGGCCTTCTCCACCTTCTCCATGTATTTTTGCTTCAGAAAGGATAATTTCCTCTCGTTTGCTCAACTAGAAGAACAGCGAGTTTCGCCTTGAGTTTCTGAAGCTCAGCCCACTTGCCCGGGAACATTTGGGATTTTAATTTACGACCTGGTTGAATGGCCTCGATTTTATCCGTAAGAAGTTTCTCCTCTCTACCCCTCTCCTGCTTCCTCACGGCCCCCAACCCTATCAGGACAGCCCTAATTGTGGCTTTGAAAGCTTCACAGACCCCCTCCACTGCCATTGCCCATCGTTGTTGATTTCGAAGAATTCTTTTATAGAAGCTAGAATGAACTGGGCCAGCTCCTTCTCCGGTAACAGGAGATCGTTACAAGTCGACCACCCAGGCCCTGTCGCCCTCAGAGGGTTTTCTAACTGAACCTTCACTAGATCATGGTCAGACCAAGAAGTCACTTCCACCTTCACTTCGGAGATCATTTCAGAGTGGCTTGTCAACTAAAATATAATCAATTCTAGAAAATGACAAATGGGTCCCAGAAAAGAAAGTATATAAGGGGTCCTGACCCTCCCGTACCGAGTGGGAATCTATCAGCCCTAGCTCTTCATTAGTGGTCTGGAAGGAAGCTGCCATGCGTCTCTGCACCCGAGAGTCCACCCCGGCCCAATCAGACTTCCTGTCCCGAACTAGATCAAGAACCATATTAAAATCTCCCCCCACCACGAGAGCCCCCTCAGCAAACGTTATAATTTTGAGTTTTACCTCTGCCCAGAAGCGATCCTGGGCTTCATTAGGAGCGTATATGGAGACCATGATCACCTTGGACCCCCTAATCTTACCCTTGACCAGAATGTAACGTCCCTCGGGGTCCCTACATTGGGCGCTCAGGGCAAAGTGCACTTTCGAGGAAACCACTATCACCACCCCTCTCTTCTTAGCCTGGTGCAACGCATGAAAAACTTTTTGTAGGGACTTAGCCTTCAGAGACGGCTCGCCACCCCTCACCCAGTGAGTTTCTTGAAGAAAAAGAAAATCCAACTTCAACCTATTAAACTCCTTCACAGCTAGGGACCTCTTATAAGGAGTATTGAGGCCCCGTGCATTCAGAGAGCCCAGTGTCAGTGCATAACTAACTTAAGCCATTGGAAGTGCACAGTTCAACCCCTTAACCCCAAGGAACACAGGCTCCTTCGAGGGACCTCTCCCTACTCAATCTCCCACGGTCTCCCATCAAAAATACCACCCCCCAATGACTAGAGCCTCCGATCGGTTGATAAAGATAGATATGGCTATTCCCCACAAGAAAAAAACCCTTCCTCCCCCCATCTCCAACTTTCCAGAGCGCCTGGATTCCTTGCGACATAGAACTAGCCGCACGACCAGGCCACCAAAGCCTGCCTCCACCAGGCGGTGAACAACAAATAACCCCACAACCTTCTGAGCCCCCCAATACAGAAACAAAAGACAACTATTATTCCCGTCCCCCTGACCCTCTAGCAAGTGCCGTAACAAACACTGACAACACCTCCCCAATGGGGATCTGTAAATCGGGGCGCCCCCCAAACAACCCAGTAGGAATCCCCTGTTCAGCGCCCTGCTTCCGCTCCCTTCAGGGCAAAATAAACAACATACCCAGTCAGGTAGCGGAGTGCTCCTGGGAGGCCGGTGCTACTCTTCTAAACTTTCAATGGCCTCGAACGCGGCGCCTTTCTGCAAGACCATTGGAATCACGAGGCTCAACCACATCTTTTCCTCCGTTTCTCTCTCCCAACTCCAGAGGAAGAGTCTCCCAGAAGTTCACCAGACACTCTGTGAATAGCATCCTCTGTAACTAGGGAGTACTTGTATCCTCCAACCTCAAACGAGAGTGAAAATGGGTGCCCCCATCTGTATCTGACTCCTTTAGCTTGGAGCCACTTCGTTAGGGGACTGCATTGCCATTGGTGCGACAGCGTGAGAGCAGAGAGGTCTTAGTAAATAGCAACGTTGGAGCCTTCCCAATCGATGGCGCCCTATCTTCGTGCTAGTTACAAGATTTTGGCCTTTTTCGAATAATAATGAAACTTCGCAAGGATTGATCGAGGCCCTCTAGCGTGAGCCTCTGCTCTGTGAGCTCTATCGATCGCCGGCTCGCTGGTGTTCCCCTCGTCAAACAGCTTACTTATAATCACTTTGACAACCCTTATAATGTACACTTGTGACTCCCCATCCTATTCGGGAACACTAAGGAACCTCAAATTGCAGCGCTGCTCTGTTTTCCAAGTCGTCGAGCTTAAGGGTAATTTTCTCTTCTCTCCTCTCCAGCTCGGATAGCCGCATGTCAAATTGGGTTTCAAGGAGGTCGACTGAGTTTTGATTGGCCTCCAGGGCTTGGACTCGGTCATCAACAGCGTCTACCTTTTTGTCCAACAAGTCCAGTCTTTTGCTAATGTATGCCCTAAATCCACGTATCTCTTCCAGCAGGGCTGCCATACTTCTGCGTATAGATTGGGCATCCATAGCTTCTGGTTGACTTCCGGCCTGCATAGTACACCTTTCCCTTACCGTCTCAGAGGGGTGCCGGAACCTCTGCATGGATAGCACCCATTACATCAGAGTAGGGTGAGAGCCTTGGTACAGCCCCCTCCCAACTGGGCTAAAAAATGCCCAGAAGGAAAGCCGCCACCAGTGCCCCCGCGGGTCTCAGGGGCGCCTCAGGGGGAGCCATGGAACCATCCTGGAAGCGAACGGGACCCCTAAGCGTGGATGCAGTTCAAGGATCTCAATCGGTCCAGGGATCGTAGCGATGGTCAATCAGACTCCTTCTCTGGTCACCACAACAAAAGGCACCCTCTCCCCCCCTACCTCTCGATGCCAGCGTTCGTTGGAGAAACCTGGGTGGGGGTCTAGCAGGCGGCTATCCAACCAGCCCTTCCGAGGACTGCCAAGAGGGCCCAGCTCAGCAACAGACAGACGTGAGAAGGGGAGCCAGCTCTCTAACTCACTCACTCGAGAGAGCACTAGACAAAACACTGGAAGACAGTCACAGGGTAAAATCGCCAGCCGGCTCAGATCCTGGGCGTATGGGCGGGACCAAAGGGGCAGGAAGCCAATGGCAAGTGAAGACCAGCAGTAAGCCCCGACCGGAGAGGCACAGAGAAATTAGAGCAGGGAGACCTCTAATGCAGTTGACTGGTGATCCAAACAGACACTCTCCCTCTGAGGGCCCAGCCTGTAGGGGGGAGAACACACATACAGCCGATGACCCGAGGGGGGGGGCGGGCCAGGAGTAGCCCAGAGACTAGCTTAAGCCAAGGACAGCATGAAGGGCCCAACATAGAGAGAAAAGTGCTAATAGTCCTCCAAGACACCGAGCTCCCAACCACGTTGATATGCAGGCGCCTCTACCACCCCCGGGGCCCGCCGCAGCAATGATTTCCCATGGGGGGGTTTTGGAGGGGGGCTTAAGCCACCAACCTTTACCTTGATGGGGAGCGAGCGCAGCCAGAAGCTCCTCTCCCCCCTCCGGTGTAGTTCCTCTGATCTGGAGGGGGCCGCCGCCGCTGCTGCTCTCCTCTTAGCCCGTCCCCTCCAGGGGCCCCGTCACCTGCCACCCTCCGGGGCCTGCTGCCTCAACTGGGAACCCAGGTCAGTGGTGGCCCGCCACCGCAAGGGTCCCCGGCTCTCCAAGAACCCTCCGCAGGCGCCGCCTCCAGGAGAGACCCAGCACCGGCGACGTCCACTGACGACGAGGATCTCTGTAATTGCGCAGAGACCGGGACAACCTTTCCCAGCCGCCTTGACTGGGGTCCCGCGTTGGAAGGTTCTGGCCACTACCGGGATCTCCTGGCCTCTGAGGCCTCCCCGCATCCAGCCCCACTAGTGTCCACCGATGACCTACAAATGTGCCGCGGCAGGGACGATCTTCTCGCTTCTCCTCGGAGGGGCAGCTGTCACACAGCCACAGCACACCAGGTGCAGCGGGGAGGGCACGGACCCCCTCCCCCACCTCGAGGCAAGGACAGCGGGGCTGCCACAGCTCCACTGGCGGGAAGCTCTCGCCGCTCACCAAACCGGGTCCTGATTCGCTCTTCTCCGCACATCCGGCTACCGGAGTCACACTCACCACCCGCGAGGGGTGTTCCCACGGCCTCTGGGGGAGGGTCAGGGATCCTCTCCTATAGGGTTAGGGGGCTCAGACCCCTGTTTTTGGTGCACTGGGGAGGAGACCAGCAGAGGTGCTTTAGCACATCTCGACGCCCCCTTGTGGCTCCGGCTATCCCTATATTAAAATCCATCCAGCGTAGGATTGATCCCTCGCTGGTGCCGCACCCTCCAATCCCCTGTACATTAAGGGCCAATTAAAACCGGATTCCCGGGTCGTAACAACAACCAGAAAGAGGGCAGGTACACTGCTTGCTTCTTCTGAAGCACCTCCTGATAAAGAGAGTAAAAGAATATACGCTCTGGGTAGAAAGGTTGCCTCCACTTCCGCCTATCAGGCACGAATTGCCAACAGTGCCACTCTATTGGCAAGCTACAATTGCCATCAGTGGGAGGAGGTATCTGTTTTGGTATCCTCCGCACCCAAACCCCTAAAGAGCCAGTTGGCTCAACTGGCAGCAGATGGAAGATCTGTATCAGGATGCATACTAAAGACAAACTTTGATGCAGCAGATAATGCTGGAAGGTTAATCGCCGAAGGCACTGTTCTAAAGCGTCACGCTTGGCTAAGCAGTCAGGGTTCAAACCTGAAACCCAAGCCACTCTCACAGATATGCTGGTAGAGCAGAACGTACTATTCAGCAAGGCAGTCGAGGAAGCTTTAAAAATAGCTAAGGATGAGTACGAGACCCTAAAGTCTCTTGGCCAACTCACCAATAAACCCTCTGGACAGAGGGGAATCAACAATTTTTGCTGCTTTTGGGGCCCACGTTCCCAAAGGGGTTCAAACTATTACCAGAATCAGGGAACCTCCTGGGGCAACAATCAATCCCAATCCTCACAGGGCTGCCCTAGAGGGCAGCGCAGGGGCCACACTAGGGGTAGAGGCAACCAGAGGTTGTACGCCACCCAACAAACACCCAACAAATAGTGACATTCCGTTTGAGGTCCCCTCCCATGCATCCCCAGAAGGGGGGCACATTTCCACCTTCACCCATCCACCTTCACCCATGCATGGAAGGGGATCACTTCGGACATATGGGTGCTGTCCACAGTGTCTGGAGGATACTGCATAGAGTTGCTAGGGCGCCTCCACGACTGAAGGTACACTCGCTGGAACATCAAAAGATCCTTCTCGAGGAGATCGCCATTCTGCTAGTGAAGGGCGCCATAAAAGCGTTCCCGGTCAGCCAGGTAAAAAGGGGTATTTATTCAACCTACGCCCTGCAAACAAGTATGTCAAGCCACACAAATTCTGCATGACTACACTACAAGAGGTAATCCCCCTACTAAAAAAGGGGGATTACATGGCAACATTGGATATGAAAGATGCCTATTTTCATATTTCAATGTTCCCAGCAAACAGAAGATTCTTGTGTTTCAAGATAGACAACCAGCACTACCAATTCAAGGTGCTGCACTTCGGGAATAGCCTCGGCTCCAAGGGTATTCCCCAAGGTACTGGCTGTGCTGGCGGCGCATGTACGCAGAAAGGCAATCCCAGTGTACCCTTACCTGGATGACTGGCTCATTACAGGAGAGTCCCCCCTAATTTGCAGACTAAACATTCAAAGAACAATGGACCTCCTCTTCCAATTGGGCGTCTCAATCAATGAGAAAAAATCAAGCCTGGTGCCAAGCACCTCAAAACAGTTCCTAGGTGCTGTCCTAAATACCCAAGAGGGGTTGGCCTTTCCATCAGAGGAAAGAATTCGAAATTTGTTGCTGCAAATTCCTCACTATCAGGCCGGTTGCCAAATAAGGGTGCGCAAAGCTATGCGTTTGCTAGGCACGATGGCATCTTGCATTTACCTGGTTCCCCACGCGCGCCTGCGGCTGTGACCCATGCAGAATGGTTGGCGAAACAGTGGTCTCAAGCAAGTGGTCAGTGGGATGATCTAGTGGTCGTTTCGCCAACACTAGTACAGAGTCTTCGCTGGTGGACAAGAGAGAATCTTACAAAGGGGAAACCCTTCCATGATCCAGAGATACAGGCCGTTGTCACAGCAGACTTCTCCCTAGCAGGGTGGGGAGCCCACTACCTTCACCATACAGCTCAGTGTCTCTGGTCTCACACAGTGGCTCAGAACCACATCAATCTGCTAGAACTTCTGGCAATCTTCAGAGCGCTTCGGGCATTCAAACCCCTCCTATCCAACCAGTCTGTGCAGATCCTAACAGACAGCAAGACTGCATTGTTTTACTTAAACAAACAAGGGGGCACTCGTTCTCCCAATCTGTCCAAGCTTGCCCAGAAAATTTGGAAATGGGCACTCAAATGGAAGATTTACTTGTCATCCCAACATGTTCCAGGGGAACTCAACTCGCTAGCAGATGCTCTGAGCAGAGATCCCCTCCCAGAGGAACACGAGTGGCGACTACACAAAGAAGTCGTAGGAGACCTCTTGCTATTCGCCACAAGCGAAAACAGACAATGCCAAGACTTCGCATCCAGGTTCCCCCAGCCAGGCTCCAAGGGGAACGCCCTGTGGATGAATTGGTCAGGGATATTTGCCTATGCTTTTCCACCAACCCCTCTGATGAGGAAAGTGGTGAACAAGACCCACAGGGAACCGAAGATGCTCATCCTGGTTGTTCCTATGTGGGCGAGACAACCATGGTATCCACACCTACTCAAACTGGTGGTGTGCGACCCCATCAAACTCCTGTGCCGGTAAAACCTACTCTCCCAGCACGAGGGGCTAACAGTGCATCCTCAGCCCAACTCGATGAACTTGGCAGCATGGCTCCTGAAGTCAGAGTTCGGACATCTCAATTTACCTCAGAGATGTATGGATATCTTGACAGAGTCAAGAAAACCTAACACGAGGCATTGTTACTATGACAAATGGAAACAATTCTTTATTTGGTGCCAGAATAACCAAATCAACCCAGTTGATTGTACTTCTTCTAATATTATCACCTATATGCTACACCTACTGGATGCAGGGTTAGTGTGTAACGCACTTAAAGTGTACCTGGCAGCTTTATCAGCCTACACCACTTCCCATAACAAGGTGCGTGGTGGATAGTGCCAGTTGTCAAAGCATTTATGGAAGGGGTAAAAAGACTCCACCCTCCCTAACCAGGTTGGGAACTTAATGTGGTACTTGCTAAGCTCATGGGACCTCCCTTTGAGCCCATGCACAAATCTAATCTCAAACACTTGACTAATAAATCTGCCTTCTTAGTAGCCATCACCTCCATAAGAAGGGTCAGTGAAATGAAAGCTCTGTCAGTGCAGGATCCTTTCTTTACTGTTCATAGGGATGAACTAGTTTTATGCACTCACCCTAGATTCTCAACTAAGTTCATTTCCAAATTTCATGTTAACCAGTCTGTTGAGCTACCAGCCTTCTTCCAAGAACCCAAAAGCTCTGCTGAGGTGAAACTCCACACACTAGGTGTGAGGAGGGCGGTCCTCTACTATGTAGACCAGTCCAGACCGCTAAGAAAGACAGATCAACTGTTCGTCTCCATAGCTCCAGGCAGAGCGAGAGATTGTGTCTCTAAGAATGCCATCTCTAGGTGGATAGTCAGATGTATCCAACTGTGCTATTTCCTTTCAGACAAAACACTGCCTTTTACGCCAAGGGCCCACTCTACAAGAGGTATTGGAGCCACTCAGGCTTTCATTGCAAATGTACGCCTAGCCAGCATTTGCAAAGCTGCTACATGGAGCTCTATTCACACCTCTACTCAGCACTACTGCATTGACACTCATTCCAAGACAGATACTCAAGTGGGAGAAGCGGTTCTAAGACACTTGTTCGCTCATGAACCTTCTCACATCCCACCTCCTTCTAACACTGCTTGCTAATCTATGCACAGCATGTGATCTAAGCTGATTCCACAAGCCTCAGAAGGAATACATTACTCACCGTAATCGTATTTCTGATGCTTGTATCTGCTTAGATTCACATGCTTGTAGTCTTATCTATCTTATCTGCTTGGACACTCTGTACTCGCGCTACTCCCCATGCTACCTCATGTCAGAAAAAATACAATCTGAGGGTCCTACTTGTGTGAGGGATCATGGGTACAGGGGACATCAGACTAGGGATAGTATTACTGACACGTGTGTGTGTGTGTATATATATATATATTCATTCAGTGAAAAAACGTTGTTAAAGGGACGTTATGGTTAAGTTGCGCTGCTAAAAACCTTTCAAATTCAATGAAAAAACTTTGTTAAAGGGACATTATGGTTCCAAGTAAAACCGAAAAACCCTTGAAATTCGCCAGTTATGGTAAGCTAAGCAACCATAACTCGCGCCACCACCGTGCACTGCTAAGCCTAACACCCAGGACATCAAAGATGACATCACAAATTCCTATTTTTGGACACACAAATTACCCAACTGAACCGCTACAATTTTCATATTATAGAACAAACAACTGTTTTAATTGTATACATTAGATTTACTATTTGTACTTTTCCACACCACTAGCTTACTTTTTTTTGTCATCTGAACCCCAGTTTAGTAACACATAAATTCTACCTACCCCTACTAGTTGTAGTTCCCAATGAATAATCACACACCATTACATACATCTTTATCATCTTACTCAAACACTCATGCACACAGCACACATACATTGCAGAACACCCCAACCCATACCTTCTTTATTTTTTTCAACAGACCCTAAAGAATGCCTACCAAAGTCAAGTCCGTAGAAAGCAACGCAGAAGTAGAGCAAATGAAAATAAAAGTGTCCAACATAAGCATCCATCTCTAGCCGAATTTGTAAAAAAAGTTGAAACAAAACAGCTAATACAGTCATTTAGTGAAACACAAGAAGTTTCAAGTACAAAAACTTTGCCTCCCCTATCAAAATGTAAAACAAACCAAAAAACAATTAACAGAAAATCAGCTATCACTACAGATAAAACTACTTCTTTAAATTTTAATATAGTGCAAAGTAAGCATACCAAGAAAAGTATTTTAGCCAAAATGTACCGTCACAAAGTCCTTCAAAATCTTATAAAAACAGGAGAGAAATCAGGTTCAATGCTTAAAACCTATCATAGGAAATTAATCTTAGAAGCGTTGATGGAAAGTGCAATTCTTCTCAAAAGAAAGTTATTTATTTTACTGTTAAACAAAATGAAACCACTAACAAAACTAATAACTACATTACAAAAAAGACTTCTCAATAAGCGAAATGTCAACAGAAAGAACTTCTTAAGTATCTGCAGAGGTGAATGGAATCACACTACGAGCACAGAACCATAGTTTAATGAAGAAGCGTACAAACAAAAGCAAACAAATAAAATTGCCATACATAGCAGTGGTCGAGGTTATGAAAAAGTGAATAATACCATAATGGAACAAGAAGTACTCCTTACAAAAATATGCCCTGAAAACTTAGAATTACCCCTCCATTCAACTGAATCAGAACACCTAGTGTACAAATGGCCATGCACGTCAATGTGTAACATTCCCAAACAATATTTCAAATCTTTACGCCAATTCCTCAATAAATATGTAAAAAGCAAAGACAAAATCAAAATTAAATTACTGCAAAATATGGATACCTGTCCAGTGCACAAGTACACAGGACTACAAAGACATTGATTGGCCTACATTACAGGACCTACTTGTAAAACCATTTTCCAGGATATCAAAAGGATATCAACACATCATTCAACTATAAGAAATCTAGTCTATAAACTGTACTATGCTAAAAGTCCTGCTTTAGCACTAGCACATTTAAATAACATCCTTCTACATGGTACAGCAAAAGACCTACTTGAAGAAATTGACTATATCCAGAAAAAATATTCTGGAAGTGAAAGCCATATACAGAATGAAATAGCTTTAAACCAATTAAGAAACAATTCTACACATGGCAACCTTTTGCTAAACACATACAAAAAAGAAATACTAAAATGTGAAAGTACATCAGCTGAAGTACCAAACCATGTATGTGTATGTTGCCGTAGAACTTTTTATAAAAGTAACACAAAAACTGTAGACCTATCATACAAAATAGAAGACAATGAAGATTCTAAATGGTTTGAATTAGCTCTCTACCTTGTAGCAGAAAACAAATACGAAATAACTGACCCCTTAATACTTTGCAGTTACTGCACTACAAAACTTATATTAGAGCATCATAATTCAAACAGTACACCCATTTCAAGCAATAATACGCCTTCAACCAAAAACAGCAAAATTATCTCCCTCTGAATTGGTAAAAGGCATTTGTGGAAAAGTAGTTTATTTACCATTAGATCTAAAAGAAAATGTGCATACTCTAGGAGTGCAACGTCCAATGCAGTAATCTTTAATTATCTTAGTAAATGGAGTACCTACAAAAGACAAAAGAATATGGCAACAGCTGGTAGATTTATATAAAGTTAGACAAGCCTTCCAATATCTTAGAGAATAATGAATATTACAAAGAAATTAATATTGAAGAAAACTTGAAAGATACAACTGAAATAATTCAAGAAACACAAGAAGCTGGTCAAATTGAGCTACTAGATCCTGCTACAATATCAAATACTTTAGACCATTATACAATTCATCCTTTGCACTCTAATGACACCATAGAAGATGTACTGGAAATGTACCAAATGCGTCAAACAAAAGAATCGCCAATCAGCATATGGGAAAAAAAAGTATAGAAGCACGTGCTTTTCCTCTACTCTTTCCTACTGGCAAAGGAGGAAGGTATGATGATAGACCTATTCAAATATCAGCTTCAGAATATGTATTCTGAAGATCCCAGATTTAGACAAAATGTGGAATACATATTCCACCTACTCTTTGAAAGTGAACTAGCAACTTTATGTTACAGAGTTGCACACATATTAAAATCAGAATCACACTTTCAAAATATGACAGCTACACAATTATTAGAAAAAGTGCAACAAAAGGATGAGGTTTTACAATCAAATATTACAAATCTATTAGCAAATATGCGTGGTACTAAAGAGTACTGGTTTCAACGTCATGTAGATGTACGTTGTATGATCAGAAACCTTGGCCCACCCACTTGGTTTGTTACATTAAGTTGTGCAAAATATGCATGGGAAGATTTACATGATTTCCTACGCATATCAAATAAAAACAAAACAAACATTGGTATACTAACACCTGGAGAACTTTGTTCTTTGGATCCTGTTAATGTTTCAAGATATTTTCACCATCGCTTCATTGCTATGCTACATTTTATTTGTAATAAAACTGTTCCTCCCCTTGGAGAAGTGCAACACTTCTTTTGGAGAAAAGAATACCAAGCCAGAGGAGCACCACATATCCACATGCTTTTAAGGATTAAAGATGCTCCTAAATTTGGTCAAGACAGTGATGCCACTGTTTTATAGTTTATTGAAAAATATATCACTTGTGAAATTCCATCAGAAGCCACAAATAGTGATCTTCATGCACACATTTTACAATTTCAAAGACACAAATGTGGAAAATATTGTCGTCGCAAATACAAAAACAAAGGGAAATACTACACCAAATGCCGATTTGGTTTCTCTAGACCAGTTACAAATACAGGTCAAGTGAACAACCTCATGTATTCAGTTAGACATAGTGTTAAAGGTAAGTCACCTAAAATACATATTACATAAAAAGAAAAGAAGAAGAAAAATATATCAATGATTATAATGCAATTATTGCCCACTTATGGAATGCAAACAGATGTGCAGTACATTGCAGACAATTCTACTGCAGTTGCACGATATGTCACAGCATCTGGAATGACCTGTCATCAGATAAAACAGTGTCTCAGAAATTATACAGCTTGGGCATAAAAATGCTCACCCATAGAGAATGTGGATCATATGAAGCAGCTGATCGTTTAACTGGTACTGCATTGTATGGTAAATCTGAAAATATAGTATGGCTAAGTCTTGGTCCAGCTAAATCTAGAAAAAGAGTTCTAAAATCATATGAAGATATAGAAACAATAGCCAAACGTGATCCCAACAGCCATGACATTTTAAAAAACAATTTATTGGACACATACTACCCAAACAGAAGTAATACTTTGGAAAACATGTGTCTATACCACATAGCCCAAAACTACACATACAAAAATAATATGAAACCTGATGAAAAAAAAAAGGTAAATATAGAGTGACGAACTGTGAAGGCAGCTTAGTTAAACTCACTAAACCAAATTTAATTAATCATATCAAATTGTCATTAAAGACTCCTCAACATAAAGAAGTATATTACATGTCCCTGCTACAACTCTTCAAACCATGGAGAAAAGAAGAACAAATACTAGATAACTATGACTCATATGAGGATGCTTTCAAAGCAAATGAAAGCACTATAACCGATGTAAACTTTACACAGTACAAAACAATGTTGCACAATGAACAGCAACATGAAGAAGACCTCCAAGCCCAACTAGATAAGGACACTCCTGACAGTAGTCAACCTTCTGTAACAGGAAGCCAGGAACCACTGGGAGAGCCACTAATAATAAATGAGGCAGAATTAGCTAGGATAGAAGTAGAAAACACCATGTGTCAGTATGAAGATAAAGAAGACTTAACTATACTACAATCAAAACTAAACAATGAGCAACGTAGCATTTTTCAAGAAGTAACAAAACAAATTGCACATGTAAAACATGAAAATAAAGAATGTTCCTGCCATAATTATAAACCTATACGACTGTACGTCAGTGGTGAAGCTGGTTCTGGCAAAACATTCCTAATCAAAATCATTAGTAAGTTCCTTCAACAATTGACAAACAACAAACTGTCAGCTGTTGTCACTGCCCCCACAGGTTTAGCTGCCTACAACATAGGTGGTGTTACATTACACCGATTACTACTATTACCAGTAGAACACCAGAACAAATTAGACTATTACAAACTTTCTGCAGAAGCTGCAATGGAACTACGCAGAGTATTGAAACAAATGAAAATGCTACTAATAGATGAAGTGAGCATGGTCTCCAACCTGATGTTAGCTTTGATTCACCTCAGATTACAAGAAGTACTCAAAACAGACTATGAAGAGCTCTTTGCAGGAAAACACATTATTGTTTTTGGAGATCTGCTTCAATTAACACCAGTAAAAGGTGAGCCTATTTTTAAAACATTAGGACACAAACTCTGCCGTAAAACTGTTGGCAGCATTGGAAATGTCAACCTTTGGCAACATTTCAAATACAGAGAATTAACAGAAAACATGCGGCAATCTGCAGATCTCACTTATGCCAACATTTTAAAAAGTATCAGAGTTGGTATACTTTCTAAAGAAGCAGAAGCAATATTGAAAATCAGGCACATCAATGCACTTTATGGCGATGATGCATGTGCTACAGATGTTATGGAACAATTAGCCCACAAAAATGTCAATTGTATGGTCTTAATGCCAACTCTTGCAAGCTGTTTCAAATTCAATGAAATCATGCTAAGTAAAGAAATGCAACCAATCATGGAAATTAGCGCCACAGACAAACTAGATGTACATGGTATGACACTACCCATGTGTGACCAAGCCACAACAAGACTAAATAGTTTAGAAAAATCAATCTAAAACACAGCAGGCTTAGAAAAGATATTAAAATTATCCTTAAATTGCAGAGTAATGCTTAAACGTAACATTGACGTGGACCAAGGACTAGTTAATGGAGCACTGTGTACAGTTGTTTTCTTTCAAACATACCCACGCGACAACAAAATTCAGTTTGTCAATGTACTCTTTGACAAACTTTCAGAAGTAAAAAGGATAGGACGCTCAACAGCTAGATTCCTTCTCTTCAAAGATATGTATGTACGCAGAGAACAATTTTCTCTAACTCTTGCATACGCAGTCACGATTCATAAATCACAAGGTCTTACCCTAGACAAAGCAATGATAGATATTGGTAACACAGTCTTTATAGAAGGCATGAGCTACGTAGCACTATCACACTTACGTACACTTGACGGTCTATTTCTAATCAACTTTGATTCAAGTAAAATAAACGCTGATATTTCTTGCATTTTAGAATACAATAGACTTCGCTCACTATACACCCCCCACCTAAACGCATACTCTGTTCATCAAAAAGTAAAATGTTATAAAAGAAAAGTAAATCAAACAGAAATGCAACAGGATGTCACTGCAAATCCTCCAAAGAGAGTAAAAGAAACTAATACTTCATCAAGTACTACAAGCAAAAAAGAATCAATTAGGGAAAGTAAACCAGGTACTTCTTTAAAGAAGGAAGACAAACTCCAAAAAAAGCAGTTAGATACAGAACTACCTGGACCATTTAAATTCTCAAATATAGTTGGTGTAAGTTGCTACGCAAATGTAGAAATGAATATTCTATTTCAATTACCACCAATTGTTGACAACATTTACTTACACAGTACAGACCCATTGTGTTTGCAAATGTTAGTACTTCACAGAAATGCAGCAAACAATCCTGATAACACATAAAGTGGTTATGGAATAAGACGACAATTGGACTACTGTGCTGGAATGGTGAAATTCACTATAAACTCACAGGAAGAGCCACAAGAATTTCTAATGTACTTACTACAAGTACTGGAAAACAAAAACATACCTATAAATGAAATATTTCAGATTTCATACATGTGGAAACATACATGCACTCTCTGCAACAATGTGACACAAGAAATCCCCAATGTACGCTTCAAATATATATATCAATACCAAATTGTGAATCCATTCCATTTCAGCGACTTGGTACCATGGTAGATGATGCTCTACTTGCAATTCAGATAATCGCTCCACGTTAATAATACAAACACATAGTAAATACATAATACTAATGCTTCTACGTTACAATGCACATGGTACCAAAAACAACTGCAAGCTGACTGGATTCACACATGGTCAAATATCACTTGGTAAGAAAACCTTCACAACAATAGGTATAATCTACCACGCAGGAGCCACAACCAATTCAGGGCACTACACTACATAAAAAAGAAATGTGGATGATTTGAATGTAATGATAGTACCATTACTCTAAAGCAGAGATTACCAGCAAATCTTACAAACGCTTATTTGATGTTCTTAAAACCAAAATTTGATAACTAAACTGTATTTAAACCCTAAGTAAACTTGTGTTAAAAAAATATAAACTGTTAGAATACTTCAAAAGCTTTCTAACTTCTCAAAGATTCTACAGCAACTAATCAGATAAATGAATACCACTAAATTAGACCAAAAAATACACAGTTAGAATACGCCAATTGGTATCTAACTGTCCCAAAATGTAACAATATCCAAATAGATAAATCAATACCACTAAAATATATCAAAAAAATAGAAAGTTAGAATACGCCAATTGGTATCTAACTGCTCCAAAATTTTATAATATCCAAACAAATAAATAATATGTTACTGCTCCAAAAAAATGCAACAAGCCAAAGTATAAAGCATTAGCCAGAAACAACAAGTGAACACTGAAAACAAACAAATAAATTGTAGCAGAACAGAAAAAGTTTTTTTTTAATCCAACATGGATTTTTTTTTCTCCCACAGACCCAATGATTTTAGCAACGAACACATAAACTGAGCAAATTGCACAGTACTCTGGTTTGTAATCTACTAAATATGAGGGTCCAAAAAAAATAAATAAATGTGGATTATACAATGTAATAAGTCATTACAAAATACTAACATGCTATTTTCTTTTATCACAGAAATCAACAAGTAATACATGTACTCCAGTTACTAAACCAAACAGTATATTATACACTCTATGCCATAGCCACAACCATTGCAGCATATCACACCCATAATATCTTATATCTTTGTTCCTTATAAATTTGTTTTTGACCCAAAGTTATAAGCAACTATAACTGTGATATGCTGCGTTGGTTGTGGCCAGGGCAAAGAGTGTTGGGTGCATGACCAAATCGTCATGCACCCAACACTCTATGCCCTGGCCACAACCAACGCAGCATATCACACCCATACACACAAACATTTCAACTATAGCCTATGGAAACTTTTAATGTCCGCGGACATTACCAGTGTTCTTAGAACACTTTCAATTTACCAGCGAACAATACGAACAGCGTCTTCAGGACACCCCCTACGAACATTTCAGAACGCCACGAGAGTTCTTAGAACACTTTAAATTTGACAACGAACAATACGGACAGCGTCCTCAGAACACCCCAATTTTGTATATTTGCGATCATTTCAGGACACCGCGAGAGTTCTTAGAACACTTTCAGCTTGCCATAGAATAATACGAACATTTCAGGACACCGCGTGAGTTCTTAGAACATACCCCTATTTTGTTTATTTGCGAACATTTCAGGACACCGCAAGAATTCTTAGAACACATTCAGCTTGCCACAGAACAATACGGACAGCGTCTTCAGGACACCCCCTACGAACATTTCAGGACACCGCGAGAGTTCTTAGAACACTTTCAACTTGACAACGAACAATACGCACAGCGTCCTCAGAACACCCCCATTTTGTTTATTTGCAAACATTTCAGGACACCGCGAGAATTCTTAGAACACATTACGGACAGCATCTTCAGGACACCCCCTACGAACATTTCAGGACACCGCGTGAGTTCTTAGAACACACTCCCATTTTGTTCATTTGCAAACATTTCAGGACACCGCGAGAGTTCTTAGAACACATTCAGCTTGCCACAGAACAATACGGACAGGGTCTTCAGGACACCCCCTACGAACATTTGAGGACACTGCGTGAGTTCTTAGAACACACCCCCATTTTGTTTATTTGCAAACATTCCAGGACACTGCAAGAGTTCTTAGAACACTTTCAACTTGACAACGAACAATACGGACAGCATCCTCAGAACACCCCCATTTTGTTTATTTGCGAACATTTCAGGACACCGCAAGTGTTCTTGGAACAGTTTCAGCTTACTTGCGAACAAAACTGACACATTTTGAGTCCTCAGAACACCACCGATTCAGTTTATTTAGAACAATTCAGAACACCTGCGATGTCCGCAGACAAATCGAACACAAAAAGAACGTCCACCATATAAAAAAGCACAACATTTAACCTATCTCAAACCCTCACATCCTCCCCAAACACGCCCACACACACTACTAAATACAGATTTCGAACAAACTTTCACCGCGCTGTCCGCGGATGTCCACGAATCCAAGATGGCGGGCGCTACCGAACACGCCATATGTCCGCGGACATGACGTAAGCCACTCGGCCAATCAGGACACTGTCCGCGGAGCAAACAGGGAAGTGTGTCCGCGGACCGAACACAGATATCACACATTTTTTTTATCTACTTTTTGGGCATTTAAAAAACAACTACTGGACGGATTTTCACCAAATTAGCAGAAGCACACTTTCAGGACCAAGCCGCTGCCCCTGGTCCAAATTTGGTGAAAATCCGTCCAGCGGTTTGGGCTGTAGGCGCGAGCACATTTTTCCCATTCATTCTGTGGGGAAAAAAAAAGTTTTGGGACACCCCGTATAACGTTGCCCCACCTGGACGAATCCTCACCAAACTGCGAAAAAATTCAGAGTGGGCCATATACTTTTTTTTTTGCAAAGTTTGGTGTGGATTCGTCCAGGGGGAACGAAGTTATAAGCTGCCCAAAAAGTGCTCTTCCTATGGAAACACCAACTTAACCATAACTACATGGCCACTACCGTGCCCATGTAATATATATACGGTAGTGGCTGTGTAGTTATGGTTGAGTTGTTGTTTTCATAGGAAGAGCACTTTTTGGGCAGCTTATAACTCCGGTCTCCCAGGACAAATCCTCACAAAACTTTGCAAAAAAAAGTATACGGGTTACTCTAAATTGTTTTGCAAAGTTTGGTGATGTTTGGTCGAGGGGGGCAAAAGTTATAGGGAGGGTCCCAAAACATCTTTTTTTTCCCCGTAGACTGAATGGGGGAAAAAATGTATGCACGCCTATAGGCCAAACCGCTGAATTTGCGGCAGGGGCAGGAGCTTGGTCTCGAAAGCGATCTTTTATAAATTTGGTGACAATCTGTCCAGTAGTTTCCTTTGAAACGACCAAAAAGTATGTCTGAAAAAATGTGTGATACTATGTCCGCTCTGCGGTCACACTTCCCTGTTTGCTCCGCGGACAAGAAATCGATTGGTTAATCTATAGCGTCATGTCTGCGGACATTTGACGCGTTCACTGATTGGTTGTGGAACAGCGTGAAGTGCGTCAGATTCTTTCGCTGCGCCCGCCATTTTTTGGTCGTGTTTTGGTGTACGCCGAAATCGGTGGTAACCCATATAAAACAAGACACCATTGCACTTCTTTCACTTATGAAATACTGTTTCGGAAGGTGAGCGTTAATGAGGCTGGGATGGGATGCGGAAGCAGGAATGTCAAAAGTGGTGTTTTATTGTCACCAAAGCCATATGGTAAATTGGAACTTGATGCTCAATATACGGCGAAGAATGTCCTGGGTGTTAGTCTTAGCAGGGCACCGTGGTGGCGTGAATTATGGTTGCTTAGCCTACCATAACTGGTGAATTTCAGGGTTTTTTTAGATTTTACTTGTAATCATAAAGTCCTTTAACAACTGTTTTGACTAAATTTCATAGGTTTTTAATAGTGCAACTTAACCATAACGTCCCTTTAACAAAGTTTGTTTTACTGAATATATATATATATATATATATCTTAATTTGTATATAAAGACCTGTGTTAGCACATAACATAGTATGGACATTCCTTTGTAGGGGCTTGAGGACTCACTGTACTTAAGAACCAGCCTGCATGGCTTTGCATGGGGGCACTGTTGCGCATGGGATAAAATGGCAGCTCCTGTGTAAGCTCCGGCAGTATCCAGGGCTGCAAAGCTGAAATAGCCACTTGTTTGACTCCGGTTCCACATGAATTCTGCTTAGAACGTGCAGCAATATTAGCTGATTGCCTACACAAAGTTTGGAATTGAAAGGTGAAGGGGTTCCCGAGATGTGAGCCCTGCGGATCTCTGTAGCAGTGCAGTGCGGGACTGCCGTGGCACGTGGGGAGGAGCCCGGCGCCAGGACAACGCGAGCGGCGGCAGCAGAACGCTCGATCCGACCAGCCAGGGAGGGTGAGTTGCGGGCGCTCCGAACATCGTAGAGCGCCTGCAGAACCCCCTGCTTTCATCATAACAGCGTCCCGGGAACAGGAGTCACCCGGCCGCTTGAATCCGCCACAGAGAAGGTAAGCCGGCCTGCTCCCCCACGCATGTATCGTCACCCCCCGTGCGGCCTGCAAGCTGCGTAGCAGCCCCTTGGACTGTCTGGAGGCGAGATTGATTAACTGGACATTAGACTTTTCACTGTGGGAGCAAGCACCATAGACGAACGAACAAACGGGTGGGGGGTGTGGTGCCTTACCGCTATCCCCCCTGTCTCCACTGCTCCCACAATGGGACAGGAACATACGCCATCCAACCCAGCCAGACCACAGGAAGAATTGGCACTCTCTGCCCAGGCCGCACACAACAAAGCCCCCACCCCCCAACCCTGGACCGCTCAGTGGCCATGCACAGATAAAAAGGCCCATACGTCCGGATGAGACGGACTGATACCTCGTCATCCCATATAAGCGACTCCAGAAGACATGGTAGAGGTTACAAATAAGGCACCGGCGAGGGCTCCAGTGCTGACATTACGAATTCAGGGGGGATCAGGACAGCAGAGCTACAAAGTATGACCCCCTTCAGACACGCAGTGGAGGCGACGGGCTATTACACAACCATACCATGGTGGTAAGAGTGACGGGGCGAAGAGCGAAACAGGGAAGGAGAATCGCGCCCCCCCTCAGGGAGCTAACGCAGGAACCGCCAGACTAGAACACAGCGAGATAAATCTTCGAGATAACGTACCCTCAGTCAAACCGCCTCAATGATCGTTTTGTACCTCTACTAAGACATTAAGCTGGTAACCAAATACACCCACCCTTTATAACACGCTTCCATTGACAAGGCTCAGGCCCGGGCCAGTGTGATACTACGCTACAAGATACACTGAAATCTGGACATCGGGTTGGCCTGTTTATCACGCTCTAAATCTCAGCTCATGTGCTACATCTCAGGCGCAAGACAACTGGTAAGGGGCACTCTGAAGGAACTCTCTCTGATTGTCATGACCGCAGCCTCCAAGGAATCAGGTTTAGCCCAACTGCCTCGGAAGCTGGGTCACAACTTCATTTCCAGGCACCCATCGGCTCCCATAGGGGCCTTATGGACCTTGTCCTGGCGCCAGTGGCGCCAGGCTCATAAGGGGACCCAGTCCCGGCACAGGACGTAAGGAATGGTGCTTGGTTGGACCTACCTGCTGCAGACCATGCTGCTCACTCACCTGCAGGATGAAATCCTCATCCATCCATGGCTGGAACTACTTTACCTTCTGGGTGTGGCCAGCACCACTCCCTGGGACTGGATACTGGAACTATTCTGGAAGCTGGGACTTCTTACCTGGGCGAGGCTGCCTTGGAAGGAGACACCTAAGCACTCCAGTAAGCTATTTAAACCACGCCCGATAAGAGCAACGTGCTTCGCGTTATTCTGCAATAGCAACAGGACGCTCACCGTGTCAGCTCCAGAGAATCTTCAACTTCTGCATCTGGGGAAGAGAAATCTGCAATCTTACCTTCCGAAATACCATCTTCGTCTTCAGCAGCATCTGAAAAGGGAAAAGAACACCAGGTTAGCACGAGATAAAAACCAGCGCAGCACTTACCCAGTCCATCGGTGCATCTCAAGCCACGGGCTGCAGCTTTCCATTTTTCCGGCACCCTGTGGAAGCAAAGACATTGGTTAGTAAACCTCCGTGAAACTTTCCTTACCTGGGCTGCATTCTTCTCGCCTCCGCCGACGCTGCTACTCGCATCTGCAAAACAAAAGGACATCATTAAGAAATACAAAACTCCATCTATACGCACGTGTTTTGGGCAGCGCTCATCTTTCTCACTCCTCGGTGCATTCCTCGACATCCATTTTTCTACCCAGCTGCTTCTGCGACCTGAAAAAGGAAAAGAGACATTAAGAAGTGCTTTTAACTTCGAATTAACATTTTCTACTTACTCGCCTGCAATACCTTCGCCATTCCATCGCTCTCTGGACCTCCATATTCAAGCAACCGCCGTTCGTGCTGCTAACAACGGCCTATCTCCAAATCTTCATCCTCTGCAACCAAGAGGCTGGACAATTAACCAGTGAAGTAACTGGCTTCGGCGCCCCTGCACAGACACAGGATGGAGAGCTCCGCTTTCACCTACATAAGGTGAGCACATTTAGCCTACAAACTACTTGGGAGTACCAGGAAGGGGAGACAGTTTACCCAGTCAGGCTTATATATCCATATTAACCCCTTGCTCTCATAATTGCAGACACCTCACCCTTCAGATCAAGATCTCAGTGAGGAAAGGGCCTTTCCAGGGTGGCATTCAAGGCCTGCGCGTGACCCTAGAAGACTCCGAGAACCCCCAGCCCAGACCTGCGCCTCCGAGGGATTCAGGTGAGCGTTACACTGATAACCTCCTAGAACAGGTACGATGCCCAAAAGCTTTGGCCCTAAAAAGAATAGAGGCACTATCGATAAATACACAACTACAATGCAGAAAGACACAGACCCCGAGATGGAAGAGGAAATGCCTGCGCAGGAAAAGCAAGCCCCCCCCTACATCAATGATGGATCTTCAGGCGGTCTTTCTGGCCATGCAGCAGGGCTTTGCAGCACTCACCGACAAGTTAGATGGAATCACAGCAAGTGTTGCTACTATAAAAACACAACTCGACAAAACCACATCCCGCATGACCGAGGCAGAAACAAGGATATCGGGCACAGAAGACGCCTTAGAAACCCTGAAGAACACGGTGTCCACAATGGCCATAGAACTAGGAACGGTGAAGTCCAAATGTGAAGATTTGGAAGCAAGGTCTCGAAGGAACAACATTCGCATAATTGGGGTTCCGGAAGAAACTATGAAAGGAACGATGGAGAAAGCGGTGGAGGACATTTTGCGTACACTATTGGGTGACCCGGGATGGTCTCTGATGTTCATAGTGGAGCGGGCACACAGATCACTTGCCCCGAAGCCGAAACCTGGGGCATACCCCAGGCCTATCATAGCACGCATGATAAATTACAGGGACAGGGACCTGATCCTAAAAACCGCTAGAGAGAAACAGGAGCTAAAATGGGAAGTTAACATTATACGCATCTTCCCAGACTTCACATTGGCGATGCAACAGGAGAGGAAGCTCTTCACAGGGGTCAATAAAGGAACAAGTTACTTACCTGTAACTGTTGTTCTCCAGCATGGGTCTGGCATGGATTCACATGCTCATAAATATTCCCCGTCGTCAGGCTGGGAATCCTCGGTAAAGAAAAAATCAGTATCAGTTTCGTTTCTGATCTGTCTTTCATAGTAGTAACCAATCACTGATCTCTGCGTCATACTGACCACAGCCAATGACTGCCCTCTACCTAAGCCCCGCCTCTGGCAGCCATCTTCAGATTTGGTAGAACGTGAAGTGGCAGTATGACCAAGTGAAGAGCCGCAGAGGGGTAGGCGGGAGGGTTTGCATGTGAATCCATGCCAGACCCATGCTGGAGAACAACAGTTACAGGTAAGTAACTTGTTCCTTCTCCAGCATGGGGTCTGGCATGGATTCACATGCTCATGAATAAAGAATACATAGCAGTACACACATGCACAACCACGGGTGGTGGCAAAGGCTCAACATTAAGCATTACATCAAACTCAACATTAAGCAATTCTTACCTCCTCACCCGGCTCACCTTAGGCGAACAGATTGCGCAGCACTGCTTGGCCGACCCTGGACTCCTCCCTGGAATCCCGATCGACGCAGTAGAATTTCGTGAAGGTGTGCGTCGACCTCCACGTAGCAGCCCTGCAGATGTCCAGCAAGGGCACACCAGATAAGAACGCCATGGTAGCTGTGATCGCTCTGGTGGAATGGGCTCTCGGACGGCCAGGCAGCGGTCGGTTTGCCAACCGATGACAGTACATGATACATCCGGAGAGCCATCTGGAAATGGAGGCCTTTGAGAGAGCCTTCCCCTGATTGACAGGTCCAAAGTTCACAAAAAGTTGTGACGTCTTCCGAAAACACTTTGTGCGGTCCACGTAAAACTTCAGCGCTCTAGCCACATCCAGCGAGTGCAAAGTCCTTTCAGCCGGCGACAAAGGCGACGGGAAGAAAACAGGCAACACCAAGGGTTCGTTGAGGTGGAAGTCCGACGGCACCTTGGGCATGAAGGAGGGGTGCGTCCTGAGCACTACCCTCGTGTCGTGAAAAGTCAAGTAAGGGGGCTTGCAGGAAAGGGCCTGGATTTCTCCCACTCTTCGTGCGGAGGTGATGGCCACAAGAAACGCTGTTTTCCACGACAAGAACTTCAACGGAGCCGAGTGCAGAGGCTCAAACGGAGGTCCCATGTGCTTGGTCAGCACCACGTTGAGCTCCCACGCCGGGCCCGGAGCCTTCACCGGCGGGAACGATCTGAACAGTCCCTTCATGAATTCTTTCACCAGACGATGAGACCACAAAGACGTCCGCCCCGTGGTTCTGGTGTATCGGGAGATCGCAGCAAGATGAATCTTGATGGACGCGTGCGCCAGTCCAGCCTTGGCCAGCGTCAGAAGGTACGGCAGTACCTGGGGAGCCGTAATCCGTAGAGGGTTAATCGTCTGTGCGTGGCACCAGACAGAGAAGCTCTTCCATTTGTGTCCATAGCATTTAAGAGTTGAGGACGCCCTGGCCTTTGCAAGAACCTCTCTGCAGTCGGCCGGTATGTCGTATCCTCCAAACTCTAACGCTGCAGGAGCCAGGCCTGCAAGTTCAGCGACTTCGGGTCGTGATGGAGGATGGCGCCTCCTTCCCTGGAGAGAAGATCCGCGTCCGCTGGCAGCTTGATTGACGGGGACGCTGACAAGTCCAGAAGGTCCGGGAACCATATCTGCCTCGGCCACGCAGGTGCGACGAGGATTATCCTGCACCGTGACCTCTTGAGCTGGTTGATGAGCCGGATCAGCAATGGCAATGGAGGGAACGCGTATAGAAACAGGCCCTCCCAGGGGAACGAGAAAGCATCGTTCATGCTCCTCGGCTGGGGAAACCTGCTGGCGAACCTCCGGCACTTGGAGTTCATCGCCGTCGCGAACAGATCGATCTGGGGTGTGCCCCACCGTCGTAAGAGGCGGTCCACTAGATCCTGTCGTAGTTCCCACTCGTGGCACAAGCGCAGCTCTCTGCTGAGCGAGTCGGCAATGGTGTTTTTTTTATCCCTGCCAGATGAAAAGGCACCAGAAACATCCCTTGGGCGACGGCCCAATGCCACAGATCCTGCGCCTCCTTGGACAGGGCTGGGGATCTGGTACCGCCCTGCTTCCTGATGTAGAACATGGTGGTGGTGTTGTCGGTGAAGATCCTCACCACCTTGCCCTTGAGGGACGGAAGAAAGGACCTGAGGGCCCAAAACACTGCACGGAGCTCCAGGACGTTGATATGGAGGGACTTCTCCGTCGGAAGCCAAAGGCCTCTCGCGTTCAGATTTTCGGTGTGCGCTCCCCACCCTTCCAGGGAGGCATCCGTGGTCACTGTCTCCTGGTGGCTGGGGGTCTGGAAGTCCATGCCCGCTGTCAGATGCGCGCGGGTGCCCCACCATCGGATCGGTCTTGGGAAACTCTCGTCGAGTGTGATCCTCTCCTCGAAGCTGCCCGTCGTCTGGATCTAGCGCGCGTCCAGGAACTCCTGCAACGGGCGCATCCGGAGCCTGCACAGTCGGATGAGATAAATTCAAGAAGACATCATTCTGAGGAGGGACTTGATGGACCTCACCCTGGCCGCGTCCGCAACCAGCATCCGCTGCACCTTGCCCAAGATGGCCCTCGTCCTTTCCTCCGACGGAGAGGCCAGAAGCGAAACTGTGTCGAGCTTCGCTCCCAGAAACAGTGCATCTTGCGCGGGCACCAGGTGGGACTTGGCATAGTTTATGGAGAATCCCAGGTCCGTGAGTAGTTGGACGGTCCTTGCTGTGTGCTCCACGGCGAGCTCCTTCGTCTTTGCTCAGATGAGCCAGTTGTCCAGGTAGGGGTAGACGTGGATCCCCTCTCGGCGCCACCCTGGGTGCCGACCTCAATCCGAAGGGAAGGGATTTGAACTATAGTGACGCCCTTGGACCACGAACCTGAGAAACTTTCGGTGTCCCTTTAGGATGGGAATATGGAAGTAGGCATCCTCCAAATCCAACGACGACAGGAAATCGCCCTCCTCCAGTTGACCCAGGACGTGTTGGAGGGTGACCATCCGGAACTTCTGTGCCTTGATGAATTTGTTCAGTCGTCGTAGGTCCAGGATGGGACGCCATCCTCCCGTCTTCTTCTTCACGAGGAAGTATCTTGAGTAAACTCCGGAGCCCGGAAGCCTCTTTGGGACGAGCTTGATGGCGCCCTTCTTGAGCATCGCCTTTACCTCCAAGAGAAGTTGAGGGACGTGATGTTCTTTCCTGGCCACCAGGGGGACGCGCGGGCACCTCTTTAGAAACTTGAGCGCGTGACCCTGAGCTAGGGCGTCCAGCACCCAACGGTCGGTGGAGATGGACTCCCACACGCTGACGAAGCTCGCCAGCCGGCCTCCCACCGGGGTGCTTCGGTGGGGGCCCGACCCCACGGCCGGTTCAGTCCTGCTTCGACGAGGCTTTGCCGCCTTGTCCTCCTTGGCGACGACGGCGGGGTCCGTCTGACTTGCCTCGTCCCCTGTAAGCTTCCTGTGACGACGAACAGGCCACTTGACGGTAGGTGGCAAATCCGCCGCTGGAACCTTTGGAGGCACCCTGTTTGCCTCTGCCGCTCCAAAAGGGCGGCCGCCGTTGCTGGAGAACCCCAAGAGCCCGGGCCATCTCCGTGTCCGCCTTGATTGCTTGAAGGGAATCGTCCACTGTTTTCCCAAACAGGTTGTTTCTGTCGAACGGCATGTCCAAGACTCTGGTCTGCACGTCCTGACGGAAATCCACACCGCCTAAGGCACACGCCGTTGCCCAACTGGCGAAATCCAGTTTCAGCGATGTCCGTCGCAATTGTAATGGCGTGGTCCGACGCCACCTCTCCTTCCTGCAAGATATCTAGGGCTTCCGTCCTCTTGTCGTCTGGTAGGAAGTCCAGCAGGGGGGCCAGTTTGTACCACAACTTCCTGTCGTAGCGGACTACGATAGCCAAGGCGTTGGCCGCCTTAATCGTCGTCGCTGCCGACGAGATGACTCTGCGTCCCATCGTGTCTAATTTTGTTCCCTCACAGTCCGGCGGGGAGGTCGACGTAGAGGCCGCGCCCCCCCCGCTTTCTTCCTGGCTGCCGCGGAGACGACCGAGTCCGGGGTCGGCTGTGCCCAAAGGCACAAGGGGGCCGTGTCCGGGACCCGGTACTTCTTCTCGTACCAATCCCTTCTAGCCGGCGTCGTGGATGGGTTCTTGAGGAGGGCGAGGCCCTCATCCCAAATATCGTCTAGTAGAGGTACAGCGAGGACCGTCTTCCTCTTGGTCTCGCGCCGTTGATAAAGGAAACCTTCCTTCTTCTTCTCTTCCGGACAGAGCTGGAAAAGCTCAGATGCCTTGGCGATCATGGAGTGAAACGATACAATCTCGTCGGGCGGGGAAGCCCGGGTGGGAGGTGACGACGGGAGATCCTCGTCGTAAACCTCGTCGTCTGTACCCGTCGCGGCCGTGTCAGTCCCTGTATCATCCCCACGTGTCGTGGACGGGGAGGAGGGCTGAACAGGGCGCGATGGCTGAAAAGGAGGTCGAGGATGAATCCTTCTTCTCTTAGGGGGAGGGCTCTCAGAAGGGCCTGGCTCCGGGTCCCCCGTCGGGAGCGGTTCCTCCGTTGGTGGTAACGGCAGTCTCGTCCTTATCTCCGAGCATAAGGACTGTATAGCCAACAAAATGGCCGCCGAGTTGTCTTGCGGCACTGGTTGAGGGGAGTCCGACGGGCGGTCAGGAGCCCCGTCGGCACCCTCGACGTTCTCGTCGTCTCCTACGTCGGGGTCCCTCCTGACGGGCTGGTCTTCTTCCACGCCAACGCCGTGGCTTAAGACTTCGATCATCTCCTCCTCAGAGGTTGAGGCCGAATCCACGACGACCTCCTGCCCCCCCTTTTTCTTCTGCGTCTGAGGTTTCACGGCGGTCCTGTCGATGGGCATGAAAGAGGACTCCATCCGCGGTGGCAGGGAGACTCTGGGCCCTGAGGTCGCCACCACTGGTGTAGCCTCCACAGGCTGAGCCAGGGCCGCCGCGACTGTCTCGATAGAGGCCTTGGCCGGGTGGATTAAGGCTTTCACCACCTTAGGTGCGCTCACCGCCTTCTCCTTGGGGGGAGGGTCACCGCCTCGCTCCCCCTCCGATGGGGCCTTCGAGCTCGACCGGGTCTCTCCAGGAGCTTCGCCGGGTGCTCGGCCTTCCTCTTACCCAAGCCAGAGCGTTGGCTCATGGTTGATGGCGCCGGGGAGGATGCGCCCTGCCTGGCGCCCGTAGAGCCCGACCGTTTGGTGCTCCCGGTGCCAGCGGACTCGCGGTGCTTGGCCTTCTGTTGGACCCCCGTTGCCGGGGCGCCCTCAAAGGTCTTAGAAGACCGCTTGGACTTCTTCTTCTTCTTCTCGCCTGACGGGCTCTTTCCTTCCAGCCAGTTGGCGAGACGTTGATGGCGGTCCTTCATGGTCCGCTCCGACATATTGCCGCAAAACGCACAGTCCTTCTCCACGTGCATCTTGTCCTCATGTAGGCAGTAAAGGCAAAGGGAGTGTTCATCCTCCTTAAAGACATTCTGAAGCTGGCATCCAGGGCAGACCCTGAACAGCTTTCCGGGCGTCGAGCGTCCCTTCTCCTGGGCCATGGCCGAGATGGGCCTGAGAAACTTCTGGAGTCCTCCAAAAGCGTGGCTCAACGAAATATTCACCCTTGAGGGACGTAGACGAATCCGACACGGGTCCCCGTTGATCGGATGAAGAAACGGTGGAGCTTGAGGCTCTTTTGACCAAAAAAGGAGAAATCTTTCAGAGAAAAAACGTGAAAAAAAGCACTAATGCTCGAGAGCAATAGCACGAGAATCCTAACACTTGAACGTGCGGTAAAAATCTGAAGATGGCTGCCAGAGGCGGGGCTTAGGAAGAGGGCAGTCATTGGCTGTGGTCAGTATGACGCAGAGATCAGTGATTGGTTACTACTACGAAAGACAGACGACGGGGAATTTTCATGAGCATGTGAATCCATGCCAGACGATAAGACGATGCCACCAAATCATAGCTACAATACCTCCCGAGACCCAAGGGATATCGGTCTCCCTCGATATGCGAAAAGCATTCGACACTGTCTCCTGGCCCTTCCTATTCGGGGTGCTGCGGAATTACCGTTTCGGCCCAAAATTCATAAAATGGATCCAAATATTATATACACAACCCCAAGCGAGGATTATAATCAACGGGTCCCTTACAGACATACTAGAACTACTAGGAGGCACCAGACAGGGCTGTCCACTGTCCCCACTACTCTTCGCTTTAGTTATAGAACCACTTGCAGACATTCTTAGATCACAATATAGTACATTCGGAATTTGGCTTGAGGGCAAACTGCAAATCACAACGCTATATGCAGATGTTATTCTATTATATCTAAAGAATCCTGACCGCTCACTGGGCAAGGTGCTGACAGAGGTAGAATAGTTCGGTCAATACTCAGGACTACGCCTCAACCCCAACAAGTCGGAGATATTCCCGCTCACGGACAACACCGCAAAACCCCAAAATCTATATGGTCTCATATGGAGTCCGGTGCACATTGTTTATCTAGGCGCTTACATTTCCAGAACAGCCCACTTGTCCCGCACTTTGAACTACAGTGTACTGGCGGAAGCACTGTGCATCAAAATGAAGCGCTGGAGCGCTCTGCCCATATCGTTGATGGGGAGGATAGCACTGATTAAAATGATAATATTGCCAAAGCTTTTTTACCTTTTCAGTACAGTACCGGTCTGGCCCGGTCGTGCTCTGTTCTCCAAAGTTAATAGTGCCTACATAGCGTTCGTCTGGGGTGGACATCCTAGATTAAGCTGGAGGGTATTGACAGACGCGTATCCCAGGGGCGGGCTGATGGCACCCGACATGGAATTATATTACCTGGCAGCGCAGGCACACTATGCTGCTAGTTGGGCCACATCCTTCATCAACCCAGGCCCCCACACCTCTCCTCAGGGGAGCGAGAAACAGCATTAGCTCTACAAAGGATAACTAGGCCAACCCCCAAACACTACAACACAATAAATCCAACCAAGGTCACAATCACGGCATGGTCTAAAACCGCTGACATATTTGACGCCAGTAAGTTATACCACCCCAGTATGCCAATCTGGGGCGACCCCCATACACCCCTCTCCGTAGAGAGTGAAGTGGCGATACATTGGAGTGCTAGAGGCATTACACAATGGGGTCAGCTATTCTTGGAAAAAAGCTTTCTACAGTGGGAAGATATTAAAGACGCAGTGGGAAGCACAAATGTGCATAAGCAACAATAAAATTGAATGGCAGCCATTACACAGCATATATACCCAACATTCCCGATTGAACCTGAAATAAACATGGCATTAAGCTACATATACACAGGGGGGTCTCAGAAAGTAACGGCCTCCGCTCTTTATAAAGTTATAGTGCAGACACGCCCGGTGGTAACTCACACAGCTAAGGGCATGTGGGAGCAGGATCTGGGGCAACTGATAGAACCAAGAATGGTTCCAGATCTGTGCACTGACCAAACTGATATCATGCAATTCAATATTCAAACTGATTAACTACAAAATAGTACATAGGACACACTATACACCATTAAAACTCAAGCGATTATACCCTGCCTCACCTGGCACCTGCCTGAGATGTAACAGCGAAAACGCCAACATATTTCATATGCTATGGGACTGTATAGAACTAAGACAATATTGGTCAGAGGTTTGTGGAGCTCTGGACAAGATGGCAGACCAACCGGTGGAATGGTCACCGCGAATGTGCATGCTGGCTGGGGGGCGGTGGAGAAAATGAACCCAACGTGGCACAAACTTTAAAATCTAGGACTATTAATAGCCAAAAGGGCAATATTGATGAGATGGAAGAATATACAACCGCCGACTAAAGAAGACTGCAACAGAGACATGCTGTGGGCTAACGATACCGAGGAACTATACATAGACTCAGCAATGCTCCCATCTAAACCCAGATATATATGGTCGAGGTATAAACAATATCTGGCAGATTTAACAGAACATGAGAGCCTTAAATCAGAGGAAAGCTAACTTGTATATGTTGTATGACTGCTAAATGATTGATACAAATGTATGTGCATAACCTGTGTGCAAAGAAAAATAAAGTTGTTAAAAATAAAAAAAAATAAAAGAAGCAGCCTGCATCACCTCCCGAGAGCTTAAGCCTTGGTTGCACGTCCATAGCTACCATATAGAAAACCTTGGCTAGGGCGCTCGATCACTCTACCCTGCCATATAGATGGCAGAAGTACAGATACCTGCCCCAACAGTCACGTTCACACTCATATTGGGGGCGCTACCACCCAGGACCAACACACATTTGTATGACCCCCGGGTAACTTAAATCCACAGTTGCCCCAAGACACCTTGCCTAACATACTGACCTTGCATTCCCATACAATCAGCGAAACCAACGTCAAGTATGCGGCACACACCAAACACCCGCCTCACATGCTGACCTGGCACTCACATACCATCAGCGCAAGCGAGTCACAAATTCAACATGCATTAACGCATGCTCTACATGCTGACCTGGTAAAGACATACCATAAACACAACCATACTCATAAATGTGACATAGAACACCACATGCCTCACGCTGACCTGCCACCACATATCAGCAGTGAAACCATACTTATACGGCTTGTATATGCTACCACCAAGCTTACGTAGCACATTTTGAGGCACTACCTTATAAACGACCTTGTGGCATATTCACCCACACCCATGTTGGATATCAAACTAGAGATGCTACCCCCAGTTTCTCCCATGACTATCTCCCATGTTATAACGGAGAAACATACAACAGTCAAGTTTTTCAAAAGCACTAACCCAAACGTGTACCTTTTTTTAAATTTTTTTTTATTTTTTTTACCATCAGGTGTCCAAGTTGCATCCTTGTACCTTAAGGTACAAATGACAAAAACGTCCATTCAAAGTCTACATTATAATCAGCAACCCTTACCTTACCTTAAGGTACAAGGATGCAACTTGGACACCTAATTGTAAAAAATAAATTTTAAAAAAAGGTACAAGTTTGGGTTAGTGCTGTGTCAGAAGCTGCAGAGAGAGCTGTGTCATGGGCTGGAGGGAGAACCTGTGCATAAACTTGGGAGCTGCTGGCTTTTAAGTAAATGGAAATTCAGCAACGCGGTGATGCTGATGCCCTGCCTTGGATGGAATTGTGGCTTTGAAGAAACTAAAACCTGTTATCTTTGAAAGCATAGTATGGCAGTGCATTAAAGCAGAGAATTGAGTTGCTGTACCTCGTTTCTACGCTGGCTATATATAGTCAATTAAAAAACTTTGTTAAAGGGACGTTATGGTTCAAGTAAAACCGAAAACCCCCTGTAAGCTAAGCAACAATAACGCGCGCCACCGTGCACTGCTAAGACTAACACCCAGGACATCAAATATGACATCACAAATGTCAATGATGACATCACATGTGCATTTACTTTTCGTCTGTACAAGGGATTCCTATTGTAATGTTAATAAAAAAAGTGTCAAGGATCATAAATATCATGAGGTACGTAGTGCATTAAATAATGGATTAATCCAAATAGCATTGTATTATGAAGTTTTTTTCCAATATAATAAGGTACACATGTAGTAACATAGGCATAGTGTGCAGCAGACATGATGGAGATGCAATATTAATAACCTTGACACGTTAAATACTAAAATTATAAATGCTTTCTTATTAGAGACTTGCATACTGTGAAACATTTAATAAGTACCTAATCAAACCCACTTACTACATTATTGCATTACTGCACACAAAACACAAACAGACAACAACACATACAAATAGAGCATATACAGGGAAAGTGAAGTAAACAAAAAAACAGCAGTATTACCCGACAATCTTCATAACCTAACTGATTATCTTCATGAACAGAAATGATTCCTCTGCTTCAAAGCTACTACTTCCCTATGTATAAATATCACATATTGTGACTAGACCCTAAGGAAAGTAGTGTAAGTGCAATGTGTCCAAATATGAGCATATCCAGGGAAAGTACAGTAATACAAAAACAACAGAACTATAAGACATTGTTGATAACCTTACTAATCATCTTCATACATAGAAAGCATTGCTGTCTTCCAAGTTTGCGTTTCCCCCTTTGTATATGTTTCATATGCTTTGAGTGGACCCTAAGTGAATTACTGTAAGAACATATTTGAAGTATAAGTCTACAAATATAGTACTTTGTACTATAGTATAGTGAATTTTTAGTTCCTGACTGTTACTGGCCTAGATATGTCAGTAAAGGAAAAAAGAGTGAGCCAAACATGTGATGTCATCAATGACATTTGTGATGTCATCTTTGATGTCCTGGGTGTTAGTCTTAGCAGTGCACGGTGGTGGCATGAGTTATGGTTGCTTAGCTTACCATAACTGGCGAATTTCAGGGGTTTTTCTGTTTTACTTGGAACCATAGTGTCTCTTTAACAAAGTTTTTTCATTGAATGTCATAGTGCAACTTAACCAAAACGTCCCCTTAACAAAGTTTTTTCATTGAATTTCATAGGTTTTTGTGAGTCCAACTTAACCATAACGTCCCTTTAGCAAAGTTTTTTAGTGAATTTCATAGGTTTTTATTAGTGCAACTTAACCATAACGTCCCTTTAACAACGTTTTTTCACTGAATTTCATAGGTTTTTAGTAGCGCAACTTAACCATAGCGTCTCTTTAACAAAGTTTTTTCATTGAATGTCATAGGTTGTTATTAGTGCAACTTAACCATAACGTCCCCTTAGCAAAGTTTTTTCATTGAATTTCATAGGAATTTGTGAGTCCAACTTAACCATAACATCCCTTTAGCAAAGTTTTTCAGTGAATTTCATAGGTTTTTATTAGTGCAACTTAACCATAATGTCTACGAACATCTGACTTCATTGCAGACCTTCCGGAGAGTGCCACATGACCATATGCTGGCGCGCGCCATGATGACGTATCTGAGAACCCGTACGCACTTCACGATAAGATCTGTGCTTCGCGGACAGTTCGGAACTGCATTTTCTACTGATCTAGGAACTTTCAACTTCAACATTTCCCTTGCACAGCTGCAACACCTATTCCTACTCATCCATTAACAATCTAGTACACAGTACCAACTTTTAGCAAAACTGCTATTTATCTTAAAATAGAATCTGCTAATGCCATTCCTCCTCCCCAAGTGACACCACCACTGCTGTAATCAAGGAGCATGAGAAACACTGCCCCTACCTTAGAAATAACACACGTGGAACATTTTCCCCTGTCCACCTGCCCCTCCATATTAGTGTTTGGTGCCTCTTCCCTCATTTTCCTCCCCACATTTCGTTTTAGCCTCTACTGGCAAAAATAAATGCATCCAAAAACAAAATAAATGTTCCTTTAGGAACCACCTTTCACAGTTAAAAAATAGAACTAAAAAAAAACCATATAGAATCCATCTACGTTATATTTCTCAGTGAAGTACATAGACCCAATAAGATTTTCCAACATTTCCATTTGCATTTTGTGTTATGCTAATGTGATTGTTCTGGCGTTCATCCTCCGTTCCAGGGACTGGAACGGTGGATACTGGCCCAGCAGCCCAAGCTATCAGCCCAAGCGAAGCAAGGGTGGATAATGAGGTCTCTGGACCATTATCCCCCCATTCCAGCCCCTGAAATGGGGGATGAATGCCATTAGCAGCCTAGGTTCCCAAAGCGGGAATCCGTAGTACTAAAAAAGAGGATTTTTCTTCCTACACAGGCGTCCCGGTGTAGGAAGGAAAATCCTTTTCCAAGATGGCCACCATGGAAAGGGAAGGCGGGGGTTCCATACATGGCCCCTCTCCGCTTTCCATGGCAGCCTGCAGAAGGTAAAAGGAGAACCCTATGACCATATTACCATGAGCACATGTTTCTTCCCTTTCAAATCTGTCCTAATTTCGAATAACTTTACCACAAAACCAGTCCCAGGTGGACATGGCCACTTTAATCCTATGTTTTGTCCCTTGTGGTCATGGCCAGTAGCCAGATTGTCCGGATCATGACCTTATTCCATGACCCAGACAATCTGGCCACTGGCTACACCTCAGTCACTAAAGGTATACCGCTATCTTTTGTGGCTACATTATGACCCTTGTCAAAAAATAAAACACTGGCACATTTCCAATACCATGCTTGTAGCTCCTTGCCAATGCTCCGTAAGCAAGTTTGCTGGAAATACACCCATGTTTTATTTTTTCAAAAGTGTCAAATGTATGCACATACAATCATCATATAACCTAGCCCCCACTTGACGAAATCCATTCAGACGTTACAAAAACATTTATATCTATAATTTTTTTGCAAACCTTTGTGTAGATTTGTCAAATAGCACCACATTTCTAAGCCTTTACAATATTTCCGGACCGCCCCCCCCCCTCTAATTTTGCTCCCTCTTGACTGAATCTGTCATGATGCCTACCTCCAAGGAGCCAGGTCTGACCCAGCAACCCCAGAGGCAGGCATCATTTCCCCCAGGGAAGTGCCAGCGGGCCCAAGCTGGGGCCCTTTGGACACAGTCCTGGCGCCAGGCTCATGTTGAACCCCTGTCCTGGCGCCTTAGGCGCCAGGCTCATAAAGCTAGACATGTGTTCAAGTGTTTTAAGGTGCACTTACCTGATGCAGACCATGCTGCTACATCCAGGCCCTCTTGAGGCCTGAATGGAACTACTTTACCTGTGGACCTACTTTCCCCTGGGTGTGGTCGGGGAAGGATACATACCTGATCGGTGGAAGGATACATACCTGGAACTTCTTCCAAAGCTATTTAAACCACGCCCGATCAGCAACTCACGCTTCGCGTTGTTCTGCTCCTCGCAGCTGGACGCTCACCGTGTCAGCTCCTGCATCTGGACTTCAGCCATGCCTGTCAGCATCCTGGGTCACCTGCTAAGAGAGAATTGGAGAGAAAGAAGACCTTACCTGCTAAAGCTGCATCACGGAGACTTCACACCGACTATCCTGAAAAGGAAGACATCATTTTAAAAGCATTTCGCTTCGATCGCTGCAGCGCTGCATTTCACTCACCTTTCCTGGGCACCTCCATCTTCAGCAGCGATCATCCGGACCCGCAGCCACTTCCCAGAGCCTAGAGAGAAAAAGACAAGAACACAAGGTAAGAGAAGGAAGGGACTAGGAAAAGCTCAGTTTCCTTCTAAGACTTACCTGTTGGGTCATTCCCATTTCATTTCGGGTCCTGCCGCTTCCTGGCATTCCGGACCCCGGCCCCTATGGGGAAAAAAGACAAAGACATTTAATGAGCGAATGCAAAGACATTACCCGAACGCTCATCCAGAACTTACCTGTCATTTACTGGAACTGCACGTTTCACTTCGGGTCGGCGCCATACCTCCGGCATTCCGAACCCCGGCCCCTAAGGGGAAAAAGACATAAGCGTTAGCGCTTGCTGCAATAAGACAATGAACATTATTATTAAGCTTGAACTTTTGAACTTGCTACAGAACTCTTCCAGCGCCTTACCTGAATAGTCAAGCTTATTTGAACTCCCATCAAACCTCAATCCAGTGAAGTAACTGGGTTTCAACGCGCCCCTGCATCAGAAGCAGGATGGAGAACTCATCCTTCCAGACCCTAAGGTGAGACTTCACGGGGAATCGAGGAAGGGTATCGTGGAGGGTTGAAAGGGAGTGGGAGGCTTGAGCATTATTCCGTCAGTAGGTAATACTCCCTTTTCACGCACAGGGGAATATTCCTGCGAGCCAGTGAGTCCATCTTCAGAGTCCTGCGCTTCACCATAGAAGAAGCATCAGCACTCAAAGCCAGACCTGCGCCTCCATGGGAATCAGGTGAGCGTGACAGAACGCGAAGCCTACCCACAATTTCCCACCCGGGCGCTATGGAGACTTCCGAGACAGATCAGCTGGCCCAGCTTTTGGGGGAATTACGGGCAGAAGTGCACTCAGCCTGCCAGGAGACTAACGCTCTCAAAAGAGAACTGATCCTATCCAGGGAAAGAACAGATGAATTGGCCAAAAGGTTATTGCAGGCCCAGGCAGGGCACACTCCTTTACCTAATTCCAGAGATACTTCCACATCAATGGGTTTGAATAACCCGGTACAAATCAATCTACCTGGACACATGCCTTTGGCCCCGCCTGAACATTTTGCAGGGGATCCCAAGAAATATGCCGTCTTTATGAACCAATGTCGTTTACACTTTCTATGCAGACCCGGGGCCTTCCCTAATGACCAGACCAGATTGTTTGCTCGACACTCTCAAGGACAGGCCCTTGATAACAAACTGCTATCCTTACGACAAGGTAATCAGGATCTTCTGTCCTACGTTGCCACCTTTAATAGACTGGTTGGGGAAACTGGATGGCCAGAAAACTAAAGGATCACATTGTTTCATCGAGGCCTGCGCGGAGAGCTTAAGGATGTTCTAGCTCAGATAGTAGATCCACCCCAGGTCTGCGCAGACTACATAGACTTGGTGGTTCAACTTGATCACAGACTTCAAAATAGAAAAGCAGATCGGTTCAAGTACGTAACCCGAGTACCGATCAAAACCCACGCTAACTCCAAGAGTACCGACGTATCCGAACCTATGCAAATCGGCGGTGTTAAAGGACCATTAACTCAGAAGGAACGAGAGAGAAGGCGGCAAATGCAACTTTGCCTGTATTGCGGGACTTCCAGTCACTTTCCTCGAAAATGTCCGGTTAAACCACCTAAGAAGGTGGTTGGAGCCACAGATAACGATTTATTGACATCTGATTCGGGAAACGACCTAGCCCGACAAGCGTAGGGGTCTGCTTGCCGAGCTTGAAAACAAACTCTTTGACCTCGCATTTTGTCATGCCAATGGTGCTCGTGGACCCAAAACAGCCTCAGCTGTTGCATGCTATAAAAGCATACATCGACAGTGGAGCTATTGGAAATTACATAGACCGTGAATTGGCTTCCAAGATTAAGCTCCCTCTCCGCCCGAAAGTAACCCAAGATGTCATTACTACAGTAGATGGAACCGAAAAAGCCTCAGGGCCTGTAACGCATTCCACTGTTGAAATGACACTGGTGGGTCAGGATGGACATCGGGAAGCAATCGTGTTTGATGTGATCAAGGCCCCACGATTTCAAGTAATTCTTGGAATTCCTTGGTTAGAAACACATAATCCCAGAATTGACTGGCGAGCAAAGAAGATAAGTTTTCCTGATTGTGAACCAACTTGTTACCCAAGAAATCCAGTTATGGGTCTAGCCTCAGCAACTTCCACCCCTGTACAGCTACCGTCAGAATACCAAGAATTCCAAGACGTTTTTCAGAAGGAACAGGCTAACACGTTACCTCCCCATCGGTCTTATGATTGCCAAATCGATCTGGTACCCAATGCTCAACTACCTTGTAGTAGGATTTATGCTCTTACGGAACCTGAGAACCTACATTTGCATCAGTATTTAGATCAGTACCTAGCCAATGGTTTTATTCGCCCGTCCAAGTCTCCTGTCTCCTCAGCTCTGTTCTTCGTGCCGAAAAAAGAGGGCGACCTTAGAACATTTATAGACTATCGCGCCCTAAATCAAATAACGATTAAGAATCGTTATCCTCTGCCCCTGATCCCTGAGCTTATCGACCAGGTGAGAGACGCCTGTGTGTACACCAAGTTAGATCTCCGAGGAGCTTATCACCTGGTGCGTATAAAAGAAGGCGACGAATGGAAGACTGCATTCCGCACCAAATTTGGGCTCTTCGAATATCAGGTGATGCCCTTCGGTTTGTGCAATGCACCTGCCGCCTTTCAGTACTTTATGAATGATGTTCTTCGGGAACTTATCGACGTCTGTGTCATTGTTTATATTGACGACATCCTGGTGTACTCCTCTTCAGAATCCGATCACAAAAAACAAGTTAGGGCAGTTCTTGAGAAATTGTGCCAGCACAGACTATTTGCAAAGCTCGAAAAATGCGTTTTTCATACCACAGAAGTGGAGTTTCTCGGATTCATCCTGACACCTTAAGGAGTCCGAATGGACTTGCGAAAGGTGGACGCCATCCTCAAATGGCCATCTCCTAGCTCGGTGAAAGGAGTTCAGAGCATGCTCGGCTTTGCCAATTTCTATTGAAGATTCATCCCGGAATTTTCCCGAACAGTCCAACCCATCACAGCTCTCCTAAAGAAAAACAAACGCTTTGAATGGACTCTTGAGGCCGAACAAGCCTTTCAGGACCTGAAAACCAAATTCACCTCTGTACCTATTTTGAAGCACCCGCACCCAGATCTCCCTTACATTGTGGAAACCGACGCATCCAGTTCGGCCATGGGAGCTGTCCTGTCGCAAAGAGACCAAGAAACTAACCAACTACACCCTATGGCCTTTTGGTCTAGGAAATTTTCTCCTCCTGAAATCAACTACGCAATTACCGACAAAGAGTTACTGGCTATTAAATCTGCTTTCAAGGCTTGGCGTCACTACCTTCTCGGGGCAAGACACACCATCACCGTAATTACGGACCACAGAAATTTACAGTATTTAAAAACGGACAAGGCTCAATCTTCACGACAACTCCGATGGGCTCTATTCTTTGCGGAATTTGATTTTGTAATTACCTATCGCCCTGGCTGCAAGAATGGTAAAGCGGACGCCTTATCCCGGATTGGCATGGAAGAACCCAATTCGAGTTTAGAACATGTGCCAATCATACCAGAACAAAGAATCTTAGGCCTAACTTCATTGCAAACTATTGAGGACATCCAAACGCAAGTAAAACAACTTCTAGACTCTTCAGCCTTACTGGAATGGAGTCAAAAGGGTCCTCATTACACCGCTAAGGATGACTTACCCTACTTCCAGGAGCGGTTGTTTCTGCCTAGTAAAGAATTGCAAGAACTTGTTATTGCCCATCATCATGAATCATTAATGGAAGGACACCCTGGTATCGCTAAAACGGAGGAAAACATCAAACGCCACTTCTGGTGGCCTTCTTGGAGAAAAGACATAAAGTCTTTTGTATTGTCTTGCGGAATTTGCGCCCAAAACAAGGGTCAAAAGAAAAGGCCAGCCGGCCTACTTCAACCCTTGGATATTCCACTGGCACCATGGTACACCTTGTCAATGGACTTTATAACTGACCTGCCTCCTTGTGCTGGTTACAACACTATCCTTGTAATTATGGATCTATTCTCCAAAATGGCCCACTTTATCCCTTTAAAAGGTTTGCCTTCAGCTTCCACCTTGGCCAAGGAATTTCTGGAGAATATAGTTCGCATACATGGTTTCCCTTCCATATTAGTCTCGGATCGTGGAAGTCAATCTATCTCCCATTTTTGGAAGAAGTGTTGCCAACTAGCACAAATAGATGTGCGGCTATCCACCAGCCACCACCCCCAGACCGACGGACAAACCGAGAGAACCAATCAGACTCTCGAGCAATATCTTCGGTGCATGTTACACCAATCCGAGATAAATTGGAAACACATCCTTTGGATCGCAGAATATGCATACAACAATTCAGTGCATTCTGGAACCGGACAAACTCCTTTTTATACTTTGTATGGTCACCATCCTCGGACCTCTGATCTAGATCCACCTCTGACCCTGGAAATGCCCACAGTAAATCATCTGCATTCCACAATAACCCAAGCCTTCAAAGAAGCTGCAACTCATTTACAGCAAGCCAAGAAAAAGTATAAAGAAAACGCTGATTTGCACCGAAGTAAAACTCCTCCTTACCAAGTAGGAGATCAGGTATGGCTAGCAACGAAACATTTACCCCTCAAGGGCCCGCGAACCTTCAATCCCAGATTCATAGGACCTTATCCCATCAAGGCTATAATCAATCCCGTGGCCTTTAAACTGGATTTACCGTCTAACATACGTATTCATCCAGTTTTTCATGCATCACTTTTGAAGCCAGTACAACCAGGGACCCGACTGTCCAAGCCTCCAGACCCAGTTAAAATTGAAGGGGAATTAGAATTCGAAGTTAAAGACATTTTAGACTCCAAGGTGTTAAAGTCCAAACTCTTCTATCTTGTTGACTGGAAGGGATATGAACCTCAGGAGAGATCGTGGGAGCTTAGTAACCATGTTCACGCACCTCGATTAATACAAAGGTTCCACCGGAGATTTTCGAACAAGCCAAAACCCCCGGAGGGAACAACCTTGGGAGGGGCCTTGAGGGGGGGGGTACTGTCATGATGCCTACCTCCAAGGAGCCAGGTCCGACCCAGCAACCCCAGAGGCAGGCATCATTTCCCCCAGGGAAGTGCCAGCGGGCCCAAGCTGGGGCCCTTTGGACACAGTCCTGGCGCCTTAGGCGCCAGGCTCATGTTGGACCCCTGTCCTGGCGCCTTAGGCGCCAGGCTCATAAAGCTAGACATGTGTTTTAAGGTGAACTTACCTGATGCAGACCATGCTGCTACATCCAGGCCCTCTTGAGGCCTGAATGGAACTACTTTACCTGTGGACCTACTTTCCCCTGGGTGTGGTCGGGGAAGGATACATACCTGATCGGTGGAAGGATACATACCTGGAACTTCTTCCAAAGCTATTTAAACCACGCCCGATCAGCAACTCACGCTTCGCGTTGTTCTGCTCCTCGCAGCTGGACGCTCACCGTGTCAGCTCCTGCATCTGGACTTCAGCCACGCCTGTCAGCATCCTGAGTCACCTGCTAAGAGAGAATTGGAGAGAAATAAGACCTTACCTGCTAAAGCTGCATCACGGAGACTTCACTCCGACTATCCTGAAAGGGAAGACATCATTTTAAAAGCATTTTGCTTCGATCGCTGCAGCGCTGCATTTCACTCACCTTTCCTGGGCACCTCCATCTTCAGCAGCGATCATCCGGACCCGCAGCCACTTCCCAGAGCCTAGAGAGAAAAAGACAAGAACGCAAGGTGAGAGAAGGAAGGGAATAGGAACAGCTCAGTTTCCTTCTAAGACTTACCTGTTGGGTCATTCCCATTTCATTTCGGGTCCTGCCGCTTCCTGGCATTCCGGACCCCGGCCCCAATGGGGAAAAAAGACAAAGACATTGAATGAGCGAATGCAAAGACATTACCCGAACGCTCATCCAGAAGTTACCTGTCATTTACTGGAACTGCACGTTTCACTTCGGGTCGGCGCCATATCTCCGGCATTCCGAACCCCGGCCCCTAAGGGGAAAAAGACATAAGCGTTAGCGCTTGCTGCAATAAGACAATGAACATTATTATTAAGCTTGAACTTTTGAACTTGCTACAGAACTCTTACAGCGCCTTAGCTGAATAGTCAAGCTTATTTGAACTCCCATCAAACCTCAATCCAGTGAAGTAACTGGGTTTCAACGCGCCCCTGCATCAGAAGCAGGATGGAGAACTCATCCTTCCAGACCCTAAGGTGAGACTTCACGGGGAATCGAGGAAGGGTATCGTGGAGGGTTGAAAGGGAGTGGGAGGCTTGAGCATTATTCCGTCAGTAGGTAATACTCCCTTTTCACGCACAGGGGAATATTCCTGCGAGCCAGTGAATCCATCTTCTGAGTCCTGCGCTTCACCATAGAACAAGCATCAGCACTCGAAGCCAGACCTGCGCCTCCGTGGGAATCAGGTGTGCGTGACAGAATCCCCCTAAACTTCGCAAAAACATTTAGATCTATTATCAGTTTGCCAAATTAAGTGTAGATTTGTCAAATGGCACCTCATTTATAAGCCTTTACATTATTTTGGCACCCCCCCTCTAATTTTGCCCCCTCTTGACAAAATCCCACCAAACTTCGGAAAAACATTCATATCTAGATCTAATATCAATTTGCCAAATTAAGTGTAAATTCGTCAAATGGCACCGCATTTATAAGCCATTACATTATTTTGGGACCCCTCTTCTAATTTTGCCCCCTCAAGACAGAATCCCACCAAACTATGTAAACTCATTCAGAATCAGGTCAGAAATATACATGCAAAATGTCAAGCAGTTTTATTAAGTGGTGCCAAAGTTATAAGCTATTCAAGAACTGCATTTCACCAACCCTGTAATGCTGAGGTGTCCGTGAACTTTTCAGGACTGTTCGCGAACATCCGAACTGTTCGCTGACTTTCGCAGCGAAAAACACCTGTTTTTTTGCTTCTTGCAGCCATATCCCATCCCATCCTCATCACCCCTCACCTCCCCAGAGATTATTTGATAAGTTTGACAAGTGAAATGTATTTTTTTATATGTTTTTACCGCGATGTTCGCAGACACCGGCAGATGTCTGCGAATCCAAGATGGTGGGCGTTTCCAAAAATCTGACGCACTTCACGCTCTTCACCATCCAATCAGCGAACACGTCGCATGTCCGCGGACATGACACAAGCCGATTAGCCAATCAGGACACTGTCCGCAGAGCCCACATAGATATCACTAATTTTTTGTGACCTACTTTTTGGTCATTTTATAAAAAACTACTGGACGGATTTTCACAAAATGTACAAAAGCACGCCTTCGGGACCAAGCCACCGCTCCTGCCGCAAATTTAGTGACAATCCGTCCAGCGGTTTGGGTGTAGGCGTGAGCAAAGTTTTTCCCCATTCAGTCTATGGGGAAAAAAAATTTTTTGGGACCCCACCTATAACTTTGCCCCGCCTGGACCAAACCTCACCAAAATTTGCAAAAATAATTCTGAGTGTGCCATATACTTTTTTTTTGCAAAGTTTGGTGAGGATTCGTCCAGAGGGAGAGAAGTTATAAGCCGTCCAAAAAGTGCTCTTCCTATGGGATTAGCAACTTAACCATAACTACACAGCCACTACTGTGCCTGTGTGATATATATATATATATATATATATATTTGCAAAAGCCGGGAAAAAGAATTTCCAGTTCTCCCAGGGAGGGATGGCACTCGTGGCAATACACAAACCGCTGGTGTCAATTACTTCCTCGAATCAAAAACCAATGCAGTGTAGGGTAAAGTTCATTATCCAGTTTTATTAGGCATCTGCCAGATGAAAAAGTGCACGGTACAACGCGTTTCGCCGCCTACTTGCAGCTTGTTCACGTACAAGTGAAACCCACAACCAACTGTGTAAATATAGGTTTACAAACAATTAACCAGTCTCTATGGTTCTTTGTGCCATTTGTCCTTTGTCGCTTTCTATTACCGGCTATATATATAGCTTCAGTGAATGGAGAGAAAAAAACATGGCGGCCATTTTGTAAGTGGCAAATTTGCCTTGTATAATGGATGTGTTATAGACCATGTTAACAAGAAGGTTTATTTCTGACAAGTATAACCCGTGTGGGTTAACTCTTTTGTGAATCTGCCAGGGTTAAAACCAATGTCCCTTTCAAAATTGCACATTAGTCAAGAAGTTATTAATTCTAAAATAGAAAACATATAATCCTAAAATTCTTCATTTTTCATTTTTGCTTTTACTTTTACTTGCACAGTGCACATGCCTGAAGAATTCGATTGACAGGCTATGATTCAATGTCACTGTTTGCAACTAATTGAATATAAGCAGAGTAATAAAGTGCTAAGTGCTTAAAAGTGTCATGTGCTAAAGTGCATCTATTGCTATATAAAGCAACAAAAGTAAAGTGCTAATGCATAAAGTATATACATATTTATTTGTGATGCTCCGCTGTGATTTTGTAGTTGATGACGTCCTGGAGGCTACTTGGGGAGATGGCAGAGAAGTGGAGTGCAGTGTCCCCAATGTTCCGGAGAGAGAATTTGCTCGCGTAGCTTTCTGGCTGTTCTATAAGCCTTCGGAAGTCTATAGCCGGTGTAACACAGCAATTGCATTCACACTGTAGCTCGGGAGGAAAGCGCAGCATTCGAGGAAAGGACCTGTCTGACAAGTGTAACGTGACTATGTCATGTGATTTTTTTCTTTTTTGCACCCTGAAAGGAAACGGTCCCAACAGTTGAAATGCTACCTACTTCACATTGGGGAATTGGAAGGTCCAACTCAGACTAACGTTGGTGAAATTAAATGGTATCCTGAAGAGCTGGTAATAAACCTTACAATTTGTCCTACGAAGGCTGAAGGCTACATCATTTAATTGGCGACGAGGATGGGATACGAACCCACACGTGCAAAGCACAATGGAATGATGTAGCCTTCAGCCTTCTTAGGACAACTTGTAAGATTTATTACCAGCTCTTCAGGATACTTTACAAGCGGTTACTTATGTTACATGTAAGTTAGATATAGGACAATAACACTTGCGGCCCATCACCCAGGCAGAGGGCTAACCAACTGGCAAGCTAGAACCGCCACCCATACATTCCAACATTCAGGCATCAACACTCCACGTTACATCACAACATTCCTTCTTGCCCAGCCAAGCCATACACAACACAAGTTTACTCATCAAAAGAAACCAAGAGATAAGTTGATCAGTAGAAGTTGCAATGTTAATTCAGATCTGTTGCCTGGCCTCCACAAGGTCATCAAACAAAGCATTTTACATGTATGGGGTTTTAACATCTAGGGATAGGCAGCTTGCAGACTGCTCCGAGGCTTGTGCAAATAAAGCCTGTTTTTTAAGAATTTAGGATGTTCTGAGTGAAAGATTGTAAACACAATACAAACATTTTGAAAGTAATTATTTTGTGTATCGGGAGCCTCTGGTGATATATTGTCAAACTTTCTAAGCCGTTAAAGTATTATTGAAGATGCGTTTTGCAAATTCTTCAGATCCTTTGTTGATATCTCTGTCAATGCTGCGTGGAGTGCATTACACAAAGCAATTGTTACCTTGTAGCTCACAGTGAAGTAATTAATCATTCTTCTTCGTTTATTTAGTTTGAAAACCACTGCCTTTAAGCCTGAGGAGATCTGACTGGCTGTGTGGGGCCTAAAATGTTGCTGCTGTTAAGTTATGATCTGTTCAGACACATCCATCGGTCTATGGCTGTGAAACAAGATTTTAAATATATTGCAGTGAGTTTCACGATGTCATCTAAGTGATTCAAATGTGTATTGTCATCATAGATGAAATATTTTATGCGAAAGTAGTCGATCAAGGTTTAAACCAGATCCAAGAGGGATACCACACAATTATCATTCTGGATCCATAAAGAGGCAGTGCCACTGATTTCCTTCTTCCACTCAAAAAGAAGCAGATTCATTTAAGACAACATTTTCGATACCAAACCTGTGTAGCAAATCCATCAATATGCTATGGTCTCCTGGTTTGTGCCATCTGTTGTGCAATGTGTTTCTGTAATGTGTTGTGTTGGAGGCCCCCACTCTGCCTAGGCGCTCATCCACAGTCCCGCCCACTCCCATTGCGGAGGCCACGTCGCAGGACTTCTCGCAAGACCAGTGAATGAACATCTGCTGCTGAAAAGCCCATTCACCCAGCCTCTTTTGCGAGGGCATTCCTGGAAGGTATTGTGTTGGAGGCTCTCCACCCATCTAGTCGCTTATCCACCTTGTAGCTCTCAGCCCCGCCCACTCCCATTACAGAGGCTTCATCAAGTGACTTGCGACGTTGATGTTGTATTGAGCTTCTAAAAGGCATACTCGCCCAGGCAGCCATTGAAGGGTAAACGTTAAAGGACAACACAGTGATTCCTGTTTTCACTGGGATGCTTGGTCCACATAGGTCCTAGTTCTTCAGTTAGTGTTTGTCTGCTTGATCATACTTGCGCAGTTTCAACTTCATTACTGGACCCGGCCCTGGTTTCAAGCCAATACTTTTGTCGCATGCTATGGCTACTGGCAGTCTTTGACTTACATTTAATCTTACCACCAATGTTTGCCCCTCTAAGTTTATCACCCAAAGGCTTCCTTTCTTTGGTTATTTCTCAGCTCTATTATATATGAGCTACAATCACTTTCAATCTGTTTTAAAAAGAAATACTCTGTGCATTCCCATCTCACCATTTCGTTTCGTTTCTTTTTATTTTCTGTATCTTAACTTTTCTACTTAGAATCTGTATTAAGACTGGTCAATTACCAGTTTATTATACCCCTGATATCTGTTGTCACTCAGCACACACTAAGTTTTCCTCTAACATCTCCTACCCATCTGTCTCTACCGCTTTACTTCTGTCTCAGTTGCTCTCTTTTAATGTTCATTCTCTGTGTAACAAAGCACATTTTTGGTCTTCCTTTGCTTGACTCTGTTTATTGCTCTCGAGTTTCTACTCTCCCTTCTCATATCTCTGGCTCTTCTTTTTTTTTTTTTTAAAATGTTTATTTTTTCATAGATTCACGTCTCATGCAGATAATTATTGCAACGAATAGAAAACTGGATTAATGCAGTTGCGAAATTTGCAGCTATATGCTAAACATATCAATGATTCACTGACGAACAATCAAAAAGGAAGAAAGCCCCCGATAAGGAGCCCTAAGTTGCAGACTCTATCTCTGCTTCCTCGGACTACAGGCACTAAGCCAAAAGACAGGACACCAAAAGGCCCCATGTATTCTTGGGCCTGGTCCACAGCCCACAGAGTTGGAACTGGGGGTGTCCGGCTTGTCCATTGCATCAGAACACATTGTAGTTCCACTATCATGCTTGTTGCCAGTATTTTCCAACAATGCTTTGGTGTTCCCGGGAGCCACCCAAACATGCAGCATAAAAGTTCACATGGTACTTACTGGCCCAGCATACAGGAAAGGATACCCGCTACTCCCACCCAGAATTCCCACAGTCTAGGACACAACCACAATATATGGAGGAAATCGGACGATTCTGCATGGCATCTCAAGCACTTCTGAGTTCTACTAGGGTCGAAAAGATGAAGGCGGGCAGGCGCAAGATATGCCCTATTTAGGATATTAACCTGTATCAGCCAAAGTCATGTATTAAATCCACCATCATGTCTACGCTCACAAAGCGTCACCCACTGTTTATCTGTGAATGAAAACCCGACATCCTATACCCATCACGCTTTAACTTCAGGGCCACCTGTGGGGAGCCTCGTTCAGCCAACCCCTACACAGTAGAAACTACCTGCTTTGCGGAAGACTAATTAAGAAGGTACTGTAGTAGCAGCCATGGCGGGGACACATTCTGAAATGTAGGGGACCACTCTCTAAAGGCAGTCCACATTCGGAAAATCCGGCGGAATCCCTCACCCATTTTATCCTTGAAATGCTCATGAGAAACTAATACTCCATTAGTGTACAGATCAGACGTATGTCCTATCACCATTCCACTCTTGGGCCAAAGCCACATCACAAGCGGGCTGTAGACACTCAACATTGCATGGCTGGAGACCTGGGTCAAAGGGAATATCTACTATTAACCTCTTCAGTCTCCTGTTCCTATGCATGTACTGAACAAGCTAGCAGGTCGAACTTAAATTTATCCAAAACCCTCCTGGACTCTAACACCCCTTGTATTGCAATAGGGTGCACCGAACATTTCTCAATTCTCACATGCAGATGGGGGGGGGGCACCCAGTATGACACAAAATGTACCTGCGCTGCTAGAAAGTACAATTTCATATCAGGCGTGCTAATACCACCGCAGTCCCAAGGAAGAACCAATGTATCCCAGCTAATCTGGGGGAACTTCGGGTGCCACGCCAGCCTCATTATTAAAGCCTTCAACTCTGCGAAGAAGGTCGCCCCTGGCCACACAGGAATATTCTGGAATATGTACACTAACTTTGGGACTACCACCATTTTAGCAACCACTATCTGGCCCGGCAGTGTTAAGGGGAGCTTACTCCATCCATCCACTCTAGCTCTCAGGGTTTAAAGGTACTTCAGGTGATTGTCCTCCAAAAGAGATCGGGAACTCTGGCTGATCCGCAAACCCAAATACATCAAGGAAGTCTGCTCCCATCCATATCCACCAATATCGACTGCCTGACCGAGCTCCATTAAGTGGAAACAAGATCGACTTAGAGCAGTTTACTCTAAGGCCGAGTAATGCCCAAATTCCTCTGATAAAAAATGCAAGTTAATTGCTGGGTGCTTTAAATACAAAATTGCACCATCTGTGTATAGAGACACCAACTCTCTAACTCCACCTAGCGTTTAGCCCCTTGCGATATGGAACTTCTGCAGCCGGGCCGCCAACAGCTCTTTCGCTATTGTAAAAAGTAGCAGCGACAGCGTACACCTCTGCCTGGTTCTGCGACCCAGAGAAAAGGCTACAGAACGCTTATCGAACAATCTGAGCATTCGCCCCTGCATATAAAAGTCTCACCACTTTCAGATAGTACTCAGGGACACCCACCTGCCATAACACCTCAAATAAATAGCTCCACTCCACTCGACTCACTCAATGCTTTTTCCATATCTATTTTATTTATTTTTGCATTTATAGTAGCACACAAAGCCCTGAGGTATCTAGGCGCCAGTTACAGTGGGTATGGTATTGCAAGATGTTATCAGGTGTTACAGGTAAGTTACATATGTAGCAAAACGTTAAAAGTCAAGTCAGATCAGTTGCATAAGATTTACATAAGCACAAGGCTACCGGACAACTCAGGTGAGTTGCATAAGAGTTGTATAAGTAGCACAAGGCTACAAGTCCGATCGTGTAAATTGCATAAGAAGTATACAAGTAGCGCAAGGCTACAAGACAAATCAGATAAGTTACATAAGTACTACATAAGTACCACAAGTCTACAAGTCAAATCAGGTAAATTGGATATGAGAAACAGATGTAGCGCAAGGCTACAAGTCAAATCAAGTAAGTTACATAAGTAGCACATGGCTACTTGTCCAATCAGGTAAGTTGCATAAGAATTATATAAGTAGTGCAAGACTAAAGTTAAATCCAGTTTGTAGCATAAGAATTACAGATGTATTCAAGGTTGCAAGTTAAATCATGCAGGTTGCAGCACAAAGCTGCAAGACCAGATTAGGTGGTGAGTGGTATTTGGAGTAAGGGAAATCCGGCAGGTACAGTGGAACAAATCAGAGGGAAGATAAATGACCATGACACTTTCTCTGTCATCTGAGAGGCTGCCCTGAGAGGGATAAATGGGAGAATGTCCTCAGATTTCTCACATCTACTGTTTTAAATGCTGCTGAGTGGTCAAGGAGAACCAGGAGACAAGGATGGCCATCATCCAGGATTTTAAGAGCATCTTCGATCATCTTGGTGGTAGCTGTTTCCGTGCTGCATCTGGGTTTTAAAGCAAGATTGGTAGGACTGAAGGAGGTTGTTGGCTTTGATGTATTGGAGTTGCGTGGGTACTGCTTTTCTCAAGGCTCTTGCTTAGGAGGGGAAGATGGGTGATGGGGCGGTAGTTGCTGAGGAATAAATATCAAGGAAATTAGATTAGGATCAATTTGAGCCAATATGGCAAAGAGCCGATGCAAAATTAGCGAAGTCGACCTCCCAGCAATAAATCCAGTCTGGTCTGGATGAATCAAAGTCGAAACAAACTGGAGCAGTCTATCTGCCAAAATGTTGCAAATATTTTGGTGTCCAAATTCAGAAGCGATATCGGGCGGTATGAAGCACAGTCCTGGGGGGGTCTTTCCCAGGCTTTAAAATCAAAGTCACCACTGTCTCGCGCATCATGGGGAGGAGCTATCCTGCACCCATCGCTTCCTCCCACACTGTCAGCAAATATTTGTCAACTTCCGGGCCCAACTCCTTATAAAACTCAGCTGTTTTACTGTCAGTACCAGGCGCCTTTGCTGTGGGCAGCACCCGTACAGCTGCCAAAATATAATTTTCCGTAAACAGTACAGCCAGTGCCTCCACTGCATCCTGACCTAACGTTGGCAGAGAGGCCCCCTTCAAAAACCCACCCAGGTCGTCCGAAGCCATGGACCCCTTGACTCAAAGTTGGTCATAATATGTACAAAAAGCATTAAATATAGCGTCCGACTCCACCAACACTCGCCCGTCCGCCACACATATCACAGCTTCCTGATGAAGCATCACCACCAAGAGCCGACCCGGCCTACCCTCCTCCCCATATTGCTGAGCCATTGTGGGGTGCACCAGGTATTTGACCTCATGGTCAGCTGTCATTGAAACGGTCCAATGCACCCTGCAGCTCAACCCTGGATTCCACCAATTCCTCTAACATTAGGTTCAAGAACCTTCATTTCATATTCTAATGCAGACAGTCGTCTCCTAATAGTTTTCAGCACTCCAAATTCCAGGGACATGCACCCACCACACAGAACCACCTTAAATGCCTCCCACGTAGAGGCCGTTGTGGTCACTGATCCCAGATTGTCTTGAAAGTACGACCGGACGATGTTGACCACTTCACTCCAAAACACAATATCAGATCATGCTGTAGCCTTAAACCGCCAGAAGGGTCTGGGCACCCCTTCCCGACCCCTGTCTAAAGACCATATAACAGGTGAATGGTCGGATAATGTCCTCGGGAGGAGGGAGCAATCTACAGTCATCTCCATCAAGAACAGGCCCGCCAAGACATAGGGCCTCATTACACGGAAGGCGGTAAGGGTTAACGGTCACCGGTAATGGTACCAGTGACCGTTAACCCTTACCGCCTTACTACGAGGTCCCTTTGCGGGTAGGTACTTTAACGCCTGCTGTTTTGCAGGCGTTAAAAACCAACCCGCAAAGGGACCAGGGTGCTAATTACGGTACCGCAATTTGCGGCACTGTAATTAGCGCCTTCCCCATTCCCATAGAGAAGGGAATGGAGAAGGGGGAATTACCGCCCCGCCAACCTTGGAATAGGGCGGCAATTCCCCTTTCCACCAAGGCGGTGCCGGTATTTTACCGGCAAATAGCACCTTGGTCCTCCACCTACCGTGTAATGAGGCCCATAGTCTGGGCACAAGGACATATGGTGAACCATTGAATGGAACGAATATCCCCTATCATCGGGATGAAGCAGCAGCCAGACATACATCAGCTCCAAGTCAGATATACACCTTTGAACCATGTCCGCAGTCTGAAAGAGGGGCTGAACACAACCAGATGATCTGTAATTTGACGTGTCTAAAGCAACACTGAGATCTCCTGCCCATACAAAATGAGTATGCATATACTTATAGCACCTAGACAGGAGTGAATCAAAGAACAATGGGTCATCCACATTGGGACCATAGATGTTTACAAACGTCATTGGTATATGATTCCAGCTACCTGACAATCACACATCTACCCAACGGGACAACTACCCTCTCCGCCATTCGAAATTGAAGCAATCTATGTATTAGTGTCATGACCACAGCCAAGTATGTAGAATAGTATATGTAGTACCCACTGGCCCACCAAAACGTGGCGAACCCCTCATTTGCCATGCTGACCAGATGGGTCTCTTGTAAAAGGATCACCTTGGCACTGTGTCGCTCACAGTAATTAACTACCTTGCAGACTTTACGCGAACTATTTAGCCCTTGCAAGTTCCAACTCACAAAGTTACAGTTGGTCATAGCATTATATTTCGATAAATCAGCCCGGCGCAGCACCCATACACCCAGTTTCTAAAATTGCACTCCCACAACCAGCCATCGGATAAACTCACCCACCAGAGAGATGTGAATCATTTTTCAAATACAAATCCCAACCACCCCACTTCCCAACCCTCCATCTCCCATCCCAACCCCCAAAAAGTACCTCCACTACCCCGCCCCACGACGCCCACCCCAAACTTTCGGCAAAAAACCCTCCCAGCTTCCCCCAGCCATACCTGCCACTATAACACGGGCAACAACCTGAGGGTGTCGGACTCGACAACTCAAAATGCCCTCTCACAGAACCACCTTTTCGAAGAGGAGGCCAACAACATCAAGGATTAGAAGCTAGTAACTAAAATGTTACATCAATACCAACCAAAATACAACCAGTGCATAACATTGCAGACCCAGAGCTCATGGGCATAGGACATGAGAGGGATGGGGAGGGACAAATCCCCCCACAATTTTAAGTGAGGGGATATAATAGCTTTTATCACCCCCAGAATTTGTTTCTCTAGTGCAGCGGTCTATACCGAAAAATAATTTAACTTAAAGTGTTGATACTATTTTCCGTGTTCACGATCTGAACCCTGGTTGTCCCAATTGTGGGCAGAGCTTGGCTGCTGTACCATGTGGAGCTTGATTGTAAATACCTGACAGATGTCAGTATCACGTTCTTCTTCTGCAGGCCGCCTGTAGTACCACAGTTGGCCTTGTGCGCCCCCATGACACTGTCTTGCTTAAGCAAGCTGCTCTTGTTTGCCAGAGATGCTGGAGGGGCTGGGGCAGGATCAGGATCATTGTGACCACACAATGAAAATATCACAGTAGCACGGCCGCTCCCCTGGAAATGTTCAAAATAATATTTAGAAAATGGTGCAATTTCTTTCATGTGGCTTCTTTCCAAGCTCCACACTGTACATTTCCTCTTTAAATCACTTCCATGACCAGGTACACCCACATTTAGTACATTAAGCGATCCATAGACATGCTGTACAGTAGAAGCCTACCAGAGTAGCTCAGTAGGTTGACAGACCGATGCTGAGATGTTATATATTCAAAACTACAGGTTGTTAATCGTATGACTTTTTGCAATGCCTTATAAAAAAAGTGTTATAAAATGTGTTTGGCCAGGGTATGGATTGGGCTGGTTGCTTGCTTATATTCAGGGCAGAGGTGGGGATATGTCTGCCCCTGTAGTGAAAATCAAAAGTTGGCACCCATGAACCCACTGTTTAATTTCCTAAAAACTGCTGTCAGCACAACAGAAGCATTTATTTGTAATTATCCAGTTTAACAAGCATAGCATCTTTATAAATATAATCTTTGTTAAAACACAGAGGGGCACACAAAATAATAGAGTATGTGTGATATCTGACAAAAAAAACATTCAAAGAAAACTAGTGAACGCAAGCATCATCTTTCAATTTGGAAATGACTTTTGTTTTTTTTTATGGAAGTGTGAAATACACATTTGGAAAACAAAAGTGTGCCTAGCATGTAGAAAGCCTGCATAAAGCGCAAAGGAAGGGACACAAAAATTACAGGATATTTGTGTGGTAGACCAATAATCGGGCACAAAAAATTGGTAAAAGTTCAGAGGTTTATAAATATCCCCACCCCGATATCACCCGCTTGTCTCCACTCTTGGCCTCCACTACAAGTAGCTCTAGCTAACTTAAAGGTTGGAGACCCTTGCTCTAGCGCCTTTACCTCAATGCCATGTTTGTGTGTCTCATTCCTGCGGTGCCATAAAACACCTCACTGGGTCCAGGACCAGAATGCCCCTGCCCCTTACCCGCAGTAACAGAGCACTCCGGGTGTTCTCCCTGCTGCCCAGTACACACAGTGCCACAACACACACAATTTTTCATCCGGTGTCTTTGTCGCTGTAGTCCTGGGTCAAGGGCTGTGGCGAGGAAGGGGGCGCATTGCTGACTACCCCCATTCACATTTGCTCTATCTTCATTGCTCCCAAGCAGTGGCAGACCACACCATATTTTTACCACCGCATTCGGTGCCCCAACAAAACCCACCTTTCTTTCAACAATGCATACAGTGCCAGCACACACACCATATAACGTTCTTCCCCCAATGCATGCAGTGTTAGATCACCCACACTCCCCAACATAATGCATGCAACGCCTAAATAAAGCACCCCCAGAACCCACGCACCCTAGCTCATTTTAACACTTGCATGCAGTGACGAAACACAGCCCATCTATTTCACTGCACCCCACTACACGCACTGTGTGAAGACACACCCTTTCTCTCCCCCCATCAAGCGCATGTAATACCAGAACACACACCCCTCTGACTCCTTTCACCCTAATGTCCCATTGCGGGCCCTGCCTCCACCCTTCATCGCTTGGCCACAATGCATGCACTGCCACACAAGGTGACTCGCCCACTGCTCCCCACTGTATGCATTGCCACAGCGGCACCTGTGTGCTCTCCACCCCCTTCCACTGCGGTGGTGCCACCCTTGCCCCTCCCCAGACGCTCCATCGCCTCTGCATGGAGAGCTGCATATGCCACTGCCACGGATGCCCCCACTCCCTTGGCTGGTCAATTCCAGGGTATGCTCTTTGTCGCCAGGCCACTGTGTCATTGTTGTTGTCTCTTCTTGGCCACATCAGTCACCATGCCGACACTCTGTGTCGCCTCCTGTGAGATATTTTTGGAAGCATTTTGATAACAAATTATTCACCTTGAAAGAGCAGCCTAGTCCCAAAAGAAAAAATCTTCCCCTTGTGGCGATATTTTAGTGCTTTTGTATATTTCTGGCACTATACAATACTCAGTCCAATATTTGGAGAACCATCATACGCTGCCTCGTACAAACTGGGGGCGATACATGGCCAGGAGAGAGAAGGGGGGAGGGGATAATGGAACTACAGCACAGCGCTGGTAGGTGGAGGGGGTGTCGCATAAAATTGAAATGCGTGCATTTTTAATGCTGTCGTTGAAAGGCAGAGCTGGGGGAGTAGAGGCAGTCACGTGTCAGGTGGGTCGGGTACGTCCATATAGCTTTCTGCATGCAGTAAAAGAAAAACTGATTTATACTATTCCAGAAGTATTATAGATACTGGTACTTCAGAGACTGTGCTAGGGCTTGGGCAGTTACATGTTGGTTGTGCCTACATAACCTTCTGTTCCTCTGACGGCCATCAAATATCTGCCACGGAATTGTGTAATGTATGAATGCATGGGTTTTATAAAGCGTAAACCTATGTGGAAAGCAGCCCCTGTACATAGGCAATGCACCCATAATCTAGAATAGGGTGGGCGGACTAGTATTCCCTCATTACCGCCAGAATATATGTGATCTAATTTGCTTTTAATTGCTTTTAATGGGATCACCATTACCAACATCTGAATTCGGCCATCTTGAAGGGACAGGTGGTTTAGGTATCTGCAGCATGTAAAATATGATGTCAGCTTGCAAAAGTTAAAGTAGACTGTCTGCAACTTCTGCTGCGGTGCCCCTCGCCTGCGCCTAATGAACGTGCCCAGGCCAGGGGCCAAACTGCACATGCCCTGCCTGCGCAGTGCACTGCTGCGCAGCCTCAGACTTTGTTTTTCCTGAACGAAGGAGAAGCCAGGCAGCGACACGTGCTCCAGTGACTCTGTGACAGCATGTGTTATTAAGGGAGACAAAGTGAGACAGGCTCCTTGTCCGACTGCGACTTGACCTCCACCTGAGTCCTCAGCTACCGTAAGTTAAGTCAAGTGGCATGGCCCCCCTCTTCTAGGTGCAGGGCGGCATGGGGAGGATTTATTAGAGGAAATGTGCCATTGCCAATGTCAGGTATACAGTTTCTAAGCACACATGGCGCGTTGCCAAACTGATCAGGGCATCCTGGCCTCTTAATGTTTCAGACTCCTTTTACGCCATAACCTATTCCTTTAGAACAACACTAGAATGTTCTATAAAGGGCACATAAAGTGCCGGTTCTGGTTTAGATAAAGGCACTGACTTAGGGATGTTTACTACAAAGCCCTGTGTAGTTAATAACTTAATTGGAGCTGGGAACAAACTAGTGTAATACAAATGTCTTAGCCAGGGATGCCTTCATCCACTCTATTAGCACTATGCATTTCCTTCACTGAATTCCTGCCAAAAACCAGCAATGGCAAGTTTTTGCTTGTGTATACGTATTGGGCATTTGCTAGGCACTGCTATTAAATGTCCAGGTACTTGCACCATTGTGCAGCTGCTACCATCAGTGGGTACCTAATACCACTATGGCGGTGCTTGGCAAGTGCCTTTTCCATGCCTACATTAAAGCCCAAATGGTTGGCATTGCCAATTTTTGCTTTAAAACTGCATTTTTGGTACCTACCACCAGCTGCCTAATGCATTGTAGACAAGTTTTAATAGCGGCCACCATAAGCCATCTTGGTGACTCAGAAAAAAATAAAGCAGAGCCTCGAGATTCAAAACAGCACTTGTTCCACTATCCATGTAAATCCAATGAATACCCTGGTGCCGATGTATGATTGTAGCCCATACACGGCTGTAAAGGGGCTCAAGTGGAATAGGATAGGATGGGTTGGCGAAACTCCATCAAGCATCTGCACTTAAAGCGCAGGTGAGAGTATTATAAAAGATCTCTCTAAATGTCCATCGCTGGGAGGATTTTATACTCTGAACTGCTTTTCTTTTTCTTAATTTTCTGTGGTTTTCTTTTCTTCTTTTCTCTTGTTTTATACAGTGATGATATATGTAATTTAATACATACTGCTATTTTAATTTTGTGAAAAGTCGAGTTCTTTGACTAAAACACAATAAATAAATTTAAAAAACTAAGTCCCCAAGGTGTCCCCTGTCCCCCCCCAGATTTTATGGGTCTCCTATGCCCCTGCCAGAGCTCCCAGGACCCCTCGAGTAACGCAACATATAACTCTTATTTCTGGCACTTAACACCAATATGTCAGCCGGGGGATCGTCTCCCAGTTCCACATATGGAAGCCACACAAAGAGACCAGAGGTCACACAGAGCCGTCCTCCACTGCAGAGTCTCAAGTCTTAGGAAATGCTTCCAGGAAGTCGTGAGCTTCTGCTGAAGTGGCAACAAAAGTGAGTTTCATTGTTGTGAATTACTCTGTTGTGAGGGATATAACATTGCATATTGGATGAGTGCTTCACGGCCAAAAAGGATAGGTGGGCACGTTGAACTGAAGGGGTAAAGTCTGGGTAGAATTAGATCCTGGCCCCCTTGTATTGGAGATCGCCCAGCTCACGAGCTCTCAACAGCACAATGTCTCAATCTCTATAGTTCAATAAGCGGGCTATTACTGGGAAGGGGGCCCTGACCCAGCCCCAGAGTTTATGCAGCACCCAATTGACACGCTCCACGAGGAACTGAGATTAAAGTGGTGGGTCCTGCAGCACCTCATTGATGGAGCCCTCCATAAAAAGTTCCATCCTCTGTGGCAGTATGGATTCAGGGATCCCGTTCACCCGTATGTTGTTTCTACGGGATCTCGCCTCTAAATCTTCATTTTTTCCATTATCTCCTTTACTCCCTGCTGCAGTGTCCGCAGCACCTGGTTCCTGGCCCCGCTAGAATCTTCCAGAAATCCCACTCTCTGCTCCACTTATGAGAATCGACCGCTTTCTTGTATTATCCTCTCCTGCATCTGGTCTACTTTGTATGCCATTCCATCAAGTTCTGTGTTTATAGCAGCAAAATCATTTTTCATTTTGGCCAGGAATATTTCCAAAGCAGGGTTTTGGGTCGCTCCCTGCAGCACTGAAGTCTGAGCTCCCGGGGCTCTGCACCCTCTAATTCCCCGCCCTTGCGCCAAATGGGGGCCCGGGGTCTGGGTCCCCCTTCTGCCTCGCTTTATGCCCAAACTGTATTTGGGACTGCTTTGTATTGCCCTTGGCCATAAAGAGGGCTGCTCTCTGCACCCGATTGCAGTGCAGATAGCCTCTGGCCTCCCACTAGAACCAACAGTAGGACCACAGCGTTCCATCAAGGTCCGGAACAGAGCAATAACCACTCCCTTGTCTGGGGGGTGGTCTCCACTGAAGCTCAATCAGCTGGAGCGTTCCTCACCACACTGCATAGCAGACTCCCTTTTAAGATGGCAGCCAAGTTACAGCACCACAGCAGCCCACCACCGGCTCAACAGCTGCAGTAGAATAAATAGATCCTGCGTCAGCCCCCAGGCAGGCCACAGCCGGCATCCAGTGCCTTCAGCCACGGCATCCACTGACGCTGACTCACCATCACAATAGTCCACTATGCCAGGGCAACGTGTTCCCATCACGCCAGACCCGCACAGTCATCTCACTGCCCCGACCCTCAGGCCCGCAGACCGCTCTGCCGGCAAACACTCTTCGGCAGCGCGGGACCTCTTCCAGCTCTCTGATGCTGCAGCCGTCTCCGTACTTGCTGTTTCCAAGGCGTCTGAGGCTGGCCCCTGCACCGTGTTGTTTCACCAATCTACGGCAGTGCAGCAGGCCTATGCCAGAGCCTCCACACAGGTTACGTTGCGGGGGCTTTCCGGGCCCCAATCCTCTTGAAATTTTAATCAGGAGGGTTCTGCACCCTTATCCATCGACCCCCACATATGCAATGGGCCTATAGATGACGGCCAGCCTCCTCCAGTCGCCCGGTACGAGAGCTCAAAGGAGAGTGGCCATCTTGGTCACGAGCGCCCCCTTCTGGCTCTTCTCTTGACCATATTTGTACAACTCCTGATTCTTCCGTGACAGTTTCAGTATATCTGATTCTTTCTGCTGGTCACTTTCTTCTCTCATTCTTGCTTCCTTCTGGAGAATTGTACCCAATCTTTAATCACTTTTCTGTGTATTAGACCTTTTGATTCTTCCATTCCAATTTTATTTCAAATCAATCAGGGTCTCTTCCTAGTCTTTCCTTCCTCCTATCCTTTGATGCTGATTTGGCTACTTCTATTTTCTCTTCTACTGTTTGCACCACACTTGGTTCTCTATAGCCATCAATGCTCTTTTCTCCCTCTTGTAAAAAAATCCTCAATTCAGGATTATGCCGAAACTTCACTCACTTCATACTTCTCTCTGTGCTTGGAAGAAATCACAACTTTTATTGGATCTTGATTCTCTTTCCTCCCTCCACACTGCCTACGAGGAATCCATTTTTCTTTCTAGGAAATGGTACTACCCAAATCTCATCTTGATTTATTTTGCACATGGGTGGATAAAATGAGGACCATCGAATGACATAACCACATCAAAGATAAGCTCCATCTGAGTTTAAGGTTTGTACAAGGTATGTATAAACGCACCACTTCAGTGGACATCTGCTGCAGTCACAGCTATCCATCTACACACTTTAGAATGCAGCTACAACTACGTAAAATTTGGTCTAGCTCTTCACATAACTGCTTTGCACTGAAGCACAGACTTGCCTCAACACCTCTGCCATTAGAATATAGCGACAACCTATGACAAATGTAGGTCTAGCTGGGTACGTATTGAGTCTCCTGCACTAGCACTCAGTTGTTACCTCGCTCAGCACCCATCCACATGCCTGAGCTCTTTGATTGCTTACTGGAGCCTAGCCAGCCCTGCTAAATCCTAATCTTGCGCAAATGCACACACGCATCTTAAGACTCCTCTAAGAACTTTCCCATACCTGGATGGTATCAGGTAATATTATCCCCACCAATAATATCGACATATATATGGATGTAGGGTAAGGGCGTAGGCGATATTATTAGTGGACATCATTTATGGGGGTTTTGGGACCGCGGGTGCGGGGGGTGTCACCCGCTCCATTAAAGGTTCCATGGCTTAATACCGCCGCAAAAATATAGCAATATTTTTGTATGCAATATATTTGCAGGGATATTAACACATGGAGCCACCTGGACTTGGGTCCCCTACGGCCTTCCTACCACAAAGAGCGTTGAGGCCATACAAATGGGAAAAGGTGCTATATAAATCACTACTACACTACAATACAATACACCGCAATAGCATGTTCATGTCTTTGACTGCTGTCCCCTACTTTGCATGACGCTTCTTCGTCTTCTACTCTGTCGGCTTCTGACTTTGCGTCTTATTTTACATCTAAGATTGACATACTATGTTCCTCTTTTCATGCTCCCTACTCATTTATGCCTTTTAGCTCTTTAACCTCATCTTCTGCTACAATGTTATCTTCTTCTTTTTTCTTTGTGTCAGATTCCACGATGGCTATTTCTCTACTGGGCTCATCCTGCACCAGCTCCCGCTGACCCTCTCTTGCCTGTTTACCCTTTCTTAGTTCAATTTTTAACTATGGTCTGTAGCATTCACTTGTCTTCCGTCATTTTCCCTTCTGTTTATAAACTTGTCATAATTTTTCCATCACCAATATAACATTCTCGTGTTCCTTCTAATTTCCAGTATGCATCTCTTCTACCATTTCTTTCTAAAATATTCACATCTTTTCTGGATACTAACTCTTCTTTCTACGATCCAATGTGGATTGTACTCTTCCCTTCGAAAACTCTTCTCCACATTGCCAATTATCTTCTCTCCCCTCAGCATTCATCTATGCTTGTTTTATTAGATGTCTCATCTGCTTTTTTCAGGGTGGATCACTCTACATCTGGTTACTCTTTCTGCACTGGAGTTTACAACTGCTGTTCTTGACTGGTTCCCTTCCCATCTCTGACCAGACTTATGTATCTTTGGCTGGTCAATGGATTTCTACTCACCCTCTTCAATATGGTGTCCAAATAGGACTGATAGTTTCTCTTTATACTACACCTCTTCTGATATTCTCTCTTTCTTTACTTTGTCTTGTCATTTGTATGTTGACGACTCACAGATTTCTTTTTTTCTTTTTCTGACTGTTTACTCTACTATTTCTTTTGGTCTTTCAGCTATACAAACATGGATGTTTTTACACGTGCTCCCTCTTAATCCCTCAAGAACTTAAATTCTTTAATTTCTTGATTCAGTTCCTTCTCTGTGTCCACCTCCCTCAATATTTTTCCCCCATCTTATCTTCATTTATCTACTTCTATGTGGATTCATTGGATCATATTTGACTCTGCCCTCTTTTTCACTACTTATATCCCAAATGGCAAGTACAATCTGATTCTTCCAGTTGCAATAACTAAGTCCTGATCACCATTGTGTTGATTGTTCTTTACTGCACTGCATGTTAGCTCTATTCTGCTTGCTCCTGTTGCTTAGACATTGTACACTTTTAGCATTATATCATTGAATGGACATTTAGACTGTTTATGAATTGTAAAATTATATCTAGATTCGACTTTTCTAAATTTGCAAAATTTGCAAAATTTGCACAGTACATTTTTTGGGAAGTGGGAAGAAAAAGAAGATTAGTAGGAAACTCTCTGCTTCTTAGGAAAACGCATTGCCCCCAAGTGAACAGACTGTTTGCAAAGGCTGAACTACAACTCTCAAGAGAGTTTTAGTCTGTACCTTCTTTTATTAGCCACCAGGCGCAACAGCGCCAGCGTGACAGAGACCAGTCGGTCCGTGGTGATTCGCGGGTGTTTCTTTGCATACCGTGACAGCAAAACCGGAGTGAGTATTTTACTGGATATCCTAGACCATTACCTGTATCACTGTAAGTATACTTATGCTCATATAATTACCATGTTGACTACATACACCTCTGGATACTTACACTCCTTTAAGAATACTACACATGGTATGCTTTCCTTACATACCCTAAATAAGACCAGACTGTTCAATATCGTGGTTAATATACCGTCGGTGCATTCTCCTGCTATGGCACCACCATTGAAAGTACCGCCGATTAATGCACAGGCTGCTATAAAAAATGCTGTTGTTTTAAATGAAGTCATATCCACTATGTAGTTTGATATGCTTTTCATAACTGAATCATGGTTTACGGATAGTAGCACTACCTATTTCCATCTTTTAGTACCTGAGTTGTTTCAGATCAAATGGCATAATAAAGTAAAACTGAAAGGAGGGGGCATGGCCATTCTGACTAGATGACTAGATGCTCCCTCGAAGTTACAAACTTCCACCCTCTTGACTGGGACGCTACATCTCAGTCACTGGTCTGCACCGATCACCCGTCCCCCAACGAAGCCCATCGTTTTACTCTGTTATTGACCCCCTGGTTCAGCTGCCCTTTTTTTTAGACACCCTGTATGCCTATTTGGGGGTCAGAAGCCCTGCATTATGCAAAGTTGATTATCCTGGGTGACTTAAATATTTGGTACAATGTTCAAAAACACTGACTTTAAACATCTTTATGATATTATGCAGATCCATGATTTATATCTCCTATGTAACCTACCTACACATACTGCGGGTCACTGCGTGGACCCTGTACTTTATCAAGGGTTAAGACTAGGTGAACCAGAAATAACCTTGGTCAGATCATTCCATAGTACGTATTTAAATTACTATTACTCACCTCTCTCGGTCACAAAGTATATCTACCAGCGGGCAACTGCTTTGCTGAAAGAAAGACCTTGATCTTATTTCCAGTACAGACTTATTGCAGGACTTGCCTCATGTGCAATCTACCACTAAGTTACAATGGCCTACTGCATATACCTTTTTTATTTAAATATTGTAATCATTGTACTATGTATGTGACCTGTTATGCAACTTGTACTAAAACATTCTTGTAACTGTGCCCAGATACCTTCGGGTGAGGGGTGCCATATAAATAAATAAACAAGTGTATCGAACTCTATTCTAATCTTACTGCACCAAAATTGCCCCACCCCTTAAAAAATATTATAAATCTCCAGAGGAATAATAATCAATGGTATAGTATCAATTTGAAAGGTCTAAAGCAATATTATAGAATAAAAGGAAATCTTATGGCTTAAGACTAGAGATACAGCCGATTGCCAGATGGCTAGATCGGCCTTGGAGGCATACAAAAAGGAGATTATACTTGCAAAATACTCCTCCTTGCAAAAATAAATCAATCTTTCCGAAAACAGACCTAAAGCACTGTTTCTGGCCATAAAGAATTTCACCATTGCAGAATGAATTAATGCAAGTTTGCCAACTTAATCTAAAATGGCCGTGTCTAATCTCTTTTTTCAGGACAGAATTAAAATCATTAGCGATAGTATTGATGCTCGATCTACTGATCTTATTCCTAAACCAGAAAAAAATGGCCAACTGAATAAGGAAACATCATGTCCTAAATTCATGTTCTCTCCTGTTGGAATTGAGGAGATTAATCTACTGGGTACGCTTAAGACCACCAATGTTGGATATGACTTGATTCCAGCTTATTTGGCCAAGCAACATGCTAATGCACTTGGTGTGGTAAATGCTTCACTGGCACAAAGTTGCATCCTCTTGCATCCTCTTGGACTTAAAGAAATCATATCTTACACTGCTGCTAAAAAAACAGACAGATGGGGTGGAGGGCGCTATAGAGCAGTCAGGAAAATGGCCGCCTAATCTAAGAGCTCCGTCCCCAAGCTATCCTTGCCTGCAATAACTCCTGAAATATCCACTGTTTGGACGTTTTTGATGCTAGCACTGAACTGCTGTGTGTGAGAGGCGCTGGAGAAACCTGAAAGTGGTGCCAGGTGTGCATGATACGCGGCCCGCTCCCTGGACCGCCTGTCGGCTCCAATGACTATCCTTCCTGGGGCGAACCACGCTGGGAGCAGCATCTGGAACCCCGTACTAAGGAACCCTGTGACCAGAACCCCAAGGATGCTGACTGACTGCGAGGCTGTGGCTGGAGGGGGGCCTCTGCTGTGCGTCCCTTGCACGCTGACATGGTCAGGATTTCCAAGGACAGGAGAGGAGAAGCACTAATCGTGGCGCCACGGGCCCGACTGGAACCAGCCATTGCATCGCTGAGAGACGCCCGCTTAGGGCGCTGGGAGACGCTGTAGGCTCTGCTGGAGCTGCGCCTCCGCTGTACATCTTGCCCTGGCTCGCTTTCTGCCGCCCTGGTCCCCTGGCCTGCCCCCCCCCCGGTCTTGGCCTGTTGTGCAGGGTGGGGGATCCAGGGGCGGTCTCATAGTGGGTGTACCTGCCATGTGGAACATTTCTTGCTGTCATTGACTGGTGAGGGCGCGGGGGCATGGTCAGAGGCACTGGCCGTGCTGCAGCAGCTGGACCCCGATGCCCATCACTGACTGCTCTCCGGCTCATGGGCCAGCGGCACGCTGAGTTCTTTACTTTGCTTCCCAGTGCTGGCCGAGGAGACGTGATGGCACTCCACCAACTTTATTGAGGCCTGCCCAGCATACTGCATCCTGAAACAAACCTTGCTCGTGTCCCGTGGAGGTCTTGCACGCTTGGCCTTGCTTCTGCATGTTCTCTGCTGTTGCCCATGCTGCTCTCCGTTGCGCATCTGATACCTTAATTTATTCAGCAGGGGGCTGGTGCTGGGTCAGCTCTCCGGCTGCCCCACTTCCCCCTTCATCTTTGGCAGCGGGAGTCCACCAGCTTAAGAGCTGCAACTACAGTGCAGAGGGCCCTTGGGAGACATTATTCATTTTCACGCAACCCAGCGGATGGGTGCATATGGCCCACCATTAAGAGTGTGATCATTGCATCCCCTGGATAGCCTGAGACTTAGTGGATATTGGGGCAGCCCGTGGGGTCTTGAAATAGCCACTGGACCCCCTCCAATTACTGAGCACTGTGTCACATCTGCACCCACTCCCCTGCATTGCCCAGTGTTGGGGTCGCTGACCTGCGCATACGGGTGACTCTGGAGTAAACACCATAGTGAACTCGATTCCTCTGCTAAATTACACCTGCGATGGTGCTGGGGTGAACTGAGGGGTTTACGAGACTAGCCCCTGGGCTGACGCCTACTGAAACAAACACAGCCTCCAGAGGAAGAGTTGGGGTGCGCCACCCATTACACGAGGGATGTGCCTTGGTGAGCCCACACCGGGTTGTCAATCCTGGGCTGTGGCCTAGGAGAATGTCCGTACGGTACCCCGATCCATAGGATACAAGCCTGGGCTAGAAGAGCTCTATATAAAGGCGGTCAGATCTTCCATTGAACATTGTGTGAGTTCCGCCTCTGGCACACATGACTTGCAAGTGGAGCCCATCCAACTACTCTCCTGCTGTTGTGGTGTCGAGAGACATATAGGTTGACCTTATACTGGTAGATAATTGGTACGTAGCTCCTCTGGACAAGGACCTCCAGTGGGTCATCTGGAAACCTGTTGGCACCCCTTCTAGTATAACGTATCCTGCTCCGACTCTGTGGTGAGGCAACATGACGAAGGGCTCTGGAGCCAAGAAAAAAGGCCCAAAGGACTTGTATACTAATACCCCCGTCAAAACTCCTGGAACTACTGAGCCAGCACCCGGAGATGAACAGCCTTTAGCTTTTAGCTCCGCATGGGAGGCATGGGTTAGAGGTAGAGGTGAGATGATCTCTATTTCCTCTGGTGCTCTGATGGACACTAGATGGGATCTGGGCAGAGTAGAATAAGACCGTAGGAAACTTGAAAATAAGTACGGCAACACGTAAGATCAAACATTGCTAGGACTCATCAAGGGTAACCTTTTGAAGTTCAGGGAATTGGCAGATAGGGAGGTCTGATTGTTGAATTATCCCATTCAGGCATGGCGACATGGCGAGGCTGATAGACCAGTCCGGCTCCTTGGTAACGCGGCTAGATCTGAGAAGTGTGTACAGCATATCACTGGGATTAGGGGACCCTCTGGATTTATGCTTACTACCTCAGGGGCAATAAATTGTGAATTCCATAGGTGGTATGAATCTCTATATTCAAGATCGGATAGCTGTTCTGCTGCGGAACTGGAGAACTATTTTGACAACATACTGCTCTTGGTGGTGCCACTAGAGGCACAGCTGTCAAAAAATCAATCATTGACCCGAGGAGATTACAGATGCCATCATGTCACAATGCCGTCCGCTAAGGCCCCTGGCCCTGACGGTTTAAGTATTGAATTCTACAAGGAGTTTTGTGTCATTCTTGTCCCCAGGTTGTTGCAATTATGGGAGAAATCGCTCCAACTCAGTCGGCTTCCTCCCTCACTTTCTGAAGCAGTTATTACGGTGCTGCTGAAACCCAACAAACCTGTCTCGGAGATGGCCTCTAACAGGTCTTTATCCCTAATCAATTCGGAAACAAACATTTTTGCTAAATTAATGTCCACCTGTCTCCTTCCATACATGTCACACTTGGTCCATCCGGACAAATCTGGGATCATCCCTGGACGCTCAACGGCGTTCAATCTGTGAACACTATTCAGCATCATCTCCCATTTCAAACCGCAAGTGCAAGCGGTTGCTGCCTCACTGGATGCCAAGAAGGGTTTTGATTCTGTATACTGGCAGTTTCTATTTGTGGTACTGCAGTGGATGGGATTAGGGGATTTCTTTATTCAGCAAGTCCGATTGCTATATGCTTTCCTAGCCGCCAGGTTTCGCACTGGAGGCACACTTTTGCCTATATTCTTACTAGGACGCGTAACGAGACAAGGCTGCCACTGTGCCCTTTACTATTCACGCTCACAATTTAGCCCCTGGCATGCATAATGCATCTCAAACACATACACTGTGGCTTGCATATAGCTGCCCTCCACATATCATGTGGAATGACCAGGCCATTTGAGCAGGGTGGCCTGCAAGCCCCCACTTCGAACTATACTATGAGGTGTTGCAGGCACAATTTGCATGCTACTGGTACTCCACACAGGAGGCCCGATACACACAGCCATGTAGAGATACAGCGCCTCTCCCTCAAGCTTGACTACTATCATTCTCGCTAACCTGCATGCGGTTAAATGCACATTTGACCCGGTCCGCACAACTGTGAATGCATGGGCTAGACTGTTGAAGAGGCTTGGTGCCCCTGCCCCCTATTGCGGAGCGCTCCCACTGTGGTACTGCCCGGACCTGCCCTGACCTACAACAAGCACATTCAGAAAGGGAAAGAACACTGACACTACATGACCTTTTCCAGATGGCTCCTTTGTCACTCATGCAGACTTTTGCGAAAAGCTGGGTAACAATCCAATCAAGTCATTACAGTACTACAGGTTGAGAGCAGCGGGCCGGAGGCAATGGCCATCATTCCCCGCTGAGCCCAGTGAATGGGAACTCTTGGGGACTGTGGTAACCAGAGGGCACCCCAGAGGGCTGGTGTCCAGGCTATACAGGGCATGTCAGGGTGCTCAGACACTCGCCCAAGGTGTCAAGGGTAAGTTGGAAACAGATTTAAACAGGTCAATAGATGATGTGATGTGGCTCTGCTGGTGCCGACTTATTAAGATATAGATTGATACAATTTAAGATACTAAACCGGCTACATTACACTGCCACGCAAGTTGCTAGGTTCACACCCGTGGCTACTGGCAGGGGGCCGACATGGCTGACTCTATTCACATGTAATGCAGGTAAGCACAGATTGCTCAGTTCTGGCAATCAGTCACTAATAGTCTACACAAGATCATTGACATCCCTCCCACACTTTCACCCCCCCAAATACTTGTTTGGTGACATTGGCAAGGTATCTGTTGAAATACGCTGCCTCTTTAACTTGGGATGTCTGACTGCCAAAAGATTTATATTGGACCATTGGAAATTGAAAGTTTCCCCTGATTTTAATATGTGGCTTAAAGAATTGATGTATGCAAATGAGAGGGAGGAGGGCTATGTTTCCCTGGTGGCACCCAGTTGCAAGCCTAAGGACATTTGGGAGCCATTTCGGGAATACCTACGGAAATTGAGGTCAGCCCTGTAGATGTGTCATGAGAGGACGCTTAAAGTATTCTATGTCAGCTTTATACTGCTTGTTTATTTATCACTATGCTGGAAAAAAAGACATTGGACCAGAAAACTCTTTCCAATTACCGTCCAATAGCTGGCTTCTTGTGGCCTGCTAACATTTTAGAAAAGATTGCGACCAGTCAATTGCACAGTTTTTTTTTAAAGGTTTTTATTAAATTTTACAAACAAACAAACAATAAAACCAAACAAACAGTGCATGATCCAACAGTTTCAATACACCCTTTTTAGTTCCTAACCACTACTCCCTCTACCCCACCCCCCCTTGCCAGTCTATTTCATTGAACCTTCAGTTTCCACACCCTGTGGTTCGGTCTCCTCCTCCACAGGCTCAGTCGGGTCGTCTAATGACCCAAACAATCCGGCTATCAGTGATTTCCAGGCCATCAGGGACTCATTCTCCTCCTCCCCCCCATTGCTACACGCTTCTTGCCATGCCATGGTTTCGGCTTCTGCCCATTTTTGCAATTCTTTCCACCACACCTCTATCCTCGGCACATGGCATGACTTCCATCCCATGGCAATCCTTCTTTTTGCAAGCACATAAGCCAGGTCCCTTAGTTTGCTTACGTGCCTGAGTTTCTGTGGTCTGGGGAACCCCCCCAGCAGACAGGCCCACATCGTATCCACTACTATCTTGACCCCTCTTCCCTCTAGTCTCTCTTTTACTCCCCTCGAGAACCTCTCTATGATCGGGCATGACCAGAACATATGCACCATGCCCGCGTTCTCTTCGTCACACTTGGGGCATGCTTGCCGACCTGCATTCTCGAACCTCGATATCCTCCAAGGCGTCATGTAGGCCCTGTGTGTTATGTACAGCTGTATCTGTTTCAGCCTCGCGTTTGTAGACACCTTCTTATGATACCCTTGCACCCATTCCCACATCCCATCTCCCATTTGGGCTCCAACCCCCATTTCCCAGTCCGTTCTCAACTGCGTGACCTCCTTCCCCACCAGTCAATTGCACAGTTATGTGGAAGTACATAACATTCTGAATTCTTTTCAGTCAGGATTCAGACCGGGCCATGGCACTAAGACAGCCAGTATGGCAGTCTGGGATGATCTACTGGGGATGCACCCCAAGTGCACCGCAAGTGTACATCTGTTTGACTGTATTGCTTTGGTCCTCCGGCTTTATCTGTGGTTCACCGTCCCTAAGTATAAGAGCTTGCGGGTGCTGAAACATTTGCCTAACAACTTTAATCCAAGTAATTATCTAGACTACTTGTTCTGGTCTCCGGCACTGGGACTTGTACATATTTTCTACGTTACGTCTGTCTCTTCTTTTGGTTTTCTTTTTTGTGCATCAGCTGAGACATGAGGAGGAGGGGTGTATCCTCGGCCCAGCTGCCAAGAGAGGTTAGTTTGAATGAGGATGTGCTGGGAGGCCACAAACTGGGACAAAGCATCCTTGCTGAGGTCAGGGAAAACACACGTTGCTTGAGGTCTATTTTGATGGTTTTGCTAGACTGTGTAGAGGTTCTTTGGATTGTAAATCAACGAACAAGAGAAGATTAAAAAAGGAGGGTGAAGCCGCTTCTGAACTGCCATTGACATTGCTGGAAGAATAATCCGGCATATCTTCTCCGCCAACGGGGTCATCTGGTGCCCTTTTGGGGACTGAGGCCGTACCGCGGGAGGTGGAGAGAAGGGGGAGTGTGAGGCCGGGAGTGGCATCTGTGGATTTGACTGGAGCTCATTCTAGAAAAGAGAGAAACCGGAAAAGGAAATTTAAACCTTTGGTTGAGAAGGGGGTAAAAAAAAGCCTCACGTAGATCTTGGTGAAATCTGATTGACGAAGAAGTGTTAGCCTCACAAGACTAAGAAGCTGAGGTAGTCATAGTTGAAGTTACCAATGCACCTGCAGATACCAGGACAAGGGAGAGATATGACCCGGCTTCAGACTCATTATCTAAAGCTATGAACCACAAAGGTAAAAAAATCGAACAAAAAATCTGACAACAAAAATGGGGCCAAAAATGTTCCTGGTTTGAAACAAGGCGCAGGTCTTTATCAACTATTTTCTAAGAATTCAAAGCCAGCCCAATCGACGGTACTCTAACCTCACGCATAAAATCCTCGAAACAGGACTCAGTAGGATCCACTACCTCGAATTTAACTGCGGGTACTGCCTCTGCATTTTCCACTGACTCTGATTCAGTGCATGTAGACGTTATAGAGGTAGCCCCGGTAGGCTGCCATTCTGATGCTGATTTGGTAAAACTTTCTCCCGCAGAGGACATTAAAATTATTGTAAGGCAGTAGTTGCTCAATCTCCTGCAAATACCATCACATTTTATACCACCACAGTTCAACAATTAGTGAGCAATTTAACATGTAACAATGAGGGAACTGAAGTAGGGCCAGCTCTTCATATGACTACTAAGGCCCCACCTGTGCTGGTTCAGACTTTAAGGGGCTTGGGGGGTAAGACCCTAAATCAGGATTCCTCTGTGGGAAACGCTGTGCCTTCTGCACTGCAAAATCAACTCTCTCTTGATACCAGTGATACTACTGGTATCATCGTGCTGGGAGGCGACGCTGGCACTATCAGGAGCTCAAATACAATTCAGGAGCCAGATATGGGTCCTAGCTTTGGTGGTACGGTGACCAAACCTTGCGGGGCAGAAATTCAGAGGGCGGAGCTAGGGAGGGTCGCCCACTCGGTACATCATAGAGATTTTGAGGATGTGCAATGGAGATAACCACAGCATCCTGATGATCCAAATGTCACACTCCACTTTATGATCTCTTGTGGGGTCCAGAGTCTTTGAATCGGTGGAGGATACTTTCACTATTCAAGGAAATTCCTAGCCTGTCTCTTATTTCATCTGGAGACATTAAACTGGTAGATTTTATCCATCCAGAACGTTTTGATTACGTTTGCATAGATTTCTACTCTTGTGTGGTGTATGATGCTGTACTATCTGCAGTGGAGGCTTTGAATACTTTTGGATATGATGTACTGAACTATAGTCCAGGTTTCTTAAACTCACAGGTGGGGGCACCTGCAGAGAAGTATAAAGGACCCAAATGTGAGGACCCTCGCAGGTTCTCCCTCAAACTCGGGGTTCGGGATTGAGCTTGACCCTGACTTAAGGTGGCTAGCTCTGAGCCTAAGAGAGTCCATTTCGAAACTACAGGTGTTCAAGGAAAACTCCTAGCCAGGTCTCAGAGCTTTCCTTTTTATCCTGGAATTCAAGGGGTTCCTCTTAAAAACTCCCCTGAACTGTGTACTGTACTCCAAAGATACTCGTTTTTGTGTATCCAGGAAACTTGGTCAACCTCTGCGGCTGCTTTGGATGGCTTTACAGTGGTTTATGAAACAGCAGTAAAGGGTCCAAAGGTTAGGGTCTCTGCTGGTCTGATTTTGGCAATCAGGACGGATGTTGATGGGAAAATACTTAAATGTATAAACATATCAAAATGGTCCCTAGCCGTCCTATTGGAGCTAAAACTGGGAACGTCTATGATTAATATTCTGATTATTAACATCTATTGGTCACCAGAGAATAATCTTTTGAATGGATTGTGTCCTCCAACGTATTCCACATCTTTGACATTTAATGTCCACAGTTGTGTGCTTCGGAAACTTTTTCAGCAGAGGGCATCCTGTGTCGATGGCGTCGAGTCGATGTCCCTCGAAGGCCTCCGTCGAGGGCGATGTCACCGGATGTTATACATAGGGCGCACAGCGCCCATAGCCTCAGTTCCATTTTTTCAGCAAATGTGTTTGCTTCAGAGACTCGGTGCACCTCGTGTATCTCGTGTATTCCTTGTGAATATGTCTTCTTCAACCCCTCCGACTCCGCTGTCTGGCTTCAAGACTTGCCGAGACTGCAAGTCGAAAATATCGATTACCGACCAGCATCGCATTTGTTTGTGGTGCTTGGGTGAGAGACACGACACCGATGACTGTTCCAAGTGCCAGTTGCTGACTGCTAAGGCCTTGCAGGAGTGTAAGGGAAAGCTTCAGGTAGGTTGGGGTTCTAAACCCAGTAAGTCCCATAAATCTAAGTCCAAGTGTATGTCCACCGACGACTCAAGGGGCGACTTTCCGCGTCGGAAGGATTCCCATGGATCTCGGTCCCGGAGGGGTTCCCGCCATTCGTCCTCCTTGTCTCGGTATTCTAGGAAGCGCTGTCACCAGTCGCCTTCCCCGTCTGCCTCGGAGGATGGAGCCACGAGGAAGGTAGCTTGTCCAACTACGTCCTCGACTCCAGAGGAATGGGCTGCCTTCAGGGAGCAGATGTTGGCGTTTTTTCAATCACAGGTCACAGTTACGGCCACGCCTTCTGATGAAGCCGGCACGGAACGGTCTCGATCCATGGCTCGTGCGCCTTTGGGCTCGGGTCCTCGGCACGATCTTCATCGGGAACCTTCGAGGTACCGTTCTGACAGGCTCAGGATGGTCGCAAGAAACATACTTCCAGGTCTTGGTCCTCGTCCACAGCGAGACTGCAGAAACCTGCTAAGGACTCGAGGTCAGCATTGCCTCCGTTGACACAGTGTCCGTCAGATACGGACGTCAAAGCTTTGCCTTCATATCAGCCCTCGGCACCCTTGTCGACGTTGACGCCCTCAACGCCTCGATGCCTTAGGGCCTTTTGGCTGAAATGTACCATCCGTGATCCCTGGTACTGTGGGATCCTCCAAGGAAGGCTACTTCCAAGTCTGTAAGGCCTGTTATGGACTCCAGACCCTCGGCTGTTCCGAGACAGGACTTTTACCTCCCTCTGGATGACATCTATGAAGAAGAAGAGAGGTCAGATTTAGATTTTGACCCTGTTGAGCCTGATCTAGCTCCTGTCTTTTCAGGGGATAGCCAATTGGAAGACTTGAGACAGTCTCTTCATGACGCTAGTGGCCTGGACACTTTGCCGGAGGTGGAATTTGGCAGGCCTGAGCCTGGGGCTCATGCTGAGTCGTCATACAGGAGACTTATGGCTAGAGTAACTGAATACCTTGGTTGGTCCAGTCCTCCTGAAGCTTTTATTCAGGATGAATTAACAAACATTTTGGATCAAGGTCGGTCCTCTGACCCAGTGTTGCCATTTCATTTGACCTTGCAGAAAAGGGTGGCAAATGCTTGGCAGGCTTTCGGAATCTCTTCCAGCAGTTAACAAATCGTTAACTAAAAAATACCACACTTCTGGAAGCAACCCCAGCTACCTTTCATCTCACCCCACTCTTGAGAGTTTGGTGGTTCAGGCGGCTATGGCCAACTCGAGGCAGGGGGCGTACCCTACCATCCCTCCTGATAGGGACGACAAACGCTTCGACGGTTGGGCACGCAAGGTGTTTTCTGCAGGGAGTCTGGTGCTAAAATCTGCCAACTCCACTTGTACCTTGGCTTGCGGCTGAACATATTCCCGAGGGGGAAGAAAGGAATGGGTTCCTGGCTCTCGTGCAAGATGGCAAGGATGCCTTGTGTGAATCCCTTCAGTCGGGTTTGGACACGGCCGACAGTTTTAGCTGGTCCATGGCTGCAAGCAACATTATACGCAGATTTGCATGGTTGCGGAAGTCGGATTTTGCTCCGGATGTGGAAGCCCATCTTCTGAACACATGCCCTTTGATGGCGTGCATTTGTTTGGCAGCAAGACTGGCGAGAGCCTTGAGAGGTTGCAGACCTCAAAAGCTGCTGCAAAATCTTTCAGCACAGCTGTGCGTCAACCTCTGTCTTTTCGTCCTAGGGGACAGCAGTGGAGGGGAGGTTCTTTTCGTTACTACTCCTCCTTTGGTAGAACGAGAGGAACTGCCAGTCAAAGGGGTCAGCGTAAAAGTACCCTTGGTGGTCGGGGAAATAGAGGTGCCAAAGCCGCTCAGGCAGCTGCCTCTTTGCCTTCAGGCGCTGCCGCAGCCGCTCCAAAACAGTCATGAGGCTATGTCCCATGGTTCGCCTGTTGGGGGCAGACTGCCTCAGCATCTCGAAGAATGTCGAGGCATTACTTCAGATGTGTGGGTTCTGGATACCATAGCCCATGGCTACTGCCTTCTCTTCCTACAGTGGCCTCATGACAATCCACCTCGGAATCTCTCTTTAAAGCTTCCAGATCCGCTCCTTGTGCAGGATACTTGACCCTGCTAGAGAAAGGCGCCATAGAACTGGTGCCTGTAGCGGAGAGGAACAAGGGATGGTATTCCCCATATTTTCTGATTCCAAAGAAAGACGGAGGATTGAGACCCATTTTGGACTTGCGTTGGTTTAACAAACTTCTCAAGAAGGACAAGTTCAAGATGGTCAGTCTTTCTCAAGTCCTCCAGGCCCTTCAACTATAGGATAGCTTGGTGTCTCTGGACCTACAGGATGCTTACTTTCATGTGCCAATTCATCCCAAGCACAGAAAGTACCCTGAGGTTTGCGGCTGGCGACTCAGATTCAGGTCCTGCCATTCGGATTGACCTCCGCCCGAGGGTCTTCACCAAGCTAATGGTGGTGGTGGCAGCGTATCTCAAATGAGGGGGGATTCACGTCTACCCCGACCTGTATGACTGGCTGATCTGTGCGCGTTCTCCCGAGCAAGTATTGGATCTTCTCGGTCTCACCTGCCGCTCCCTCCACAAGCTGGGCTTCTCCCTCAATTTCAAGAAGTCGCATATGATACCTTCCCAACAGCTCCAGTACATTGGAGTTGTGTTGGACACGTCCTTGTGGAAGTGCTCACCTCCCAGGATGAGGGATCATCACATTGTGCAGATGGTGGACAAGTTTCAACATGCCCAGAGTCTCCCGGCTTTCGAATTCTTAAGGTTGTTGGCCTCATGGCATCCTGCATTTTTCTAGTGCCAGAGGCCAGGCTGAGGATGAGTTCCCTGCAATGGGTCCTCAAGATGCAGTGGTCGCAGTTCTCAGGCAAGATGTGGGATCCCCTTCAGATTCCAATCTCTGTCATCCAGGATCTTCTGTGGTGGGCCAACGAGGGGAACCTGATGAAGAGGGAGCCGTTTTGGCAACCATGGCCGGAGGCGACTGTAGTGACGGATGCTTCCCTCACAGGATTGGGAGCACATGCCGAGGACTTGACCGCAAGCGGTCGGTGGTCTCCGTCGGAGTGCAAACTCCACATCAACCTGTTAGAGGTGAGGGCGATCAGGCTGGTCCTGAAGGCTTTTCTGCCATCTCTGAGGGGGAAGTGTGTCCTGATCACGACGGACAACACAGTGGCCATGCATTACCTCATCAAAAAAGGGGGGGGTAGGGTCACTCCCGTTGTGCAGAGAGGCAATGCTGGGCAATCCAGCAAGGAATTTCGCTCTGAGCAATTCATCTGGCCAGAGAGGATAATGCGGCGGCGGACGCTTAGAGCAGGCAGGGCACGATCTCTCACGAGTGAGAGTTGGCTCATGAAGTCCTTCTGGAGATCTTCGCCCTTTGGGGAACCCCACAGGTGGATCTCTTTGCCACCAGTACCAACCGGAAGTGCGAAAGATTCTGCTCACGGGAATTTCCTCAGAGAGAAGCCTTAGGAGACGCCTTCATAGTGGATTGGTCATTCCCACTGCTGTACGCGTTTCCTCCAGTCCCCATCATTCCTCAAGTGTTAAGGAGGTTACGGAGGTTCGAATCCCACATGATCCTCATTGCTCCGGATTGGGCCTGGAGAGCGTGGTAGCCTGACCTTCTAGAAATGTCCATCTGCCCTCCATGCTGTCTTCCCTACCGAGAGGATCTGCTCTTGCGCACGCGAGGGGGGGTCAGGTTCTCCATCCAGAGGTCAGGGCTCTCAACCTTCACGCTTGGTATCTGAAAGGTTGAGGTATAAGAATTGGGACATCCCTGATGATGTGATGGAGGTGTTGCCTTCGGCCCGGAGGCCAGCAACACAATCCCTGTACTGTCTGACCCTTTTGTGGAAGTCTACATGTGTAAAACGAGATTTGTTCCCCTTTATCCTTGAAATTAATCAATCCTTAAGCCGAATTATTTGGCACAAAGATAATGTGAGGAAAGTGAATACAGTTCTCTTGCACAATTTCAGCACTTACGATCGTGGCAAGAAGCTATCCCTATATACGCATGACGTGTTTGAGCACTACGTAGACTCCACTGTGCAGACGGTCTTACCAGCTTTAAAAGTGAATACTAACCATGACACAATTTCAGTGGGGAGGTCAGAATATTGATAAATTCTAGAAATAAGATCAGACGTATTTGGGCTCTGCCTTGTTTGTAGTCTGTTCAATTGCAGATGATAAAATGTGCAAAAAACAAATGGAAAAGTCGTATGAAGAGTCTTCGTGCTGTGCTGTATTAAGCGGATGGCGAAAACATGTTATTAGCTCTGAGGGGCTCCTCCACAAGGCTGTTTTGTGCTCTGATTAACAAAGGGGCCCTACACCAGTCAAATTCTCAATCTGCCTCAATTTCAGAGGAATTATGGGCAGGGCATTTTGGTGCGGTGTACACTTTTTCAAAATCAGAATGGCCACTACCTCCAGTAGTTCGATCCTTTTCTTGGTACTTCCCATTTACTCGACATTAAAAAACTGATTACTTGCGCATCCAACTCTCGTGCACTGGGCAAAAATAGGCTAGCAAATGTAGGCAATCTGGAACTCTGGTCCAAAACTTTTTTCATCCTGTTTAGTAATATAATTGTGACCAGATATATTCCTATCTTCCTTCTAGATGCTGATTCCAAGGCTTTCGCTGGTCTGGTCCTGGGGCACATCCATGAGTGGGCTGACCTAAATAAAATAAATTGGGCATTTTAGTTTGGTTTTAGGCAGAATGTGGGTACCGATGCTGGGGGTCTGCTTATCAGAGTTCTGCAAGAAAAGGCATGGATGTCTGGTAGTGTGCCGATCTACGTGGCATCAATGGATATTTCCCTTGCCTTTGACCTTGTGGACCGTAACATTCTTTGGTCAAAACTGTGAAAGGCAGGTTTGGCAGTACCCCTATTCTCTATCATCTTCATGAGTAATCTAAGATAAGAATCCAGCTCAATGGCAATGGTATCCTTTCCCATTCTATCCAAGTTCTTAATAGGTTAGAACAGGGGGTGCATTTTTGCCCCTACCATTTTCAATCTGTATGTGGCAGATGCAGGTTCTAAATTGGAAAAGGCCACTGGACTGCCTACGCAGATGATTTCCTGCTATTATTATTTTTTCTTTTTTTAAAAAAAAAATGTATTGAAATTTTAGCTAAAATCAATCAACTTTTTTTCAATTTACCCTAAAATATTGATTTTTTTTTAACATGATTAAATACAAAAGATAAGAAGATCCTACAATATTTACATGAATATGATTATCACAAAGCTTTCAACAGTAAAAATTTTAAATCAACGGTCAACACTTGGTTACAGAAAAAACAATTCTACATTTAGTTATACAATTCATACAATAAGAAAGACTCAAATAGGTTCCCATTCTGCACAAATTCATCAACAATGTTTTACAGATTCCATTAATCATGTAAATGAAGGGCATTGAGTAAGTTCACTGATGCTATAAATATGCTCATATTGGCAGAATTAAGTAAAAACGCCAATCTGAGATTTGGCTGAACGTTTGCAACTGTAGCCATGTGCTTCAAATATAACTTATTTCTTAATGGGCAAAAGGCTACACATTCACTGATAATGTGTTTCAAAGTTTCTTTCTGTGATGAATTACTGCAAAATCTACAGAAGTTCTCTGACATGGCAATTTGTTTGCGTTGGGCCAGAATATCACGAATAGGCCAGAGATTAAGTCGCATTCTCAAAATTGCCACGTGAACTTGAAGAGATGGAGATTTTAACAAATAGATTTCGACACTCCCCATTTTCTTATCAACATATGATTGGCTAGAAAAATGCTTGTATTGTAGGCATAGTGCGCGAGTTTCAATCCAATCATGTAGAAAGATTTTCTTTTTTGCTCTTACAGGATTTTGAATAAGTGTTTCAAGATCAACATCTGCCATAGCCATAATTTGATAAGCATAGTTAGTCCATGTCTGTACAAACAGATGACTCGATGTAAACAAATATGCAGATAAAGTTGCTAGAATCGACCCTTCGTTGGTGTTCACAATACATTTTCGAAGTAACGCACATAATTGCCAATGATATTTTGCACTTAACGAAGTAAGATCTAGCTCATATCTCAAACATGGACCAGGTGTTGATTGGGGTACATTTAAAATGTGTCTCCAAAATTTGGATTCCAATTTATCTAGGTCTTTGGTGTTGGTGACAGTTCTTGCCTCCAGCCCATACAATAGCACCGGTGTTACTTTTTGTTGCCAATAGTGTAATGCAGGGTTGATAGTAAATTTGCCATATTTATGGAGAATTAGTTTAGTTTGAGATATTGCCGAGGTCAGTTTGCTTTGCAAAGTCTGTAAATGTTCTATGGCAGATGGATTTGCTTCACATTGTGAACCCAAGTATTTATATTACGGAACAATGTCTAGGGTGATGTCCTTGACCATCCAGATATATTTACATCTATGAGTTGTTTTAGGGACATAGGCTACTATCTGAGATTTTTTTACATTCATCGATAACTCATTCTCATCAAAGTAATTAGCAAGAGCAGATATTAGCTTTTGTAGACCTGTTGGAGTCTTAGAGACTAGAACAAGATTGTCAGCATACCATAGAGCTTGTATAACAATTGAATTCATTTTAGGTGAATCAGATTCTATAGTGAAGAAGATATCTTTTACATTATGGATGAAAAAATTAAAGAGGGCTGATGCTAGGATGCACCCCTGCTTCAGCTCTCTTGATGTTTTAATAACCAGAGAACATGCCCATCATAGTCAAACGGACCTGAATGGACGTCGAGGAGTGTAAGGCAAAGATAATGTCAATTAGGTTTTGAGGACATTGAGCTTTGATAAGTTGTTCAATAAGTTTCACTCTGGAAACTGAATCAAATGCTGCATTTAGGTCAATAAAAGCAAAGAACAGAGATTTTTTTTGTTTTGCACTTGTGCTTTTAGTGACTTGACGATCATAAGATTAACTGCTGTCCCAAGGCCAAGAACAAAGCCTGTTTGATTTCGATCACGGCAATTACTTTCCTGCGTCCATCTGTTAAAGTCCCTAAGGACTAGCCTATTGAAGATTTTACCTGGAGAGTCCAAGATAGCTATTGATCGATAATTCGATGGTGTTCCATGATCCCCCTTTTTAAAGATTGGGACAATTACAGAGGTGCGCCAAGAATCCGGGATTTCCTGAGATCTAAGAATGTGCTGGAAGATATTGTTCAAAATGATTGCCCAATGCTTAGGATGTTGTTTTAGCATATAGTTGGTGATGCCATCAGGTCGGCAGCTCGCGATGATGAAGATTTTGCTATTAGTTCTTCTATTATGTCCTCAGAACATTCTAGACACCAAGAGGTTATGGATTGCTTTTTATATTGAGAAAATTCAAAGGACTTGTAATTGGTATTTGCGTTTGCATTTAATAGTTGCCAGATTTGTGAGGCATTTTTATTCGATGTTGCTACCAGAAATGCCTCTCCATTTTGTTGAAATAATTTACCTTTATGGGTTCTAACCCAGTTTCTGTAACGTGTTTTTATCACTTTGCGGGCATTGATCTTCTCTATCCATGGGAGGTGTCTGGTTGCTCTTATTGCCTTACGATATTCTTTTTTTGCCTGGTGCATCATAAGATCAAACGTGTGAGCATGTGATCTTCTAGATGAAATATAGAGATTTTTATATAGTGATAGAGCATCCACATATGAATTTGTGGGGTGAGATTCATCTTGCACCATCAGTGTATCATTAAGTGATGTCAGGTTCTTTGGGGACCACTTAAAACGAGATTTAGTGTTATTAATGGTTAATGCTTCAGACATCCATTGTCGTTCAGGCAAAACATCGTGACTATCCCTTGGCCAGGTTAACATTAGCATATGATGGTCACTTCTCGATTGTTTTATTATCTTGAAGCTTGTTGCCAGCATAAATTGCGCCTCCGACAGATATATATAATGGATGGTGCTTGCTGAGGCTCCTCTCTGCCATGTCACCTGCGTTGGAATGTCACCAGGAAGTGATCCATTGGTGATTCTCATGCCTACATGTGTCATGAAGCCAGTCCATTTATTAATCTCTTGATTTTTTTTCCCTTTGGTAGATGATTTCATGCTAAATGACCATGCTGCAAAAGGCCAGCAGCATTTATTATGTGCCTTCAGAGAGTACACACGGACAAACTCCCTCAATATTAATACAAAAAAACAGTTATTATTCGTTTGTCTGACAGGAGAGCCCCTATAAAATGTACATTGTTCCTAAACCACGAGAAATTGGCAGTAAGATCAGCTATTCACAGGCCGATTCATGGAATTAATGTGCGCAGAAAATTTCCACACAAAGCGTGCGAATCGCAGCGCAAGTGCGAAAATCGCAGCGAAACCCGCGCACATCGATTCATGGAAGTCCGTGCACGTGTAAATCCATGGATGTGCGCTGAAATCATGCATGGCACACGCGGGCGCACACTTCACCAAACAGCGTGTGCTACGCGCACAGCGAATGCACACATAGCGCGACGCACACAACAAAAGTAGGCGGGACACGGGGCGTAACATGTGGAATGGGGAACAACACGTGAAAATGTGGGCGTTACAGGGGAAGTACAGGAGGCAAATGCGCGGAACGCCCACACGCGCGCCTACAACACGTATTCATGGAATCGAGCAGGGCTAACGCGCGTGTCCAAAAAGAAGCACTAATCCGGAAACACATACGCCAGCAGGAAGCAGGCGTACGCAATCCCGCGCAGCATAAAAGTGCGCGCAAACAACAAACAAGCTCAGACGCTACGATGAATATACCGTTCCTCGCAGCAGTGGTCGTGGGATACCGCAGGAGGAGGAGGAGGAGGATAGTCAGGGCAAGAATTTTTACACCCAGGACCAGCCTTTTTGCAATGCCTGATGACCAGGTGTATGGGAAGTACAGGTTTCCACCTCACATAATTCTCGACCTGGTGAGTGAGTGGGAGGATGACCTCACATCACCCACCCTGTGCTCCCAAGCACTGAGCCCCTTGGAAAAGGTGCTCAATGTACTGCACTTCTTGGCTACTGGGTCATTTCAGCGGACAAGTGCCATAGTGGGGGGGGGGTGTCACAGGCCACGCAGTCATGCTGCCTACACCAGGCCTTGGCCATCATGACTGCACGGCCATCAGTCCGCAGGCACAGAAAGGCAGGCTGTTGGCCAGGATTTTTACGGGGTGGCACACATCCCCAAAGTGCTAGGTGCCATTGATTGCACCCTTGTGGCTCTACTGTTACGCTCACCTGGCTCCCACAGAGGCGTCGATCTGGACTGGACAGCTGCGGTCTCCACCAATGTGATGCGCAGGGCCGAGATGACGGACTGGATCGGCCCACCTAGCTTCATTTGCTTGGCCCTTAGGAATATTCTTCTGCAAATGGAGAAAGGGAATTAACCACCCGTGGAGTTGAGCGTAAATCCCCCCACCCCCGCTGTTCTCCCCACAGATCACCTTTGATGTCCCCTCTTATAGTCTCACCTGATGGTTTGAAAAGATGAGCTCTCCATCCTGCATTGAGCGCAGGGGCACGTTGATAACCAGTTGGTTCACTGGCTTGAAGGAATTGGTGAGTTCCAGAACAATATTGACTCCGAAAAGTATGTAGTTCGTAAGAGTTCACATGTCTGACTTTCACTCTTGTCCGATTCCTTGCAGTTTACAGCTTGACCCCAGCGAAGAGTTCCTTGTGGTAGCTGACCAAGTTCAGCTAAGGATGTGGCTTATCCTACGCAGTTCAATAAAATAAGGCCAGAATGTAACCCGTTGCTTGCTCCCTTATTCAGGTGTGGTGAGAAAATATGAAGTTTGGGGAATAATGCCTCCGGCGGTAAAATTAGGTAAGTCTATTGCGGTGAGAAGAGTTCCCCTTGTTTGTCCCTTTGTCTCACCTTGTTGTCCTTTTGTTCCTCTTAGGGGCCGGGGTACGGCGAGGATGCAATGGAGACTGCGCCGCCCCGTGAAGAGGAATAGTACCCCCGGCGGTAATCAGGTAAGTCTATGGGGGTAGTTACTATTGCCTCTGTTTATTCCCTTGGCTCACCTTTGCTGTTCTTGTGTTCCCCTTAGGTGCCAGAATGCGGCGGGAACGTGCAGAAGGATGCGGTGGATTGTGAGGATGCTGCGAAGGCCGGTGAGTTCAGCGCAGCGCTGCAGCAGGCGAGGCGGCGCGCGTAAAATGCTTCTTCTTCCAGCTCGATGGCGCGGTGGATCCGGAATTCAGTTAAGGATTGAAGGTTTTGTTCTTATTCTAACCTTTTTTCCTTCTGTTCCTCCCTTTTTCTAGGAGCTGCAGACTGGAGGCGGGCGTGGCAGAAGACTGGATGCAGGCTTGCAGACACGGTGAGCGTTACGCTGCTGGATGCAGAATAACGCAAACCGTGTGCTGCTCTTCGGAAGTGGTATAAATAGCCTCCAAAGTAGTCACAGGTAAGTATTCCTCCCCAGCCCCACCCGAGTAAAAAAATAGTCCCTAGGTAAAATAGTCCCTTCCAAGCCTCATTTGGCTTGGAGCTCTGCAGCATGGTCTGCATCAGGTAAGTTCCTCTCTATGAGCCTGGCGCCTATGGCGCCAGGACTGACTCTTCATATGAGCCTGGCACCATAGGCGCTAGGACCGCACCCAAAACAGCCCCTAGCAGGGGTTTTTGGGCTTGCTCAAAATAACGTGATGCCTGCTTCCGGGGTTGCTGGACCTGGTCTGGTTCCCCGGGGGTAGGCATCATGACAGCACTTCCCCCCAAGGCCCCTCCTAAAGTCGTTCTTCCCGAGTTACGAGTGGCGGCAGCTCTTTTTTGAATAGCTGTCGCGTACGGAGCGGAGAGCAGGAGAGTAGAGGTAAGCACAGCGTAAGAGGAGGTTGAGTGGGAATACTGAAGGAGGGGGACCACAGATAAAGAAATAGTTATACACATATGTATAAATATCTGTTTCAGATGATACGCGCTAGATAAGGATACTGGCAACAGTGGTGAACATACACTCTGGGGACGAAAAGCCAAACAGGTAGAAAGCGTTTGGTATATTATGATACTATATTGTGAAATGAGGTTTAACAATGATCTATAATGGATGTTTTTGTATTTTTTTGTATTTTTTTTTACTTGTTATATTGATGTGAACGCCATGATGGAACACAACTTTAACCTGGTATGTGCATGCATTTACTTTACGATTTCACGTTTGGGTGAACCAATGGGTCATGGTGTTGTGAATATCATTGATTGATAACAAATAGTGTTGATAGCCCTGATGATGGACAGATGTCCGAAATGCATTGGCAACAATTTTGAAACACTGATTGGTTAGGAATAAATAAACAATTGAAATATTGGAAATATTATAACAAAAGTGGTGGATTACTTAACGAAGAAATATAAATTACTAATGAAAATGAATTGAAACCCGTCGAGGGGAGAAAGAGCGAGCTCACCCAGGGTTGGAAGTTATTCAGCCCTATTGCTTTGATTAGATCAAACACAATAGTCTCTTGATGCCCATCCTGACCCAATAGTGTCATTTCTGCGGTGGAATGAGTTACAGGCCCAGAGGCAATTTCAGTTCCATCGACTGTGGTGATGACATCTGAGGTGGTTTTTTCGGCAGTGAGGTAGATTCATCCTGGAAGCCAATTCATAGTCCACATAGTTTCCTATGGCCCCGCTATCAATGTATGCCTTTACTACGTGCATACACGATGGCTGTCCTGGATCTACGAGGACCATTGGTATGATGAAATGCGAGGTCTGAGTATCCTTCTTCAAGTTCGGCAAGCAGACCTCTACGCTTGTCGGGCGTAGTCCGTTTCCCGAGTCTGACTCCATATGGCTTTTATCAGCAGCTCCTACCACCTTCTTGGGTGATTTTACAGGGCAATCCCGTAGAAAATGCCCAGAAGTACCACAATATAGACACAATTGCATTTGCCGTCTCCTTTCTCTTTCCTTCTAGGTTAAGGGTCCTTTAACCCCTCCGATTTGTATGGGTTCTGAAGCATCTGCTCCTTTGGGGTTAGCGTGGGTTTTGACCAACACCCGATTCTCAAACTTTGCTCGAACAGCCTTTCTGTTCTGAATCTGTGATCTAACTGGACCACTAAGTCTATATATTCAGCGCAGTCTTGAGGTGGGTTCACGACTTGAGCCAAGACATCCTTGAGTTCTCCTCAAAGCCATCGATGAAATAACGTGATTCGTTTTACCTCAGGCCATCCAGTGTCCACTATCAACCTATTAAAGGTCGCGATGTAGGATAGAAGTGCCTGGTTACCCTGTATTAGGGACAAAAGTTTGTTATCCAGGGCCTGTCCTTGGGAGTGGCGGGCAAATAGTCTTTCCATGCTAGTTTGAAAGCCCTTAAAATCCCAAAGAATTGGGTCATCCTGAGTAACTAGTGGAATTGACCAATCAGCTGCACTACCGCCGAGATATGACAATACAAAGGCTACCTTGGCTTGATCGTTTGGGAAGGCTCCAGGTCTGCATAAAAAGTGCAAGCGGCATTGGTTCATAAACATGGCGAACCTTTTGGGATCTCCGGCAAAGCGTTTGGGTGGAGCTAACAGAATATTTACTGGTAGGTTTATTTGCACAGGTATACTCGATAACACAGGAGCTGGATTTCCCCCGGAACCAGGTAGGGGTGCTTGTCCAGCCTGGCTTTGGAATAGTTGCCTAGCAAGGTCATCAGTTTGCTCCTTTGACAAAATCAGTTCTCTCCTAAGAGCATTGGTTTCTTGACGGGCAGAATGCGCTTCAGCCCTCAGTTCCCCTAGTAATTGGGCTAATTGGTCAGTCTCTGAGGTATCCATAACGCCCGGGTGGGAATTTGTAGGTAGGCTTCGCGTTCCGTTATGCTCACTTGGCTCCCACAGAGGCGTTGATCTGGACTGGACAGCTGCGGTCTCCACCAATGTGACACGCAGGGCCGAGATGACGGACTGGACTGGCCCACCTAGCTTCGTTTGCTTGGCCCTTAGGAATATTCTTCTGCAAATGGAGAAAGGGAATTAACCACCCGTGGAGTTGAGCGTAAACCCCCCCAACCCCCTGTCACGATGCCTGCCCCCGGAAAGCCAGACCAGGGCCAGCAACCCCAGAAGCAGGCATCATGCCACTTGAAGCATGCCCAAAAACCCCAGTTAGGGGCTTTTTGGCTACAGTCCTGGCGCCTATGGCGCCAGGCTCATAAGAATAAAGTCAGTCCAGGCGCCATGGGCGCCAGGCTCATTACAGAAATCTTACCTGTTGCAGACCATGCTGCATACCTACCTGATGCAGACCATGCTGCACGAAGCCACAAGCCAAATGAGGCTTAAAGGGACTACTTTACCTCAGGGACTCCTTTCCTCTTGGGTGGGGCTGTGGAAGAATACTTACCTGGGACTTCTTACAAGGCTTTTTAAGCCACACCCGGACAGCCACACGTGCTTCGCGTTATTCTGCTTGCTGCAGCGTAACGCTCACCGTGTCTTCAGCAGCTCCAGTCTTCAGCCACGCCCGCTTCAGCCCTGGAACACCTGAAACAAGAAAAGGAGAAGGAGAAGAGGTCAGAACAAAACCCTTACCTGAATCCTTGATCCAGTACATCGATCTGGAAGAGAGAAGCCTTCTCAGGTGCATTGCCACGCACCTCGCAGAGCCGCGCTGAACTCACCAACCGAGGCTGCATTCCTTTACTCCATCGCGAATCCAGCATCTCCAGGCCATTCTTCAACTCCTGGGGGAGACAAGAACAGATAGGTGAGCAAGGGCAATACAAACCACACCCAAAGACTTACCTGATTTACCATAGGGGGGTACTCACCTCATCTTGGGTCGGCGTAGTCAATTCCGCATCACCGCTGCACCCCGGCCCCTAAGGGGAAAAAACAAGGACAATACAACCTAACCCCAAAGACTTACCTGATTTGCCACAGGGGGGTACTCACCTCATTTCGGGTCGGTGCAGTTAATTCTGCATCATCGCTGTACCCCGGCCCCAAAGGGGAGAACCACAATAGACTTACCAGGATCTTACCAATTGCCACTTGGAACTCTTCTGGTGATTTAAATCCGCAACCTGCAAGGAATCTGGCAAAGTGAAGATCAGACTTTTGAACTCTTACGAACAATTGGACTTAGAGTCAATACTGGAACTCACCAATTCCGTGCGCTCGACGCAGGATGGAGAGCTCATCTTTCCAAATCTTCAGGTGAGATTAAGAGGGAATTTCAGGAGTGTTCTGTGGGCAGACAAGGGGAGTGGGAAGGCGGGTTAACGCTCAGATTACGGGAGGTTAATTCCCTTTCTCCATTGCAGAAAGATATTCGTATGAGTCCAACAAACAAAGCTAAGTGGGTCTGTCCAGTCTGTCATTTCAGCTCTACGTGTTACTCTGGTGGAAGCAACAGCGGGCCAGTCCAGATCGACGCCCCCGTGGGAATCAGGTGAGCGTAACACCCCCGTTGTTCTCCCCACAGATCACCTTTGATGTCCCCTCTTATAGTCTCACCTGATGGTTTGAAAAGATGAGCTCTCCATCCTGCATTGATTGCAGGGGCGCGTTGATAACCAGTTGCTTCACTGGCTTGAAGGAATTGGTGAGTTCCAGAACAATATTGACTCTGAAAAGTATGTAGTTCGTAAGAGTTCACATGTCTGACTTTCACTCTTGTCCGATTCCTTGCAGTTTACAGCTTGACCCCAGCGAAGAGTTCCTCGTGGTAGCTGACGAAGTTCAGGTAAGGATTTGGCTTATCCTACACAGTTCAATAAAATAAGGCCAGAATGTAACCCGTTGCTTGCTCCCTTATTCAGGAGTGGTGAGAAAATATGAAGTTCGGGGAATAATGCCTCTGGCGGTAAAATTAGGTAAGTCTACTGCGGTGAGAAGAGTTCCCCTTGTTTGTCCCTTTGTCTCACCTTGTTGCCCTTTTGTTCCCCTTAGGGGCCGGGGTACGGCGAGGATGCAATGGAGACTGCGCCGACCAGTGAAGAGAAATAGTACCCCTGGCGGTAATCAGGTAAGTCTATGGGGGTAGTTACTATTGCCTCTGTTTATTCCCTTGGCTCACTTTTGCTGTTCTTGTGTTCCCCATAGGTGCCAGAATGCGGCGGGAACGTGCAGAAGGATGCGGTGGATCGTGAGGATGCTGCGAAGGCCGGTGAGTTCAGCGCGGCGCTGCAGCAGGCGAGGCGGCGCGCGTAAAATGCTTCTTTTTCCAGCTCGAAGGCACAGTGGATCCGGAATTCAGGTAAGGATCAAAGGTTTTGTTCTTATTCTAACCTTTTCTCCTTCTGTTCCTCCATTTTTCTAGGAACTGCAGACTCAAGGCGGGCGTGGCAGAAGACTGGATGCAGGCTTGCAGACACGGTGAGCATTATGCTGCTGGATGCAGAATAACACGAAGCGTGTGCTGCTCTTCGGGCGTGGTTTAAATAGCCTCCAAAGTAGTCCCAGGTAAGTATTCCTCCCCAGCCACACCCGAGTAAAAAAATAGTCCCTAGGTAAAATAGTCCCTTCCAAGCCTCATTTGGCTTGGAGCTCTGCAGCATGGTCTGCATCAGGTAAGTTCCTCTCTATGAGCCTGGTGCCTATGGCGCCAGGACTGACTCTTCATATGAGCCTGGCGCCATGGGCACCAGGACCGCACCCAAACAGCCCCTAGCAGGGGTTTTTGGGCTTGCTCAAAATAACATGATGCCTGCTTCCGGGGTTGCTGGACCTGGTCTGGTTCAGCGGGGGTAGGCGTCATGACATCTACGCCCTCCCAAGGCATCAGAGCACATCTATAGAAACCGCAAGCACTGGCATTCCATCAATGTGCAGGTAGTATGTGATGCCAAGGGAATCATCACCTCAGTATATGCCAACTATCCAGGGTCCACCCATGACAGTTTCATATACAGAATGTGAACTCTAAACCGGGACCTAGAAGCTGGCCGGCATGGCAATACATGGCTGCTTGGTGAGTATAAATGCCACTGCACATGCATGCATGTCAGATATTGAGTAATGTCACAACCCCACTAATGATACCCATCATCACCTCCCCAGGGGACAGTGCCTACCCTCTGAGCACCCACATGATGACGCCAATTTGGAACCCCACCACACCACCCGAGGTAAGATACAACACAACCCATATTGCAACCCGGGGCATAGTGGAGTGCACATTCGGAGTGCGCAAGTCATGCTTTCGCTCCCTTGACCGTTCTGGTGGGCAGCTGCTATACGCTCCCTCAGTAGTGTGCAGGATCATAATGGCAGCATGTGTCCTGCACAACTTTGCAACATGCCGGGGCCTGCCGGTGGACATGGTGGTGCCTCCACATCCCCAACCACATGCACGCCCGCTGTGCATGGGAGGGGAAAGGGCACGTGGTGATGCAGCCCGTACGCAGCTGGTGGCTAATTACTTCACCTAAAATCACACCCCTGTGGAGTGCACACAGCCCTGGCACATACCAGCTGACAATCAATGATGATGACATAAGGTACAGTCAACTGTCACAACCATACCAGCCTGAGATTGGTCACTTGGAAGTGTTACATTGTGTGCATCCCTACCTACCGAAAGACAACCAATGCTGTGTCATTAAAAGACATACATTCATGCTGCATGAATGACTACCCCCTAGTAAAATACAACATTAAAATAGCGCCATGTCACCCAACCCCTCCCCCATCTCCGCCACCCAACACACCATGGCATGTCATGCAATGTGAAAGCAAACAAAGCAATGCACAAGACCTGACACAAGTGTCACAAAGTGCACTGTCCCAAATGGTAACAGCACACAGACAATATGCTCCCAGTAATCAATAACAAACAGCACACATGACCAAATACTTACCACTAACACAATACAGCAACACTGCATGAAACATTGAAAAAACATGACAGTACAAAGTCAAAGTAGTGGTAGTCTTACAACCTGAATAAGCCATCACATCAACCCCTTCCAACTGCAGAGTGTTGCTGCCACGCAAATGTGTCAGTGTACTGCATACAACATGAACTCCATCTGCAAAGGAGACGGCCTTGTGAAGACATGAAGAAGGTACCTGCGAATTTTGAGGAAGACATGGAGGCACAGCACATATCAATACACCATGCAGTGTCCAATACAACAACAATACCCACTAGGGATGTCCACACAGTATTGACACAGACTGCCCACACAGCTCATGGGAGCCTAATGTTACCATGTAAGTCACTGTCACTTGGTCACACCCTTTGCAAGCCCATGGAAATGGTAAGCAGGAGGGGTGTGTGTGTCATGAACCCAAGCATCTAACCCAAACTCAGGACAAGACTGCATGTTCCCAGCCGGAATACACAGTGGATGCCCACGGGAGCCACACAAGGCAACACACTGTAAAAAAAAAAAAGAAATCTAAAATGGCCATGTGGGGGCCTGGGTGGTCGGGAGGGCACCCAGGAGGTTCGAGGACAGGGTGCACACCAACACCCACCTGCGTGGATGTTGCAAACAAAAAAGTACCTCCATGGGCTCATGGCCTGCACGGCTATGCCATTGTGGGAGAACTGCTGTCGGTCTCTTCACCCTCTGCTGCTGCATCAGGAGGTGGTGGTGCTATGGGAGGCAGCCCACGCAAAGCCCTGGTATGGTCCTCCATGGCAGCAAGCATGCAGGTCTGGAAGGTCTGATTTTGGAGGATGATAGTGCGGAGATCCCCATGCAGCACCTCACGGGTTGCTTGCATTTCTGCACGCATGGCCTCGCGTTATGCCCGGATCTCCTCACGGGTTGCCTGCAGCTCAGCTGAGAGCGAACATTTGCGCTGCTCCAGCTGCTGTTCTGCCCTAAAATTTCGGGAAGCCTCAAGTTCAAGCAGAGTCTCCCTGACGTTGTGGAGTTCTACCCTCAGGGTTTTCCTGTGGACCTGTGACTCTATTGATATGGCTTCGCGCAGAGTCTCCAGTGCCGCCCGTCGGTCCCTGTTGGACACCAACATGTCTTCCCTGTGTGATTGGCAAATGGAGTCTGTTGCCTGCTGTTGTTGCTCCATCTGCCTTTCAGGGGGGATAATGGAAGTGGCCACCCTCTCCATTGCCTGAGCCATCATTTCAACTGATGCTGCCTGTTGGGTTGCCATACCGTACATGGAGTTTTCCCATACAGTATTGCCTGTTGGCGCACGGCCACCACGTCCGCGGGCACCACACCTGTTTGGGGCAAGGCGATCTGCACCTTGCTGTGCTGGCACTGCCTGAGGCTGCAGGACTGCATGCCCCCTCTGATCTGCTGGCCCAGGAACAAGATCAGATGTTGTGGAGTGTGACCCTGCATCCGTAACCGCCAAAGGCGGACCTACCAACACTGACATCCCCATAGAGGGTTCTACCCCTGGTGCAGGTGGGTTGGACAGAACCAAATCCCTGCCAGAAGCACTCACCTGCGACAGCACACAAGTCTCATCATCCGATTCAGCACCTGAATAGAGGTCTGGGGAGGTGCACCCAGAGACACCCCTGGAGAGTATGGTCTGCAGTAACAAAGGGTTTTCACCCACCACCACACCACATCCTCCACTGGTGCCCGGTCGTGGCTGAGATCCCTCCTGGGTCTGCACCATCTCCTCAACCTCACCAGCATCAAGGGCGTCATCACCTGCAAAAAAATGAAATACAACAAATGGAAACAGGCATGAGCACCATAGCACACACATAGGCCTGACAAGACAGAGATCCTGTACATGATTTACACATGTCCCACATGCCTATAACCCTAGTATGCATGCACTGTCAATGAGTTGGAAGGGGAGGCAAAAAGCAGACACTGAGGACACCAAGATGGAAAAGCAACACACTTGCTGCATGGTGGGTAGCACTGGCATCACACATTAGCCTGTGAGTGGAATGTCCAATACACATACATGACACATGCCAGCACACAGATGGCATGTAGCATAGCCATGGTAGATTAGACAACTACAGCGATATGTCAGTGAATGAGTACTGTCACCCATCCATGTGAGATGGACATGATGAGATAAAAAATCCTAAATAGTGTGGCAAAATATGCATGGGCTACAAACTGCAGCACATCTAGTGTACAATAATACAGTGATTGTAGGCAGATGTAGACATCATTGGTTGGCCACTTTAACATGACAGGAAACAACTATCATGTTCCACATGCAAACAGGCCCTAAAAATAAATGTGAGCAGGCCAATACTCTATCGTTCACATAACCAGGTAACAAATGTGGCCCAATTTGTGGTGTAATCAATGACAGAAGCATGCCACATATGTGGCGTTAGGGCTGAAAAATACGTTGCAAAAATGGGAGCATTGAAACAATCAGCCTGAATGAACACTGAAAAAATCTGAACAATGTTGTTGCAACATGACAGTTCAAGGGCAACTGCAGTAATGTGGCGCTAATTGGCTACTGTGGGCAGAAGGGATACTGTCATACCCAAATCCAAGGCACGTGAATGTATTGGAGGAAGCACATGGGTGACCCATACCACTCTGGAGTACACACCCTCACCTGGCACTCAATCAGAACCCGTCACCCAAACAACATACACATGGATTACACACACATGCATGGGCACTCACTGGACAATGCGGCGTAATCAGGTAGGTCTCCCACGCCTTGGATCTGTTCCTCTGTGACGAAGGTTCCAGCAACAGACTCATGTTCAGTGAGTTGGTTGTCCTCTGGTGGAGACCCACCGCCAGTCACCAGAGTAGAGGCATGATTTGAGGCCAGCTTGTTCTTTGCTGTGTGTTTCAGGTCATTCCACCGCTTGTAGCAATCATCAGCTGTGCACCTCACAAATCCAAGGGCACTAATGTGGTCCGCGATGGTCTGCCAGTGTGCCCTACGTTGACCAGGTGTGGTCTTGCACCCTGCAGTCACCACCATTTCGCGGCTATGTGCCGACACATAGGCCACAAGTGCATCAAGTTCGGCGTCATTAAAGCTAGGCTTCCTTGACGTGCCGGAGTGTGTAGCCATGTCTGGGGTCTCAGCCTGTAGTGTCAGAGCACCCGTCTTCTTTTTCAAAGGTGGTGCGGATCCTGAGTGGCTTACGCCGCTCTGGTCAGTAGGGGCAGAAGCGCCAGTGGACTGTGTACTAGGAGTGTGCAAAGGCACAATGACCATAGGTCTTGGTGCAGGCGTTGGCTGCAGGGTGATGTTGGCAAGGGCAACGTCGGTTTGATGGACCTGGACCGACACTGTCCCGGCTGGGAAACTCAGAGCTGGGGTGGATAGAGCTGCAGCTGCCCCTGCAGCCTCCCCACCCTGCCTACTTGGGGCAGCAGATGACATTGCTGCCCCAGATCCACGTGGCCTGGTGACACCAACTTGCACCGCCACACGTGGCTTAGACTTGCTGACCTGGAAGTCAGCCTGGGAGTTTTCCTGTGCTGGTTCAGGTGCCACAATGGGCCGGTCCAACAAGGGCTGAGCTGGGATGGTGTCAGCTACGTTTCCCACAACCATGGGTGGGGGGGCATGGGTGTCCCCGATTGGTCCTCCACACATGGGGGTCTAGGGGCACCCTGCAAATCCTGGCCACGACCCCTACCGTGCCCACCACGCCCACCTTTTGAAGGTCGGCCACCTTTGCCTCCCTTACCACTTGATCGCCTCCCAACCATGGCACTGATGTTGTTGTGCGTATGGGAGTAGCAGTAAACTATTGTCCTGGGCAATTGGGGGTGAAAGGGGTAGGGTACTAGATGGAATTCGTACCCTAGTGCTCTAGCAAGGATGTCTGTTATCTCTGGGGGAAGATGACGGGTCACGCAACGCACAGGCACCCTGAAAACAAAAATTAATGTGCACACAACCCCTCGTAGACCACGTGCATGGAAAAATGAACCCGCCCTATGCTGTGGCACCCAGAAACACAAAAATAAGCATACATGTAATACACGCAGCCTACAATGATCTCTGATGGGGTACACGACACACGGGGCAAGCACAGTTGGTAAATACGTGCACGACTCACCGTATGCCTGGAAAAAGAACGTGAAAAAGACGCGCGTGTGCGCGTTGGCAACACCCCCGCCAAAAGAAGAATTGTATGCTGTCTGAGGAAACAGGACAAAAGAAGAAGTGAACGCTGTTTGAGGAAACAGGCACAGCAAAAAAATGTAATGCTATCAGAGGTAACAGGGAGTACGAACTTGAAACGCTGTGAATTAATCGCATGTGAACCGACAAGAAGTACAAAATTCACCCACTCGCTCATCAGGAAAAGCGCGTACAAGTAAATGGCGTCCTACACGTACCTTTTAAACAAGCCCACACGTACAACGTCACTTACGCATGTACGCGCTAAGGCCCTTTCCTCCAATTACACAAGCTGACATTCAGACGTGTAGTTTTTGCACGTGTTCGATGAACATGCACCCGTGTTGAGGGAAACGCCCTTGCGCGTCACGTCACAGATGCGCGTACGCGCTAAAAGGCCTTTGGTCCAATGAATTCATGTACGTGCGGTGTATTCACCTGCTGATTCACTATGCACCCGTCACGAGGGAAACCCCCGCGTGCGTAACGTCACAGACACGCTTACGCGCTAAGGCCCTTTCCTCGTGTATTTGACAAGTGTGCAACTGTGATGTCTCCGAATCACTCCGTATCAAGCTGACCACACGACAACACACGGAAGACCATGCTCCTGCCCAGAAGGCCGAATTACTGCCCCCAAGAGCCCTGAGCACGCTCTCACCTGCCATCTGCTGCTGCCTACCTGCCTGCTGCCCACGTGCCCTGCTATTTGCTGCCTGCACGTCAGCCAGGGGTGAAGTTGCTGTGACCATCCCTGCTGGAACTGAAGACTCCCGACTGGGATACCATCTCTCCACAGCCCAGCCCCAGGACCCAGTTGCCCACCCACACCTGCCTCTGGGGTTGCCATGTCGGGCACAACACCATCTGGCACCACTGGCAACCCCCAGCCAGAAAGGCAGAGGGCCACCAGGTTCAGTGCCAGGGAAGTTGGTGTCCTGGTGGAGCAAGTCCTGGGGCAGTATGATGCCCTCTTTGGAAGTTCACGCGCCGACTATGAAGGACGGACCAGGATCTGGATGGACATCGTGACTGCCATCAACGAGGAGGGGGTGGCAGTCCGCGACTTACACCATGTCAAGAAGAGCTGGGAGGACTTCAGGTCCAGCACCCTCGACAAGGCCTGGCGCCTCTTGAAGGCAGCGGATGCCAAGGGGCGCCGGGGCCACCTGTCCGACCACCAAATGAGGGTCCTGGAACGCTTAAGCCCAGCGCTCCACGTCCAGGTCCTTGAGAGGCAGACCCGTCTGGAGTCGAGCGGTAAGTGTACATGCATACTGGTTGGATGCTGTGCGTGCCGTGGTGTGCCAGTATTGTGCAGGTTGCACATGTGTTTCTGTAGGGCCATGTATGGATGTGTATGTACAGGGGCGTGAGGCTAACACATGCGAGTCCTCTCATGTGTGAGACACATGGATGGTAAACGTGTGGGTAAGCATGTAGGCCAAATGCAGATGTGGGAGCACACATGTTTGAATTACCGTGCATGTACGTTGGCATGGTTGTGGTGTCACACATGGATGTTGGTTCCAGCTGCATGTATCTGCACTGTGTACATGTGCATGTGTGTGTATTTGACAAGTGTGCAACTGTGATGCAACACAGATGCATGTGGCACTGACATGTAGAAGGCTGAATGCCAGATGTGACATGGATGGCGATTTCAACACTCTGACAGTTGGTGGACATGTACACATGCATGTAAGTGTGTTGGTGTGTGTGCATGTGTTGTGCACTCCCTGTGTTTCATGTAATGTCAGGCTCACCTTGGGATGATGATGATGCTGTTGTATGTGTATGGATGGTGCTGCCTGGTGCAATATTGCTGTGGAATTGCTCATGTGTGTGAGTAGAAATGACATGTGTGTTAGGGAGTGTGATGCCATGTCTGAAGTTTGACACTGCCACTCATGTGCAACTGTCATGTGTGTATCAGTCCATTGTACAGTGCCCTGATGCCTGTGTTCTATCTCTCCCTGTCTGCAGCGTCGACTGATGAAGAGGGCGGAGAGTGTGCTGTGGAGCAAAGCGGCAGGGATCCACCACCAGCTGGAGACGCAAGGCCCGGCTCCCCTCCCAGATTGTCATCTCTTCAGGGAGTGAGGAGTCTGGTGCCGCGTCCCAGGCCGCAGCTGCCGAGGGTAGGTCCAAGAGGCAGAGGTTGGAGATGGACTCCTCTGCAGCAGAAGGGGCAGCTGAGACCCCACAGGGTCCGATAGAGGAAGATGGCATGGAGTCATCCAGGTTGGTGGGGGGTTTGGAGGAGGAGGCAGCCGTGGAAGTGACACACACGGGGTCTGGAGGTGGGGATTCCACTGGTGCCAGTGGTGCAGTGCAGGGACAGGAGGCAGCACAGGCCGCCGCGGAGGTGCCTGTGTGTAATCCTGTCCCTGATCCTGTGACTGCATCATCCGGCACCAGCAGCGATGCCTACGTCCAGACCCGTTTTCAGGGAGGGGATGGGCGGACAACAACTGGCCTTCCTCTCCCTGTGGACGTGGCTATCCGGGACCGGGTTGAGCCTGTCCTGGCTGGGATAGCGTTGCGTCAACGGGGCATGCGAGGTGACCTGCGGTGTTTTCGTGAAGACACTGCATGTCATCTCGGATGCCTCTTTGACCGCGTTGACCTACTGGGACGGGTCTCCAGTGCAGGATGTGCTGGACCTTCTTGCAACCCCCTCCTCACCTGAACCCCCTGCGCGCCAGTCATTCTCCATGCCATCTTCCCACCCATGTATCACCTGGGTACCCTGTGGAGCTGCCTCTGGCCCAGCAGCCAGGCTGGTGGAGGACACATCCCTGCCACAGTCGGGAGTTGGTCGTCCAGCAGGGGTGGCCACCACCACAACTGCACCCCAGCCGGAGGAGGACGTGCAGGCAGCAAGAGCCAGGGTGCAGGGACAGGCACAGCAGCAGCAGCAACATGGTGGGAGCAATGATGGCTCGGGGCCTTCAACATCGGAGGGGCAGCCATCAGCCAGATGGCAGGAGGACCCAGGATTGCAAGTGTCTTACGTGTGGCAGCGGTTGGGCCATGCCATAGATGCAGAGCGGCAGCGGGCGGAAGAGGCACGGCTCACAATGGTAAGGGCGGAGAACTCCATGCGGAGGGCACTGAGACAGGCCGAGTGCCTCGAGGCAATTTGCAGGGAGTTGGAGGGCAACATGTTATCATTCCCTGCGAACCCTCAGGGCCATGGAAGAGGACCGCCTCCAGGACATTGAGCGTGAGTTCGATGATGCCCTGGCCGGGGACATCAAATGTATTTTTGTAGGTTTCATTTGGACAGTTGGGCTCATGGACCCAGGATTTCATCCTTGCAAATAGTTGGAGTGTGAATTTGTCGGCATTTTCTTTTTTGATTTTTCCATGGAGCAATGGATTTTACTTTTTCATTTCTGTTTGGATTTGCTTTGTTGGAAGGAGACTTTGGAGACATTTTTGATTTCATATATTTTGGATTCTGATTTTCTTTTTTATAATTATGTGACATTCTACATTGTTTTCCTTATGTACATTGTTTGGTCTTTGAATTTCTTTCACCACATTTTTTGTTCAATACATTTTTTCCCCTACTTCAATGTATGGTATTCTCTCATTGGTTTCATGCATGTCACAATGTGGGTTTTCACATTCCCTGGCACCCATTGTGTGTGTGTGATGGACATGTGTTGATGTACATACATGCCATTTTGGTTGTTTCATGTAATGGGCATTTCAATGTGGGGTGTATGTTGGTTATTTGGGCAGGGGTGGCGTGCCGTGGTATTTTGGTGGCCATGAGGGCCATGATTGTGGGTTATGTTGACATGTTGGGGGGACATGAGTGGGGGCCTGCTGGCAGGTGCCCCTCACTGCTGGGGGTGGGGGTTCAGGGGGACATTAGTGGTGGCCTGCTGGCAGGTGCCCCTCACTGCTGGGGGGTGGGGGTGCAGGGGGACATGAGTGGGGGCCTGCTGGCAGGTGCCCCTCACTGCTGGGGGGTGAGGGTGCAGGGGGACATGAGTGGGACATGAGTGGGGGCCTGCTGGCAGGTGCCCCTCACTGCTGGGGGGTGAGGGTACAGGGGGACATGAGTGGGGGCCTGCTGGGGGTTCTGGGTGCAGGGGGACTTGAGTGGGACATGAGTGGGGGCCTGCTGGCAGGTGCCCCTCACTGCTGGGGGGTGAGGGTGCAGGGGGACAAGAGTGGGACATGACTGGGGGCCTGCTGGCAGGTGCCCCTCACTGCTGGGGGGGTCAGGGGGACATGAGTGGGGGCCTGCTGGCAGGTGCCCCTCACTGCTGGGGGGTGAGGGTGCAGGGGGACATGAGTGGGACATGAGTGGGGGCCTGCTGGCAGGTGCCCCTCACTGCTGGGGGGTGAGGGTGCAGGGGGACATGAGTGGGGGCCTGCTGGGTGGTGGGGGTGCAGGGGGACATGAGTGGGACATGAGTGGGGGCCTGCTGGCAGGTGCCCCTCACTGCTGGGGGGTGAGGGTGCAGGGGGACATGAGTGGGACATGAGTGGGGGCCTGCTGGCAGGTGCCCCTCACTGCTGGGGGTGGGGGTTCAGGGGGACATGAGTGGGGGCCTGCTGGCAGGTGCCCCTCACTGCTGGGGGGTGGGGGTGCAGGGGGACATGAGTGGGGGCCTGCTGGCAGGCGCCCCTCACTGCTGGGGGGTGAGGGTGCAGGGGGACATGAGTGGGACATGAGTGGGGGCCTGCTGGCAGGTGCCCCTCACTGCTGGGGGGTGGGGGTGCAGGGGGACATGAGTGGGGTCTGCTGGCAGGTGCCCCTCACTGTTGGTGGGTGGGGGTGCAGGGGGACATACGTAGGACATGGTCTGGGCCTGCTGGCAGGTGCCCCTCACTGCTGGGGGTGGGGGTGCAGGGGGACATGAGTGGGGGCCTGCTGGGCGTGGGGGTGCAGGGGGACATGAGTGGGGGCCTGCTGGCAGGTGCCCCTCACTGCTGGGGGGTGGGGGTGCAGGGGTGCAGGGGGACATGAGTGGGACATGAGTGGGGGCCTCCTGGGGGGTGGGGGTGCAGGGGGACATGAGTGGGGGTCTGCTGGGGGGTGGCGGTGCAGGGGGACATGATTGGGGGCCTGCTGGCAGGTGCCCCTTACTGCTGGGGGGTGGGGGTGCAGGGGCACATGAGTGGGACATGCGTGGGGCCCTTCTAGGGGGTGGGGGTGCAGGGGGACATGAGTGGGGGCCTGCTGGGGGGTGGGGGTGCAGGGGGTCATGAGTGGGGGCCTGCTGGCAGGTGCCCCTCACGGCTGGGGGGTGGGGGTGCAGGGGGACATGAGTGGGACATGAGTGGGGGCCTGCTGGCAGGTGCCCCTCACTGCTGGGGGGTGGGGGTGCAGGGGGACATGAGTGGGGTGCCTGCTGGCAGGTGCCCCTCACTGCTGAGGGGGTGCGGGTGCAGGGGGACATGAGTGGCACATGAGTGGGGGACTGCTGGCAGGTGCCCCTCACTGCTGGGGAGTGTCAGTGCTGGGGGACATGAGTTGGTAATCATATTGCAAGGTGACATGTGGCTTGGCTGGGGGGCATGCCCATGGTGGATGAGCTGCCTGAGGAACATGACCAGGGGTGCAGGGTAGTCCCCTGTGGTGTGGGCTGCCTGCAGGGGCCATGGAGGGGGTAGAGGCAACACCTGGGAGGACCCACACTGCCAATTTACCTGTGGGACTCCCCGCGCACCCCACTGGATACACGTACCCTGCTCTGACAGCGAAATCGTGTGTGAAACTTCACGCACACCCCCAAAATACACGTACCCCGCTCTGACAGCGAAATCTCGTGTGAAACTTCACGCGAACCCCCGAAATATACGTACCCCACTTTGACAGCAAAATCGCGTGTTAAACTTCCCGCGAACCCCAGTAATACACGTACACCGCTCGCACAGGGCCAATCGCATGTGAAACTCCCTGCGCACCCCAGTAATACACGTACACCGCTCGCACAGGGCCAATCGCGTGTGAAACTTCCCGCGCACCCCCGAAATACACGTACCCTGCTCGCACAGGGCCAATCGCGTGTGAAACTTCCCGTGCATCCCAGAAATACACATTCCACGCTCGCACAGGGCCAATCGCGTGTGAAACTTCCCGCGCACCCCGAAATACACGTACCCCACTCGCACAGGGCCAATCGCGTGTGAAACTTCCCACGCACCCCCGAAATACACATATCCCGCTCGCACAGGGCCAATCACATGTGAAACTTCCTGCGCACCCCCAAAATACACGTACCCCGCTCGCACAGGGCCAATCGCGTGTGAAACTTCCCGCGCACCCCCGAAATACACGTTCCACGCTCGCACAGGGCCAATCGCATGTGAAACTTCCCACGCACCCCCGAAATACATGTACCACGCTCGCACAGGGCCAATCGCATGTGAAACTCCACGCGAACCCCAGTAATACATGTACCCCGCTCGCACAGGGCCAATCGCATGTGAAACTCCCCGCGCACCCCCGAAATACACGTCCCACACCCGCACAGGGCCAATCATGTGTGAAACTTCCTGCGCACCCCCGAAATACAAGTACCACGCTCACACAGGGTGTACATGTATTCGGAGGGGTGCGCGGGGAGTTTTACAGGCGTTTTCGTGGTTGGGGGGCTGTATGCTGGTCCAATGGCCTGTGCAGCAATTACGGGATTTGTGCGCTGTGCATGGCGCACATGGAGGCGTTGGGGGCGTAACTGGCGCTGCTGCAGGGTCGCTGCGCCACTCTGCGCCACAGCTGGTTTTGGATGTTGAAATCCATGAATACGCTGTGCGCGGAAATTGATTTTAGCGCACGCGGCTGGCGCAGACTGTCGCACGCGCACACTGTGCGCCAGCCGCTTGCGCCACTTGTGCGCCTGATTCTATGAATTACCCCGTAAATACCTTGGCTATCCGATTTTTGGGGATAAGCAAAAAGGCTAATCAATCACAAATACAGGAAATTTTCATTTCTGCCGTGTGTGCATTTTTATAAATGCAAATTGATACCTCAGTTTAGTTATGGCTTAGAACTTGCTCCCAGGTGGCGCAGAGAGGAACTTTCTAAATTCGAATCTAAAATTCTGAAATCTGCTTTAAGATGTCTTCCAAAGCCCGTCCCAATCGCTGCAGTGCGGTATGAACTTGGTTTGCTCTCTTTGTCAAATATGATGGAGTGGTGGCGGCTCTCTCAATAGAAAACTATTCACTTGAAAGAAATCTACCCTTTATGATATTATGGGGAACTCCATGCGCTCTAGTGAGCCTGCTTCATCACATTTGAGCACCTGGAAAAGTGAATATCATGAAATCCTGCACAAAATAGGGGCCTCCTTTCACGGATTGATCTTCAATCCTTTGAAGTTAAAAAAATGACTACCATTTTCTGATTGTAATAATACCGTCGAAAAGGTCTAGTTAAATTTGCGGATAAACACTCGAGGCTGGAATTCATGTGTTTCAGATTCAGCGTGCTGGCAATAAGCAAAATTAAGGATATTAGGGGCAGACAGAATGCTAAATTGTCTCTATATAGATTCTGTAACTTAGCAGACACAATGGAATGGAAGTCATCTACTAATTGTGTGGTTTTGAGAGCTGACCATATCAAATGCTTTCGTAAATTCATTACCAACACAGATTACGTGGATCTAAATACATTATGGTCAGAAAAGATGTACGGACGAAGGGGAACCCTGCCGATTGCTGTGGTGAGGTTTTTAACTGACAGATCAAGGGGGAAGATCACAGGATAACCACCCGACGAGGTAATGACAAACCCATAAATCTTTGGTTTAGGTAAATTTTGTTAACTACCTAAATTTTAGGTTTTGTAATGGAGCTTGGGATTGCTGCAATCGATAGGTGATGCTTTTATGCTTTTATGAATTGTCAAGTTTTTGCTATTGCGAAGGTTTTTATACATGTATAATGAAATTTAGATTTTGAGTATATTATCTATGATAGTGCAGGCAAGGTTAATTAAGCTTGTTTTTCTTTACTTGGTTGTTTTGATGATCTGTTGTACAAAACATCTGTATATATTCATAGTTTAATCATTGTCATCCTTTTAACTCATTTTTGTACAGGTTACTGTGTAACCAACACAAATAAATAAATACAATAAATACTGAGGGCCACTGACAAAGGGGTCATAGGCATGCTGGGCCTGTCAGCGGCCTTTGACACAGTTGATTATGAGATTCTCATTTCCAGGCTGTCATCGGTGGCGCAGGTGTCAGATGAGACTCTGAAATGGTTTGTGTCCTTTCTAACTAATCATACTCAGCAGGTTAAATTTGGGGCCTATCTTTCCGACTCTTCCTGCAGATTACGGGGGGCCTCAGGGATCCTGGTTGTCCCCGTTGTTCAACATTTATATACACCTATTGTTGAATATGGTCTCTGACTTTGAGTCGTACATAGCTTTGGGTGTCGTCAGCATATGAGCGATGGGACAGACCAAACAACCGCTGGCGGCAATAGACTGAGTTTTATCCTGTTCAAATAGAATTAAAAGCTGGATGCTGGAAATCAAACTCCAGTTAAATCCTTCAACGATGGAGGTCATTGTAATCGGTTCTAAGAGAAAGGTAATGTGTGCCTTACCATGCATTCCATGTCCTTTTCTGTTTGGGGTCCCTACTAAATTCTCAGATGCAGTAAAAAAATCTCAGCTCTATCTGGCAGTTGAGCATGGACTGTAGTCTTCATGTTAGCCAGATGCTGTAATCCTGTTTTATTACTCATGACTGAAAAGGACTGCCCAATTGTGGTGGGTATACTCACTAATTCAAAACGAGATTACTGCAATGATCTTGTTATGGGTGTTCCAAAAATTTCAAATCAAGAGATTGCAGGTTACGCAGAACCTCCACTGGCCCCCAGTACATCAGAGAATTCTGTTTACAGTCCTATGAATGGTCTTTAAGTGCATTCATGATCTTCCTCCAGCATACCTGACTTCAAAATTCCAAACGTATTGCCCACATTGACTACTTTGATCCATGGACCAGTGCCGTCTGACAGCTCTGCTTGTCAAAATGTCAACCTGGGGAGACAGGTGGTTCTCGTCCTTTGGACCTCGGTCCTGGAACTCTCTTCCGTTGGATCTTCACATTGAGTCATTAGCTATCTTTAGGAAGCAATTAAAAACCTATCTCTTTATGTAATCTGTACTTCCAACTTTGAGAACCTCACGTGAAAAGCTCTGTGTAGTCTATTCAAATTGCTATCATAACATCAGCGTCTAGATGCAGTTTCTGCTTGGTCCCTACGGGGTATGCGCGTTACAAATATAAATCAAATGAAACAATATATCTAAAATTCATCCCTTCTTGCTTTTCATATTACTAAAGTCTTAATCACCACTCACTATTCATCTACCACCTCAATCTTCCATAACTTCCTTGCTTGCCTCATTACATTGGCCAGTATTTTACTCATGTACACTTTTTCATTTCTTTGTACTGTATATAAATGTAGTCAGTCTGGTTCCTCCCTAGATTTCATGTTTAATTTATTTATATTGTTCATCTCCCTCCCTTTGCTGTCTATTTCAATTCTTTTTGTCTGCTTCTTGCCCTCCCTGTGCCCAATCTCTTTTTCGTTTCTTGTGCCTAAATATTGGAATGCCCAACCCTTTCATATACAAGCTGTTTCTTCCTTGAAGCATCACTCTTTGGTGATAGAGCATCAGCTTTCTTCTCGCTGATAACTATTGTTGTCATTACACACATGTTTTATGTTGTACAGTTATTTATTATCGTCCAGCGCTTTGGTGAACGTGCTATATACGTTCAATAAAAATGCAGGACTGTCCATCTTCGATGGGCCTGGTACATTGGCTGAATCATCGGTACATGCAGCACATTCTACCAGGTCTCTTTTTAGAGAGGCGCCAGGTGCTGATAATCTTTAAATCTTTAAAGTTTTATTAGGAATGTTATAAATGCAGTGAACGTAATCCTAACTTTTCGTAGGTTACATGATACATCTGTGTCTACTATTTTTACTTGAACCTGTATCGGTCGAGCAGGGGTGGGAAGGGAGCATGTGATGTGGAGGTGGTTGGAAAAGGAGTATTGGACCAACTCCCTGCTCAGGGCATGGAAAGCCTGGGTATGATTTGTGACCCATACAGTGAATATGTGAGTATTATTGTCTTTCATGTGAAATGACAAAATGTTTAATAATCTGTATACAAAATACTGTTCTATAACACTTGTAGTGTATACTTATTTTAAAATGACCCTCTCCTCTTTTGGTCATTACTTCAGCCATATTCTTGACAGCTATATTTATCAGAGAGGGATGAGTGCAATTTTCGCGTTTCTCTTGGTCTCTTCTGAGTTTTATATAACATGTGTGTGTGAACCATTTAATGTAACATAAGATCTCCCACCAATCATGCTGTGTTTGCATATTGGACATAGAATTGGAACAACAAAATCCCTGGGAGTCTGATTGGACTGAAAAGCAGTCGGGTATAATAGGTTTTGTCCAGGTATGGAATTCATCCAGGTTTTGTCCAGGTATTGCCAAGTCATGGAATAGTTCTCTAACACATGAATGTATCGGTTTTTTGGTCCATGTTTCCAATATTTGACTGTCAATGGTATTCCCTTTGCTTTTTTTAATACAACAGGATTTTTTGTTAATCCACAGGCACAAAGGCATACTCATTGTTCCAAAACCTCTGTTTTAGAAAGAATGTGCTCTACACTGCTTGCTTCGTGTAGTATATAGTAACTATCTTTGTGCTATTTTTCATTTTCCTACTCTAGTATTTTTCCGTTCGTTCTCGTTACTAGTTTCTTTCCTGATCTAATATTGCCAATCAATACCTCCTAAGTACCAAGCCACAGTTTATTTACATGAACTCTTCAATCCATTTTTTTTAATTTTCCTTTCAAATCAACTTTTTTTTATCTGAAATTTGATAAATGTCCCAAATGGCTTTCCCTGTGCTCTCCTTCTAGCATTGTCCTCAGATTAACAGGAAATACATACCTCTGCATCTTTTGTCCTAGAAAGAGGGACAGTAGCAAGTTCTCTTTTCTGAAATATGCATAATGGACTTGTGAGAAAAAACAATATTAAGGCAGTAGATTACCCAATGTTTTGTCTAAAATGAGTCAGTCCAATGCATACCTGTTAACAACTTTGGTCATATGTCTATCAATCCCAGATATCTGAACCCACATTCAAATCTCTCCCAGTTAGGATAGTGCCATGTGCTCTGTTTTACAGTTTTGTTTATGGTCACATAGTACTTATGTAGACCTCACATTTGTTGGGTAAATATTGTTCAATTTTAAGGACACCAACGTATCTCTACAACCTCATCTTCTTTCTACACTTGCGAAATGTGTTGTTTGAATTTTTCGTCTTCACAGATCCCTCGATTTTGTGGCAGATACATTTTAAGATATCCCGCCAACCCCTGTCCCTCCACCTCTTATTCTCTCTCTTCTAAGGGAAATAGATGGGCAAAACAAAACTAACCTCTACGAAGCAGTCCATAGGGATCCGTTCTTGGTTCACCAACCTTTATCGAAAGAAAACGTAACTGAAAAGAAAAGAAATGTACTTAAACTTTCCCTAGTCTTTTGTCAAGGAGTTGTGTGCCCGGCACGTGCAGTCTCTCGCTCGCCAATTCGAAGGCTGTCAGAGTTCCACTAATCTCTGGTTGGTGGTATCTCTGCTGTGGTGGACATTGTCCATTCTGGTAATCTGACCAGGTCCATAGATGTTGTTTCATCAGCGTTATCAGGTGTACTCCCAATTGGGACTTTGGCTTCAAGAGCGGGGGAGAGCCAGCCATGCCTTTTGGTCCTAGTATCGGCAGAAGAGCTCGAAAGAGTCCTCCTCCCACCCTCTTCTGTTCTCCTCCATCCATCCTCTTCACCTTAACCTCACCTCCGTCCACCACATACTGTTCTCGCTTCTCATCTCCAATCCCTTGCACTCATTTGTCACGTTCTACTCTCCCCCCACCCCCTCTATCTCTGTCCCAGCACCAACTCAAGCCAAACTCTGATCGTCTTCTGCTCCAAACACCCACACTAACCCTTTCTTCGTGATCTGTTTTATCATTGAACTGCTGCTCCTTGGGGTAGGGCTTAGGCTCAGAGTTTGCAGGTGTGTTCCATTAAGTGATTTAATTTGCCATTGCTTCAATTTTTTTTAAAACTTTGCCGTTCAGCTACAATGCTAAGAAATTATACAGAGCCCACACTGAAGCTTTTAAAGGTTGGTCTGTCTTGGGTCAACCCCAAAATGCAAGAGCGTCCTCCTAAAAAGGGTTGATATTTTACTGAAACAGTCAAAAACACTGGTTTCTTCATATAATGCTTTGAATTTACGTTCATGATATCTGATTATGGGCGAAATGCAGTAATTCCACAAATCATTTGCTTTTCTTTATACACAAGATATTGGATCATTGAAAAAGGGAAACAATGTTATACAACTGTAAAGACAAAGGCACTGATTCATGGAATAATTTGCTTGTAAAACGGAGATTTGAGGGCATAATGGCACGCAAATCGCCATTCGTCAAACAGGGATTTGCGGGCATTATTGTATTGTATTTATTCTTATAAAGCGCTTTATACCAAAGCGCTGTAAAGTTACAACAACAGGGTACAATTAACATAACAAAAATTGTAACAACAGAAGCAAATTACATACATGAATCAGTCACCAAAACAGAATGTAGAGAAATTATTCGGAAGGGGAAGGGGAGAGGTGAGCGAGGGCTAGGAAGAATGGGGAGGGAAGGTGGGAGGAGGTTGGAGGAAGGGGGGAGAATATAAGGGGGGAGGAGGGGAAAGGGGATAGGAGAGAAGAGTGAGAGTAGGGGGGTGTCATGGCGGGGAATGGAGAAGGAGAGATTTGAGGGAGGTGCGGAAGGAGGAAAGGGTTGGAGATGAGCAGATAGAGAGAGGCAAGGAGTTCCAGTGGAGGGGGGCCAGGAGTTGGAAGGAGCGGAAATGGGAGGAGGCACAGGGGGAGGACGGAACAGCGAGGACGAAGTGGTCAGCGAAACGAAGGGAACGAGAGGGCGTGTAAAATGAGAGAAGGGAATAGAGATAGGAGGCAAGATCGTGGAGAGATTTGAACACTAGACAGAGGAAGTGAAATTTTAGTTGAGAATGAAAGGGAAGCCAGCCAATGGAGGAAAGGGAAGCAGAGATGGAGTCGCGGGGGGAGAGGAGACAGAGAGTACGGATGGCAGAGTGATAAATAGATTTGAGGGGGGCAAGATGTGAAGTAGGAAGGCCAAAAAGTAAGGAGGAGCAGTAGAAGAGACGAGAAAAGATAAGGGAGGAGATTAGGAGTTTGGTAGCATGGAAGGGTAGAGAGAGGTGAACTTTGCGAATATTGTAGAGGTGGTAGCGACAAGCACGAGAGGTGAGCGAGATGTGGTGGGAAAAAGTGAGAGAAGAGTCAAAGTGAAAGCCGAGGATACGAGCGTGGGGGGAGAAAGTGAAATTAGAGGGAGGAAAATTAATGAAAGGGGGGGAGAGGGAAGGGAGTTGGAAGGGAAGAAAACTACTTCGGTTTTGCTAGAGTTAAGGGAAAGAAAGCAGGAAGCCATCCAGTTTTTAATAGCAGTGAGACAGGAGGAAAGTTTCATGCAAATCACTGTTTTACACGCAAATACACAATGAATGGGACGCAAGCAGAAAATTAAATAGAAAAACACAAAATTAAACCAAAAAAATACCATGTGCGGTTGCTTTTTAGGGGAAAAGGTGTAGTTAATGTAGACCGAATATAACACACAAGAAAACATCCAAATATGTTCCAACTTAAGTACAATGATTCATAAAGATGTGCCTTAATATTGCGTCAACTTAAGCACTTAACGTTCGGCTCCAGTGCCCACTCTAATGTAACAGCCCATTAGGATAAAAGTGCTGCCAAAAGGGATGCATATGCAGCGTGTATGCACATGTCTTTCTGCTAACTCGGTGGACCTCCGGTTAAAGTCTGAAGCGTGTTTAGCTGGGAATCTGTGTCACCCTTGTTCCACAGTGGGACACTGGGAAAGCATGATTAATGAGGCAGCTGTACATGCCAGATGGTAACACGTCGCTGAAGAGTCTGTGTTCTTTCGAAATGCTCTGCATACTAGTGAAGCACACAGCCTTCCCGCACATACACAGCGGACGTTGCCTGTGGAGTGGAGCCCCATCTCATTCTGCCAGGTAAGTATTTGTGAAGCACACGTTTCATACAAGTGAGTTCTTAGTACCTTCTAGTTCCTGCTGGAAAATGATTTGCGGGCCAAGCAGGTCAATCTTTCATACACATGTTTCTCTTAAAAAGCCATGAACAATTGGTGTGCAAAGGTGATCCTCAAACCACCCCTTCTCCCCCGCCTGCTGGAGGGTCCAAGGCGGGGTGACCGGGGGACCCTCCCGATACTGCCCCTGGCCCATCATCCACTGGATCAGTGATGTACCTGGCCCTCCAAGTCCACCTTCTCAGCCCACCCACTACAACACAGTAGCCATCGAGTCAGTGTTGTAAAATAAAATTAAAAGTGCCTAATGTTTCTAAATTAATATTATTCATTGTAAAAATAGGAGAGGACGGTTGAGACAGAGAACATTCCAACATGGCAGCTGTACATGAAATTGAAAAGGATCTCTACATATGTATGACTGCTCATCTACATTTTGAAACTAGAGTGAAGACATACCCAAAATCTGTCTCACCGCAACCAATATTCCCACTATCGCCAGTTCTTCCTGCATCCACAATGCCCCCCCCGCCACCTCCACCAAAAATCGAACAATTGGCAAAGGAGGTGGAATCTGCTTCGTCAGCAAATGTTCAGCCTTCCCCTGCACCATTTACCTGCCAGTCTCTACCTTTGCAGGAATGCATCCTAATGAAGTGTTGTCCTAACAGTTCTGGAAAATTTAACATTTTGGTTATGTCATGTTCCAAGCACATTTATCTATTTTATTTATTTGTAAAGGGCATGAACACAGGCCCGGCGGCATAATAGCAGTAAGACAAGACAACACGTAACATGAAGCAGATCAACAACTCACATGGTGGACATCACCAAGGTTATCAGGTAAAAAGAACGGTTTTCGGTCTTCGCTTGAAGAGTGCAAGTGAGGAGCATGATCTGCGGTCAATTGGAAGAGCATTCCAGATCTGTGGAGAAGCATGGGAAAAGGATCTCTGGGCCACGTAGGAGAGTCTGGTTCTAGGGACCTCCAACATGCTGGTGTTGTTTGATCTTAATGTTCTGCGGGCTGGCAGCAGTGAGATGTAAGTGGATAAATACTTTGGAGTCTGCCCTTGGAGGCATTTATGCCTAATGCATAACACGCAAAAAGTGACTCTGCTACAAACAGAAAGCCAGTGTGGCCCTCTCCTAGCCACAGAGACATGGTCTGTTCTATATAAGCCCTCAACAATGCGTACAGCATTGTTTTGCACAACCTGCAGGTGAGTGAGATCGTGTTTTGAGATGCCAAGGAATAGACTGGAACAATAGTCCAATTTGGCACCTATAATTGCCTGTGCAATAGTAGCACAATTTGCAATGGAGAGAAAGGGGCCCATCTGGGTAAGCAATTTCAGAGGGTAACAAGTGCTGGACATAAGACTATTTACTTGTCCTTTCATGGTCAATTCTTGGTCTAGTGTGACCCAAAGTGTTTTGACCTTGGACTGGGTAGAAATACTACAGTCTGCAATTGTGAAAGATTTGTACTCTGGGCTGAGCTTACGCAACTGTGTCAAAGTACCCAAGTTGTGCTTTTGAACTATTAAGGTCGAGCATATTAGCTTGCAATCATGTCTTGAAATGCTCATAGGTGGAGCTCAGAGCAGTGTATTCAGTGATATAATCCCCTGTGAGGGGAACAAGGCATTGCATGTCATCTGCATATATAATGCCTACCTGTCCCGATGTTCAAATAACAGTAGTGTGAAGATGTTAAAAAGAGTTGGTGACCCGCATGAGCCCTGTGGTACCCCCACAGGAGACGATAAACTCTTCAACCTGGTCATCCTTAAAGAAAACCCTAGACCTACGTTCAGCCAAAAATAGATTTTAACCAATCAGCTGCTGCTGTGGAGAAGTGTGCTGTGATGCATAGTCTCTCTGCCAGAAGGGAGTGGTCCATCAGATCAAATGCGTCAGAGGGATCCAGCAGCACAAGGAAGGCAGGATGTCCACACACATTTGGCCTCCTCACGAGTCTGGCGGTAACCCTTAAATGCGGCAGTAATAGCGCTGCCAGATCATGGCCCCTTTACTATTTGTGGGCTTTAAATTACTGAGAATATCAGTGAGATCCTGCTCAGAGATTGAAAGGAAATGAAATTCAGGCCAAGTCCTCTTAGCGTTAGAGGTTTGGGTCTATTTGATCTAAAACATTTGATCTAATCACATTTGATCTAATTTATTTGACCTTTTTCTCGGTCTAAACTGCGGGGGAAACCCCCGCAACTGTCCCCACTTCCCCTCAACCTAATCTATACCCTTGCCCACACCCATATATATGTTTAATAAAATTTGACAGAGAAAAAGTTCAAAAATGTTGATGAAAGGTTTTAGCTCAAATGTTTTTAGGCCAATTATGCTAATACTGCGTTAGAGACTGTCAAATTATTATGTTAGAAGTTGCCTGGAACATTTTCGCTTGTGATGTTAATCTGAATGTTTTTAAGTTTGTCCAAAAAGGTTTTCTAAATAGTATTACACCATGTATGGGCCGATTCATGGAACAAATGTGCGCTGAAAAAAGTGGCGCAAGCTGGCGTAAGCAGGCACAAGCGTGAAAAAGGAAGCACATTCATGGAAGTCTCTGCACATGTTTTTGTCGGGATGTGCGCCAAACCCGTGCGTGACGCATACGGGCGCACACGTCATTGCAACATCCCGAACGCTGTGCGCGATGCGCACAGGGAAAGCGCACAACGTCCGCGCACATACCAAAAAGGGGGTGGGACACAGGGCGTAACGCACAGAATGGGGAATAACGTGTGAAAAAGAAGGTGTAACTGGGGAAGTACTGCAGGGAAATACACGGAACGCCCACACGCACGCGAACAACTCATATTCATGGATTTCAATACGGGAAACAAGCGCACACTAAAAGACACGCACAGGCGTCAACACGTCCGCCACAGGAAGGCAGGCGGAAGCGTCCCAGCGCACAGTATAAAAGCGCGCACAAACACGTACATACCGCTACAATGAATGCCCCATTTGTCGCAGTACTGATCGTGGGACACCGCAGGAGGAGAATAGCCAGGGCCCACATTTTTTCCCCCCGGACAAGCCTTTTTGGGATGCCTGACGACCAGGTCTACGGCAGGTATAGGTTTCCACCTTGTATCATCCTAGACCTGGTCAGGGAGTGGGAAGATGACCTTACATCACCCTCTGCTCCCAAACATTGAGCCCCTTGGAGAAGGTGCTCAATGTCCTGCATTTTTTGGCCACTGGGTCATTTCAGCGGACTACTGCCATAGTGGGGGGGGTCTCACAGGCTACGCAGTCACGCTACCTACACCACGTGTTAGCAATCATGACTGCGCGCCCCTCAGTCCGCAGGCACATATACATGCCCAGAACACCCGCAGAAAGGCAGGCCGTTGTCCAGGACTTTTACAGGGTGGCACACTTCCCCAAAGTGCTTGTGCCATAGATTGCACCCATGTGGCCTTACGTCCACCTAGGGCCACTGAGCACATCTACCGAAACTGCAAGCACTGGCATTCCATCAACGTGCAGGTGGTATGCGATGCCAAGGGAATCATCACCTCTGTCTATGCAAACTACCCTGGCTCCACCCATGACAGTTTCATATACAGAATGTCTGCCCTGAGCCGGGCCCTGGAAGCTGGGCAGCATGGCGACACATGGCTCCTAGGTGAGTACAAATGCCTGTGCCACCAGACACAGGCGCTGCCCATGGGAGGGGATAGGGCAAGTGGCGAGGCAGCCCAGACTCAGCTTGTGGCCACATTTTTCACCTAAACTCCCACCCCTGCGGAGTGCACACAGGCCTGGCACACACCAGGTGACAATCGATGATGACAAAGAGACAGTCAACTGTCACAACCTTACCACCTTGAGAATGTTGCCATGGAAGTGCCACATTGTGTGCATCCCTAGCTACTTAAACCTAACCAATCCTGTGTGACCAAAAGGTACACATGCAAGGTGTGTATCACACAGACTTGCAAAACAGGCCACGGCAATCACTGGTATGTCACACAAAGCCACCAAAACCACATGACATGGCAAGCAATAGCAAAACACCAACACAATAACAATAATGTACACATTGACATGTGAAAAATGCAAAGTGGCGTCAGACAATGATGCCGGAAATGGAATCAGATTGAATGACTGACCAACAAACTCCCACACAAAGCAAGTCATACCCACATGCATACCAACAGTTGTAGCTTGAACATAACAATGAATGCCTGTTCACATGCACATTGTGCATGGCAAAATAAACACTGCATAATACGTGTGCTGTGTCCATCTCCTGCAACACACTGCTGAGCACACAGCATAGTGACCAGTCATTGTGTGTGATGCACACCCTCAGCATCACATGAAAATGACAAACTAAATAAAAAAAACAAATCACGCATGTACAGGATCCACAAATGGTCATAGATCATGTGCTTCAGGGACACATTGGTCCCCAGAAGGCTAACTGTGTGCACATGTGGACATGGAAGGGTGGTTGTACATGTTGTGGATCACAGTGTGAGTGTGTGTGTCAGTAGGGACATGCACTCAATACATGCATGTGCAATCAAGTGACCATCAGTGTCCTCATCACATGTGAACATTGCCCATGTGTACACCCTAGCATGTCAAACCACAACTATACCCTCACACCTGAAAGGTAAACACAACACATGAACAGCCATTGATCAGCAGAATACATCATGTACATAGGATACCACAATTACAATGTCAGGGTGCCCATCACACTGTGGGGCAAGGCAACTGTCCAACAACAAAATACCCCCCCTCCCTCACATATCACCATGACCCACTGAAAAACTGTGCATGGGGTATGTAGCTTTCATCCTTGAAGTTCACCTGGCTACAGGATCACCCTTCCCCTTTGTCTCCATCTTCCACCTTGCGTGTAAAAAGTATCCAGCACCCTCAGAGGCCACCTTGACTTGTAAAAACAACAAATCAAAGATAACTCAAAGCAGGCCAACATACGGGTTGCTGTAGTGATAACAACCCTGTGCCTGGCATGACAACACCATCCTCTGGCTCCATTGCATCATCATCTGAAAAGTAGAGAGAAAAAAGGTCACTACACATGTTAGAAGCACACAACACACACACACACATAGACATCACACAGACACCAAACACATGAAGCAGACATGTCACACACAAAAGAGAACCTGCCATGCATGCTGAGTCAACTTGACATTGCTTCTGTGATTAGGCATGTAGAAGGGTGTTATATTGCTCTGAAGTGGGTCGATGCAGTGCAGCACATTTGTACGTTACTCACTATCCACATGTACAAGTACTTCATGATGTGTATCAGAAAATGTGAAGGCAGTGCAAGGTCAACTTCAGCCATCACGTGCAATGTGCATGCAATGGGTAGCATGGCTACAAGCAAACCACCCCTCCCCCCAAGTGCAAATGCAGGGATGCCTTGCATGGCATCAAAAGGATCACCATAGACCTGCGTATTGACAGACAGTGTTGACAGCATCAATTGCATCATGTGAGTCAAGTGACAACACAGCAGATGATGATGGGACAGTAAGCAGGACACGTGATGAAACCTCAGGAGTACACCCACGTGTGAAGAAGACACTACACCAGTTGGACAGAGTCATTGGCCATGAAACAGGCTGAGGCCTGTGACCCCCACAGACTGTCACACCCTAAACATGTGTGCGATGCAGGACTGAGCCACAGTGGCTATGGGAAGGCTGATGAAATGCCATGCAATGTAGGTCACCCTGGACACATACTACAATGATCATCCAGTCAAGGACACATAGGGGCATGCATGGAATCCACATGGAGCATGAATGGGCACTCATGTCCCTGCAGGGCATCTGACCTCTTCACAGTCCAAGTGAGATACCCTGCATCAAGTACAAAGGATTTACCCCACAGCATATGTCTAGCAGATTGGCTGGTGGAAGTTAGCATGTACACAGGACGCATGAACAGGCAAGTACTCAATGGCAAAATTGAAGCAGACCAGTGCAAAGTTGAAATTGGGGTGCAGAGCGGGGGTGGAGCGGCAAGGGAGCATGTCTACGTGGAGTACCCACATGCAGGCAGAGGACACATGCACGTCAGTCATGCTATGACATAGTCCCATGGCTGAGAGGAAGGTCGCCCCAGGCTACATGCAGAAGGGCCAGTGAGCTGGAACATACACCGGGGGGCATCCTGGTGACCAGCATGTGAGTAGGGTGCACCATCCTGCAGAGCAGCCATGCATCAGTGAAGCATTGCATTACTTGCACATCAGAACCATGTACACATGACATGTAGTGGCAGTCATGCACGAAACATCACACAAGTAAAACACACATGTCCTCAACAAACACGCAGCAACACTCACTGGACTGGGCATCAAAGTCCAGCATCTCTCCCACTCCTTGGACCGATTCTGGTGGTATGAACTCTGCAACGAGTGACTCGTACGGAGTGAGGTCTTCCTCCTCAGGTGCAGGCCTACTGCCAGTCACCAGAGTCAAGTTGTAATTTGAGGCACACTCAGCCTTAGCGCTGCGTTTGAGGTCATTCCAACGCTTTTTGCACTCTTGCACCGTGCGCACCTCATGGCCGAATGCACTCGCATGTTCCGCAACTTGCTTCCAGTGGGTATCACGATGGGCAGCCGTAGTCTGACAAGTAGGCCCCACTAGCATGTCACAGCTGTGGTCCCGCACGTAGTCCACGAGGAAGTCCAGTTCCTGGTTGCAGAAAGGCTTCTTCCTCGACATGCAGGAGGTCGTGGCTGTGTGTGGGGTCCCAGCCTGTGCTGCAGGTGCAACCTTCCTTTCGGATTGTGGCGCAGACCCTGGCTGGCAAATGCCTCCCTGATGTGTATGGCCAGTGGCACCGGTGGATTGAGCCAAGGGAGTGGTAGTTGGAGGGACGACCAAAGGCCCCTCACCTTTGGTGGCCTCCCAACCATGGCACAGATGGAGTAGTGCCGGCACAGTTGGAGGAGTGCCAATGGGAGGTGTACACCACAATTGTCCTGGGCAATTGGGGTGAAGGGGGCAGGATGCAAGATGTTAACAGCACTCCTGCACCTGCAAGGCTGTATGTGACCCCGGTGATGTAGTGACAGGTCACGCAACGCTTAGGCACCCCAAAACTGCAGTAAAATGGTGCACGGAACCCCTGCAGCCTACGTGCGTGGAATTATCCTCCCGCAGTACGCGGTGGCACCCAGTAACATGAAAAACGCATACGCGTGGGACACGCAGGCTACTATGACCTCAAAAATGGATACGTGATACACAGGGGCACCCGCAGTGGGAAAAATAGCGTGCGCGACTCACCGTCAGACTAGCGTGATGATGAAAAACATGCATAGCTAATACCCCTGCCAAAAGAAGAGATATGTCCTTGATCCGTTGTGAAGTTGTGATGGTGCGCGAAACAACACGAAGTAGCAACACACACGTCGGTCTCCGCGAAAGGCATGTACAGCGAACTGCTGGCCCCGCTCACCTTTAACTCGTGCTGAGGGAAACACCCGTGCGCGTCGCGTCACTTACGCGCATAGACCCTTTCCTCGGATTACACGCATTCACATGCGGACGTGCAGTTTATTCACGTGCTGAACCACTATGCACATGTCACGAGGGAAACACCCGCGTGCGTAACGTCACAGACGCACTTACGCGCTAAAGGTCTTTCCTCGGATTTCACGCTGACGTGCACTTTTTTCACGTGCCAAATCACTCCGTATAAAGCTGGCCACGCGAAAACACACGGAAGACCACGCTCCTGCCCAGAAGGCCCTATTCCTGCCCCCCAGAGCCCCGAGCACGCTCCCACCTGCCATATGCTGCTGCCTGCCTGCTGCCCACGTGCCCTGCTATTTGGTGCCTGCACGTCAGCCAAGGGGTGCAGTTGTTGTGACCACCCCTGCTGGAACTGAAGACTCCCGACCGGGATACCATCACTCCACAGCCCAGCCCCAGGACCCAGTTGCCCACCCACACCTGCCTCTGGGTTTGCCATATCCGACACTACACCATCTGGCACCACTGGCAACCCCCAGGCAGAGAGGCAGAGGGCCACCAGCTTCAGTGCCAGTGAAGTTGGTGTCCTGGTGGAGCAAGTCCTGGGGCAGTATGATGCCCTCTTTGGAAGTTCACGCGCCGACAATGAAGGACGGAAGAGGATCTGGATGGACATCGTGACTGCCATCAACGAGAAGGGGGTGGCAGTCCACGAGATCAAACATGTCCGGAAGCGCTGGGAGGACGTCAGGTCCAGGACCCTCAACAAGGCCCGGCGCCTCTTGAAGGCAGTGGATGCCAAGGGGTGCCGGGTCCACCTGACCGACAACCAGATGAGGGTCCTGGAACGCATACGCCCAGCGCTCCACGTCCAAGTCCTTGAGGAGCAGACCCGTCTGGAGTCGAGCGGTAAGTGTACATGCATACTGATCGGACGCTGTGCGTGTTGTGGTGTGCCAGGAGTGTGCAGGTTGCACATATGTCTTTAAAGGGACATGTATGGCTGTGCATGCACAGGGACGTGAACCTGCCACATGTGATTCCTATCAAGTGTGAGACACATCGATGGTGTATGTGTTGGTAAGCATGCTGAGCAAATGTATGTGTGGGTGCACACATGTAATGAATTATGAGTATGTACTGTGGCATGGTTGTGGTGTCACACATGGATGCTGGTTCATGCTGCATGTATCTGCACTATGCACATGTGCATGTGGGTGTATTTGACAAGTGTGCAACTGTGATGCAACATGGATGCATGTGACACTGACATGTAGAAGGCTGATTGCCAGATGTGACATGGATGGTGACATTGTCACTGCAGTGGTGGAGATGTACAGATGCATGTCAGTCTGGTGGCGTGTGTGCATGTGTTATGCACTCCCCGTGTTGCATGTGACGTCAGGCTCACCTTCGGCTGCTCGTGCTGTTGTATGTGTATGGATGATGCTGCCTGGTGCGGTATTCCTGTTGATTTGCTCATGTGTGTGAGTTGAAATGACATGTGTGTTGGGGAGTGTGATGCCTTGTCTGAAGTTTGACACTGCCACTCATGTACAACTGTCATGTGTGTATCAGTCCATTGTACAGTGCCCTGATGCCTGTGTCCTATCTCTCCCTGTCTGCAGCGTCAACTGATGAAGAGGGCGGAGAGGGTGCTGTGGAGCAAGGCGGCACCGCCAGCCAGAGACGCAAGGCCCGGCTCCCCTCCCAGGTTGTCATCTCGTCGGGGAGTAAGGAGTCTGGTGCCGCATCCCAGGCTGCAGCTGCCGAGGGTAGGTCCAAGAGGCAGAGGTCGGAGGTGGACTCCTCTGCAGCAGAAGGGGCAGCTGAGATCCCACAGGGTCCGACGGAGGAAGATGGCACGGAGTCATCCAGGTTGGTGGGGGGGTTTGGTGGAGGAGGAGGCCGTGGAAGGGACACACATGGGGTCTGGAGGTGGGGATTCCACTGGTGCTAGTGGTGCAGTGCAGGGGCAGGGGCAGGGACAGAGGGCAACACAGGCCGCTGCAGAGGTGCCTGTGTGTAATCCTGTCCCCAACCCTGTGACTGCATCATCCCGCACCAGCAGGGATGCCTACTTCCAGACCCGTTTTCAGGGAGGGGATGAGCGCACAACAACTGGCCTTCCTCTCCCTGCAGACGTGGCAATCTGGGACCGGGTTGAGCCTGTCCTGGCTGGGATAGCGTTGCGTCAACGGGGCATGCGAGGTGACCTGCAGTGTTTTCGTGAAGACACTGCAGGTCATCTTGGATGCATCGTTGACCGCGTTGACCTACTGGGATGGGTCACCACGGCTGGATTCCTCTGTATGCTGGACCTTCTTCCGACCCCCTTCTCACCTGAACCCCCTATGCGCCAGTCGACCTCCATGCCATCTTCCCACCCATGTATCACCTGGGTACCCTGTGGAGCTGCCTGGTGGAGGACACATCCCTGCCACAGTCGGGAGTCGGACATCCAGCAGGGGTGGCCACCACAACAACTGCACCCCAGCCAGAGGAGGACATGCAGGCAGCAAGAGCCAGGGCACAGGCGCAGCAGCAGCAGCAACAAGGTGGGAGCCATGATGGCTTGGGGCCTTCAACATCCAAGGGGCAGGCATCAACCAGAGGGCAGGAGCACCCAGGATTGGAAGTGTCTTCTGTGTGGCAGCGGTTGGGCCAGGCCATAGATGCGGAGCGGCGGCGGGCGGAAGAGGCACGGCTCACAATGGTCAGGGCGGAGAACTCCATGCGGAGGGCACTGAGGCGGGCCGAGTGCCTCCAGGCAATTCGCAGGGAGTTGGAGGTCAACATGGCATCGTCTCTGCGAACCATCGGGGCCATGGAAGAGGTCCGCCTCCAGGACATTGAGCAGGAGTTGGATGATGCCCTGGCCCGGGAAATCGGAAGTGAGCCGTCGGACTAGCCCGCCGTGATTGTATATAGTTTTTAGTGTTAGGTTTCATTTTCGTTTTCCTTTGATTTGGGGTGTTTGGACTATGCCCCACACATTTTTATATAGTTCTTTTCTTAGGTAGTTTTTTGGATAGGTTTCATTTCTTTCGTTGGGCTCATGGACCCTTGATGAACTCTGTGTACATAGTTGAACAGTGGATCATGTGAGGATTTTTCAATTTACGTTTCCTTTGGATTTCATTTGGTGGACCGTGAGATTGGACACATGTTTTTTTTTCATCACTTTGGATTGGTTCTTCATATGTTTTTTTATTCTGTTTCGGACATACATTTCATTTCATCGTTTGAAATATGTTTTATGCTTTCATTTCATTTCATTCATTTTGTTGATAATACATTTTTGTTTCTTACTTCCATGTGTGGTATTCGTTCATTGGGTTTCTGCATGTGAAAAAGTAGATTTAGACAATCACTTGCACCCAGTGTGTGAGGGACATGTTTTGATGTACATAGTTGACTTTCGGTTTGTGTCATGGAATAGCCATTTCAGCGTGGGGTGGATTGGGGACTTGATTGCCTCTCAAGACTGGGGTGCGGTGGGATTTTGGTGCATATGAGGCCCATGATTGTGCATCTTTATGAAGTGTTGGGGGGGACATGAGTCGGGGCCTGCTGGCAGGTGCCCCTCAATGCTGGGTGGGTGGGGGTGCTGAGGGACATGAGTCGGGGCCTGCTGGCAGGTGCCCCTCAATGCTGGGTGGGTGGGGGTGCTGAGGGACATGATTCGGTGATCACTAGTGCAAGGTGACATGTGGGCTGGCTGGGGGGCATGCCCATGGTGGATTGGCTGCCTGCGGGACATGACCAGGGGTGCATGGTGGTCCCCTGTGGTGTGGGCTGCCTGCACAGGCTGGGGAGGGGGTCGAGGGCACACCTGGGAGGACCCACACTGGCAATTCACATGTGTAACACCCCGCGCACCCCACTGGATACACGTACCCCGCTCTGCAAGCGAATTCACGTGTGAAAGTTCCCGCGCACCCCAGGAATACACGTACCATGCTCGCCCAAGGCCTATCACGTGTTAAACTCCCCGCGCACCCCTCAGAATACACGTACCCCACTCGCCCAAGGCCAACCGCGTGTAGAACTTCCTGCGCACCCCCGAAATACATGTACCCTACTCGCACAGGGCCAATCGCATGTAGAACTTCCCGCGCACCCCAGTAATACACGTACCCCGCTCGCCCAAGGCCTATCACGTGTGAAACTCCCCGCGCACCCCTCAGAATACACGTACCCCACTCGCCCAAAGCCAATCGCGTGTAGAACTTCCTGCGCACCCCCGAAATACACTTACCCCGCTCGCACAGGGCCAATCGCATGTAGAACCTCCCGCGCACCCCAGTAATACACGTACCTCGCTCGCACAAGGCCTATCGCGTGTGAAAGTCCCTGCACACCCCTCAGAATACACTACCCCACTCACCCAAGGCCAATTGCGTGTAAAACTTCCTGCGCACCCCCGAAATACACATAACCCGCTCGCACAGGGCCAATCACGTGTAGAACTTCCCGCGCATCCCCGAAATAAACATACCCTGCATGCACAGGGCCAATCACATGTAACACTTCCCGCGCAGCGGGGAAGGTGTATTTGGAGGGGTGCGCAGGGATTTTTACGGATGTTTTTGTGGTTGGGGGGCTGTATGCTGGTCCACTGGCCTGTGCGCCATGTACGGGATTTATGAGCTGTTCATGGCGCACGGGGAGGGGTTGGGGGCATAACTGGTGCAGCTGCAGGGTCGCTGCACCACGGCTGGTTATGGATGTTAAAATCGATGAATACGCTGTGCGCAGAAATGGATTTTGGCGCACGCGGCTCATGCAGACTGACGCACGCGCACATTGTGCGCCAGCCGCATGCGCCACTTGTGCGCTGAATTCTATGAATGACCCCCTTAGTGTCTTTGGTGACATGTGATGGAAGCAGGCAGGGGTTCTTGAGCTCTTTGAGGACTCTAAACAGCTCTTTGGAGCAGGAGGCAGCACCAAGAATACGTTGTTCACAGTCATTTTTCTTTGCTAGGGAGATGGCTGTTTTATGTGCTCTAACCACCTGCAGATAGGTGGATTTATCCTCATCAGATTTTGTTTTATCTTTTTTTAAGAGTCTGAATGTCTGGGGAGGACCACTTTTTGTCAGGTAGCTTTTTCATAAGTCGTGTTTTGACAGGAGCCATATTGTCAACCGCTGTCTCTAGTGTTCTCCGGTAGGCAAATGCCAGTTCGTCAACAGAGTGTATGTTGGCCAAATTATCATGTAATGCATTTGCGGATACATTTGCCCATGTTGTTACGGTTACCTGTGAAGATAAAGGTTGGCATATGAGATACCTCATGCGCCAACCTTTATCTTCACAGGTGTTTTCAACATTCAGATTGATCAACACAACCTCCAACCTTATGCACCCTCCCGCCTCAATAGGGTAGCCCTACATCTTCACCCACAATAGTGTAGCCCTACATCTTCACCCACAATAGGGTAGCCCTACATCTTCACCCACAATAGGGTAGCCCTACATCTTCACCCACAATAGGGTAGCCCTACATCTTCACCCACAATAGTGTAGCCCTACATCTTCACCCACAATAGGGTAGCCCTACATCTTCACCCACAATAGGGTAGCCCTACATCCCAAACAATCCCTTTTTGACTTGCTCACATTACAGTCTTCATTCCATCTCCTTCCTGCGCATGTTCCGCTTTCCGGACCGCACACTTGTAATGACTTCTAGCTATGGACTGTATTTACTTTTTAATAATTGTTTCAATTTACAGAGAAATAGTGAATGTAAGAGCATAGATATTGTAAAAAAAGGTAGGTACGAATGGCTTCATCTCTATTTTGTTTTCAAATTGAAGTGTTAATGGAACCTAGGGTGAACTGTACACATTTGCTGGCATTTATTTTCATGTCCCTTTTTCCACTTGTAAAACATGAAACAAATTATTTTGCAAGAACACACATTCTTTGTAAACAGAAGGAATTCAGCTGCAGAGCTCTGGCCCGTTGCCCTTCAGGTATGATACAGTGGCAATATTTTACATACATAGTACATTTTAAACCTCATTGGATTTTTCATGTAATGGTATGGCACCTGCAGTGTAATTCAGATTTTCAGCCATTTTGAAATATCAACTGCACATAAATGGACTGGCACTGAGGGGGTGGGCAAGAAGTGTCCGATGCATTAACCACAATCAGTCCAGCTTCAGGAGGGGTATCGGGACGCAGGTAAATGGGTTTATGTTACCCATGCCGATGAATATAAAGAAATCCTAGAGGAAGCCACTTGATCTGGTTTTCGCGGATCTTTCCTCTGCTTTTGATGGGATGGTAAGGAGTCGCCTATGGCAGACATTAAGAGCTTGGGGTCTTCCTCCGTATCTGTTGGAGATGCTTGTTTCCCTGCATAAAAATACAAGTTTCCGAAAGATTGTTGAGGCCGGTGGCGACACAACTGGGTGTTGGACAGGAATGTGTTGTTCAATTTCTATCTTGCAGACCTGGGCGCCTGGTTGGACAGGGTCAGGGTCTCCGCACCTGCAGTGTTTGTTCTGTGAAATTTCATGATATGTTTTATGCAGATGGCATTGTGATCATGGACCAACCCCCAATGTGCCTCGAACGGTCGATTGATGCATTAACTTCCTTTATGGATGTACATAGTCTTGTGCTAAATTGTCAGAAAACGAAGGTAATGGTCTGTGGGAATAGGAAGAGGAACATTCAGTATGCTTGGAAGTTGGTAGGAAGTTACCTCTACATGGGCTTTACCATACATGGCTGTCCAAATAAGATTAGATTGGATGCCATGAGGAAAAAATTTAAAAAGTGTAGTGCTCACTTGAAAAGATTTATATGGTAAGTGGGAAGATTTTCTGTAAAGCCTGAAATAACATACTACAGGTCCAGGGGTCAAGTCCTAAAAATTAAAGTGGGGGGACTCATTAACAAACGCAATGGGATGTGACGTCGCCAGAAATTGTCATATCAAGGTGAAATATGCACATTTCATTAAATTGGCTTTGCATAACCACCCAAATTGCACAGGACGAATGGCATTTGCCTTTCATAAAATCAACACACACACAAAAGCAAGACAGGATATATGTTTTCCATAGGACTTGCAGTATCAAAATAGGATATTTCACCTTTAGTTGTTTGTTATTGTTCATCAGGTAATATGGTGCAGTGGTGAAGTGTCCGGCCTACAAACCTGCCTGCGGTTTGATCCTCGAGGTCAGCTATAATTCATAATTTCAAAGAGGACATCCAATGTTTCTCTTTTAGCTGGGGGGGGGGGGGCGGAGTCCACCCTCTGAATAAGGTTGGTGGACTCTGTCCCCCCGCGTGTACCCTCGACTTTAGCCCTGTACAGGTCCACGGTTTTAACTTCTCTAATGTATGATGTTGATCTGTTTCTAGAGTTGAATTGGTCTCTGTTGGAAGGAACTATCTGTTGGTATGTCCTGGGTTTGCATAAGGCTGTCCCGGCTTCTGTAGTACTGTATGAGTTGGGTGTGCAATCAATGGAATCCTGTTTCGAATGGAAGCACCTTTGCTTTCTGAGAAAAATCAGATTGCCAGAGGAAAACTCCCCATATTTGGAGTTAAACACCCTGCTGACAAATCAATCTTTGGAACACTTCAAGGGCTCGGTAAAACTCACTGAGAATATTTGACTGAATCTGGATAGATCATTGGAGTCTCTGGACCGTGATCCTCAAAAGGCGAAAAAAGCTGTGTTAGAAAAGGACTGGATAAGAACAAGTGCGGCAGTAGAAAGACGCCTTGTTTCGTAATGTGGTAAAAAGTGAAAAGCCTCTCTCAAGTCCAGAACCGTACCTTAAAAGATTTCCAAGTCCTAGCTGAAAATGGAATTTTATGCGATTCCGCTTCAATTTGCTACCTACATTGTAAATTGTAGGGGCAAGAAATGCCTTTGAAAGATCGTTAACACATTGTAGGCCATGTAATGCCCTGGGTTCAAAGGTACATTTTGAACATCTATTATTGTACTATATGCAATCTAGATCAATAAACTGTAAATATGTTTATCCGCGTGTGAGACAATATAGATTAATGGATCTGGATGTCTTTTCGAAGAAGGTTTTGAATGGGAAATGGATTGCATTGACTTTGGCGGCGATCAGGTGCAATGAAGACATTTTAGCTATAATGTCTTGGATTTTAACTTGGTTATGTGTTATTAGCTATTGCATTATAACTGTGAAGTGTAAATGTATAAGTGTCTCGTTATTTATGAATTGACTGTATTTTACATGTATTTTGGAATTAAGAATTACATGAGTGTAAGGTTTTCTTTGTTAAACCATAACACAAATACAAAATAAAATAGACTGTTTTATGCTATGAAGCAGGCAGGCAGTTAGCGATGGTTGCACAGTTGTACACAACAGAGAAAGGAGCGAATGCACTGATTTGACTCAGATTCCCGGCACTTTTCAAATGTCATTTTTTTGTCCACCTCTACGCACCCAAAAAATCGAAATGGATTCTTTTGCCCAGAAAATGCCGCCGAGAATGGAGTGGAGACCTAAGATGGCTACGGCCCAAGGGACCCTCTACAGGCTGACCCAGCCAAAGAGAGCCCTGTCCTGGAAGCCATAGCAGCACTTAGATCCCCTCTGGAAACTGACAGGAGAAGTAAATGTGGATGTTTCCTTGCTGCAATAAGACATGCAAGTGCTTTAGGGGTGTGTGCACCTGAAACCGAGACTGCGGAAACATCAACACAAATTGAAACACTTGAAAAGTTGGAGAGCCTGCTTTAGAAGACAGCAATACTAGAAGAAAGGGTAGGAGAAGCAGAAGAGAGAGCTAGAAGGAGTAACATCCAAGTGCTGGGCTTACCGGAGGGAGAGGAAGAAATGACCTGTCTAATTACATATAAAACAGGCTATTGCAAAAGATAGGACGGGGGAAACTGATGCAGGGTCTTACAGTGCAAAGAGCACACAGGGCATTATCCAGAAAGCCACCCATGGGGCACAATAAAGACCAATAATTGCTCAAATACTTAGTTACGAAGATAAAGAATTTATACAGAAACACTCAAGACAAGGAGGCAATACAAGGCAAAATAACTCAGACTTGCCGATTTTTCCAGACTATGCAATATAAGTGCATAAGAAACTTAAGCTCTGAGATTCTGTGAGGGCAAGACTCGGGCAACACCAAATTCAATATATGCTGATATACCCTGCAAAACTGAGTAATACACAGAGGCAAATCAATATTCACTGATGCACCAGCAGATGCACACCAACGGCTGGATCAGCTAAACCTTCATACTTCATCAATAAAAGACAACGTGGAGAAGGATAAACTGAGATTGCTATCGGAGAACAGATATTACTCAACAAGAACTCAATGTAACCGAACGGTAAGCCCTAAAGATAAGGAGGATTATTTGGAAATAATGAAGTTAAGAAACTATGTATAAAATTGAACAGCATCGATTATGATGGGATGCTGCCTGTTTAGAGAACTCAATGGTGCGTATTGGATGGAGTATACTTCTACTTTGAAAAGTAAATGCATGATTGGATGCTGTCTGCCTAGTACACCCTGTCATGATCTCTGCTTCCAAAAGGTCAGGGTTTTCCCAACTCCCTTGGAAGCAGATCCATAACCCAGGTTCCGAGTGCCAACCAGTCCCAATTGGGACCTTTTGGACCCAGTCCTGGCGCCAGTGGCACCAGGCTCATAAATATGCCCAGTCCCAGCGCTGGAAGCGCCGGGCTCATAATGCTTGGGTGGATTTACCTGCAGCAGACCATGCTGCTTACTTGCCTGCCAGTTGAGCCTCTGATCCTCTTCTGTTTGGAACTACTTTTCCTGTTGGGTGGGGCAGGAGCCACTCCCTAGATTCAGAACACTGGAACTCTTCTGGAAAGCAGGAACTCTTTTCTTACATAGGCGTGGCCGTGGAAGGAGACACCTAAGCACTACAGGAGGCTATTTAAACCACACCCGATGGATGAATCTTGCTTTGTGTTATTCTGCATCCTCTGCAGCAGAACGCTCATCGTGTCTTCTGCATCTGATCCTGGGCCTAAGGAAAAAGGCTTACCATCCTGAATCCAGTCTTCAGCAACACCTATAAAGACAAGAAAGAACAGGTTAGCATTACGGTCTTCAGTGACAGCTCTTCACTTACCTGGTCCATCGGCTGTCACCAACGCCTCGCGCTGCATTCCGGCATCTGAAAGACAAAGGCTTACCTACTCTTTGTGCGCTCCGGAGGTCTTCACACTGCATTCCGGCATCTGAAAGACAAAAGCTTACCAACTCTTCGCACGCTCCGGATGCCTTCGGCGCTGCATCCCGCATCTGAAAGACAAAACAAGGTGCGTTTAAAGACATTGGGGAACTTTAATACTCACGTGCCATTACTCCTTTCCACATCTAACCCAGTGGGTATTCCGGCACCCTGCAGCCGCTCCGAACTTGTACCTGCAAAATAAAAAGACAGTTAGAGCGCATCGTGAAGCAGGCAACAAGCGCTTACTTACGTGCTTCCAGGCGCTTCTATTCATCACACGGGCTCCATCTTCAACTCACTTCAGCCCGTCATCCGCCATCGCCGGAACCCTGCAAAACAAGAGACATCATTATTAAAGACTTTAAAGACATTAGAATTACTCGAAACTTACCGTTCGTGCAGTAAACGACGGACAGCAGTCCTCTGAAGTCAAGAGGCCTGCTCCCCTTATCCAGTGAAGAAACTGGTTACAGCACCCTGCCCCGAGGCAGATGGAGAGCACGGCGTTCACTTACCTAAGGTGAGAGCGTTAACCTTTGGGGTTCTACAGGAGAAGAGAAAGGGAAGAAGAGTGAGACATTCAATAACCCAGTTCCTTAATCCCATATTTTCTATCTGCAGACATCTTACCCTTCGAGTCAGACATACAGTGCACAGAGGTCCAGCCCAAAGAGCCAGCCGTGTGTTACACATCACCTTTGAAGATACGGTATACGCCCAGTCAAGACCGGCGCCTCTACGGGAATCAGGTGAGCGTTACAGAACGCAAAGCCTACCACAAAACTCCCGTCCAGGCGCTATGGAAACCTTGGATACCGACCAGCTAGCCCAGTTACTTGGGGAACTAAGGGCAGAAGTGCATGCAGCCCGTCAGGAAACGAACGCTCTAAGAAGGGAACTGATTATTTCCAAGGAGCGAACAGATGATCTCGCTAGACAATTGCTACAGTCACAAGCCGGACAGACCCCGTTACCCGCATCTGGGGGAAATCTTCCCTCTCCATCCTCTATGAATCCAGTGCAGATCAACCTACCTGGGAATGTACCTCTGGCTCCGCCCGAACGATTTTCTGGTGACCCAAAGAGGTTTGCAGTATTTATCAATCAGTGCCGGTTGCATTTCTTATGCCGGCCAGCAGCCTTTCCAACTGATCAAGCTAAAGTATCTTTCGTGCTTTCGTACCTTAGTGGCAATGCGGCAGACTGGTCAATCCCTCTACTAAATCAAGATGATCCAGTCCTCCATGATTTTCAAGCTTTTCAGCTCAGTATGGAAAAACTGTTCGCAAGACATTCACAGGGGCAGGCCTTGGACAATGAGCTTCTTTCGTTGCGACAAGGTAATCAAGACCTTTTGGCTTATATTGCGTCTTTCAACAGACTGATAGTGGAAACTCAATGGCCTGAGGACAAAAGGATTACGCTGTTTTATAGAGGTCTACGTGGAGAGCTCAAAGATGTGTTAGCCCAAGTAGTGAATCCCCCACAAGATTGTTCGGACTATATAGACTTAGTCGTTCAAATAGATCACAGACTGCAGAACAGGAAGGCCGATCGTTCCAAGTTTGATGCTCGAGTATTTTCCAAACCGCCAACTCCTTCCAAAGGAGTAGACTCCGGGGAACCCATGCAAATAGGGGGTCTGAAAGGTCCTCTAACACAAAAGGAGCGGGAAAGGAGAAAACAGTTGCAATTATGCCTCTATTGCGGAAACTCAGGGCACTTTCTTCGAGACTGTCCGGTGAAACCTGCCAAGAAGGCAGTAGGAGCTGCAGTTAGCAAAGTTACAAACTCTGAGCAGGGAAACGACCTCGCCCGACAAGAATAGAGGTCCTCTTGCCGAGCGTGAAAACCAGTTCCGTGACCTCGCATTTTGTGATACCTATGGTCCTCATTAGCCCTGATAATCCGGATCGATTACATGCAATTGAAGCTTACGTCGACAGCGGTGCCATCGGCAATTATGTGGATCATGAAATGGTTTTGAGGATGAATCTAACTCTTTGTCCCAAGGCTGTAAAGGACGTCATTACTACGGTGGATGGTACGGAGATAGCCTCCGGGCCAGTAACGCATACCACTCAAGAGGTGACGCTAGTAAGTCAAGATGGACACCATGAGATCGTGTTCGATGTGATCAAGGCCCCTCAGTTTCATATTATTCTAGGAATACCTTGGTTAGAGAAACACAATCCTCTGATCGATTGGCGAGCAAGAACGGTCCAGTTTCCAGAATGTGTCTCTACTTGTCACCCTCCACCTGGTGTTGCACTGGCAGCAATTTCTTCAGAGACTCCCTAGTTACCTCCTGAATACCTAGAATACCAAGATGTTTTCCGGAAGGATCAGGCTAACTCTCTACCTCCTCATAGGTCTTATGACTGCCAGATAGACCTGATACCTGGATCTACTCCTCCTTGTAGTAGAATTTATGCCCTCACCGAGCCTGAGAACCTTCACCTTCGACAATACCTGGATCAATACCTGGCAAATGGGTTTATTCGTCCTTCCAAGTCCCCTGCTTCTTCAGCTTTGTTCTTCGTTCCAAAAAAGGAAGGAGACCTTAGAACTTGTATAGATTATCGCTCCCTGAACCAGATCACCGTTAAGAATAGATATCCGTTACCTTTGATCCCTGAACTCCTGGACCAAGTCAGAAAAGCATGCATATATACAAAGCTGGATCTTAGAGGAGCTTACCACTTGGTACGAGTAAAAGAGGGCGATGAATGGAAGACGGCCTTCCGCACCAAGTATGGGCTATTTGAATATCAGGTCATGCCCTTCGGACTTTGCAATGCCCCGGCCGCCTTTCAATATTTTATGAACGATGTCCTCAGAGAGCTCATAGATGTGTGTGTTGTTGTTTACATTGACGACATCCTCGTTTATTCTTCATCGGAATCTGAACATCGGAAACACGTGAAAATGGTCCTCGAAAGATTGCGTCAACACAAACTTTTCGCTAAGTTGGAAAAATGTGTTTTCAACGTGACTGAAGTTGAATTCTTGGGATTCATATTATCACCTGGCGGAGTGCGTATGGATTCAAAGAAGGTCGATGCAGTTCTCAAATGGCCATCACCATCCTCCGTAAAAGGTGTGCAAAGCATGTTAGGCTTCTCTAACTTTTACCGCAGGTTTATCCCCGAATTCTCTCGAATAGTCCAGCCCATCACCGCCTTGTTAAAGAAAAACAAACGTTTTGAATGGTGTACCGAGGCGGAACAAGCTTTCCAGGATTTGAAGACTAAATTTATCTCTGCACCAATCTTAAAACACCCTCGCCCCGAACTCCCCTACATCGTGGAAACTGATGCTTCAAGCCTTGCCATGGGGGCAGTTCCATCACAAAAGGACCCGGTAACCAATCAGTTGCATCCCGTGGCATTTTGGTCCCGCAAATTCTCGCCTCCTGAAATCAATTACACGATTACTGACAAGGAACTTCTGGCTATCAAGTCTGCCTTTAAGGCTTGGCGGCATTATCTGCTGGGGGCCAGACACACCGTTACTGTGATTACGGATCACCGAAACCTGCAATATTTGAAAACCGCAAAAGCCCAATCCTCTAGACAACTCCGTTGGGCATTATTCTTTGCCGAGTTTGACTTCATAATTACCTATCGACCTGGTACAAAGAACGGTAAAGCTGATGCCCTTTCTCGGATGGGAGTGGAAGAACACTTGATCAACCCTAAACCTGTACCAATCATTCCCGAACAAAGAATTCTGGGTGTAATCGCCACAGAATCCATAGAGGAAGTTAAGGATAAAGCCAGGCAACTTGTAACTCCAGCAGACATACAGAATTGGCATCTGCAGGGAAAGGACTTTGCAGTAAAGGACAACTTATTGTATTTCCAAGAACGATTATACCTACCCAGCACAGATTTACAGAAAAAAGTAATCTCTTGTTATCACGATTCTTTAATGGAAGGTCATCCCGGTATGGCCAAGACCTCAGAAAAGATCAAGCGCTACTTCTGGTGGCCGTCTTGGAAAAAAGATATCAGAGACTCTATAATGTCCTGTGGATTATGCGCCCAAAAAAAGAGTCAAAAGGAAAGACCAGCAGGCCTCTTACGCCCTATTGACATCCCACCTCGCCCTTGGCATACGCTTTCTATGGACTTCATCACCGATTTACCTCCATGCTCCGCATACAATACGATTCTAGTAATCGTGGACTTATTCTCCAAGATGGCGCATTTCATTCCGCTCAAAGGCTTGCCTACAGCAGCAACTCTGGCCCGAGAATTTCTTGAAAACATCGTCCGACTGCACGGTTTTCCTTCGGTTCTAATTTCGGATCGAGGTAGTCAATTTATTTCTCATTTTTGGCGAAGTTGCTGTCGGTCAGCTCAAATTGATGTGAGACTATCGACCAGTCACCACCCTCAGACCGACGGACAAACCGAGAGGCCCAATCAAACTCTGGAACAGTATTTACGCTGCATGCTGCAACAAACTGAAAAAACTTGGAAAGACATCCTTTGGATAGCCGAATATGCCTACAATAACTCTGTCCATTCAGGAACTGGGAAAACCCCGTTTTTTCTTTTGTACGGCAGTCACCCTCTAACCTCGCAGTTGGATCCCCTCCAAGATCTTGAAACACCAGCAGTAGACTACCTGCATTCTACAATCACCCAAGCCTTTAAGGAAGCTGTTTCTCACCTTCAAAGGGCTAAAGAACAATACAAGAAAGGAGCAGATCAACATCGGAAGGAAGCCCCTCAATATCAGTAGGGGATCAAGTCTGGTTATCCACCAAATATCTACCTCTAAAAGGGCCACGCACATTCAACCCAAGATACCTTGGTCCGTATTCCCTCACTACCATAGTAAACCCAGTAGCGGTCAAGTTGGACTTGCCCCCGCACATGAAGATACATCCGGTCTTCCACGTCTCTCTATTAAAACCCGTGCAACCTCAAACCCGACTAGCTAAATCTCCAAAACCTATCCTAGTTGATGGAGAACTCGAGTTTGAAGTCAAAAGCATTCTGGACTCCAAGATCTCCAAATCTAAACTATTTTACCTAATTGACTGGAAAGGCTACGGCCCCCAAGAGAGATCCTGGGAACCTGCTGAATATGTCCACGCTCCTCGCCTAATCAAAAGATTTCACCGAACATTTCCTGACAAGCCAAAACCCCCGGAGAAGCCCGGTTTGGGAGGGGCCTTGAGGGGGGCTACTGTCATGATCTCTGCTTCCAAAAGGTCAGGGTTTTCCCAACTCCCTTGGAAGCAGATCCATAACCCAGGTTCCGAGTGCCAACCAGTCCCAATTGGGATCTTTTGGACCCAGTCCTGGCGCCAGTGGCACCAGGCTCATAAATATGCCCAGTCCCAGCGCTGGAAGCGTCGGGCTCATAATGCTTGGGTGGACTTACCTGCAGCAGACCATGCTGCTTACTTGCCTGCCAGTTGAGCCTCTGATCCTCTTCTGTTTGGAACTACTTTTCCTGTTGGGTGGGGCAGGAGCCACTCCCTAGATTCAGAACACTGGAACTCTTCTGGAAAGCAGGAACTCTTTTCTTACCTAGGCGTGGCTGTGGAAGGAGACACCTAAGCACTACAGGAGGCTATTTAAACCACACCCGATGGATGAATCTTGCTTTGCGTTATTCTGCATCCTCTGCAGCAGAACGCTCATCGTGTCTTCTGCATCTGATCCTGGGCCTAAGGAAAAAGGCTTACCATCCTGAATCCAGTCTTCAGCAACACCTATAAAGACAAGAAAGAACAGGTTAGCATTACGGTCTTCAGTGACAGCTCTTCACTTACCTGGTCCATCGGCTGTCACCAACGCCTCGCGCTGCATTCCGGCATCTGAAAGACAAAGGCTTACCTACTCTTTGTGCGCTCCGGAGGTCTTCACACTGCATTCCGGCATCTGAAAGACAAAAGCTTACCAACTCTTCGCACGCTCCGGAGGCCTTCGGCGCTGCATCCCGCATCTGAAAGACAAAAAAAGGTGCGTTTAAAGACATTGGGGAACTTTAATACTCACGTGCCATTACTCCTTTCCACATCTAACCCAGTGGGTATTCCGGCACCCTGCAGCCGCTCCGAACTTGTACCTGCAAAATAAAAAGACAGTTAGAGCGCATCGTGAAGCAGGCAACAAGCGCTTACTTACGTGCTTCCAGGCGCTTCTATTCATCACACGGGCTCCATCTTCAACTCACTTCAGCCCGTCATCCGCCATCGCCGGAACCCTGCAAAACAAGAGACATCATTATTAAAGACTTTAAAGACATTAGAATTACTCGAAACTTACCGTTCGTGCAGTAAACGACGGACAGCAGTCCTCTGAAGTCAAGAGGCCTGCTCCTCTTATCCAGTGAAGAAACTGGTTACAGCACCCTGCCCCGAGGCAGATGGAGAGCACGGCGTTCACTTACCTAAGGTGAGAGCGTTAACCTTTGGGGTTCTACAGGAGAAGAGAAAGGGAAGAAGAGAGAGACATTCAATAACCCAGTTCCTTAATCCCATATTTTCTATCTGCAGACATCTTACCCTTCGAGTCAGACATACAGTGCACAGAGGTCCAGCCCAAAGAGCCAGCCGTGTGTTACACATCACCTTTGAAGATACGGTATACGCCCAGTCAAGACCGGCGCCTCTACGGGAATCAGGTGAGCGTTACACACCCTTGCCAGACAGACCCACCTTATTCACTAAAAACGAACATTCTATTGAGCGCCAGTGACTAGGTGGATCAGTGCGTTGCAGGGTGCCCCTACCCATAAGTCACAGACCAAAGTCGACACCGGATGCAACCTTGAATAGCTATTGTGTAATTGTTAGTCATGTTGGTTGTTAAATAGGGAAAGTCTTTTAGGAATGTCTGGTGAACCACAAGAGAGGAGAAACTAATGAGGCAAAGAAAGTTAAGTAAACATTGCAAGAATAGAGACAACATACCTGCAAGGAGGAGGTATTAGTGTCACTGATACATGGGTAACTAATAAGAATTGTATTAGATATTAATATGCTTACATGGGGTGTTAAAGACACACAAGAGGCCCTACTGGCAAGAGTGTCAGGGAATGGATACTGAATGACATACGCAAGATATTCGAGAGGGGTGCATACATGGATCTCGATCGAAGTTTCGATTTAAAGATGAAAAAGTAATTAGAAGGGTGAAAGGAAGATGTGTACTGCTTCAAGGCATAATAGAAGAGTGGTTTGCATATGTATGCATCTTAGACGGATGCAGCTGGATTCTTTAATAAACTATTTGTAGACATAACACAATATAGAGACTCACTGTGGCTATGAGCTGGGGGACATCAAATGCACAATGGAACCACATTGTAATTGTTTATGCTTAATGATTGAATAAGTTGTCTGCAACCCCGCAGTGATACCTTAGTGTCTGGGCGTGTAACAAATGTAATAAATAAATAAATAAATAAAACCAGAGAAGGGGGCCTACACCAGACTGTGGCGACACATAAGAAAGACTGGTAAGACATTATGCTTGAAGGAGTTGTGAAGAGAACATAATCCTGATATGCAAGGCTTCTCGTTCTACTCTGCACCACATGGCCTATATGCACAGATTGCATGTAGATTTGTTGCAGCTGAACATAGACATTATTTTAAAGCGACTCAATACCTACACAGAAGTTTGATCAGACACCCATGAGGCCGAAGCTAATATGCACGGCAAAAGAACAGTGATACCCACCTGGAAACTTAGGGCAGAGACACTGAATGACTCAGCATACAGAGAGAGCATAGGAAAGGCAGTGAACCAATGCTTTGCAGAAAATGAGCAAAGTCTAAAGGAACAAGAACATTAAGTACGTATCTAAGCACTATTCTTGGGCCGCTTATTGTAACCCTCAAGCAAGCCTTCTTAAGTGTCCTTAAAGCGCCTTGATGCCTGTGGGATGTAGTGCGCTCTACAAATCCAAAACATAAATAAATAAAAGAAGACAGAGGAAGAGATTTAAAAAAAGCAGAGCTACAATTGTTGGGCCTTGGGGGAGAAAAACCCACCCTAGTACATCTCAGGTAGAAATGCATAGAAGTGTGTGACAGATTAGGTAGACCGTCACATGAAGAGGGAGATAAGCCTAGCAGACTACTGTCATGGCTGCTTAAAAGGGAAAACCCAAAACGCATAATATCTATGTAGAAGACGAACGTGGAAGGGTATGGACATCCCGATCGGAGATAAACAATGTATTTGCCCACTACTACGAAACATTTGTTTTTTTAAATTTCGGCTTTTACATAACAGCCCACAGGTAAATATTTGCCATCATGTGATATCAGACTGTCCTGTATCTCATTTCTAGCGTTCACAACAAAACCCTCCCCCCCGCCCTTGCCCTTTAACTAGCCATACTACAGGTGCTTTTTTTTAACATCCACTGGTCCTGCATACTTCTTCGCCATTGCCTTTTCCTCTCATCGCATTTTAGTTGTCGCTTTCTCTTATGCCTTGGTTAAAATGGAGTTAGTGTGAGGGCAGTCCATTCAAGCATGTCCTCACCTGGGTCTTGCTTTTGCTCACTGATCGCCTGTTTCCACACTCCTGTTTCTGCTGTTGTACATTTTCATAAATCTCCCCTCTATTTCTCCACACTTGGTCCTCTCTCTGACTTCCAGTTCATGGCTATGCCACGTTTGGCCAAAACATATATATATTTTTTTTATTGTTTTATTGGTTAATCAAATTGTCAACCTTTAACAAACATTACATGTAATGATCCTTTCCATTTACAAAGGGGAGAAGAATACCGGAAAAAGTATTTCTCAAAGTCCTTCAGATGCTGCTTCTTCCTCCACTTCAAAGGTCAGTTTATCATCTTTATCATCTTTCCTTATTTCTATGTATATCCGTTCCACTAGCATCAGTACATCTAAAGACTGGCCGATTTTATCGATCGTCATTAAGCGTTCCCACCACTCCTCCTCTGTCCTGTGATCGATTTGTATGGGTGCCGTCTTCAAATATTTTCTTCTTAGTTTTTGTAATTTCGGACATGACAACGCCAAATGTCTTGTTGATTCCATCCTTTCCCCATTTTTACATAAGCGCCAGAATGCCTCTTGTTCACTGATCGGTTTCCTTAAAATGTTCACTTCCTTCGATGGTAGTAGGTTCAGTCGACATAGCATCAACAGATCTCTGTAGTGAGGAGATGGAATTTTCGTAATATATGAAGGGAGATGATTCAGGGCTTTCCTTTCCCATACAATATTAAGACAGTATCCATTCTCTGCCTTTAGTGTATCCGTTTCTAACCAGTCTCTTTCTTTTATACATCTCTTCGCCTTTTCAGGGTTTGTTTTGAGCATTTCTAAACTGATGTTATTATACTGGAGTTGGTCAAGGCATTTCTGCTTCCATGCTCTGAGAGATTTATCCCCGTTGATGTTCGGATGTGTTACCAAGATTTCAAACGGGATTGATGGATTTTCCAGGCTGCATTTTTGGAATAGGGAGATTGTTTTCCAAAGTACTATCGAAGCCATGGATTGTAACCTCAATTCGTGCCTGATTGTTGCCATTTTCAGACAATTCGGTAGTATTAAAATTTGCCTCCAGAAATACCCCTCAAGTTTTCCCCATGCTTCCCCATGCTTCCCATGGTAAATGTAGGAGGGTCGCAGCTCCATGTGTCAGGATAGGTGTTACCTTTTGTTTCCAGAATGTTATGATCGAGATCATGGAGTAAACGCCATATCTCTGATGCAATGCTATCCCCTGATTTGTTAATTTGACAAGTCTTTCCTTAAGGAAATTTAGTTGTGCTTGTTCATTTATCTTGACTCCCAGCTAAATCGTGGTATCCACAATTTTTAGGGCCTGATTTTCAGTTGACCAGGTAAAAGGGATTTTCTTCCTTGTACCTATTATTCTTTGCATTATAAGATTCATGGATTTTTCTATGTTGATTTTCATTTTGTTTTCGTCCAGGTACTTTTTAAATGCCATGATTCTCCTCATGAGCCCTATTGCCGTCTGGTCGATAAAGACGACATCATCCGCATACAGGACCCATGAAAGTTCTGCTCCTTCCAATTTCGGTGGAAATGCTCTCATATTTTCCTGTGAGTTTTTCATGGCCGTCATGTATAGGACAAATAAAAAGGGGGCTAAGGCACATGGTGTCTTCCCCTTTGAAGGCAATTATTTGAATTGTTGTATTAGTATACAACTCTTGGATTGCTTCTAATAGGTCTTCCGGACAGTTCCATTTTTTTAAATTTTGTCCACAGACTCTCGCTATTCACTGCGTCGAACGCTTGCTCGAGGTTTATATAGCCTAGGTACACATTCCCCTTTGACTCCAAGGCCCGGGCTTTCAGTAGATTTAATAGGAACAGATTAAGGGAGGTGCCCACCCCCTTCATAAAGGCCGTCTGGCATTTGTCCAATATGCCAGTGTTCAGTGCCCAGTTCTTTAGATCTCTTAACAGGATAGACGAGAAGACTTTGCCAATAGAGTCCAGCAGAGATATTGGCCTGTAGTTCCTGGGGTTAGTACGGTCCCCCTTTTTGAAAATTGGAACTATCAGTGCTTCTTTGCAAGATGATGGTATTACTCTCTCTCGCAAGATCTGTTGAAAAAGGATCAGGATGAAATCCACACACTCCTCCTTATTTTCTTTTAACATCTTATTCGATATGCCATCCGGGCCAGCTGCTCTTGAGGAGCTCAATTGGATAAGTCTTAGTGATATATCCTCTCGGTCTATATCAATGGCCCAAGGTGTCGAGTTATGCATCTTATTAGACGGTGCTATGGTCATCTCCTCCTTAAAGAGTACTGTATAGTGATTCACCCAATTTTCCTTAGATACTTGGTTACTGGTTAATGCCGGTTGTAAGTCATCTCCCTTATTTATTATTTCCCAGAGGGAACGAGCATTGGCAGTTGTAATCGCAGCCAACATCTTTTCTGCATCACACAGTGCTCTCCAAATTTTGGTCGCTTTTAGCCAGTTCTTATAGCTCTGCTTTCTAAGCCTAATCAATTCTGTTTTGTCCGAAAAGGTACTTCGGTTGATTCTCCGTACTTCTGCTCCATGTTCCCTTCTCTTTTTAGCCACCTCACTGTTATATGCATGTTTCCTTGTTAAACTTGTAGATTTATTTGGGTCTCTCTTCACCTCAAAATCTTTCAGAAGCCATCTATACTCCACCGCGTTACCATTATGATTCTCCCTTATGTTGTTATCCAGGTTGGCCGCCAGCTGAGGGATATCGGCGGTTTTAAGCCGTAGTCTATTCCTGCCCCATGTCAGTTCAGTTTGTTGCTTCATGGGATTTGTCAGTTCCTTAGAGGGCCATAAAAATTCTACTTCTAGCAGTGTGTGGTCACTCATAGTTTGTTTCTTTACATGCATCAATTTTATCCATTTAATTGTATTTCCAGCCATGAAGCAATAATCTAGGCAGGCACTCTTGTTGCTACAGAACCACATATTTGCACCTGGGATGCGTCTCCTGTAATCTGCCCATTTAACATAGTCATATCTTGTGTATTTAATTTATTATTAATGTGTTACAGCTTATTATAAGCTTTTCACATGACATAAGAAATTACATTTAGACAACAATTAATCATTAAAAATAGATACTAACATAGTGAATAAATAGAGGAAATAGTAGCATAAAAGGCACAGATAAGCAGAAAAGAATTCATAAATCCACCAATGAATGAATATTATTTTTTTTTTCTTTTCCTTTTTCCTAAGAGTAACGTTCCCAAAGAGAACATCCCCGAGTTGGCAATTTGCTATATGTTTATGCCCAATGATTTCTCAGCAATCGTCCAAGCATTATACATAGCAATGTATAATTTCATTCCTTTTCCCTTTGCATTAACGGCTCTTTGCCAGAATTCGTTACTGCCAACATATTCCAAATTATGGACAAAGTCTGTATAAAATATTGTATAGACTTTTGCCATAGCGACACATCTAGTAAGGACATGTTTGCCCGTTTCAGATTCCATTTTGTCCTTGCACAGCCTGCAGTAATGTTCAGGTAGGGGGAGATTGTTCTTAATCCCACTTATGGCCAGTACAGGTAGCTGATCGATCCTTAGCAGAAGAATGAATCGACGTAGCCGTGGTGAAGGGCATAGATTCAGGTATGGTAATGGTTTTTTAATAGTGTAATTCATGAATTGCACAAATTTATAGCGCTTCAGATCTTCCAAATGCGCAAAATTGCTGATCCAATCGTGTAATTCAGATTTCTTGGCTAGCGCTCTCAGCAAAGGAGTGGAGACCACTTGTTGTTTTTGTGTCCAGCCAATAGCTTCAAGGTAGTTGATAATATTCTTTTTCATAATAGAATATGAAGACGCTTTGTTAATTTCGCAGTGAATCGCTGCTAACAATAGATTGGCTGTATCCGGTGTTGCTTTTAGATATAGTTCAGCTCTTTTCCTGAGTACAAGAGACTTCCAGGAAATAAGGCCGAGCTCTAATCTAAGGATGGCCATTGGGATACAGCCCGGGAGACCGAGTATTTTTTTCCAAAATTTTCCTTCGAGGATTTGAAGCCATTCAAGGTCTATCAATTGTAATGCCTCAAGGCCATAGATTATCATCGGTGTTAAGACCTGAAGGTAGAGTTGGCGTGCTGCCCAGATGGTGTAACCACAATAGGATGTAGAAAAACGATAAATAAGTGCTGTGACTTGGGCAGCTCTTGTGATTCTGATTTGTTTGCAGATGGTATATTGCCCCTTGGACTCAACCTCGACACCCAGGTATCTGTAGTATGGGGTATATTTGATTTCCGTCCCAAATATGTTTAGACCGATTCTTGCTGTCTTCTTGGAACTGAACATTACCATCTGTGTTTTATTCAGATTAATAGCCAGCCCATTTGATTGAGTATAGGACCATAATGCCTCAGCTGATCTTCGAATGCCGCTAATGGTGTGGTCCAAGATGACTAAATCGTCCGCATATGCTAGCACCACACAATGGGTGGATCCAATCTTAGGGGGGCAGTTATTTTCCAATGATAGCATTTTAGGTATATCGTGAACAAACAGGTTATACAATATTGGTGCCGTAACGCATCCTTGTTTCACGCCACAGTTTTGATTGATCTTATTAGTCATATTCCCTTTAGCGTCCAGCTTCAGGGAGACTGTGGTATTGTGGTGCAATAACTTGAGATAATATAGTATTTCTTTGGGACATCCCAATTTTTTGAGTTTGGCCCATAGTAATTCCCTGGGGACTAGGTCAAAGGCGGACTTGAAGTCTATGAACAAGGCGTATAAAGATGGATTACCTGATGTTCTGGCTTTGTTACAGAGAATATCCATTACTACCAGATTGTGTGTAGTAGAATATCCGCTTCTAAATCCACATTGGAAACGATCAAGGATCTTTTCTCTCTCTACCCATGTTTGGAGTTCTTGTAGAAGGTATGCTGCAAATAACTTGCCTGTGCAGTCCAACATGGAGAGTAGACGGTAATTACCAGGGTATGTACGGTCGCCTCTCTTATGTACAGGAATCAAGATTGCTGTCTGCCAGGATTCCGGGATTTGGCCTTCCTTCATAATCTTTTCAAAAAGGATCACGAGTATCTCTGCCCAGTATTCAGGGTTGCTCTTTAATACGGCATTTGCTAAGCCATTGGGTCCCGGGGCTCTTGAGGATTTGAGCTTTTTTATCCTAATTATCAGAGATTCGACTGACACTTTAAAAGGGGTCATAGGTAGATCCTGGAGAATCCTCTCCTGTGGCTTTGCCTGATCCGTACCGTTTCGGGTTTTCAGGAATTCCTCCCATTGGCTAATACCAATTGAGTTGGTTAAGGGGATACTGGTGTCACCACGAGCCGTACTCAGTAATCCCCATATGGTTCGGGAGTTCCCCGTGCATAGTGTTTGGACTGTTGTTTGCCATTTGAGCAATTTTATTGCATAGCGTTTCTGCTTTAGCCATGTTCTATAGGCGTTTTTCAACTTCTTACTTAAAGTCAAATAGTAGTACGATGTAATCGAAGCTTTACGTAATTTCCTCAGGTCAGCTCTTAGAGTTCGTTTGGCGTCTCTAATTTCAATGTCGAATATATTAGTGGTCTTAGTCTCAGGGGCCCGCATATTTGTTTTAACTGCTGCATAGGTGTTTGAGAATGCTGCGATCCATTCTTCAATCTCCTTGCTGGTCATAGCTGAGAGTTCTGTACGACACAGATTGGGATAGTTGTTTGTATATTCTGTGGCTCGTTTGATGTTATTATCAGACCACCGAATCTTGGAGAGAGCATGATTCGTCTTCAACTCTCCAATAGATCTGTGCGATGTATATTGTGTGATATAATTGAAAGAGAGTGTAAGAGTAGCGTGGTCGCTCCAATCATTGTCCTTGATCTTCACATCTGTGACCCAGGTGGTCATGGTGGGACTCACGTATATAATCCAATGTACTACTAGATATAGAGTTTCCCCATGTTGGTTTTCCTGGGAAGTCACTGATGGTTCTGCCGTTTAATATTTCAAAGTTCCATGACTTAAAGAAGTTAAACCATAGCTGTCCCTCCGTGTTTACGCTTCCATGTTTCAATTTACCTATTTTCTTCAGCAAGGGGTTGTTACTGGTACTCGACTCGCCAATTAAGTGGCAATTAAAATCACCAACAAAGATTACCATATTTTTCTTCGGCTCCATCAGCCAGTTGATCAACAAATCGTGGCAAGCTTCCTGGATGAACTCGCTCTGAGAAGATTCAGGTGGATTATATATATTAACTAAGAGAACGTGTTCCATTTTATCTTTGCCAGGGAGGTCCAGTTCAACTGCTAATAAATATTCGTCCATTTTCGTGTGAATGCGGGTCGATCTTAGCGGATGCAAAATGCCGATTAATAGGCCTCCATATGGTCTTCCCCTTAGACCCTTTTTTGCCAATTCCTGGTGTATGGTGTACCCATTTAGCAGGGCCCGGGAGGTAAGCCGCGTCTCTTGCAAGCATATGCAGGTATGGCCCATTAATAAGGGGATTGAGCCATCAGGCGATAATAGATGGCTGAATCCCCGGCAGTTCCAAGAAATTATGGTTTTATCTCATTGGTTTGATGTTATTCCTGGTAGAGACTCTATTAACCATTTGAGCACCTTCTGTATATCTGCCAACTGTACAGAGTCATCTTTAGGTAGCTGTGCTATGGTCCTTTCTTCCATAATTGGACTTGGAATCTGGGTCGGCCACTGGGGATCAGAGATATTAGGATCAGCATCTATTTCCAGGTCAACTTCCCTCAAGTTGGTTTTAAAATTACGCAGCAGCTCTGCGGTAGCTAGGAATTTACAATGAAGGGCCGATGTACTTGAATTCATGACTTCTAATGGTTCGACAAATACAAAGTCCTCGGATCCTAGTAATCTCAGCTGCGGAATGGAATGCAGTCTGATCATCAATGCTGATCTGGAAATCCAATCATGATTACTAGATTGATAGAGATTTTTAATCAGGCAGATTCTTCCACCTCTAGGTACTATAAGATTGTCCTTGTCCTCAATTGGTGCTGCTGTCAATATTTGAGGCTCGTTGGTCGGGAGTATTGAGATAGCTGATAGATTGTTTGTATTATTCTGGGATACATTTGTGTCCTGTTCTTTTTCGCATAAAGATGATTCTGGTTCTAGTGCCATTGCTGATTTAAAGGTATCGCATTTATCATTCATAAACCAGCTAGTGAGCTTCCCCTCTTTTGCTGCAGTGCGTTTCCGTGCACGTGCCGCTCTCCGTTTTGCTTTCCTCTGTCCCTTTTTGGGAGTGCTGCCTACTGTTGGCCTCGTAATTTCCTCCACTGTCTCTGCTGTATCTGGTAGTAAGGTTGTTGCCATTTGACGCTTTCTTCTTCCAATCGCCTTTTTTGTCAGGCGTCTTTGTTTACGTGAGAGGTAAATTATCGAATTATTGGTAGTATTTGGGTCCTGGGTTCCAGAGTCAGAGCCATCATGCGTATTAGTATTGATGAGTTCCGGCTCGGTCTCCTTTGGAGTGTTTTTCTCGGTATCGCTTGTTGCGATTGCGAGGGTGACATCTAGTATTTTCCCACACATCTTCAGTAGTATGTTTAATGCAAATTGTACAGATGCCACAGAGGCTTGCAAATCCCCCAGGCTTGTACTGCCTTCTCCATGGTCGCTGTTGTTTTCTGGTTCCTGCGAGTCTAAATGGACGTCAAGATTAGGGGAAGCGGATAATCTGTCTAACGCTTCCCGTTGTGAGGTTATCGTCTGGTGTTGGTAACTATTAATTTGGTTGCTCGTATTGCTTCTCGGCAGCGGAGTCATGGCTCTCTGCATAGACAGGCAGAGGTCTAGCAGTGAGTTATTGTCAATTATGCTCTCCCCTAGGCACACTGAGTTGTTCGTTCTGCTGTGGATGCTCGGCTCCTTCTCCTCACTTGGCAATGGACTTGTGGGATTTGGAGTAGGCGGAGGTGGAAAAAAGTCTGTAATAATACCTCTTTCCTTCAGAACAGGTTTCATACCCTTACCCTTATTCAGCCCTGTGGTAGAGGTTCTGCCCTTTTGATTCCGAAGGTTGTATCTCGTGGCAGAGCACTTCTTGGCATTTAGCATAGTGAGTTTGTTCCTTCACTTCCTTGACAGATCAGGGTAATAAGGGAATGCGCCGTGGATAGAATACCCAACGAGATCGCCTTTTGTTGGTAGTGTATAATGCTCCCTTGGCACTTTCAAAACATTGGGAATTACGAGCTGGGTAATTTAGGAGTATTTTGAGCAAATCCTCAGGTGGTTTGCACAGTTGGTGCAAAGGCTCCAATAGAACTTTCAATCAGTGGGCACAGCAGTTGTGTCCTAGGCTCAGTCAAATATTCCAAAGTTTCCCTGATCCACAGTATGTGTGAATAATAAGATCCACGTTTATAGATTGCGCCTTCCCTTACCTCTGACTAACATGCCATTATTCCAAGTACAGGCAAAGCAGGGAAGGGAGCAGGGGTATGTGCAAAAGTTCCAGGCAATTGAGCTAAATGTAATGGCACAACACGTGTGCCAAAATAGCAGAAGTAGAGACCAGATGGCAGGGGGAAAAGGGAAGGGAGGAGGGGGGGGGAGGGGGCACTGCAGCCCAGGCTCCCGTGGCAAAAGGGGGGGGGTGAGGGGAGGCGAGAAGAATCCCAGCTCAATCCCCCAGTTCACCACTCGCTATGCCTCACCTCTGCTGCGCACGTCAGCGTTCCCGCAGGAAGTTGCAGGCGATTTGCGGGAGCTGAGGGAGCTGTCTAAGCCACGAGTCAGCTCGGCTCAGCTCAGATCCACTTCTCAGCTCTCCCGGCCCTCCGCAGCCCCTATGTCAGAGCAGCATCCATCCAGGTCTCCACAGTTGCGCCCCACCTCACCCCGTCGCACGTCTCTGAGTTGCTGCTTCCGGCCTCCGGCTCCTCGCCGCTAGAGAAAAGCACCCAAAGGGCCCGTTGTCCGCGTCAAGCCACACCTACAAACACATGCGCAGTCTCCTGCAATGTGACGTGACACGTGTGGCCGCTTCCGACGCTCGAGAAAAAAGCTTCCTTTAGATACAAATACCTATATCTTGTGTATTCATTTCTCAAATCCATCTCATTTCCGATGTTCCTAGATGTGTTTTTTGTCACAGCCTTCCCAAAGAGTCCAAGAGCTTTAGATTCAGGTCTCCACATATTACAATCAGTTGACTCGGCTCGTCATACATTAATACATTGATCTGTCGATCATTCCCATAATCTTTGTTAGATACTGTTCTATTTCACAGTCATGGGAACTCCAATATGTATTTATTAAGAGCATTCTAATTTCCCTTTTTCCTCTGTTTTTGACCAATTTGACCATTTGAATATATGGATTTGGATTTAGATGTTCGATAATCTGGAGGTCTAAGTCCTCTTTAATTAATGTCAAGAGGTCAGCTCCCGGCCGTCCCAATGGACCTTTTAGGGCTGGGTTCATGCATATTTGGTATCCTTCACATACAGGACTAGATCTTACCAGCATATAATTTCATATTTTTCCAAACATTCACATTCACCGGAGTACAAATGGCCAAAACCCCTGGTGTTCCATGAGCCTTGTAGGGGTCCTCGCTTGGACTGTGGTTCCTATTGTTTCTTTTTTTCTAGTGTGGGTTTTGGTGTCCCGTAACTCTTCTACCCTTGAATTTCTTTGGCGGTTCCTAATTTGCTTTGCAACCGTTGATTTCTTGAGTTGTCCACAGTGTACTTCATTTTTGTCAGCAAACTCTCCATTATTTTCTGACTGGTCCTCTTCCGGTCGATTTTGGGGAGTCTCTTGATCCGCTTTTCTTTCCTTTGAGTTGTATTCTCTTGTTTGTCGTTTGAGAGTTTCTTTTGCCAATCCTTAGTTAAGTTTTTCTCCACCTGCTTTTTGTTTTGGTTATGCAGATTTTGTCCATATTGCGGATGCTCTTCATTTTTGTCTTTGATCTCATTGTTATCCACTATGCTCAACCTCATGCCTAATTCCCTTAAAGTATTTTTTGTTCGTAGCACCATATCTCTTACTCTCTCAGATCTGAGGTGCATCATAATCAAATCCATCCTTCTGTCATCCAGAAATTCAATGATTACAATATCATCCGGCCGTAGTTCCTCATTCACTAGCAGCCTGTTTAACAGGGTCAGTGTGTTTTTCCTGTTCAGGAGGATTTTCTTGTGGTCTTTGGTGAGCCTTTCTAGTTTTAATTTAAAGGATTTTGAGATCTTTTCCTTTAGGGCCTCTCTCCCTGTTCATCTGATAGCCGGTTTTGTTTGCAGTTTCTAATTATTTCCCATCGTCAAGTCTATGATTTCTTTTTTTTGGCGCTCCTGATACTTTGTATGTCTTTGATGTTCAGATTCAGCCTGCTTAGACGATTGGAGTTTGGGCGTGAGGTCCTTTGATCTTCTAAATCCCTCAGCCAACTTGTCATCCTTCTATCCTTACTCTGAGGTCTCTGCGTTTCGATGTGTACCTTCAGCTATTTCCTCCTTGTCTCCTTTTTTGACACTGGACTTATCTGTTAGATTTCTTTCTTTTTTTCCCTCTAAATTTGAATATTTGTCAATGACTTGCCAGCCCGTCATGCTGATGTTCGCCCATGTTTCATCCTCATCATTATCTTTGATTACTTCGATAAGATCACTCAAACATTCAGAGGCATCTAGATTGACTATTGATCTTGAATACATCTCTTCTTCTCTTGCAAAGGCTTGATCTTGCCCAGAGTCTTGATGCTGAGCTTTACTTGATGTCATTTCTTGCCTTGGTTTCTTAAAGGGAGGTCTTGTGTCTTCTCGTGATGGAGTTCTTATATTTCTTAAGAAAACTCAGGATCCATTTGCTTTTCTTTTTATTGCTTGTGTTTTCGTTTTCTTGTTGGCAATATGGGGGGGATGCAGGTAGAGTGTTCTCTTTGCCCCTTATCATCGCTTGGTTGCATCTTGAAATATAGAATATGGTGATAATGAGTTGTTATCACCTGGAGTATTGCCGGTAGCTATTTTCTTTTGCTTTAGGCCAGATTGCTCCTTTCCCAAGATCATTGCCCCCCCATTTTCGTTTCCTTGTTTCTTTTACTTCTGGTCCCCGGTCTGGTTTCCCTCTTGTGTCGTTAGTTGTTTGGCTGTTCTTCTGTGCATCTTTAGGGATTTCACTTACTGTTGCCCTCAGCTTGCAGGACTTCTGGATCCATTTATGATCTTCTAAGATTGCTTCCATTAACAGATGTTTATCATTCGAGTCTTGGCGAGCCAGGTCACATAGGTGACTCTGCCACTGGCACGAGGTGTCTGACTCCTTCTCGAGCCTTGCATCCAATCTTTTCGTGAAACCTGCCAGTTCATTGATTTGCTCCTTCATTTCCAAATTCATTGCATAGGTCGAGTTTACAGAGTCATTTAGCGTTTCATAGAGTTTCAAATAGGGGGCAAATGTTGTATAAAGCGCTGCCATTATTAAATTTTGAATGTGTGCAAGGTCTTCCAACCTCCCTTTGTTGTAATGTTCACTTAGTTTCCTTAAACTCACGTCATCAACCATCAAAGGTTGGATGATATGTTCCATTCTTGCAGTTGTCCCATCCAGTGAGCTATTAGTCATGGGCCATTTGGTTTGATTGATTGTTTCCTTCTGGAATAAACCCCTCGCGGTGGCCAGACTCTGCTGCTCTTTTCCGTCCAGCACAGCAATTTTCTCCATAATGAAAGAGAAACTCTTTTTTTTGTTGTTGCTCTTTTTACCTGTTAGGTTTGAGATATCTTGGATTAACTTGCTGGCCAGGGTTGAGTTTCTCCAGTCGGTAATTCCGGGCCATTGCGCCCATGGTTTGGGGCCATATAGACTTTACTAGCCTGGTTTCGGATATGTTCACCTTCCAGAGCCGAGGGCTCCACTCTCTCCATCTCGGTGCAGTTTCCGAGAGCTCTGAGAGTGAGCTTTTGTCGAGTCTGTAGAGAGCAGAGTTATAGATTTATGGGAGTTGAATCCTCCCATAAATCTTCCTTCCAGTCAGGATCCTTTAAGGGGCAAGGGATTATCTCCCTATCTTCCTCATAAATGATGGTGTTAAGTGGAGATCGTTTGGCCGAGTGCTCCTCTAATTGAGGCTGTGTCTTTCCATTGTGCTCATTATTCAGTGTTGGCCGGTCATCTTCAGTCTGCACCAACCCTGCCTCAGGATCGGCCATATCTTCTCACAGCTCCACTTCTTGTTCATTCTTTCTTTCCTTCTGGATTTCGATCTGTTTTTCTTTCCTCTTATTCGTTGTGGGCTAAAAGCTTGGTCCTTGATGGGGCTACAATTGATTCCCGGAGTAAAACTGTCCCTTCCAGCCTGAGGCTCTTCAGTTGTTGGTATGATCATTTCTTTTGTTGTATCAGTCTCAACGGGCAACTGGCCTAGTATACTTGGAGTCGGGTGTTGTGTTTCCTCTGGCATCTCCCCTAGTAGATCAACAAAGTCCTTTTTTAGTGGGCTCCTATCTTTCATATTTGTTGTCTTTTCCTGAAAGAGAGCCGGCGTAGTATCGTTTGTTACAGACTTGTAGCTACAACTGTCATCCAATTGGTCTTCCACTATGTTATTAAAGGACTGATTTACCTCTATGGGTTCAGTCTGCTGGGGTTCAGTCTGCTGCGTGTTCTCACCGGGGGAAGTCATTGCCGAGACTTCTATTTCCGGCACCCACGTGGGTCCTCATCCCTGCATTCCCCGCTGCCTGCCTGTAAAGAGTTAGATCCCTCACCCCCCAGAAATCAAGCTCGTAAACAGGAGGCGGGTTTGTGTAAGGATCGGGGGAGCTTTATGGCTTTGTCAGGCTGGTGATGGCATCAGGGATTGCACAGCTGGGCAGGAGGTTAGACGCAGTACTCCACCGGGTCAGTTGAGACACTGGTCACGCGCATACCTAGTCACATAGTGCAGCTCATCTCTATAGCGTCTTACAGCAGATAACGTGCTCCTTTTCTACGTCCCCACCAGCAACACCGATAACACCACTTGCGCATCACTGCCACTCCACTTACGAGGGAAGTGGGCGCTTTTGGGTGTTGTGCTGGGCTGCTGGTGGCTCCTCCTTTTTCCCTTAAAGGCACAAATGCTGTTAACACACGGGCTAAACAGCGTGCCAAAAGACAGTTCATTTCTCCAAGTAAACGCAAAAAAACATAGCGTTCCAGTAATCCAGTGATACAGCAGCAGTTGCAAGGGTCCTCCACTGATAACACCACATGCACACCACTTCCGCCATATATTAGGTCTTTGATCTCCCAAGTGCTTTCTCATGTTTACCCCTCTGGAAGAGACCCAGCATGCATTTTTCCAGGGATTGGATACCTAAATGTATGCCTGCCTGGGCCCCCTTATTTGCGATCGCACTCCAGAATTTCAGTATGGAGTTACATTCCCAAAACGCGTACCATGCTGGAATTTTGCATTTTGGACAACCCTATCTGCCAGCACCCTTGAATCTGGCAATTACTTCTGGAGTCAGGTAAGTCCTCTGTAATTGTATTAGTTGCAATCTTGCATTCCTGGAGACCTTCTTATGATAGTTAGCCACCTTCAGCCAATCATTATATCCAAAGGGCTTCCCCAGTTCTGACTCCCATTTCACCCTGTTTTTCAACTCTTCTCTTAAGTGATGCTCTATAAGCACATCTTATAGTCTTGATATGTACCCTCCTTCTGAGATATCTATTATTGTTTCGATTTCTCTGCTACCTATTGTATCTTCCCCTATGGTTGGCCATCTGCGCTTGATCGTGTTTATCATAGAACTGTGTAGTACGAGTTGCCCTCCGTGTATGCCTGTCATTTCCTAATAGTTTATCTTCTCCCCTCTTGTCCTCTATTGTGAAATCCCACACATCTCTTAGTGTGTACGCACACTAGCTCTTAGTCCTCTACTATCCGTCATTACGGCTGTTAGGGGTATCTGTGGCGATATTGGGTCTTTAATGTTCAGTTTTTTCAGGTTCTCCACCATATTTGCATATCCAGTTTCACTAGCTGTGGATATCTTTGTGGTTCTGGTGGGGCAAATCATACTAGGTCTTTCAAGTGTAGGTGTTGTATGAGTGCTGTGTCTGCGGTGGGGTCGTCTGCAAGCCAGCTCACCACATATTGCATCTGGCATGCTAGATAGTACTGTTCTAAATTTGGGATCCTCAACCCTCCTTTTTCATAATGTCTTTGTAGAGTATTCAGTGCTTCCCTACGTCTACCACCCTGCCATCGAAAGGTTCTGCACTCTTTTTCTAGTTTTATAAAGAAGTTTTATAAAGAATTGCCTCGGTATGTTGTTCCTGAAGCAATGTGGCAGTCTTGGCAGCGCCACCATTTATAACAGTGCCGCCCTCCCCATTACTGACAGAGGCAACTTCCCCAGAATTGCTTTGATTTAACTAGTCCTTCCGTTATTTTTATGGTATTGTGCGTATGCTTTTGTTTAGGGTTGTGGTAGATGTCTAGTCCTAGGTATCTGAAGGAGTAGATTTTCCACAGCAGTACCAGTGCGGGCAACTCTGCTTTGTTGCCCTCAGCTAGTTTGGCCAGCAGAAATAAACAGGATTTATTCTTGTTGATTTTGAACCCAGACAATTTGTATAATTGTCCAGCACGTCTAATACATGGAAGTTCTCTTCCGGGTTCTGCAGGTATAGTAACATGTCGTCTGCGTACATAGACACAATGTGCCTCACCCCATCTATTGCTATTCCTGCCTCTTTGTATTCCTCTCTCAAGAATGCTGCTATTGGTTCCATTGCAAGATTGTAAAGCATCAGAGACAGTGGCCAACCTTGTCTGGTGCCTTTTTTGTCATTCCCATCTGTCCAACAAAATGCCTCGCCTTCTAAATCTTGCCATACATTTAGTACATGTAATTTGGTCCAAATCCCAGTCTAACCATTGTAGCGTAAAGCCAGTCCCAATGTACCGAATCAAATTCCTTCATAGTGTCTAATAAGGCCACCACGCAATGCTCTTTCCTACCCTCCGTACTATTGATAACGTGGTGCAACCTCCTTAGGTTCCAGGAGATGTTACTACCTGTCATGATCCCTGCTTCCAAGGGGTCAGGGCTTGCCCCACGACCTTGGAAGCAGGCCCATGACTCTGATCCCAGGAACCAGCCAGTCCCTATAGGGACCCTCTGGACCTTGTCCTGGCGCCGGTGGCGCCAGGCTCATGATGGTGACTGGTCCCGGCACAGGAAGCGCCGGGCTCATATTAGATAAGAGTGCTTGGTGGACCTTGCTCCTACACACGGCGATGGGGCTGATTAAGCGCAATATAGCGCAGAAATGGGGTGCCCCTGACCCCCCAACGCTGGAACAATGGAAATTGGATATGGACATATGCGCTATGATGGAGCGTAGGATTTACTCGGCACGAGGCTGTCCCAACAAAGCGTCGAAAATATGGGACAGGTGGGAGGAAGGTGTGGCCTGAGTGTCCCATGTACAGGCGGGGGAATGTGCACTGGGTGTTTTGTTTTGGGCTTGTACCATACTATACATTATTGAATGTGATGAGATGATCGCTCAACTGTTGATGTTCTGGGTACCTTTTCTGATTGTGAACGACTATGACAGTCTGGAGTTGTTTTTGTTTGCTTGTTGCTTTGTTATTATGACCACTGTATTATGTTAATAACAATAAAATACTGTATAAAAAAAAAGAGTGCTTGGTGGACCTACCTGTAGCAGACCATGCTGCTTACTTACCAGCTAACTGGTCTCCTGATCCTTCTCTGCCTGGAACTACTTTTACTGTCTGGGTGGAGCAGGAGCCACTCCCTGGAAGCAGAACAGGAACTCTTCTAGAAATCTGGAACTCTTTTCTTACCTGGGTGGGGCCGTGGAAGGAGATGCCTAAGCACTACAGAAGGCTATTTAAACCACACCCGATTGGTTTCACGTGCTTCGCGTTATTCTGCATCTGCAGCAGGACGCTCACCGTGTCAGCTCCAGGAAACCTCCAGCTCCAGATCCTGTGAACACGAAATAACCTGCTGGAATCCAATCTTCAGTCTTCTTCAGTCTTCTGCAGCTCCTGCAAAACAAAGGCACAGGTTAGGCAAAAGTAAAGACAGCAAATCTACTTACCTAATCCAAGGCGCCTTTTTTCTGCCTTTCTCTTCCGGCATCCGACATCTGCAAAGAGAAAGAACATCGGTCAGTAATATTCAACTACAAGTTCTGCTTACCTGTGTTACGCCTGTTCCAACTCAGCTCGCGCTGCATTCCGGCACCTGCAAGGCAAGATACATCGGTTAGTAACGCTTAGTTACAAGACTGCTTACCCGTCGCTTTCAATCTGTTCGCGCTGCACATCAGCACCTGCAAAGACAAAAGAGACATTACGGAGCATTCTCCAGCGCTAGTGCAGTCTTTCTACTTACGTGTGCCATTAGAAGGATAATCTTCATCGTCGTCCCAGCATCTGAAAAAGGAAAGACATAGACTTTACAGACTTAAGACTTTTAAAGGAGAAGAGAACAATGCAAAAGGAACTTTAATACTTACAAGGCACGCTCGTGCATTAACGGCGTCTTCGCTCTCAGCAAATCCTCTGCTATCAAGAGGCAGAGCTCGCATCCAGTGAAGCAACTGGATCCAGCGCCCCTGCACAAGACGCAGGATGGAGAGCCCGGCATTTACCTATATAAGGTAAGCGCAATATCAACCCAGTTCCACGGGGAAAGAAAGGGCGAGAGGGGCTAGGAACTTTCCGAATCTTCCAAACACTAATACCTTGGTTTACCCTTGCAGACATCTCACTCTTCAACTTAAACTGTCGGTGGGAAGGGGGCCCAGTCCGGGAGCAAAGCGAACCCTGCGCCTAACACTGAAGACAGTATCATCGCCAGATCAAGACCGGCGCCTCCGGGGGAACCAGGTGAGCGTTACAGAACGCGAAGCCTTACCACAAAATTCCCGCCCAGGCGCAATGGAAACCTCAGACACAGACCAGTTGGCCCAATTACTAGGGGAGTTGAGGGCGGAAGTACACGCTGCACGTCAGGAAACAAATGCCCTAAGGAGGGAGTTAGTGGTCTCCAAAGAGCGAACAGACGATTTGGCTAGACAATTGCTGCAAGCCCAAGCTGGACAGATTCCTCTACCAACCCCAAGTGGGGGCCACGCTCCTCCAGCTTCCTCGAATCCAGTACAAATCAATCTACCAGGAAATATACCTTTGGCTCCGCCCGAACGCTTTTCAGGTGATTCAAAAAGGTTTGCTGTGTTCTTCAATCAATGTCGCTTGCACTTTTTGTGCAGACCCGCCGCTTTTCCAACGGACCAGGCTAAAGTGGCCTTCGTGCTCTCTTATCTCAGTGGCAGTGCCGCAGATTGGTCCGTTCCTTTAGTGTCTCAAGATGACCCCATTCTCCATAACTTCCAGGACTTCCAAGCCAGTATGGAGAAACTGTTCGCAAGGCACTATCAGGGACAGGCCTTGGACAATGAACTTCTTTCGCTACGACAGGGCAATCAAGATCTTCTGACTTATATTGCATCATTTAACAGACTAGTGGTGGAAACCAGATGGCCGGAGGATAAGAGGATCACACTGTTTTACAGAGGTCTGCGTGGGGAATTAAAAGACGTTCTGGCTCAAGTGGTAAACCCTCCACAAGACTGTTCCGAATATATCGATCTGGTAGTGCAATTGGATCATCGACTTCAGAATCGGAAAGCCGATCGATCCAGATTTGAAACCCGACTTTTTTCAAGGCCACAAAGTTCTACGAAAGGAACTGATTCCGTGGAACCCATGCAAATAGGGGGTGTAAAAGGACCTTTAACCCAAAAGGAGAGGGAAAGGAGGAGACAACTGCAATTATGCCTCTATTGCGGAAACTCAGGGCACTTTCTTCGAGATTGTCCAGTGAAGCCCAAGAAGAAGATAGTAGGGGCGTCTGATAAAGGTACCGAGAATGCTGAGCCGGGAAACGACCTCGCCCGGCAAGTGTAGAGGTCCGCTTGCCGAGCGTTAAAACCAGTTCTTTGACCTCGCATTTCATCATGCCCATGGTCCTCGTGAGTCCTGAACAACCTAATCGTATGCATGCCATTAAAGCATACATTGACAGTGGCGCAATCGGGAATTACTTGGACTGTGAGCTGGCCGCCAGGATGAATCTGTCTCTTTGTCCAAAGACGGTGAAAGACGTCATTACCACCGTGGATGGGACGGAAATAGCTTCCGGACCCGTAACTCACACCACCATGGAAGTAACGTTAGTAAGCCAAGATGGGCATCAAGAGAAGATCGTGTTTGATGTGATCAAGGCCCCTCAGTTTCAAGTCATCTTGGGAGTTCCTTGGTTGGAGAAACACAATCCTCAAATTGATTGGCGAGCAAAGACAATACGGTTTCCAGAATGCGCTTCTACCTGCTACCCTCAGCTCTCCACCAAACTAGCTGCAACTGTTTCTGAGAGTCCGCAACTGCCTCCTGAATACCAGGAATTCCAAGATGTCTTTCGGAAAGACCAAGCTAATTCTTTGCCTCCTCACAGATCATACGACTGTCAGATAGACCTGATTCCCGGATCCACTCCTCCGTGCAGTCGGATTTATGCCCTTACTGAACCTGAAAATCTCCACCTAAGGCAATATTTGGACCAGTACCTGGCTAACGGATTCATCCGTCCTTCGAAGTCCCCGGCCTCCTCAGCTCTGTTCTTCGTGCCAAAAAAGGAGGGAGACCTAAGAACGTGTATAGACTACCGTGCCCTGAACCAGATTACAATTAAGAACAGGTATCCATTGCCATTGATCCCAGAACTACTTGACCAAGTCAAAAACGCCTGCATATATACTAAGTTAGACCTCAGAGGAGCCTACCATTTGGTGCGAATAAAGGAGGGCGATGAATGGAAGACGGCCTTTCGTACCAAGTATGGACTGTTCGAGTATCAAGTGATGCCCTTCGGGTTGTGTAACGCACCGGCCGCATTCCAGTTCTTTATGAATGACGTGCTCCGTGAACTCATTGATGTGTGTGTAGTTGTATACATTGACGACATTCTGGTTTATTCGTCCTCTGAGGCAGAACACCGAAAACATGTAACCGCAGTACTGGAGAGGCTCCGCAAACACAAACTTTTTGCAAAATTAGAGAAGTGCGTCTTTCATGTTACGGAGGTCGAATTTCTGGGATTTATTTTGTCACCTAACGGAGTTCACATGGACTCGAGGAAAGTAGATGCAATAATCAAGTGGCCCTCACCATCATCTGTAAAAGGGGTTCAAAGTATGTTGGGCTTCGCCAACTTCTATCGCAGGTTTATTCCAGACTTTTCTCGGATAGTCCAACCCATTACAGCTCTCCTCAGAAAAAACAAACGTTTTGAATGGTCTACCGAGGCAGAACAAGCCTTTCAGGAGCTAAAGACTAAATTTACCTCAGCCCCGATTTTAAAACATCCCCGCCCGGAACTACCTTACATCATCGAGACCGATGCCTCCAGCCTTGCTATGGGAGCAGTGCTTTCACAAAGAGATCCAGAAACCAACCAGTTGCACCCCGTAGCGTTTTGGTCTCGTAAATTATCAGCCCCAGAAATCAATTACACCATTACCGACAAGGAACTGTTGGCTATTAAGTCCGCCTTTAAGGCCTGGCGGCATTATCTCTTAGGAGCCCGACACACAGTCACTGTCATTACTGACCATCGTAATCTACAGTATCTTAAATCAGCCAAAGCTCAATCCTCCAGACAACTTCGCTGGGCATTATTTTTTGCCGAATTTGATTTTATAATCACCTACCGACCAGGCAATAAGAATGGTAAAGCGGATGCCCTCTCTCGAATCGGAGTAGAGGAACACGTGGTTAACCCTGAGCTCGTACCTATTATTCCTGAACAAAGAATCCTGGGTTTGATCAGCATGCAATCCATTGAAGAAATTGAAACCCAGGTTAAACAACTTGTAACTCCAACGGACATACAAAAATGGCAGCTTCGGGGGGAAGACTTCACAGTAAAGAACGACTTATTATACTTCAAGGAACGACTTTATCTACCCTGTACCAGCTTACAAAATCAAGTCATCTCTTGTTATCACGACTCCTTAATGGAAGGACACCCGGGTATGGCCAAGACCTCGGAAAAGGTCAAGCGTCACTTTTGGTGGCCATCTTGGAGAAAAGACATCAGAAACTTTGTCATGTCCTGCGGAGTGTGCGCCCAGAACAAGAGTCCTAAGGAAAAACCAGCAGGCCTCTTACAACCACTTGAAATCCCACCTCATCCCTGGCATACCCTTTCCATGGACTTTATCACCGATTTACCTCCCTGCTCCGGATACAATACAATCCTGGTAATCGTAGACTTATTTTCAAAAATGGCACATTTCATCCCACTAAAGGGGTTACCGTCAGCAGCAATCCTGGCTCGAGAATTTCTTGAAAACATCGTTCGGTTGCACGGCTTTCCTTCAGTTTTAATCTCAGACAGAGGAAGTCAATTCATCTCCCACTTCTGGCGGAGTTGCTGTCGGTTAGCTCAAATTGATGTGAGGCTTTCCACCAGTCACCACCCACAAACCG